>NC_138843.1:5942592-6555976 GCF_965183815.1 Platalea leucorodia | reverse complement strand
GAGGCCGCTCTCATCCTGGGTAATGCTTTCCAAGAGGGATGGGAGATGCCGCCCGCGGGGATCTTGCCACAGCACCTGGGGCTGCGGGTACCAGCCGGCCGAGCGGCAGGCCACCTGGATCCCCCCGTCCTGGTAGCGCTCCAGCGTGATGAGCGGGGCAGAGCCGCTGGCTGCGGGAGAACAGAGACCCCTGGGTGATCCTGCAGGATGCTGGGTGTCGGGGAAAAAGGTGGCCTGGCTGCTTCTCTCCCTGACAAGAAGGGATGAACTTCGACATAGACAAATCCCAGGGGTTTTTTTAAGACGAATGTCACCGGGAGTCAGGACATTTCTTGGAGTCTTTTTCACATAACTCAAAGATCTACTCTGGAGGCTACAGCAAAATAATCTGCAGGCCTTGATACCAAAATATAAAAGCATGAACCAAGATATTCTTACTATACTACCCAATGCCAAATTTTTTCTTACACCCACTTATATGAAGAAAACCGTATCAAGAACACTTCTGAAGTAGGTAGCATATCTCACAAGCTCCTTACAGCTGCTTGGTAGGCAATTTTACCTGAGACATTCTCAGTATTTTCAACCACAGTACTTAATAAAATCCTATTTCCAAAGCACCCACCTGAAATTGCTGCTGGGGAGAAGGACAGGGAAGAAGAGTGCTGGCTATGAGCAAGTAAATTAGAGGTACCAGTTGCCAAGGTGAGCAGCTCCGGAGCCGGCAGGATCGGCAGCAGAGCGCTCTAGCACCATGCACAGTGGGGCTTCCCGATCCTGGGGAGCCTCAGGGGAGCCAAGAGAGCCGCCAGGAGCCCCAGGAGTCCGCAGCTCATGGGACATCGGCTGATGAGACCCAGGCAGGGCCAGGAGCAACGGTGGCCAAGCCTCCCAACACATATAAAAGTAGCCCTTAGGGAGCGCAAGCAAGCAGGGTGGGCAAACAGTAAGGGCATGGCGCGGCAGTTTGCACGGAAGGGAGTGCAGGAAGGGCGCTGAAGATCGACCAGGGAGCAATGGTCTCCACCCAGTAGAAAGCCGTGGGCTCGCCAAGCTCTGCACCCACCACGACTGACGCAGCTGCCCAGACAGCGCTCCGGCGGGAACACGCTGCCACCCAAGCATCAGGCTGCGGGGTGTGCCCTGCTCTTAGGCCAGTGCCGGACGGCAGCGGTGAGCACCCCTGTGGGAGGTGAGCACCCCTGTGAGAGCTGCACCCAGGGAGAGGAGCTCCACCGCTCAGCGACAGAGCTCCGGGAGGAGGTGAGTATGTCGATGAGCATCAGGGAGTGCGAGAGAGACACAGATTACTGGAATCGCACCTTGCCATCCCTCAGGCCCAACAGGCAGACAGGAGCCATGGCACAGAAGACTCCCTATCCTCTCTCCGCCTGGCTGAACACAGTGACTCAAGGGATAGGGGGCAATGGCGACAAGCTCCTGCCCGGCGCAGCAGGCGCGTCTCCTCTGCGACTGCCCCACCCTCCCAGGTGCCCTTGAAAACAGGTACGAGGCTCTGCAAGTGGAACTGAACAATGATGAGGATGATGGTTCATCTAGCTTGGAGGTGTCACCAAGGTTAAGTCAGCCTACACCCTGCGTCAAAACAGCTTCCACAAAGAAAAAAAGATGCAAGGGCTATGGATGTGTTAGAAACCATGGAAGCACCTGAGAATGGTCACGTAGGAATCAGGGCTTCTTCCCCCGCAAAGGTGGCAGGAACAACAGCCCAACTGAAGTGCTATGCCAATGCACGCAGCATGGGCAACAAACAGGAGGAGCTGGAAGCCATTGTGCAACCGGAAAACTGTGACATAGTTGCCATCACGGAAACGGGGTGGGATGACTCGCACAGCGGGAGCACTGTGATGGACGGCTATAAACCCTTCAGAAGGGACAGGCAAGGAAGGAGAGGCGGTGGGGTAGCCCTTTATGTTAGGGACTCTCTAGAGTTTAACGATGGCGACGATAGGGTCGAGTGTTTATGGGTGAGAATCGGGGGGAAGGCCAACAAGGCAGATATCATGGTGGGAGTCTGTTACAGACCACCCAACCAGGACAAAGAGACAGATGAAATAGTCTCTAAGCAGCTGGAAGAAGTCTCACGATCACTAGCCCTTGTTCTCATGGGGGACTTCGACCTACCAGATGTCTGCTGGAAATACAACACAGCAGAGAGGAGACAGCCTGGGAGGTTCCTGGAGTGTGTGGAAGACACAGCTGGTGAGGGAGCCAGCTAGGGACGGCGCCGCTGGACCTCTCGTTTGTGAGCAGAGAAGGCCTGGTGGGTGATGTGATGGTTGGAGGCCATCTTGGGCACAGTGATCATGAAATGATAGTTTTCAGCTCTCAGAGAGGTAAGGAGGGGGGCCAGCAGAACGGCCACCTTGGACTTCCAGAGGGCACTTTGGCCTGTTCAGGGGCCTGGCTGACAGAGTCCCTTGGGAGGCAGCCCTGAAGGGCAAAGGAGCCCAGGAAGGCTGGTCAGTCTTCAAGAAGGAAATCTTACAGGCACAGGAGCAGGCTGTCCTCATGTGCTGAAAGACGAGCTGGCGGGGGAGAAGACCGGCCTGGCTGAACAGAGAGCTTTGGCTGGAACTCAGGGAGTTTACAAAGGAGAGTTTACAACCTTTGTAAGAAGGGGCAGGCGACTCAGGAGGACTACAAGGATGTCGTGAGGTTATGCAGGAAGAAAAACAGAAGGGCCAAAGCCCAGCTGGAACTTAATCTGGCTACTGCCATAAAAGACAATAAAAAAGGTTTCCATAAGTACATTAGCAACAAAAGGAGGGCTAAGGAGAATCTCCATCCTTTATTGGATACAAGGAGAAACATAGTGACAGAGCCTGAGGACAAGGCTGAGGTACTTAATGCCGCCTTTGCCTCAGCCTTTAACAGTCAGACCCGTTGTTCTTGGGGTACCCAGCCCCCTGAGCTGGAAGACAGGGACGGGGAGCAGAACGAAGCCCCCATAATCCAAGGGGAAACGGTCAGCGACCTGCTGCACCACCCGGGCACACACAGGTCTATGGGGCTGGATGGGATCCACCCAAGGGCACGGAGGGAGCTGGTGGAGGTGCTCACCAAGCCACTTTCCATCATCTATCAGCAGTCCTGGCTCACCGGGGAGGTCCCAGCTGACTGGAGGTTAGCAAATGTGACGCCCGTCTACAAGAAGGGCCAGAAGGAGGATCCGGGGAACTACAGCCCTGTCAGCCTGACCCCGGTGCCAGGGATGGTCATGGAGCAGATCGTCCTGAGTGCCATCACACAGCACGTATGGGACAACCAGGGGATCGGGCCCAGTCAGCATGGGTTTATGGAAGGTCCTGCTTGACCAACCTGATCTCCTTCTATGACAAGGGGACCGCTTAGCAGATGAGGGGAAGGCTGTGGATGCTGTCTACCTGGGCTTTAGTAAGGCCTTTGACACCATTTCCCACAGCATTCTGCTGGAGAAACTGGCTGCTCATGGCTTGGACGGGCACACTCTTCACTGGGTAAAAACCTGGCTGGATGGCTGGGCCCAGAGAGTGGTGGTGAATGGAGTTACATCCAGTTGGCGGCTGGTCACCAGTGGTGTTCTCCAGGGCTCAGTACTGGGGCCAGTCCTGTTTAATATCTTTATCAATGATCTGGACAAGGGGATGGAGGGCACCCTCAGTCAGTTTGCAGATGACACCCAGTTGGGTGGAAGTGTCGATCTGCTGGAGGGCAGGGAGGCTCTGCAGAGGGCCCTGGCCAGGCTGGGGCGATGGGCCCAGGCCACGGGGTGAGGGGCAGCAAGGCTCAGGGCTGGGTCCTGCCCTGGGGGCACAACAACCCCAGGCACCGCTGCAGGCATGGGGAGGAGCGGCTGGGAGCTGCCCGGTGGGAAAGGACCTGGGGGTGTTGGTCGACAGCCGCTGAACATGAGCCAGCAGTGTGCCCAGGTGGCCAAGAGGGCCAATGGCACCCTGGCTTGTATCAGGAACAGCGTGGCCAGCAGGAGCAGGGCAGGGATCGTCCCCCTGTGCTGGGCACTGGTGAGGCCGCCCCTCGAATGCTGTGCTCAGCGCTGGGCCCCGCACCCCAAGGCGGCCATGGAGGGGCTGGAGCATGGCCAGAGCAGGGCAGCGAGGCTGGGGCAGGGGCTGGAGCACAAGGCTGGGGGGGAGCGGCTGGGGGAGCTGGGGGGGCTCAGCCTGGAGAAGAGGAGGCTGAGGGGAGCCCTCATCGCTCTCTGCAACGGCCTGAAAGGAGGCTGGAGCCGGGGGGGTCGGTCTCTGCTCCCCAGGAACAAGCGATGGGACGAGAGGGAACGGCCTCAAGCTGCGCCAGGGCAGGGTTGGGTTGGGTATTGGGAAAAACTTCTTCCCCCAAAGGGCTGCCAGGCCCTGGCCCAGGCTGCCCAGGGCAGGGGCTGAGTCCCCATCCCTGGGGGGATTTAACAGCCGGGGAGATGTGGTGCTTGGGGACATGGGTTAGTGGTGGCCTTGGCAGTGCTGGGTTAGCAATTGGACTTGATGATCTTACAGGTCTTTTCCAACCTAAATGATTCTATTCTATTCTATTCTATTCTGTTCTGTTCTGTTCTTTTCTATTCTATTCTATTCTATTCTATTCTATTCTATGAACCAGCGACACGGACTACAGACCTGTCACCTTCAGCTCCACCACAGCCTCGTCGTAATCCAAGTCACAGCGAACAAAGCAGGTGTAATTCCCTCTGTCAGACAGTTGGACATGGAAAATTTTCAATTCCACGCTGCCCTTGGCAAGGCCATCCTTCAGCAGCTCGGTGCGCCCTTGGTATTGAAGCATCTGCTCCCCATACTGGTCCTGGCCCTCCTTGTAGCGATGCACAAAGGGCGAGACGCGTTCCCGAAACCAGATCACCTCTGTGTCCTGCGTGCTCTGCTCTGGGGAGAAGCGACAGGGCAACACCACGTCCTCACCCATGGGCACGGTGATGGGGCTAAGCGGTCCCGTCACATTGAAGGAAGCTGGGAGAAACACCCGGAGGAAGAAGAAACAACCGTGATTTTGCTGTGGCGATTGAGCTCGGAAAACCAGCGGATGCTGCTCCGCGTGGTTTGTACGCTGCTGGGCCATGGCATCACGTTGGGAGCGTAATCGCGCTGGGGAGATGACGCATTGAGGGGAGGGTTGGGAGGGTTGGGAGAGGGACCCCTGCCATGCAGCACGGGGAGTGGGCTGGGGCCAGGCCACTGCCCGTTTCTCTGCTTCCATGTCCTACGCTACTGTGAAAGTTCTTCAAATCCCTAAAAGATTATTTGTTCTCAAGGGGACAAGTGCTGCCCATGCTGCTCAGGGTGGGGAGAAAGCAGGATAAAAAAGCAAGGAAGTGGCTGGAAGGTTTCTGGGTGGTTGGCTGGAAAAAGCAGACAACTTGGGCACAAATAAAACTCAAATATCCTCAGCTATTCACACCTATTACAAGAGCAAATAAAAACATCTCAGGTGCTCTGCGCATCTTTGCCAATTAAAAAAAAAGTCTTATTAATAAGCTGGCCACTCAACTCACGGAGAAAGTGGTTTCTGGCTGTAGGAAAACAAAAGCAAATCAACTTTTTTTTGCAAGGTAACGTTCAAGTCAACTGTTGTGCTGCATCCTTTTGCCAGGGCTGTCCTGAAAAAGCCGCTTCAGGGCAGCCACCTAACAGAAAAAGAGCCCAGAATATTTTTTAAAAGATCTTTTCTTTTTTTTTTTTCCCTTTATTGAATAGGTTCTGCGAGGGTTCGGCGCACCCCAGACACAGCCCAGTAAAGCGATGACATGCTGGAAACATGCTGGGAACAGGGAAAGCTGGGATGGAAATGGCAGCAAACTATAATCAACTCATCGGCATCATCTAATCTCCATGCAAATGCCTGTGCTGACATGGCCGGAGGAATAAACCAGGATCCAGAGGGATGCTGACGCTCTCAGAAGTGGACAAGGTTTATGGCAAAGGTCCTGACCCTGCTCTGGGCTTTGCCGTTCACGGGGAGTAGCTGCATTGGCAGCCGGGAAGGTATTCAGGCTCAAAGCAATGCCACAGAGATCAGCAAGGACCGTGGGGATCCCTACCTGACCACAGCTCGTGAACTTGGAAAACTAAACCATAAATGAGAAAAGCCAGCAGAGAGCAGTGGAGGCGGGAACCGGAGAGCATCCTCTTCACTACTGCACAACCTGGAGACGGGGAAGGAGAGGAAAAGGGCAAAGGGGAGGAGAAACAAGGGAATATAAAAAAAGGCAGAATTCACTTTTACAGGGGTTTATTGCTGATTGCAGCCCCTTTTTATAATGTCTAGGGAAGACCCTCAGCTGCTGAGGTTGAAATCAATTTTCCATCATCAGCCTGACTTTGCTTGGTGCTTTACATACAAAGTACCCAACAAAAAGTTGTAGGAATTTCCCACGGGGAAACAAAGGACAAGCTGCGACATCTCCTCTAATTCCATGAAAAAGTGGCAGTTGGTTTAATACGGAGCCCTCGCTTTTCTTATCCACCCCTAAGAACGAGATGGAAAGGTGCAGGACCAGAAGGAGAAACCCAGGCTGAAAGCACGCGGAGCTGGGGCTGCGCGCTCCTGCTCCGGGACAGAGCTGGGCCTCGGTGGCGCAGCCCCTGCCACCGCACCGAGGGCGCGGGGGTCCTGGACCAGGGAAAGCAGAATAACCAAAACACTAACTCAACACCCAGTCAAAACGGGACCTGGCCCTGCTCTGAACCCCCCCAAAGCCTCTTACCGCTCACTGACTTAGTCCCGGCTTTGTTAACGAGAGGTGAAGCCCGTGACCAATTTTGGCAGATGGCAGAAAGCGATTTCAATCTGCAGCTTTCTGAGAGATGCCGCTTACCTGGGGGCCCCGAGCTCTGTCATGGGCCGGGGCAGGAGCTGCTCATCAATCGCCCGGTGCATCTGCAGGGCCGCCCCGAGCCGAGCTAAGCATTTCCCTGTATCAAAACTAAACAAAAATGTCACACTCCGTCCCAGCCTGCCACCCGTTTCCTCCTGCGTTGCTTCTGCTCAAAAATGAAAGTTGCTGAGTAATTTGGGGGTTTTTTGGCAATGCTTTTGCTCCGGAAGTGTTCTGGCACCGTCCCCAGCCCCGTCCCTGCCGCGGGCGCCTTCCATGGCCGCGTACCGCAGGCGCCTCCCACCGCCCTCCCTGCGCTTGGACTCGGGAGGGGAGGGAGGCTGGCGAACCCCGCACCGGGAGGGGAGGGAGGCTGGCAGGCCCCGCACCGGGAGGGCAGGGAGGCTGGCGAACCCCGCACCGGGAGGGCAGGGAGGCTGGCGAACCCCGCACCGGGAGGGGAGGGAGGCTGGCAGGCCCCGCACCGGGAGGGCAGGGAGGCTGGCGAACCCCGCACCGGGAGGGGAGGGAGGCTGGCGAACCCCGCACTGGGAGGGGAGGGAGGCTGGCAGGCCCCGCACTGGGAGGGCAGGGAGGCTGGCGAACCCCGCACCGGGAGGGGAGGGAGGCTGGCGAACCCCGCACCGGGAGGGGAGGGAGGCTGGCGAACCCCGCACCGGGAGGGCAGGGAGGCTGGCGAACCCCGCACCGGGAGGGCAGGGAGGCTGGCGAACCCCGCACCGGGAGGGGAGGGAGGCTGGCAGGCCCCGCACCGGGAGGGCAGGGAGGCTGGCGAACCCCGCACCGGGAGGGGAGGGAGGCTGGCAGCCGGTTGCACGTCCCCGGGGAAAAGCCCGGCGGCGGCCGCGGGACGAGGGCGGTGGCAGAGCTGTGATTCACACCCCGAGGCAGCGCAGGGCTGGGAGCTAAGCCCAGCACGAGCTTAAAAATTGCTTAACAGCAATTCCCCGCCCCCCCCCCAGCCAGGAGGCAAGGCCATTGAGGATGGTTTGTTCAGGGAAAGCTGCCGCCCTGGGATGTGTCGCGACAGCGGCCCCGCGGGTGCTCAGCCCAGCCGCCTCCGGCGCCCTCCCGTCCCCCGCCGGGAGCGGGGGGGCTCACGGGGGTGAGAGCATCTGCTCGGGTGAAGGGACCTTGCCAAAAGGCATGTGTCCTGGTTCCGGCTGGGATAGAGTTAATTTTCTTCTTGGGGGCCGGTATGGGGCTGTGTTTTGGGTTTAGGATGAGAACAATGTCGATGATACGCTGATGCTTTGGTTCTTGCTGGGCAGTGCTAAGCTGTTGCTAAATCGCTGCTGAGCAGTGCTCACACTGGTCAAGGGCTTTTCAGCTTCCCGTGCTCTGCCCGGTGCCCAAGGAGCTGGGAGGGGGCACAGCCAGGGGGGCTGCCCCCGCCTGGCCCCAGGGCTGTTCCATACCCCGTGGCGTCATGCCCAGTATGGAAACTGGGGGAAGAAGAAGGAAGGGGGGGGACGTTCGGGGTGATGGCGTTTGCCTTCCCAAGTCACCGTTACGCGTGATGGAGCCCTGCATCCCTGGGGATGGCTGAGCACCTGCCTGCCCATGGGAAGCAGTGACTGAATTCCTTGGTTTGCTTTGCTTGCGTGCACGGCTTTTGCTTTCCCTGTTCTAATTTATTTTACTTCAATTATTATACTGTTCTTATCTCAACCCATGAGTTTTCTCACTTTCACCCTTCCAATTCTCTCCCCCGTCCCACTGCGGGGGCAGTGAGCGAGCGTCTGCGTGGGGCTCCGTTGCTGGCTGGGGTCAAACCACGACAGCATGACAAGGAAAAGAGGGAGGCAATAAATGCAGCACACAGAGACACAGACCCGGCCAACAAATGGTAGCGGAGATAAGTATAATAAACCGACCTCATCACTTAATGCGAATCGCTGGACTCTCACAAATCTGCAGGCATCACTTCAGGGAGGGCCAGCCTGGCTTTTGCAACCGTAAGGATGAGAAGCTGGGGGGTCCCAGATAGTGGGGGGTGTCAGTGGAAGTATGCGAGCAGCTAACGGCGTGCACAGCGGAAGGGAATCAGGGAGGGCAAGGTGGGGGCAGGCAGAAAGGGGTATGAAAGGGCCCGGCCATGGTAAAACAGCGCCGGTCCGTGCGCTTGGCTGGCTGGCGAGCTGGAGCCTCCAGGGCCAGGCAGGGGTGTCAGGCAGGCGGAGGGTCCATGCTGGGGCCTGGGGGGCCCAGGAGTGCGGGAAGCCCGTGGGACGAGTGTGTGAGTGCTGCCTGTTTGCAGTGAGCACCAGGCCGGACCGGCTGGCGAGCCGGGGACCCGTGGGGGGTCAGAGGGCCGAGGGCCTGGGCAGGGGCACCGGGTGGACAGAGGGGCCTTGCTGCTCCTTGAGGGTCTGCAAACGTGCATGTGAACCCGGAGAGCGTCACATCCGTGCCTGCACAGTGACCGCCTGCCTCTGCCAGCCCCGCAGGCAGAGGGGACGCAGCTGCCTGTGCTGGTGGGTGGCCCGGGTCCTGCAGGTGGGTGCTGTTGAAGGCAGCCCCTTGCCTGCGGCAGGCTGTGACCCGGGGGGTGGGTGGGTACACGTTTAACCCTGCAGCAGCCCCCACCATGCCACCATGCGACAGCGGTCCCTGACTGAACAGTCCCTGCCGAGCCAGTCTGTCCCCAGCTCTGCCTTCCCAGGCCCCCGTCCCAGTGCCAGGCAGCAGAGCCATCTGGCAGCAGGTCTCCTTGCACTCTATTTTGTGCACAAGTGGTGGCTTTCAGAGTGGTGTGACAAAGCAGCGTGGATGCCACCAGTTCCCGCCAAGCCGGGGTGAGGCCATCGCCCCTGGGCACATGAAAAGCTGCCCGGAGAACAGAGAGGTGGGACGCAAAGTCCAGCATCGGCTTTTCCCCATTCACCAGTTGAGCAATCGAAGTAACACATGCCCTGCAAACATCTCCACCCTGAAACCCGCTGGCAGCGTGACAAATCTGGGCAAGCAGCACCTGCGAGGAGCCAGACCTCTTCCCTCATCACCGTACAGAGCCTGCACGCACCCAGAGCATGGCCACTGGTCTGTGGCTGGTGTCCCCAAGCGACATCGCACTGGGCCGGAGGTGCACGTGGTGCCACTGACCCAGGAGGGCTCTGAGCACCCTGACGCAGGAAGATACAGCCCCTTCCAGCGGTGCAGCGGGCTCTTATCACCCACCCGCAGCTGGCTGAAGGGAGGGGAGACGGAGCAGATCCTGTGATGCAAACAGGACGAGGGCACTGCAGGAACATCGGCGGGGAACTCCCAAATTCAAGGGTTAGATGAGGTCACACGTCCGCCAGCAGCTTCAGAGCATGGGAGGCGGTCACCAAGAGGAGGGAGGTGGAAGCTCCAGTGGTGTGGTCCCCCACAGAGAGGCGAAGGTGCCGGGCTCCCAGCTGTGCTCTCCGGGCCATCCAGCCCCTCTGGACTTTGATCTGCTCCCTCGAACAAGCTGGAAATGCTGTGCAAGCCCAGTCCAGCCACGGGCTGATGAGGAGGTCAGGGGAGTGGAGAGCAGACTGAAGACCTTCAGACCTATCCAAAACCTCCTTTCCTGGAGTCAGCCTGCAGGTGGGTGCTGGCTGTCTAAAAAGTGCCTGAATGTGGTGAGTTCCATCATACCTTCTGCTTCTTTATCATCTTTAGGTGATCTCTGAGTCTTGCAATTTCCACTTTCAACAGGGAATCCTGCCTCCCCTCCTGTTGATTTTCTGCACACATGCTGGTATCCAGGATGGAGAGAGAAGAGAGGGAGACCCTGGCCAGTGAGGTGGAGGAGATGAGTGGAAGAGGTGAGTTTTTAGAAGGGAAGAGGAGAGGAAACTGTACTCTGTTGAGGAGAAAATGCATCCTGCTTCTGCTGTGGAAGAGCTATTTTGGGTCAAAGCACCTCGGGCTTGTCCCAGCCTGCGCTTGTCATGGGCTTGAGGCTTGGTGGCTGCAACACCCCCAGCTGAATTCCTCGTGCTGTAGACCCACCACCAACACCAAAGACACCTGAGCTGCCATGCTTGGCTCCCTCCATGGCCCACAGAAAGAAACAGGAATCTGG
Source organism: Platalea leucorodia (assembly GCF_965183815.1). Classification (NCBI taxonomy): domain Eukaryota; kingdom Metazoa; phylum Chordata; class Aves; order Pelecaniformes; family Threskiornithidae; genus Platalea; species Platalea leucorodia. Next base: position 6,545,048 of record NC_138843.1, on the reverse strand, counting down.
GGCCTTGCGGTAATGTCTATTGCACCAGTTTGTGCCCAGACGTTCCTGTTTCACTCCTGCAGCACTAGAGATGCCCAGGCTCAGGTCCAGGTGTCTGCATCCATCCACTCGGGTGCATCCTCCTCCAGGACACTGGGGTCTCCTTGGCCAGGGATTGCATAAAAGCTCCTGGATCCGGAGCAGGGACAGGATCAGGGCAGCATTGAGGCTGGGGCAGTCCAGCATGAGGGGGTTTCCCACCCCACATTGGACATCTCTGGGCAGTGGCAAGGAAATTGCCCTGTCCTTTCTCTTGCTGGGGTGGATGCAGCCCCAACACACTCCTGGGGCTGCCTGTCCTGAGCAGCTTCTCCTCCTCTGTCCCCAGCCAACGTGGCCCTGGACCCAGACACCGCCAACCCCTTCCTCATCCTGGCTGGCGACCAGAGAGGCGTGGGACGGGGGGACGAGTGGACCTCGCTGCCCAACAACCCCGAGCGGTTCGACACGGAGCCATGCGTGCTGGGCAGCCAGGGCTTTGCTGCGGGGAGGCACTGCTGGGAGGTGGAGGTGGTTGAGGCGGGGGACTGGTGGGCTGTGGGGGTGGCCCAGGAGTCGGTCAGGAGGAAGGGGGTCCTCAGTTTTACCCCCCAGGAAGGGATCTGGGCCGTGGGGCAGTGGTTTGGACAATACTACGCTTTCACTGACCCTGACTGGACTCCCCTGCACCTTGCCTGCCTCCCCAGGGCCATCCAGGTCTGCCTGGACTTTACAGAGAGGCAGGTGGCATTTGCTGACGCTGAAAACAAAGCCCTGATCTTTGCTTTCTGCCTGGCTTCATGTCCCAGGGAGAGGCTACACCCGTGGCTCTGGGTGGGGATGGAGTCGTGGCTCAAGCTGTGCCCCTGACACAGAGGGAGCGTGGGTGGCAGGGGGGAGACTGGAAAGGCGAACACCATCATCTTGGGTCTTGGTGCTGGGAACTGGGACGGTCCTGTGTCCTGCTGGCTTCTCCTCACATGGTTCCTCTGGCCACCAAGTGGGAGGACTGGCAGGTCCTGGAGATGGACACCCCCAAAGAGTCTCCTTCATCCCCTCCACCCCGCAGCTGGGACTGCAGAGACCATGCGGTGCATGGAGGAGCTTGGTGCCCAGTGGCCCCAGGGCAGAGAAGTGGCACTGAGTGCAGGGGCATTGCAGAGCTGCTCTGTACAAAGCCATGACAAATACAGCAGCTTCAAATTCCTTAAAAGGTGCTGGAGTAGTGTCTCTGGCTTTTTTCAATTAAGCTTAATCATTAAATTAAAAAAAAAAAACAAACATAGCTGGATGCTGGGGCTCATGATAACGCTTATCTTCTCCATACATCCAAAGCCTCTCATTGCCTTATTTCCAGTTCTCAGACATGTGCATTAAGCACATTTCTTACAGCAGAGCACTAGTAAAAGCTGTAGGGACAGCCAAGGAAGGTAAGCAAGAAATTGAGAAGTGTCTGAAGTCCACAGGCGAGCCAATTCCCACAGACGTGCTGTTCTCTGATCTCCCCCCATCAAGGTCTCTGTTGCCTCACACACAATAGACCAGACTAGTTCAGGCGGACGGGGCCTACAACGATCATCTCGTCCAGCTGCCAACCACTCCAGGGCTGACCAAAAGTTAAAACATGTTATTAAGGGCATTGTCCAAATGCCTCTCAAACACTGACAGGCGTGGGGCATCGACCACTTGTTGAGGAAGCCTGTTCCAGTGTTTGACCACCCTCTTGGTAAAGAAATGCTTCCTGATGTCACGTCTGAACCTCCCCTGGTGCAACTTTGAACCATTCCCATGCATCCTGTGACTGGATCGCAGGGAGAGGAGAGCAGCACCTCCCTCTCCACGTCCCCTCCTCAGGAAGCTGCAGAGAGCCATGAGGTCGCCCCTCAGCCTCCTCTTCTCCAAACGAGACAAACTCGGAGCGCTCAGCCGCTCCTCAGAGGCCATGCCTTCCAGACAGAGATCTGCTCCAGAGAACTAGCATTTTGGGGGAATGACACTCAAAGGACATGCTAGACCTGGAAAAGGTGCGTGGGTCCCTGCTCCCCAGGACCTTGCTTTGTCCTTTCCTGCTAACTCCTGCTCTTAGGAGATGAAAACGTGAATTTAGGCAAAGGGGAACACTGCCTGGGTCCAGCCTAGATTTCATCTTCTCCAGCCACTTTGCTGGCTGGACCCTCTTAGTGCCAACTCAGTTGTCACCTTTGTGATGGCAGCTAGGCATTAGTCTCCCTGGTCTACTCCAGTAGCTGGAAAGAGTTGCAGCCCCAGGTCAGGCACAGCTATCCTGCCCTGGCACTAGAGGACGGGCTCACCAACCCCTCCGGCACTGTCCGGGGACAGGTGACATCCCGTTGTACCTGGGCTCTGCACATCCGTGGGACCAGCAATCCAACAAAGCAGCCCGGGGGAACATCCAAGGAGCCAATCCCCAGACTCATGCTCCTGACAGAGCACAGAAGAGGGGCAAATCCTGGTAGGAATGGACGAGGTCTCCAAGTGGCTGCCCACACCTTGGTGCCAGCACGTCCTCAGCTCCTGGTGCCAAAGCCGACAGTGTGCCGTGCAGGAGGAGGGACAGCTTACCCCTGCCGGGGCCGGCGCTCTGCATTTCCACAAGCACACTGGGAGGAAGGCGAGGTCCCACAGCCAGAGCACGAAGGCAGCTGGGTTCGTGTCTGGGAAGAGCTGGAATCAAACCCTGCAGCAGCACCACAGCCAAACCCAGCAGGTCACCCTGGGCTTCTGGCCACAGAGCAAGGAGAAAGGGGTGAACTCTTGCTCAAGCTAGGACTTTCACAGATGCTTTTTCACAACCCCCCCTTTCCAGAGATTGCATTAAGCATCCTAGGCAGAGTTTGTGTTTGGAGCATTGTTTCTCTTCACCGTTCTTTGAATTCCCTCCGCTCCAGCCCCCAGCCTCCCTTTCTGCTTTTTCAACAGAAGTAGATGGAGCCAATGTGTTTAAAGCCCTTCTTATCTGTCAGCAAGGTCTTGTGGGATAGAATTTAGTTTCATGTTTGTTTGACCAGCATTTGAACTTTGATTATTTATATAAATTTGTTTATTCATATTACTTTGTTTATTCATATTTTTTGCTCCTACAATGCAATGCCACAAATCCTGGCAGTTCTACAAATCAGCAAGCCTCAAACCACCAATTCCTACAGCCTCTTCCTAAACTTCAGCAAATTCCTGGTATTCGTTCTTTGGCTGGAGAAGATATAAACCTCTAAATTTTCTTTCCAAGAGCCTCATCACAACCAGAGAAACAAACTGAATGGTCAAACATTGAAGAATTATAGAGTGCACAGATTTGTTAAAAAGCAGTGATTATAACTCCACCCACAAAATTCTTTGGAGATGTAAATCCTATTAGCACCTCCCAAAAAGACAAATATTTGCTTCTGTTTTCTTGAGCTAACAGAAGAATCAAATCAGGCCAACCACAGGGACTAATACATGGAGGCTGCCCAGGCTGCAGGGCTACAGAGCGTCGCCCCACGGCCAGCTGCGCTGCTGAGCAAGGCTTCGTCCTCCTGACCCATCTGCCTATTTCCTCAGGTAAAAACATACCATCACCAGGCACTCCAGTGCGCCTGCTATGCCCCTCAGTCCCCCTCACGGCTCCTGTAAATAAAGTATGTCCCCAGAAATGGCCGTTCTTCACCCTGCTCTAAGCCTCTTCCACTGTGGTAGGACCAAGGCTGGGGAAGCCCATGGATCTCTTCTCCCAGCGAGGCAATTCCTACTCTCCGTGGGCAGGCAGAGAGGAGTTCAACAGCCTCTGAGGCTCACAGCAGAAGGCTTGGAGATGGAGGTGGCAGAAGATCTGTAAGCAGATGGGAGTCCCCAAGGACTAGCCAGATGGGGACGCAGGAGGGCAGGGTGGCCACAGCAGAGCCTGCTCGGAGGGACACCCCTCCTCAGGTCTCAGGACACAGTCTGAGCTGGGACCCCTTACCCACCCAGAACCAGGGGTGGATTCGCTCCCCCGCAAACGTGGCTCGCGGGAAAGTGAAAATCACAGCCTTGCTGTCCACGTTGACAAACATCACCTGCCCCCCTGCATGATCCAGACAGACCCGCACCCTCCGGGGGACCATGCTGGGGAGGACAGGGGTGGGAGATGGGGAAGTGAGAGCCTGGAACTTCTCCTTATACTGCCCCACCGCCCAGATCCCCCCCACGGGGCTGATGTCAATTGGTCCCTTTCTCTTCACGGACTCCAGGGCCACTCCCACTGCCCAGCAGGACCCATAGCCCACCTCCACCTCCCAGCATGGTCGCCCCGAGTTGAATCCCTCACAGCCCAGAACACAAGGCCACGGGTAAAATCGCTCCGGGTTGTCAAGCCGGCTCTGCTGTGTGGCTCCCTGCATCACACTTCTCTGATCTTCCGACAAGATGAGCCAGGACTGAGCTGTGTCTGGATCCAGAGTCACGTCCACTGCAAGAGAGAAGATGGGTCAGAGAACGAGGGGGTAGAGATCAGTCCTGGGAAGAGTTTCACCATGCTGGGTCCATGTTTGGTCCTGGCTTGGGAGAAAACCTGGCAATACTTCTCTTCCAGAAGGTGGTTAGCTCAAAATGGGGAGCAGCTCTGTGCCCTGAGCCAAGGCATGTGAAGATTCACTGTCTCCCAAAACATGTGTTGCCTCCCTCACCACCAGAGTTAACGGGAGGAGGCTCCCCAGCAGAACTCACCTTTGGTGTACGGTCCCTGTGGTTCCTCCACTCCCTCCCCTGTGTCAGTTGCCAAAGCATCTGAAAGAGAGATGGAGCCCAGAGGTCACCTCTGATAACACCACCAGCACTGGGAGGCGGTGGGCAGAGACACTGCACCCTGCCTTCCCCAGCGCACACGCTGCTTGCTGCGCCTGCCGGCTTCTCCAGTTGAAGCAGGAAGGATGAAATCTAAAGCAGCAGGAGCAGAAAAGAATTTGGGGCTACCTAGCAGGAGATGGACATGGACATACTGCAGCATGTCTGGTGGGTCACCAAGATGGTTTGAGGAGTTGTGGGATCTTTGTCTTCAGAGATATTCAGAACTCAAGTGGAGAAAACCCAGAGCATTCCCACCTAGCGGTACCCGCTTTGAGCAGAGCTTTGGACTAGATGACCTCCAGAGGTCCTTTCCAGCCTAAATGACTCTGCACAACGGCAGGCTCTGCCTGACAGCCCTCTCAATCACTTCTTTGGGCGTGAGCCTCCTCATTAGGAGAGCATGAGCTGAGAATCATTCGGGCATATTGGGCCATCTGGGACTTGTTCACATCCTTGACCCACTTCCAACCACGGAGCAGGTCTGGAGCACAGATCGAGAGCAGAAAGAGCTGTGGCAGCATCCAAGCCAGGTGTTGCACGAAGGGTGTTGGAACAGGTTCACACGCACAGCAATTTATTAGTGGGCTCCACGGCTGATGATGTGAATCAACAATAATGTTGACTATTCTTTTGGGGAAAAATAAAAGCAAAGGGAGATGAAGAGAGAGCGGGGGGCGCAGGGAGGAAAGGGAACACCCTCCCACTTTCGCTGTGACACCTCTCCAGGGTGTCTCTCACCCCAGGGCAGAACATGCTACACAAGGATATTCAGCTTTTTCTCCCTTCTGCAGGCCCTTGACGCATTGACCACCCCATTCTTTCCACCCCCGGGATGCTTCTCTGTTCTCCTCTGAGATCCCTGCTTTGTACCTGGGGGGTTTCTTGCTACCTCCTCTAGCGTGGGAGCTGCTTCTGAGCAGACGCCGGGCTCCTTCTTCAGCTCGTGCTTCATCCGCTCCTTTTGCTGGAGTTTTCCCCTCTCGCACCTGGAGTCGTACAAGCCACAGTATTTATATTCCTCCTTTAACTCAGTCTCCTGTTAGTGCCAGTTGCTAGAGGCCACTTTCCAGCTGGATCAACACCCTCCAGAATGTTCATTCAAATTTTTTATTTATTTATTTATTTATTAACATAAGAGCATCAATGAGAAAAGAGACAGCAGGTCTCACTGGCTGGGTCACTACCCTGCCCTGATGCTCTCATTGCCAATTAAATGTCTATTATGAGTGGTGGTCCTGGTGCCCCCAGTCCCCCTGTCCCTTCAGAGCAAACTTGTGTCACAAGCAAGTGCTGAAGCCTGAGCCAAGGGCCCTGCGCCCTGGTCTCTGCGCCTTAGTGTCGCTCCGCAGCGGTCATGGAGAAGCCAACCAGGCTTGCAACCAGAGACCTTAGAAATGAAATGTCCTCGAATATTTCCCCAGGGACAGACTTTCTTGGTAGAGTCACACTGGTTCATCGGCCTCTGGAAAACTGAAATACAAACATCAGCAGGGCATCCCTGCTATTTGAGGCACCCAGCTTTGTTCTGGGGCAGGAATCTTTGCAACCCAAAGCAGAAGTGTGCTGTAAAGGAGAAAGCCACACATACCTGCTCAAAACGTCACCAGCATCCTAGATGGGAGAAAGAGAAAAGCAGCTCAGTGCTACTTATCCTGCACACACATTCCTCACGTTCCCCTTACGCAGGGAACGGCCACACCAGCGAGGTAAGATTAATAAGTAAGACAATCAGGGTAAGATCAGCCCGTCGCATGCTTCCAATTTGCTGGTGCCTCACGTGCTGTGTGCCAAGACAGCGCTGGTGCTTCAGCAGACCTCACCTGCAGGGACTCCTGTCCTGACAGCTGGCCCTCCTTCTCCTTGATCAGGCCATCCAGATAACTAATCTTCTTGGAGAATTTAGCAGCATTTTCTTTCAATCTTGTTTTAAGCTGCTTCTCCAGCTCTCCCAGCCGAGCCAGCAGCAGGCACTCTTGGTCCTCCAGGTACTGTCGCAGCTGCTTAAATTCAGGCGCAATCTTCTGCCTCTCCGCCTTCACTTTTTCCTGTACAAGCAGAAGCAATCCTCTCAAGGGAGGGCGGGACCATGGGAAGAGGCAGCAATTAAAAGCATCCACGGCTTTTACTTTCTGGTGTGGAGCATGACTGGGATTCCTGGGGCGCTTATTGTGCACCAACAGCTGGACACAACGATTCAATCTCCCAGCTCCAAAGGCCAAGAATCAACATTTCTTCACCCTCCCCAAACAAACTTCTTCCCGGTAGCACTGTGCTCCTACCAGATAGTCCTGGCAGATCCATCGCTCCTTCCTTTCCTGTTTCTCCAGTTCTCCTTTCTCTCTCCGGAGGCTCTCCAGCTGTGACTGCATTTGCTCCTGGAAGAAGAGACGTCCTTTAGGAGCTCCTCACCACCCACGTGTGTGCTTTGTGTCTGTTGCCATCAGCAGTCTCTGGCACAGGTGGACATCTCTCTCTGGACCTGTGGGTCCAGGATGCTCGCGAGGGTCCGTGTGACCCAAAAGCGATGAGGGAACGCGCAGGGGAAGAGGACTGGGGAGGAACCGGGGATGAATAGGCAGAAAGGGCTATAAAAGGGACTGGTCATGTGCAAAACAGAGCTGGTCACTGCGCCTGTCTGACCCAGCCCTGCGCCTGGTCCCCGCAGTCTGTCCTGCCTTCTCATTAAATCCTTTCCTAACCACCTTTTTGCACGATCTCTCCGTATCCCATGGGTGTGAGTGCTGCCAGGACACAGTGCCGGTTCCTGGGGGGACCAGCGCCGTGGACGTGGGGCAGCTGCTGCAGTCGGACGGGGGTGCAGGCGCCCTGGGGCTGCGGTCGCAGCTCCTGGAGTCCGTGGGGTCTCAGTGCAGCTGCTGGAGCAGCTCAGGGTCCCGAATGCCAGCCATGGTGTCTGGGAGGGGGCTGTGGCCCCAAAACCAGCTACTGGGGGGACTGGTGTGAGTGATGTGAGCAAGGAGCTCAGCACTGGCAGCTGGAGCGGAACCACAGCCCAGTGCCTGCATAGAATCCCTATGGAATCAGATGCCAAAAATCAAAATAGTATTAAAGAGCGATTACAATCCCTATCGCCACCCTGGTCCGGCAGACAGCACCGTGCCAAGGGACGCTGGGGGGCCACCAGGGCAGGAGATTATAATGTCACAGATGGAAATGCGCAGCAGGGTACTGAGGACCCCCATTACCCTGCTGCAAACTTGGCAAATGTTACGTCAAGCCACAAAGCACGGAAAAGGGAAACTGCAGCAACAGGGAGCCATTGGTGAAAAAACAAACAAACAAAAAGCATAGAGGGTGCAGTTGCTGGCTCCTTGCAGAGAGCGTGGGCTTTTGCAAACCCCAGACTGGAAAGCTTTCCAACAGGCATCTATAAACATCGCGTTTGCACAGAACGCCTCAGAAAGCAGCGAGCAGACCGATGCAAAAAGCTACGCAGCGCAGGGACTGCACGCAGAGCAACCCCCCGCCCTTGCGCGTCACGGCAAAGCGCCTCGGTAGGAGAGGTAATTAGCGTGGAGAAGGCGGCCTTCCCTCATCAATGTGAGGAAACGGCCGAGAAAGGGGCAGGGAGGCGGCCGGCAGCCTCACCTCGGCCCCGCCGGGCTGGGCCAGCCGCCTCAGCCGCTCGGCGATGTTGCCCAGCGGGCGGTTGGGCCGGAGGCCGCTGCTGCCGGGGAAGGGCTGCCGGCACTGGGGGCAGGACGGGGCGGCTGCCCGCGCCCAGCACAGGGAGATGCAGGCTCGGCAGAAGTTGTGCCCGCAGTCCAGCATCACCGGAGCGCAGAAAAAATCCAGGCAAATGGAGCAAATCGCTTCCTCCTGGAGCTCCTCGGCTGCCGCCATGGTGTTCGGGGTGGAGGCGCTCGGGCTCTTTCACTTTCGGTATCGGGAAGGGAGCGAGCGCGGGGGCTGGGACCCGTGAGGAGTCTGGGCCCCCCGGGCAGCTCTGGGAGCCCTGGTGGCACGGCATGGCCAGAGGAAGGGGAACACAGCCCCCAACGCTCCTTCCATCCCACCCTTGTTTAAATTAAGGGGGGGTCTGGTGTTTAGACCTGGTTGACTTTAACCCAGAAGGAGCCCTGCTGTCCTCGGCAGGATTTTCCTCCGTCAGTCACCCAGCTCACACGCTTCAAACCCCCTTTCTACAGACCAGCTCCCCTTTTTCTTGTTCCTCCTCCATCTGCATTGCCCACAGTGGTTTGTTTTTTTTCCCTCCTTGCCTTGTCCCTCTTCGTAGGTCGCACTGTTGCAAAGATGATGTTTCTTCCATTTTTCTCTTGCTTCATTATGCGCTTCACGATGCTGCATGTTCACAAGCCAGAGGCAGGTAGGACTCTCCACCACGATGCTCGCAGCTCTTTTCGGATCAGCTGCATCTTTCAGCAGTGGCTCATGGTCCTAGGGAGTGATTGCTCTCAGCCCAGATTAACCCCAGGATTATTGCTTTTGGGTGTCTTGTTCCACCCCTCCGGGTTTATTTTGAGCTCAGGCAGCTGGTTGGATGCATTTAAGTATCAGCAGTGCTGAGAGCATTTGCATGAATCAGCACGCATGTCATCGATAGCCATTTTGTAGGGATTTAAAGATATTTAGACAGATTTCCTTGCCTCTTTAGTCTGCTCCTTCCCCTGCCACCCGGATGCACGGAGCACTTGGCCGCACGCTCTGGTCTCCCAGCAGACCAGGCGGGGGAGTGAATCACCGAGCCAAAAGCCCTTCACTGGAAGGGTTTATCACCTTGCCATTAAAGGCAGGGCATGCACACGAGCAATGCTCACCCAGTGTCACCCCAAGCAAATATTTTCCATGTCAGAGACTGAGCTCTTTGTATTAAGCCATAACGGTGTGGTGGCCAGAGCCCTGGTGTGTCCCTGGACAACCACAAAGGAGCAAAACCCTGCTGAGATGGTGCAGGAGGCGGCACGGGCTCCCGCAGCGAGGGACTTCACTGCAGGCCCCTCTTGCATCCATAGCGGCCAGCGCCTCCTCGCTAGGGTCCGGGTCCAGCCCTGCGCTCTCTGACATCTCCTGTTCCTCCTCGTAGCTCACAGTTTGCATCTGTGAAAAGAAATTGCATGCACCTGCCCCCAGCTGCCTTGGAGGTTTGCTTCTAATTAAACATTTCTCTCTCCTCCTCTTCGTCCCCTCCGGTCCTGTTCCCCAGCTGGGTTTGCAGTGCCGGGGTCTGATCCCCCGTCCTCACTGACGGAGCGGGGCTGCCCTGCTGCCTTTCCCCGGGGACGGGTGCTTGGCCCTTGGGGGTGACCTGGCTCCGGATGCCGCAGTTGTTGCTCGGGAGGGGAAGGATGGGGACGGGGTGCGGACGCCAGGGTGCCGAGGCGGGACGGGGCGCGGATGCCAGGGTGCCGAGGCGGGATGAGGCGCGGATGCCAGGGTGCCGAGGCGGGACGGAGCTGCTGAGGCGCTGTGTCCCCCAGGGCCGTGCGGATTCGAGACCTTCGGCTGCCCGACTCTCTGATGGGGGATTTCACCTGCTTGGTTTGAAACGGCATCAGAAACCAAGACGCCCAGCTGGAACTGAAGGCGACAGGTTCGCAGTCTGCGTCTGCAGACTTCAGGAGAGAAAGCTCTTAAAAATGAAGTATCGACACGCTGGATGGCAGAGGCTGCTCCCGACAGTGAAGCTGCTTGCGACTTTTAGGAAGGAGAGTCTGGTGCCAGCCGGGACACCGCTGCCTGTTTGCTTTGGGTTTTTTACCCGAGGGTCCAGGGCAGAAGCACCCCAGAACTGAGCAGACTTGGGCATTTCTATTCTTTCTGTAGGATTATAGGGAGGTGGTAGGTAACATTGCAGCTGGAGATTGCGCCCTGTTTCAAGGGGTTTTTTTCCCTCTCACTGTTGTCCTTCTCTGTTTAAGACAAGAAACCGAGAAGCACATGTGATCCTGAAATATAAAGACTGTCTCTTAGTTTGATACCGGCTTGGAATAAGATGGAAAAGCTTATTCTTCTCATTTGCCCCGTGCAAAATAATTGCAATTCCTCATTGCTGTGGTTTCTGGAATCTGAGAGTCAATCTCAGGTGTTGAAAACACGCATAGCTTAGCCCAGTTTTTCTGTCAGTGCCAGCCTAGCCGCGGGGCCTGCGCTCGCATCTCTGCGGAGAACAGCCAAGCAGGCGCCCGAGCTGTGCGCCCGCCGGGCCCGCGGAGAGATCCCAGCCAGCAGCACACACCCGCAGAGTCCCAAACCAATCCTGAAAGGCGAGGGACCTCTTAAAGCCCAGAGCACCCTCCTCGTCATGGGAAACACCCCAAAGGCCTTGTCCTGCGTGGCGAGGAACGCCTTCCTCAGCCCAGACGAGGCAATTGCTTTCCGAAAGCCAGCTTTGTCCCCCCGACGCAGGCAGGCCGAGACCGGAGGAAAGCTGGGTTTCTCAACAGATTGTTGCCCTGGATTTCTTCACTGGAATTCTGTTTTGGAGGGTGAGAAAACGTTTATTGGGTTCCTTCCTGCTGTGCCCCCAAAAAAATAAATTAAAAAAATCAACTCTTTGGCAGCTGAGTTGCTTAATTGCAGCATTTCGGTGAGAAATATAATTTCATGTAGGATTGCACCATGAAGACTCACGGGAGTTTAAATTCAGCTCTCTTGTGCAAGAGGTACCTCTGCATTCCGCTGCCACCGTGGGTGGGAGGCCCTCAGGAGCACAGAGGCCCTTGAAAAGCAAGGCTGGACCAGCATGGGTCCTCCAAGGGGCGTCTCAGGGAGACAGCCTGAGCCAGGAGTTTTTGTCCCGTACCCAGAGCCTGCGTGGTCGGCACGTCACGGCTGCGACCGAGCAAAGGCGCAGGGCCAGCAGTCGATGCGCTGCCTCCTCGGTCGGTGCCCGGGCATGGGGGCCAGCGGGTAACTCGTGAAGCCCGTGGTCCTGATGGCACCCAGGTGGGGCCTGTCCCGGCAGCAGAGGTGAGCGGGGTGTCAGGCAGACCTACGTGATCCTCCCTCTTCCCAGGGGAAAAGGCTGCAGCGACAGGCAGTGGACAATAAACAGGTTTATCCTCAATGCTGGTCTGTGTCAGAGATGCTTCAAACAAATCCTGCTCAGATTTGGTACGTTCTTCTGAGCAGCTGTGAATGAAAGCTCTGCCTGTTAAAATGTGTCTCCTTCTCTAACGGTAAGCCCTGTTTCTCTGGGTTTTCTTTCTTTTACACTGTCCTGGCTGCTGCTGCTGCTGCTTTTTAGAATCATAGAATCATAAAATCATTAAGGTTGGAAAAGATCCTTAAGATCATCGAGTCCAACCGTGAACCCAGCACTGCCAAGGCCACCACTAAACCATGTCCCCAAGCACCACGTCTCCCCGGCTGTTAAATCCCCCCAGGGATGGGGACTCAGCCCCTGCCCTGGGCAGCCTGGGCCAGGGCCTGGCAGCCCTTTGGGGGAAGAAGTTTTTCCCAATACCCAACCCAACCCTGCCCTGGCGCAGCTTGAGGCCGTTCCCTCTCGTCCCATCGCTTGTTCCTGGGGAGCAGAGACCGACCCCCCCGGCTCCAGCCTCCTTTCAGGCCGTTGCAGAGAGCGATGAGGGCTCCCCTCAGCCTCCTCTTCTCCAGGCTGAGCCCCCCCAGCTCCCCCAGCCGCTCCTCCCCAGCCTTGTGCTCCAGCCCCTGCCCCAGCCTCGCTGCCCTGCTCTGGCCACGCTCCAGCCCCTCCATGGCCGCCTTGGGGTGCGGGGCCCAGCGCTGAGCACAGGACTTTTCTTCTCCTCATCCTGGGCAGATTGCTGTTGCAGCAGTTTTATTTTAAAGGACTGGGGTGAGCCTTCTCCCCAGGAACATGGCATTCCCTCTTTTAAAACTTTTCTACATTTAATATAAACAAGCCCAGAGCCCTCTTGATTTGCCAACTTGTCCAGGAAACATGGGTCTCGTCCAAGGTCTTGCCCAAGGCCTTGTCCAGGGCCTTGGAAACATGTTCAAACGTTGTTTTTGCTGTGTCTTGAGTGGCACTTTTAATAAGCAGCTTACCAATTTCCACCCTCCCCTCTTCCAACGCGGCACAGCCTTTCTAACCAGGCTTGGCAACGCAGGTCCAGTGCCCGCCCGCGGCCAGGGGCTAAGGGCAGGGCCGGGACTGCAGGAGGTGTTGGGGCTCCTCATCGCACCACGGAAAGGGGACCGACGGCTGCCTGGGTCTCTGCCCCGAGGAGCCAGCCCCAGCCCTGGGCAGGCGTCCTGCCCCACGCCGCCCCTGCCGGGACGCTGGCCCCGGATGGCTCTCGGAGCAGTTGCGCAGCACAGCCCAAGAGTGTGGATCAGCCTCTTCTGCCCTGCAGCCACCGGCAGCTCTCACGCGCCGCAGCCTCGGACATGGCCACCCAAGGCCCCACCAGGCCCCACCTGCCAGGGCTCGGACAAGAGCACGGCCCGGCAGACAGGTCCAGCGTCTCCCAGCGCCCTGGAGCGAAGGGCTGGGCCGGACCAGCCGGGCAGCAGGGCAGACTCTGGTCAGGGGATTCACCGGGGCAGCGCCAACAGCGGGAGCCTCTGCGGGGATGCACCACAGGGATGCACCACAGGGAGCACCGGGATTGCTCCATGCAGCCCCCGCCCACCCTCTGGAGAGACCAAAGGGACTCCCTTGGCCCAAACATCAGCTCCTTGCTCGGCCCAAACATCACCTCCTTGCTTGGCCCACACCAGGGAGGTTTCTGCATGCAGACAAGAGAAACCTGCCCATAAATGACTAAAAGCCCCGGGTTTTGTCCAGCTTTGGCTCAAATATGAAACCTCCTGCCAGCTCTCCTGGGGGCAGGTCAGGAAAGCTGCCCACAGCCCGCCGGGAAGCCAGCACACCGGGCTCGCTATCAGGGAGACAGCCTGGGCTCCTCAGGCCCTCCCATCTCCTCCAGTAACAACGCAACAGCCCAAAGTTTGTCTCACTTTTATTTACATGATTGCACAGCCCGTTTCCCCATGACACTGGAACGTGGCAGGTCGGAGACACTGATTTCCCACATCCATGAGCTGAACATCTCCTTGGGAAGGAGGAGAAGACTCAAAGAGTCGCTATTGGGTTTTGCAGGGGCACATGCAACAACTCCAATTATTGGCAACTACAATAAAGACAACGAAGCTGAGAGCGAAGCCATGGTTGTGCAGCAGCGCAGGGCCGGGCCCCAGCTGCCCCCAGCCAGGGACTTCTGGCTTTCACAGTTGCATATTTGGATGGACAGTGGGTTTCCTAACTGAAACACTGGCTCCAGTAAGTCCTTACTAGGGGAACGTGGTGTGGGAGTGCACATCCTTCGTTACCTGCCACAACTAGATGCGTCGCAAGACGAAGCTCCTGGGAGGCAGCCAGGGCTCGAAGGTTAAACTAAACCCCCAAATTTTTCTTCACTGGGAATGTCCTGGTGACACGGGGTTTGTTGGGGAGGGGCTGAAGGAAGGGGCACCCAGGACAAGGCACAGAGCAGTGCTGCAGCGCTCGCTGCCAAGGGGAGGGGGGTGCGGAGGGAGGCAGCGCCTGCACGGCAGCTCCGCTGCACAAGCTGATTTGAAGCAGGCTGCCACGGCTGCGCAGGAGCGGAGGGACACAGCGCGTGACCACCACCACCCACCGCGGGGACGCGGGCACCTCGGAGCCTGCCTCCTCTCTGCTATCTACCCTCACCATCGTGGGAGCCAGAGCCAAGGCCCACGCCAAGCAGCTGCACGCACCTCTGGAGCACCCCGCAGGGCAGCGCCAGCGCCGGCGTCCTTGCGGCCCGCTCCACTCATGGGGCTGAGGAAAGCACAGCACCAAGCACAGCCATCGTCTGGCAGAGTGGGGAGGCGGCAGAGAGGCAAGGACTAAAGCCAAACTCGGGGAGACCCTTGGCAGACTGGGCACTCCACGACAGAGGGGTTCGTTAGCTGGATGTGCTGGAAACGCAGGTGGATGAAGGAGGCGGAGGAACACTGGTCCTGCAGAAGGGACCCAGAGCCTGCTCTCTGGGAACCAGTGACCTTGGGGTGCTTCACTAGAGGACACGTAACAGGCAGGCAATGTTTTCAGGGATGAGCCAAATCACAGCAGCTCCTCTGGCTGCTGCCAAGGAATGTGCAAACAAAGCGCACAGAGACAGCCGAGACCACCTGCGTCCTGCCGAGCGGCTGCAGAGCACGGCCTGTCCTGTAAGGTAACGTGTGTAACCGGCACCACGAGAGGTCCAGCCTCAAGATGGTGAAAGGACATCAGCAAACAGAGACTCCAACTCTCACCTTTTGGGGTCAGGAAAGCTCCTTTCTGAATCTTTTAAAAGCAAAAGGCAATGGTGGGTTTAGCTAGTACGAGCCATCGCTTCCCACCCTCAGATCCTCCATCTACCTTTGCCAGACATACCAAGAGCTGAGTGTATCCGAGTCCTGGGGATGAGCCAGGATCTGCAAGGAAAGCATTTTGTGAGATCACGTCTGCACAGGAAAAGACTTTCTCATTTTGAAACTTATTTTGAAATTCTCAAAATTACAGTACTTTACAATACAAAATGTCTCCACTCAGTATTATGTCATTTTACTCCTTCTGGGATTATAATAATTATTAAAAACACACAACTTTTTTAGAAAGGACAGAAACACCACGAAAGAGACCAAAGAGTAATGGGAAAGGCTGCTGCAGTATTATCAAAACCAATTTAGTGCAAAGGAGAAGGGGACTTTCAAGAACGGTCAATGAAAAGTGTTCTTTATACGCTCATTTGGAGAAAAGGCATAGATTTAACCTCTGAATGAGATCAGGCTGCCAGCTTCTATACTGAAGCTTAGAACATCAACACAAAAGGACTGAAACACAATATGCATGGCCATTAAAAAATAATATTATATATAGATATAGATATATATATATATAGAGAGGGAGATATTTTTCACCTATGGTATTTAGTTATAGGAAAGCGTCCCTGCAGACAGGCATGTTCTGCCATCTGGCTCTTTCGGGCCGTTTCACATGACAGACGTTGATTATCCATCTGATTCCCATAGTATAAAGTACGTGCTGACTGCAAGTCCCTCCGGGTGGGATGATTGCTTTCTAGTGCCTCCACAGTCGCTGCGTTTCCTGCGCACACAGGGGCACCCGACCCTCTTTGCTTCTGTTCTCGCCCCAGCAGCCGCGTGGCGTAGCGGCCGAGGGATGGCTCAGACGGTGGTTTCATCCGCGGTCTTCTTCATGAGCTTGGCAGAGAGGAGGGAGTGGGACACGGGGTGAGGGCTCCGCGAGGCTGGGATCATCAAGCGGACTTTCTGGTTGGTCCTTCGCCACTCCGAGTACAGCTGGCAGTGGTAGCGGAACGAAACCTGGTGGGTGATAACGCACAAGTCTGGTTACCAAACCCCCGTCGCAAGTGCCGGGGCCCGCAGAGGGCCGGTGAGACGCAGCCACCCATCCGCCCTCTGCATATTCATTGTCAATCCACCAGCACCCCCCAGCCAAGGGAGACAGCCCTGCCCCTGAAACGGTTTGGGGCACTCCATGTCCCAAGCCTTCGACGAGGAATCAACTAATTCCTGGTAGCACGAGGCTGAGCGTGGCACAGCCAAAGCGGCTTTCTGGGCAGCACCCGGACAGAGGGACAGAGTTTGCTCAGATGGGTTTGGGTACCAGGCCGGTGGGAAGTGGCGGGGAGGAACCACGCTAGCCACAGGCCGAGGCAAGCACCTCGTCTGGGCAAAACGAGGGGATCTCAACAGGACCAGCCTCAAGTGGCTGAACCCAACCAGCCGCCTCCCATCTCAGATCCTGGTGGATCTTCTCTGCCCTTTGCGAAAGCCTTCTCTCCTTGGTCTGCACCAACGGGACATCGGTTGGACTCATTTTTTCTGACAACGCTGTGGCATGGGAGACTTGTCCAGCCGGAGGGAGACAGGAGAGGGTGGAAAGGCTGGAGGGGACCCGAGCCAGCCTGGCCCAGAGGCGTGAGCTGGCCCTGCAGTTCCAGAGCAGCCCTGCGAGGGGGAGCTTGGAGCTGGGCTTCCCCAGCGGGCTGGGCTCCTTGCTGCGGCCTTCTGCAATGATTAACACCACATTTTCTCGCAGCTCCTGCTGATTCCTTAGTTTTGAAATTAAACTTTTCTATAATTGCTTGAGGAAGGAATAAAACCAGCATGTATTTCCCTCCTATTTATCTTCCTAGAAATTGTGAGCAAGAAAATGAAATACCGTATCCAGTCAGCCACTCATCAAAACCAAGCTTTCGTACTTTGTAAAAGTAGAGGAAACATTTAGCTGGCAAGTAGGAAGCACCAGTAGGTACATCTGACACGGAACAGTCAGTGTTCCTATTACTTCTGGATAGGTCTCAGCCATCTGCTATGAGAAACGGAGCTGTGCCACCGCATTGAGGTCATTTAGCTTACTGATCTGTGCACTCCCCTCTTCCCCGTTGTAGAGGGACAACTGTTGGAATAAGGTTGTTTGCTGATAAACAAGAAGCAAACGCATCTCGCCGCCTTCAGAGACAGCGTGTGAACGGGGAGCCAATGGCACAAACCTCGAGGAAAGCTCCTGCTCCACGGGGAGGAGCTGCCACCTCGGCCGTGGCCTCGCTTGCAATCCTCACACCGATTACAGCCATCGCCACCCACCCACGTAACGGCCCTTCGTGCTGCACAGCCCATGGCGGCGTGGAAGAATTGCAGCTGAATATGGTAAATGTGAATAAAGGGGCTTCGCTTAATGTCCTTCTCTGTTCGAGGAAATGTGAAGCACAGCAGAACTAGAGCCATTTTAGTCAGGACTCGTTATTTCGCAAAAAAAAAAAAAAAAAAAAAAAAAAAACCACAAAAAAAAACCCAAAACATTTTTCCATTTCCTCCAGATTTCCAGCTCCTCCAGACCAGTCCTGGGATAGAGAAGACGGAAGCAATTCCTCTTAAGGTTTCCAATTTTAGCTTGGCTTTCTACAGAAATGAACCTTATGCAGCACGTACATGCAGCAGTGTAGGCCTTCCTCAGCAGCTCCCTGTGCGCCGCGATGGCTGCATGTTTTGACAGCAGCACTGCTCAGGCACTCTCGCTGCAGGCACCCCCAGAGCAAAGGCTGCGGCACTGACTCACCCTCCCCTGGCACCTGAGTCTGCGTGGGAGAGCTGCAAGGAACGTCCTCACCCCAGGGAAAGCCGCTACTCTGACAGACCAGAGCATAAATGGCAGGGAAATGGGCTGTGGCACTTCCACTGCCTGCAGAACTGCCAGTTTTTTGGGGTCCCACTACTTCTGCTCCAGCAACTGCACTTCTTTCCTTCCCAAAATGGTGTTTCCCAGCAAGCAGCTGGAAAAAGGGTATCGACAGGGCACGAGTACACACAGGGCTTCGAACAGGAGAGCCAAAATGAAGATGCAAACCCAGCAACCCACCTAGGAACAGAACACGACAAGAACTGAATGGGAAACAGGGGAAGTCGCTGGCCTGGGACCACCCGGAGAGAGCAGGGCCAGGGGAGCCGCGAGGGCTCGGGGAGCGGCAGGGCAGGGAGCGGCCCCCCAGCCCGGCTGCTCCTCTCGGCTCTCAGCTGGGAGCGCTCACAGATGGGCTACACAGCAAATTCACATTTGCTTTCCTGCTCTTCTGGACTCGCCCCAGGCTGCGAGCTCCTGGCTGCCTAATTCAGCATGTCCACAAAGATGCAAAGCGAGGCATCTGCAGGAAGCCCTTTCCCAGCACGGATCAGTTCAACACCCAGTGTCAAGTGCAGGATCCCACTAATCCCCAGTGCCTCCAGCCCTGACAGCGCAGGTGTAAAGCCGCAGCAGTGGTCAGGGCAGGCTGGCTACCCACCCTTGGCTAGGGCTCGAGTCCAAAAGCCCAGTACGGGGAAGTCAGAGTGCTGGGGAGCCCTTGCTCCCCAGGGCCAGAGTGCTCCTTGCACACACCCTTCTGTGCTGCTCACCTCTTAAAAATCTTGTGTAGGACTTTGTTTAGTTGTGGGCCACAGAGACCCCCAACGGCCAGTCTGCACCTCCTCTGGGCCCGGCCAGCCTGTGCTGGGCAGCACAAAGCATGGAGGGGCACGATGGCAGGTTATTTAGGGGTCAAACATTTTCCAGATTTTATTCTTCCCCTAAACCACCCAGGTAATAAATTTGTTTCTTCTCAAAAATAGGAACAGGAACAACAGCTGGACCACTGCCTGCCCCCACCTCCAGGCCTCCCCACCCAGCCCCAGGCACGGCTGCGCCCGGGTACGCGGCACCCGGGGGAACACAGCTCCCGTGTCAATCTGGAAAGCAGATGATCAGGAAGTGGTTTCTCATTCTCAGCAACAACTTTAGCAGCTCCCATTTGAAGATAATTAAATGGATGTTCAAGAGAAAGAGCCCAAGGTTTTCTCACAAGGGGAGGCAGAAACGGCTGGGTGCACCGACACGGTGCAAGCCAGTACTTCGGTCTCCCTTTTGAGCGGAAACAAGGCCCTGGGCAGCAGACACTTACCAGCGTCCAAAGGACGTAGATTGTGAAAAGTGCTATAGTTAGTGCTATGAGTCCGATGGCCTCCAGTCGGCTGTTGAACTGCAAATGATCCTGGGCTCCGCGCAGACACAGCCAGCCAGAGATCGCCGCCAGGGGAGTAATGAAGAGGAAACACACCATGTCGCAGAAAAGGGTCCTCTTCTCATTGCGGGGACCGGGATCCTTCAGCCACTGCAGGAAGGAAGGGAGAAGGGCATCAGTCAGCAGCACGCAGAGCACACAGCGTGCTAGCAAAACAGGACTGCTATGCTGGGAGGCTCTCACATGCTCTCTGCGCTCCGTACATACCTGGTGCGTACACTTAACTCACATAAGCCTTCACAAAAATAGAGCTAGAGACTGTCATAGCATCACAGAACCGTTTAGGTTGGAAGAGACCTTTAAGATCATCGAGTCCAACCGTTAACCCAGCACTGCCAAGGCCACCACTAAACCATGTCCCCAAGCACCACATCTCCCCGGCTGTTAAATCCCCCCAGGGATGGGGACTCAGCCCCTGCCCTGGGCAGCCTGGGCCAGGGCCTGACAGCCCTTTGGGGGAAGAAGTTTTTCCCAATACCCAACCCAACCCTGCCCTGGCGCAGCTTGAGGCCGTTCCCTCTCGTCCCATCGCTTGTTCCTGGGGAGCAGAGACCGACCCCCCCGGCTCCAGCCTCCTTTCAGGCCGTTGCAGAGAGCGATGAGGGCTCCCCTCCCTCAGCCTCCTCTTCTCCAGGCTGAGCCCCCCCAGCTCCCCCAGCCGCTCCTCCCCAGCCTTGTGCTCCAGCCCCTGCCCCAGCCTCGCTGCCCTGCTCTGGCCACGCTCCAGCCCCTCCATGGCCGCCTTGGGGTGCGGGGCCCAGCGCTGAGCACAGCACTCGAGGGGCGGCCTCACCAGTGCCCAGCACAGGGGGACGATCAGGTATACTTTTAACAACCAACAAGGGAAAAAAATATAGAAAAGCAAAAAGAAAGCGAGTAACTGGCAGAAAGCTTTGCACCTGAGCAGACAAACAGCAGCCACGGGGTCTCGGTGTTGGGCTGGCCCCAGCAGAGGAAGGGAACACAAACCCATTTTCTTTTACAGAACCACCTGTGCCCAAATCTGCATCTTTCTCCCAGGGAAAGCCTTTGACCATTTCTGAAGAGAAAGCAGCACAACTGTCCGGTGAGGAGGGACACGGAGCTCAGCCGGCTGGGGGAGGATCCCCCATTGCTTTCTCCCAGATCTCAGCGGATCACAAGTGACCATGAGGGGACAAGGCACGATCACACAGACACAGCTGCTGAAAACTCCACCTTCCTGACTGCAAAATCCCAAAGACGCCTCCACTGCTGGCGGCCACCCGCTGGCCACCACGTAACAGGCAGAAGAAACCTGCCAGGACGAGGGCAGAGTGGATTCTGGTGTATTCCTTCCCATTTCCAGGCTCGCTTTCTCGCCTCCCAGGCAGCGCGTGATCCATCAGCAGGGGTCACTGCACTTTGCTCTGCCTTACCAACTGGCTTTGCAAGCGCTCCTCTCTTGCAGCTCTCAAAAATCAGCAGGTTGCAGAACGAACGTGGCTCTGTTGCAGGCAGGTTTCCCTCAACAGGCGACCTCTAAACGTTCACCACTTTTCGGAGTCCCGACTGGCTTCCAGTGTGGGTTCATTTTAAATACTTGACTTTGACAACAGCAATTGTTCTAGTTTTCCTGGGATTATGCTATTTTCAGCCTTTCCTTTCCTTTTTTAGAATAGCAAGCAGCTGTGTTCCTACCAATACCCAGAGTTGTTACAGACCATTTTTACTGGGAGTTCTGTATGCTGGGCTGCCAGATCCTTCCTTCTTTCCCGCATGAGAATGACTGGTCTCATTTAGAAGGGTTTTTTTCCTCAAAAAAAAACCCCAACAAAACAAAAAAAAACAAAAAAAACCCAAACTGGAGAACATGATTGAAAAGGCACAGTCAGAGCAGGGAGGGGAATATCCCCAAGGCAGCCAGGGCCAGGCAGGCACGTCCTACTGCCAGACTTGGGGTAGGGTGCCCACTTTTGAACAGGCAGCATGAAAAGGGACGCGTCCAAGAACTATGCACACAAAGCTCCTTCCCTACACAGTTTAAACAGCAATACGGAAGGGGTGGTATCAGGTATGCAAGAAATTAATGAGACCGCACTGGTCAAAACAGAGCACAGGTAACCTGAGAACGTGGCTGGCCAGGACAAGCAGAAGGTGTTGGCCCAGAAGAGGAGCACGGAACGGAGCGCACAAGTTAGCGCGGGTTTAACTACGGAGAGAGTCGAACGTGAGGGATGTGCAGCGAGACACAGCAGAGGGGTGAGGACAGGATGAGAAGTGCAGACAACTCTTGTTGAAATGGGGAACAGAAAGGGGAGATGGCAAATCCAGGCAAGGAACAGGAGCGTGGCTGGGGTGGTCAGAGCCACGGCAGCAGCATGCTCTGCAGACACCTGCGATGAGACACCGAGCTGGCCCAGAACGGAGGAGAGGATGCTGCAGCAACAGAAAAAAGCCTGGCCAGGAATTTCAGCTGGGAGGACCGACAAGGAAGATATTTGAGATGTGACCTGAAGCATCTGAGAGACCCAAACAGAGCAAGGACAAAGCTTGAGAGCAAGCTGGGACCTGAAGAGCACAGACAGATCTGGGGACCAAGTAATGCCCCTGCAATAACAGAGGACAAGTTAGAAGCATTTTTAAAGCCATTCTGAGCACAACTTGATGGCCAGCCAGCCAGAAGGAAATTTCAGAGCAGCCACAACTGTGGTTTGGACAGGAGGAGCTGGGAGAAGGGAGGCAGACCTGCAAGTCACCCCTTGTGTGGCTCTGCAGAGGAGATTAGTGGTGATGAGCTGCGTGGGGAAGATAAGGACCACACACGCAGTCCTGAGGAACCCCAGGAGGAAGCGAGGGTGGACAGCAACTCCTCTACGCAGTAAAGCTGCTCCTACAAACAGTGCACGGGCAGCCCCATCATCCAAAGCCCCAGCTGTGTCCCTGGCTTTCCCTGCCCCAACCAGCCCAGGGCTGCCCCGGCCACACAGCACCCAGGTGAACGCTGAATTGCCCCGACTGGGCCAACACCCCTCTAGCAGCAATCCCAGAGCACCCCGTTCCCTGTAAGAGGACAACTTGGGTCACTTTTGACCCTCATACAATAAGGATCTCAGGGACTGAAGGCAGATAGGTATTTTACTGCATCTTATTCTATTTATATTCCCTGTGAACTTTGAAACTCCTTCTTCCTCCCCAAGATGGGAGCCAAACATGTAAAGGCAGGAAGCAAATTAATTTCCTTTTGAAGTAGTTGATTTACGTTGCCAATATGCACTGACACAGTAAAAAAAAGAATACAATAAGCCACCCTAAGGGCGCAGGCTTTCTGGCACAGCAGCACATTAGTGCATACCGGACTTAAAATAAACCTTGCAAACAATCCAAAAAGTGGTCAGTCAGATTAAACAATTTTTGTAGGGAAAACTATCAAGTAAACATGGGAAAGCAACAAAAGCACAACTTGGTTTTCTTCCAGGCCAAGTCCAAAAACAATTGCTTCCATGCTGCAATCACATGTAAGACTAAAGGGGAAGAGGTAGAGCTGGCTGCTTGCTGCGACTTCAGCTGTGAGCCGGGTCCAGGCCACCCTGCTGGAAACAACCTCTCTGCCTGTGTGACAAGAAGTTATTTCAGGTACAACCATATTTGTCCTCCAGCACGATCCTGAGGCTTTTCCAGATGCTCCTTCTACTGGGATCAGCAGGGTTGTGGAAGGGAGCTCACTTCTTGGACCCACGGCAGGGCTACGGGATGATGAGTATCTGATCTTTGGGTGTTGCAATGCCCACAAAACCACCCAGCGTGAGCCCCAGGTGATGGAAGGCAGGAGAAGGGCACGCAGACAGAGACACCAGGATATCATCAGCTCCTCTGGAAGCTAAGAGCAGAGCTCGAAGTATAACAGAGCAGTCTCCCAGACAGTCCATCCCAGCACCCGCTACTCCGCGTGTCTCAGAGCTTGGCTGCATTCTGCCAGGTGGGACCAAGGGGACCGGACTGATGAGGGACTGTCCCAGCAGCGCTCAGCACCTTGCAGTCTTTCTGGGGGTTATAAATGGGTGGTTCAGAATAAGCTTTCATTGATTTTCACAGCTCGCTCACCTGTGTTGCAAAGTGTCCGTGGCTGTGAGCTATTAGCCTCTGTTTTATAAAACACATTGCATGCAGCATGCACGTGCCAGCCGATGGCAGTCCCACGCCAAGCGGGACCAGCAGTGCGGTACCAGCGCCGGCGGGACCAGCAGTCTCTGGCCAGCACGTGCTCCGGTGTCTCCCAGCTGGACCACCCGCTCTGGTGAGCGCTGCTCAGGACCAGCGTGCCCTGCCAGTCTCACCAGCTGACCCTGCCGCAAAGGTCCCCACGTGCTTCACGGCTACGGTATGACGCAAGCTGCAGCAACAACAGGAGTATTTGGCTGTGTAAAGCCAACCGCATTACGAAACACCCCGTGTCCTTCCTGTCCACCAAATAGGTAGCCTGTGGCTGCTCAGGTGCCTGTTGATTTTCTTTTCGCTGCTGACCTGGTGCCTGGCTATGTAAGCCAGAAAGAAAAACATGACCTTGAATCACAGCAGCACAATTAGCCCTGTCCCTGCCCTGAGAAACATCTCGAATCAAAAAATGCAGCTTCAGAAGAGGGACTGTCCCATCCCTTCTCTGGGCATCCACCAAAACCTCCTTGCAGGCCACCGAGCTCCATGGGCAGCCCCAGCAGGACAGTCCTGTTTCCTTTACCAAGGTGGGGAGGGATGTTTTCTGACGGAGCACCCAGAGTTCAGGAAGCCAAGACCCAGAAATGCCCCTAGCCCTGCAAGTAGAGCAGTTAAATGCTGCAGAGCACAGTGGCCCCATCCCATCCTCCTTTCCCCACCGCACAACTGCCTGCCATTGATGCTCCACAAACCTCAACAAGCTGAATCTCTCCTTGTAGGGGCATGAGCACCTTCCCGATGCACTCAGCCCAGCTCCAGCCACCGGGAAGCACAGGGCACCGGGCTGACCTAGGAGAGCAAGAGCTGCAGGAGCACTAGAAATGGTGGGCAGGAGGAACCGACCCAAGCAGCGCTGCAGGTCACCAGGACACTTTCCTACACAGCAGCAGGTGCTTCTGTGGTTGGTGTCACCACGGGAAATGCCGTGCCACCACATGTACATATATGAGATCATGGCACCACCAGCAGCTGCACCCCGGAGAAAGCCCCCTGGCAGCAGGTCCTCCAGCTCCTCAGGGCACAGACAGGGCTGGACAAAGCGGTGAAGATGGACATGTAAGGAAGAGACTAGTGCTGGTAAGTGCCAAGGACGTGGGGATGAAGTAGTTCTAGTTTTGGCCCCAAAGAGGCTGTTCCAGGTTTGCAGAGCAGTGCCAAGGACTGCACAGAGAGATACCACGAGGATCTAGGATGGGATCTGAGAAGAACATCTCCAGACAGCAAATGCAAGCAAAGACAGAAAGGAAAAGATGAGGGAGGCATGGGACTCAGCTGGAGCCAAGAGCGATTTGGTTTTCAGTAGATGCAGGAGCCTAACACAGGCTTGCACTGAGAAAGGAGAGCAAGAAGCTGGGGATGGGGGTAGAGGAGCGCAGACGAGACAGAGAATGGTGCAGCGAGTTCAGCAGAAGAGTTCAAGGAAAGCAAAGGCAAAAGGCTGGCTGCAAGGAAGATAAGGCTGGAGGAAGGGTGGGGAGAGTTTACGTCACGGCTCAGTTCTCTCAACGGGAGGGGAGGCAGCAATCGCTGCACCCGGTGCTGCGCCCAAAGGCAAAATTTCATTTCCTAATAACATAAGCAGGAGTAATAAGAATATCAGTATTGCTCCCTGCAAACCTCACTTTGCTCGTACCGGAGACACCGCAGCAGCACCTCCCGCAGCTACGGAGGTACGGGAGACTACGGGGCAGAAAGACGGCACGTGGCAGACCCACAGGAGCCCTCCCGTGCTCCACACCCAAACAGCCAAGCAAACACCTCCGAGAATTTCAAACAGGCTTTGCTGCAGGTGACAGTTGTGTTTGGAAGTCGTACTTCTCTTAGGAGACAAAAAACAAACAAACAAACAAACCAACCAAAACACTGACCTATATAAAATATCCAGCTTAAGTGAACGAAAGGTATTAGCAGTCAGTGGAAAAAACCCATCTTTTAATCAAAATTGCATAATAAAGCACAAAGAAAAACACTAGGAGCAAAAAACCAGCAGTCTCCTGTGCTGCATACGGCCCCTGGAAGGAGCCGTTTTGCAGAGGCACAGGGACACGCAGCTATTACTAAAGCTGCCATTTCTAAACAAAGCATGTCAACACACATTCTGCAGGAAAGCCCCAGCAGCGAAGGCAGGGAAGCAAGGGTTTTCTTGGGGCTCCATCATGAGACGTGCTTGCCAGGACAGAAAAACGGGAACAAAGGGTGTGGCTAAAGGGCTCCAGTGGCAACTGATTCACCAGAGAAATCTGGTTTGGAATTAGTGAGCTGTCTCAAATGAGGTTTGCTTTAGCAAAGGTATTAAATGCTTAGGGAAGCATTACGAACAAGTCGTGCATGACGCCCATTAGCGTTTACCACCAGGATACGCTGGCTTTCGATATCCTGGTAATTTCAGCAAAGCCAGAGACTTGGCCTCGGCACCAGAAATTCAAGCCTGCTCTCAGAGCTGAGTGCTGTAACCCCTAGGTTCCTCTCTCTAGGATTTACATGATGTGTGGACAAAAATACATCCTTCCTCTTCAACACGGACTGACATTTCGCTGGGATTAAACAGCTGCCGCTCTGACACCCGCCCGAGCTGCCAGCCCAGGACATTTCCGTGCAGAGACCTCGGCTGCTCGGCAGGCACCAGCGGTGCCGATTGCCCAACGCCAGGATTGCGCCAGGCCGAGCAGGCAGCGCCTGTCCGATGGGCAGGGCAGGCCGAAGGAGATGGGAAACCGAAGCTGCCGCGCAGCACAGGCAAATGGCCCGAAACGGGAGCCTCTGGGGGGTGGAGGTGGTGTTTCCCATTTAGAAACGCTGGGGACAAAATTAACAGCAGGTTAAGGTTAAAACACTTTACAAGCAGTTAATGAATTGAAAAAAGAAGTGAGAGTGTCAGGGCCACAGCAAAACACACAGAACAAGGCGGCCATGGAAAGGAGACACTTTTGTGGGTAACCTGGGAAAGCCGAGAGGGCAAACGGGCAGGAGCGGGCTCAGGCACAGAAAACGCGGACTGACCCGTGCTCCCACCCCGCTTTGCGGGCAGCGGGCTGCAGCCAGGGAGGAGACCAGGAGCCGTGCAGAAGGGCCGTGCTTGCTTGTGGCTGTAGAAACAAAGCCCCAGCATCACCCTCGGTAACGCTTTCAGAAATGCACGACGCATCCAGGGCGGCACCAAATGTCTCAAGCCATGCAGTTTTGCTGGAAATCCCAGAGGACAAAGCATCGTCAGGAGGGAGAGCACTTTGTAAGAGAAAATAGGTTTGTGATGGATTTAGCCACAGACCAAAGAAAGGAGCTTAAGTGGAAGGGAGACCACTAAGAGGGGGGGATATTTAGGCTCGTACAATGAGCTGACTGTAACAGTGCTTACCTTGGGTCTCCTAGAGCCAGAAAAAGGCAGGCACCTCCGGACAAGTTGGCCCATCCTAACTTAGGTTTCTAAGGAGGCAGGAATTAATTATCACAAGAGCACTTCCTTCTCTCCATAGACTACAGGGCTTAAAGAACAGGGTTTGGCTGAGGCAAATTTAAGGTGTAAAAAGTTAGGGCAAATAAACCCAACCCTGCCTAGAGAACGGCGTGACCATCTGTGGCCTGGGAGAAAGAGCTGCCTAGACTGAAGAAAGGCTTCATTTCCAAAGGCCTGCGCTCCTTCTACAATGCTCTGGACAGCAAAGACACAGATGGTTCCTGAAGATGAATCCTAGGCAGTAACTGCGCATCTTCTGTGCTTCACGTTATTGGAACAAAGAAGAAACTACCTGTTCCAGGAAAGCTGTATGCACTGCAACTTATGGTTTGAACATTTCACCTGAATATCTGCTGCTGAAGTCTTACAGGTAACACAGAAACGTATTTTGCAGTTTTCAACTATGCCAGCCATGCTGGCCAGAGTCTAATGGATTCAGATCACTTCCCTGTAAACATATGGATGCACATTAAACATTGACGTAGGAAAGTCACGTACTGGAAAACCATCGCTCTCCAAGGCTTGGCCATCTCATTCTCTGTTGGGGACATGGTCCTCCCTCGAGAGCTCCGTCCACAGCCCTCTTGTGCTGGAGCCCCTTGCAGAGAGCCAAGCAGAAGCCACTCTGGCCTTTCACAGCACAGGCACCGGCGCGGCAGCATCCTGCACCTCTGCTACAGACCCTCCCCGGGCTCCCGGGGCTGCAGCTCAGCTCTCCACCTTCCCCTGCAGTGCTTCAAAACATGCCCCCACAAAAGCACTCAGGCCATCAATCTCACAGCCTAACAGTCAGCAAAAGCCTTTCATGGTTTTTTTCAGCTTTTGACCAGCTTCTTAGTTAAAAAAATAACTGAACTAGGCTGAAGCGCAGGAGATATCCTCCCCACAGCCATGGGCCAGCCCGTGGCTGCCAGAGCTGGCTCCAGGCTCAGACAAGTCCCCCACTCCCGGTTCAGAGATCAGGCACGCTGGCAGCGAACGCTGTTACTATTTTTACATTGAATAGACCACAACATAAATAAATGGCTGCTTGAAGAAAATAAAAATCCGATTCTATTAAAAAATTCTCTTTAATCCATGCTGAACAAGGCTGCTGTCTTCCCTCCCTAAAGGGGACTGCAAAATTAAATTACTGTTTGTGAAGCGCTCGGATACCACTGCAATAAGTACCCCAGAGAAGAAGCCCATGGGAAAATGAACAATTTTGTCTTGTGAGCAGGGATACAAGAGCACACAGCCACACAACCCAGTGGGACAAACAAAGTTAGCTACTGGGCATCGTTCACCCGTGCACCGATCCTGGAAAATGCGGTCTGTGACCACGTAGAGACCACATTGTAATGCAGATACAGGAGAGGACTGAAGTAAAAACTAAGGCAATTTTGGTTGTGGCATTTCCCGACTTTCAAGAACTTTCTGCAGCTTCTGCAGAAGCGTTTCAACTCGACCATGCAGCTTCCCCACAGCGCTCGCCAAAACGCCTCTTCCAGTCCCGTTAGCTCTCAGCCCCTCTCCTTCCGACGGCTCTTCAAACGCACATAGACAGCGCTGGTTTTTCGTGGGGCTGATGGCCCACTCCCACGGAGATCGGCTGTGCTGACCGGGGACCATCGCAGCCACTACAAGCAGCTCTGAGTCTCCCCAGGCTGGCAAGGTAGGACGCAGCAGAGCAAACAGCAAGAGCTAGCTGCGTTCTCCGGTGAGGACCAACATCAGCAGGTAGCATGTCACCTAATTCTCTTACGGGTTTCACGGTGGCCATGTGACAGCAGAAGAGAGCCAGGATGCCTGGATAGCCTTTCCCACCCGGGACAGACCCTTTTATCAACACCGCTCCCATAAGGCATGCTCCCGCATTGTCCCCAGTCCTAGTCTCCATCCCGTTTATCCTCCTCTGCTCACTGATTTCTATTTTGACTTCCCAGTTTTCCTTGGTGAACAGTGAATTTTTCTCAGAGCCACTCAACAGCACACTCACCCACGAGCATCACTTCCCCACAAGTTTCAAAACGCTGCCCACCCCTCCCCGCAACAAAGGAGCGGAGAATTTCTCAGATGAGAAGGCTGAGGGAACCGTGTCATTTTTAAATGACTAAGCAGCCTCTTTCCCCAGCCCTCTTCTCAGAAACAGATGAACAACTTGGGGATGACACTTCCCAAAAGCATATGGTGAAGAGTTTTGGCCCAGTCTGGTGTGGGGATGAGATTACACCAGACTGCAGACAGAGGGTATTCACGGAGAGCGCCAGCAAGCTGGCGCAGTGGTCGTCAGCTCTTTCAGAAGGGCTCTGCACCAAGGGCAGGGCCTCTGCTAACAGCAGGGACGCTTCTGAAAGCGGCCAGGTTCTGTAAGTTGGCCTCTAAGTGAACAAAAAGCCCAAGAAAACCTCACACGGCGAAGCACGCTCATTGTCACTGCTTCTGACCAGCATCGGTTTCGGTGGTGCAGAAGCTCGGAGCGGTTGTAACAATTCCCAAGGAAAACGAGAAACTGAACTCCAGGATGTTTTCCCCAGACTGCAGGCAGGGATCAGAGCATTTTACAGCATGGTGGAAGCTGTACAACAAAACCAGGTGGTCTTTCCAGCCAGGTGAGCCATTTTGCTCTAGCAGGAGCCCCCCCCGTGACGTGCCAGGTAGGCAGGGCACGTGCCCGTCAGATGAACCGCGCCGTACGGAGACACGGCAGACCCGCGTACCTCAGCCGCAGCACGTGCGCTGCTCAGCGCGGCTTGTACCGGCCTCGCACCACTCATCGCGTGGCGGGGAAGCGCTGCTGGCCCCGGGGAAAGAGCAAGAGCAGGCTGCTACCGTGGCATTTATTAAACCAGGCTACAGGCTGCTCCTCGAGCCAGGGAAAAAGCTTGCTGCCAATGAACTGCAGACAAGGGAATTGCTCTCGGGCTGTATGATGATGGTGAGCTGCGCGTTAGACCCTGCTCTGCGGCAGGGATCACTCTCAGCGGCTAACTGGCGACTTTTCATCAAGTGCTCACAGGCCTCCAAACTCACAAGGCACTAACGGCGCTTTGTGCAAGCGGTTCCCCTAGCACGCACGGGAGACGCCACAGCAGGGCCGATCGTCCCCTTCGCTCTGCTCTCAGTCCCCAAACAGGAGAAGTAACAAATAATTCACATCCCAAAGCCTTTAACAGTTATCAGCAATGGCTTGAGGGGTCTGTTCCTCTCTGAAAACACAGTGGCATTTCTCTTGCGTTTGGGGCTCACTAAATGCTGCTCACCCATCACCTCTCAATGCTCACAGATGGCTTGTTGGGCACCATAACCTCACAGGCCCCAGTTCACAGCGGCTCTTCACAGATTTCAACATGAATTAAAATCTGATTGTCCCGGGCTGCTCACTCACCCATCCCGGAGCGCAGACAGGAAGGCGCGCAGAGGACCCAGGACTTCGCTGTCGCACTGTCCCAGCGAGCCCCCCTTGCCTGCCGGAGGCACAGACCTCAGCATCAGAGGAGAAACTCCTCCAGCGTACACTGGTCTTTGAGCTTCTCTTCAAGTATCTACTTTTCTAAGCCTGTACTTATTATGAGGTGCTACAGCATCTGTGAACTATGGCTAAACGCACTTCCACATGTTTGTTTCTGGGCATGAATATTTTACTAGCTCTTAAGTTAAAACATCTGAAACCTGAACTCAAAATTTTGGCCTGCATAAGCCCTAGCAAGCTCCCTGTTACTGGGCTTGTCTGCACTGTGTCCTCAAAGCCAAGATACAGCCCTTCCCAAATGTTTTAAAGCAGTGGTTTTCAGCCTCTGAAACAACCATTTGAGAGTTTTTGGTCAAAGAGCCATTTCGTATCTTTTAGCAGCTGGGAGACAAGCGATAAGACCCAGACAGCACTAACCACTGATGTAATGCTCTTTTACAAATTGCTTTGCTAAATACATGGTTTGGTTTAGGACTGTAGTCTAAAGCCTTCTCCTGTCTGGGGCTGACAAGTCAATGGCAGTTGTAAATTAAACAATCCTTAAAATTGAATACGAATTTTGCAAACTGAAGCTTGAATCCTTCCCCAGTTGGGGCTTTTTTCCCCGCCAAGGCTCGCTGGGCACCCGGAGGAGATGGGAATGTGGGGAGGAGGAGGGGGCAGGTGTTGTTTCCAGAGGGAGGTGGGAAGGGAAAGGAAATAACCTCTAGAACTGATGGGAATGGAAAGAGAGGTGGGAAAAGCAACTTAGAATTCCAGTTGTGACTGGGTTTTAATCTAACTGATGGAGCAAGGGGAAGGAGAGAGCAGACAAGAGCACTCAGTTACAAACCAGAATTAACCCCTGCCTCCCCACACATACACTTCTGGTGGCAGGCACCGACAAATCTCCGACAGCTGGCAGGTAACGCGAGTCTGTCGTTAAGAATCAGCTCACAGACCCCCTTCTGCAGCCTCACTGATGACAGCGCAGCAGCAGCACTGCTTTGCAGTGGTCTGAAAGGCTATCAACAGCAAAAGTAACTTCTGAAACAAAACCCAGAGCTAAGGGCCATAGTCCAAACACAGCCAGGGAGGCACATGATGAAAAACCATGCAGGGACAGGGGATGTGCAGTGGTGGCTCCAGGTGATGCTTTCCCACTTCTCTCATTGCCGACAGCTGCAGGACGGAGGGGCTCCCAAAACTGTTAACTGTAAATCCTCACCTGCAGACCGATGCTCCTCTGCGGTTGCACATGGTGTTGAATGAACACTCAATCTAGCAGCAAGCTGACACAGGGAAGAGCCTGCCTGCACTTCACAGGCAGTGAATGGGATCTGAATGGGGTGCAGGCAGCGAGGGCTGCAGGACCTTGCTTTGACCATAAAATCGTTAAGGTTGGAAAAGACCCTTAAGATCGAGTCCAACCATTAACCCAGCACTGCCAAGGCCACCACTAACCCATGTCCCCAAGCACCACATCTCCCCGGCTTTTAAATCCCCCCAGGGATGGGGACTCAGCCCCTGCCCCGGGCAGCCTGGGCCAGGGCCTGGCAGCCCTTTGGGGGAAGAAGTTTTTCCCAATACCCAACCCAACCCTGCCCTGGCGCAGCTTGAGGCCGTTCCCTCTCGTCCCGTCGCTTGTTCCTGGGGAGCAGAGACCGACCCCCCCGGCTCCAGCCTCCTTTCAGGCCGTTGCAGAGAGCGATGAGGGCTCCCCTCAGCCTCCTCTTCTCCAAACTAAACAACCCCAGGTTGATCTTCCAGGTTGGACCTCAAGTGTGCCAGCAACACCCTCCAACGTGGTCCTGCACCACTGCCAGAAACAGCAGCCATACCGACATCGCCTGCTCACCTGCCAACACAACTCTCACATATTTAGACAGATTAAACTGTCTTTAAACCAAACTGTTACAGCCTTTTGTACTGCAACTCACTGATTTACTTATTCCTCTTCGGGGATGTACACTTGAATTCTGAGGTCAGAAGATGGCCTAGTCCAAGCTGCCCTTGTTCCTCAGATGTAAAGGGCTTCATTACGGGCAGCTGCTATAAACTTTGGGGGCCAAAGGAAGTCTGAAATGCAAGCACAGCAGACTGCCTAAACAGGGGAATGAAGAGAGCCTTGGGATAAAAAAAAAACAAAATCAAACCAAACCAATCCAGCAACCAGAGCCTGGATTGTACCTTCCAGCTCTGGGAGGCCAATGGACCCATCAGGAACCTGGTCCCGCTACGGTCAAGGCAAAGAGGAACATAAGGACCAGCTGAGCCACGTCCTGCTTTCTCCTTCGCCTGGGGGAACACAGCTCAGCAGGAAGGAGCAAGACCCAAAGGCTTTGACGCACACATCAACGTTCGTCAAGGGAGGACGGGCCTTTTATGAATGGTATCAGCAATTGCCACATCTCACTTTTCAGAGCAGAACATGACAAGGAAGTCACATGCAAGAGAGCTGCACTAATGCAACACTGGGGGATAAGATTAACAGGAAAAAAGAATATTTCTGAGAGTTTCGTATTTCAGTCGGTTGTGCGGTGACCTCTGCATTTTGATGCTCAGGCATTAAAGTGTATCTACAAGTGCAATGTTTTCCGGAGTCCTACAGCCTGCCACTGGTCGGTAGCACGTGGGGGGTTCACAGGTAAGAGTTGCCCCTAACATCGCTGCTGTGTTTTTGCAACTACGTCACTTGGTCTGATAAGAGACTTGATCTCTCTAAACAAATTGTTCTTTGTGAGCGCTAAGGTGCTGGGAGGAGGAGGAGACAGCAAGAACCACAAGGACAGCAGGGCAAATCAGTCATTTTCTCTCAAATGGTAAGGAAATAAAAGTGAAGCAGGAAGAAAGCGGTACCTCTGTCAAAGGTCTCGGTCTTCTCTCTACAACAAATTCTGTGTGGCAGAGCTCACAGTAACTTGTGTTGGAGGAGGATAACCATTTTTCCAGGCAGCTCTTGTGCACGGTGCCCAGTGTTCCTGTGCAGTCACACGGGGAAAGCAGTCCCTCCCCATTTCCACCTTCATGACAGATTCGACAGATGGGACCATCACTAAAGAGGCAGACAAACAGAATGAAATCACGGTCAGAGCAGGCAGAACGATACAGCCACATCGGAGAAGGGGGTCCGATCCCACCGAGCCCCAGAAGGGCACGCACACAGCGGGCAGTGCGTGGCAGAGCGTGCCCGGTGCGCTGCGTCTCTCCAAAGCAGCCTGCTGCAGCAAGAAACCAGTCTCAGGGGCGTGTGGAAGCGCCTGGGACATTTTAGGTCAGTAAAATCTGGACGCCGTGTTGATGAGCACCACAACACCCAAGAGAAGCTGGCACAGCAGCCTGGCCAGCTCAGCTGGCCACAGAAGGGACCGCAGCACACGTGTCCCACAGTCTCCAGCTCCACTCACGGTGGGCAGAGAGGCTGACACCAGACCCGAAACCAACCCTGAAGCACGGATGCAAATCCAGAAGCCCAAAGCGAAGGTGGATGATCCACACTAGTCACAGCATGCCCCCAGCCCGGAGCCACTCAAGAGGTTTGCAATCACAGTCGCAATTATCAGATCGCCTACCCACTCTCACCCCACCTCTGCTCCGCATCCTGGGTTTAGCAGCAACTGCGTAAGGAACAGCAGTATCTAAAGATACAACTGCATTGACCCTGGAAGCTCAGCTCTCCAAGGACACAACATATTTCATGGCGAGCAGTCACCCAGACTAAGTTCTCAGCATACGAACCCTCTGCCCATCACAGCGCAGTAACTCACTCGGCATCCTACCTGCACACCGCCAGGCAGAGAACCGTTCTGCAGCGTTCAGGCCTTTAACCAGCTGCAGAAATGCCTTGGTGCTCCCACAACAACCACTTCTCACCCCCTCCTTGGCTAGAAGTTTCAACTACGGAATCAAATCTCTTTGATCGTGTTCAAGATTGGTTCTGGGAGGTCCCAAGAGAGCATGAGATGCTTATCAAGGGAAGTATCAAAAGCCTTCGGAGACACTTGCGACCTTCCCCACGGGAGGCCTGCACTGCCCATCGCACTCGAAGCACCCCTTTGTTCCCAAGCTGTTCCCTCACGCCTCTACTGGCGCCACTGGCTGTGGACTATTAGTGCTACTGCTCCAACATCCAGCAGCCGTTAGGTCAGGTGTATCAGATGATATTCATGAGACAAATTTCCATCACAGACTAAAGCCTTTTTTTTTTTTCACCCACATAAACTCAGAGCATCCAGCGTCCTCCTACAGCGAGGACTTTCTCTAGCTGCACAAAGGACCAAGTCCTTTTCACTTGAAACCTCTCATTTGCTTGTTTTGCGTACTGTCCCCTAATTCTTGTCCTGTAAAAGACGTTTTCCACACACCCCCAATTTACAGACCTCCATCATAGCCTGCTCAGTCACCTCTTTCATGAGCAGAAGAGTCCTAGCCTATTCAGTCATGCCTTAGACAGAAACACAGCCACCTTGCTGATCACCTTCACTACACTTCTCTCTACCTCCTGCATTTCTAAAACATCCTTTTAGAGCTGCAGGGACCAGAGCTACAGTTTTCAAGATGCGAGCACGCCAAGGATATTTGCAGTGACTGTGTTCTGTTCTTCATTGCCTTCCTAAATCTTAGCATCTTATTTGCCTTTTGGTTACTGCTGCACATAACTGCCAGATGCCCAAGATCTCCTTCCTCCAAACCCGTGAACACGTATGAAATCCCGGGCAATTGTTCTTCACCGACATCACTGCACACTGAACTGCAACCAGTATTTTAGCCTGCAGTCATTTCCAATAACGTTCAGCTCCCAAAACTCAGGTATCTCGTGCCATCTGAGGTCCGAGCATCCCAGCTGGCATCAAAAGGCAGGTGTTTCCTAGGTGCCCTGTGCCACATCTGCCAGCCCCATAATGAGGATGGCTCGGGCTCCCTGGGAAACCTCAAATGTCTCTAGAGACCGAAGTTCGCCATTCTCAGCAATTCAGTGCATCTCTTCAGTGTTCGCCATTCATCGAGATCAGTTTGGAATAAAACGCTGGACAGCAGAGGCCCAGGGGAGGGCTGCCCTCCCTGGACCATGAAAACGAGCCACTCACCAGTATCTCACTTCTTCCCCACCTTCCAACGAGCTGTTTCTTTCACACAGCAACCATTCTCTTAAGTCCACAGATGCACAGACTTGGGGGTGGGAGGGAGGGTGAGAAAAGAATATCTATATTTCAAAGACCCTATTGCATGCCCTCTTGAAATCCAGGTGAGCTATATCAGCTATCACCTTTTTCCACGTATTGCTGACAGTACAAAAGCCACATTGAACCCATCTCACAGTTTATACTCCACTGCTATTCTGACTTTGGAAAAAAAACCACCTGACTGCAAAAGAAGTTTGTGGGATTGCAACACAACAGTCAGAACAAGCAATTTGCAATCTTCAAAAGCAGCAGTGCTACTTCCATTAGTTTGCACAACCGGACAAAACAGAAAGCAAGAGCAAGACACGGAAACAGTGCAAGGAAAAGGAACGTATTGGGAAAAAATGTTGGTGGGACATGGAGGGAAGAGAAGAGCCAGCAAGAAAGTGCACATCATCTCACTAAAGGAGAAGCAAGACTCCTCTCCTGGTGCACCACAGGACATCTCTACTACTTTCAACTCAATATTTAGCAGGTTTCATCCCAACTGAACTTTTTAGACTTATTTAGGGCTGTGAAGCAACATAATACCCACTGCACCATCCCCTTCTCTCTGCTAAATATTACTGGTGAATCACCGACCCTTGCTCTCTCCTCATTTTCACGTGGCTTTTGCTTAGGGGACTTTTTCAGCCGGGACAATCCCTGCAACAGGAGTCTGGAGACATGGTGGAAACTCCATCCTCGGAGATGCTGAAAACGGCATCGGACAAGGCTCTAAGCGGTCTGATCCAACTTTGAAGTTGGCCTTGCTCTGAAAGGAGGCTGGAGCAGATGTCCTCCAGAATTCCCTTCCAATCTGAATTATTTGATGATTCTGTAACCTTTATTGCCACAAAGCTCAGTGCTGTACCAGAATGACAAAATTACAGTCCGCTCCCACAGCCTTAGTGCCAGGGACAGACCAAAAAAAACCCCAAGCCTCCAGTGCTCTCATGCATCTATTATTTCCTAAGAAAAGCATCTGTAAGATATTTCATCCGTTCTCTTCCTGTTTGAGAAGTTTCATATTTCCAGTGCATTAATATAACCTTGGCTACCAATAAACAATCCAGAAGGAAAAAATTTGCTGACAGTGCGAGGAAAAAAAAAAAAAGCTTATCAGACTTCATTTTCCTTCCTTCCTATCGGGAGGGGGAGGGGGCCTGCTCACACTCCCACACAATACACCCTCAAACACAGTTTTCCAGCAGGCTGTAGAGACCATATCACTAATTCAACCTTCCAGTACAGTCCCACTGCTCCTGGCTTCACTTTGCTAAGTGCTGGTGACAAGGAAGAGACTGAAACCCACCACCACCACAACGAACGAACTGGTGTCCCATGAAGACACTCACATGAGGAATCCTGTTGGGTTTTTTTAACCTGTAATCCCAGGCAGTTTCCCCACCCAATTTTTACACCTCCACAAGTTTTAAGGGGTTGCACTACTTCTCGCCCAGCCTCGCTGTTGTCAGAAAGCAAGCTCAGTTCCCCTCGCATTTTTATTGACCTGCTCCAAGTTCACTAGATACAGCAATTACGTTTGCCTCGGTTCTCATCTAGCTTTCCTGCTTTCCTCCCCCACGTTTGCAGTCACCGCTTTCACACCTCATCAATGTTTGGCCAAATTCACTGAAAAAAAAAAAAAAAAATAACAGCTGTTCAGACAGGATTTGAACACAAAATGGGACTGGTCTCACTAGCTGGACTGAACAGTGCTGCCAAGTGTCCTCTGCTCTGGAAGCTGCTCAAAATACAGGATGAGAAGTCACATCAGGAAGAGCTCGAGCAAGTGAAGCTGCCACCGGTTCCCCCAGCAATAGCTGGACACTGCAGCTCCCGCAACACAACCACCCTCCCCTCCCTGGGGCTGCAAATCAACTCCACACCTTCACTCTGCGACCCTGCATCTTGGAACAGGGGCCGTGCTCCATTTGCAGCCCTTCAATCATCTCGATGAACAGCACGCTGCCCTGGCTAGCATGGCGTCCCACCTCCGCTGCTGCTCAGCAAGGACTTGGCAGAGGCACACGGCAAGAGGCCGCCTTGCACTGGAGCGGCCGCAGGCCTGGGGGGTTTGAGGAACACGAGTCCCAGTCCCCCAGCACACGCGACCGGTGTGAGCTCCTGCAAAGAGAGCGCAGGCCTGGGAAGCATCTGGCTAACGAGGATTCGCACTCAATGTTAGCGCCCTGGCGAACTCCTTCACAAACAAGACTTTGTTGTCTCCCTCTACCCCTACAGCCACAAAAAAAGGGGAAAAAAAGCCCAGATGCAGTCACCCCAAGCGCCCTCCCTGAAGCAGCCTTACCTCTGTGCGCCCAGCGCCTTGATCACCGTCGAGAGCAGCCGTCCATCCTTGGCGGTGACCTGCGTGACGTACTGCGGGCGACCGATGTCGGAGTCCTCCACCGACTTGGAGAGGGCGGCGCTTCCCGGGCAGTCGCACAGGGAGCCGGGGAGATGGCAGCAGTCGCCCGTCGTCATGGCAGCTCCGGGCCCCCAGCGGCACGGAGACCTGGGGAAACGGCAGCGCGGTGAGAGCCGGGTATCCCCAGCCGCCCGGCCAGGGCGCGGGCTCCCCCTCGCCACCCTCCTCCACCCCCACGGGGGGCTGGCAGCACCCCAGGGCCCCAACAACCACGGGTTTTGCTAGTCTTCTATCCCCTTTAATAGGCTTTGCGAGGCTGCCTTACCATAAAATTAAGGCTCCACGTGTCCTACTTACATAATTTAGTGTCAGAATTGCAAATTTGCCTTTCCCAGAGAGAATGCCTGGTACACACCCTTTAACCTGACGAAGCCTTTCGAACCCGACGTGCCGTGCCGATGCAGAGATGGGGAAGGCCCGTGTTGTTGTGGCTAGAGCCGTCCTGAAAACTTACGTTCATACCCTATGTAAAAGCTGCAGAGTTTCACCTGAACGCTTCGCGTGGCTCAGCTCAGGGAGGCCTTTCTCTCAGCTGCGTCCAGGTGCTTTCTGAGCTCTTTAAAGCCTGTCCACCGAACTCAAAAGGCTCCCCCCATCTCTGATTTTCCATTTTTTTATTTCTTTACGCGCTTCCATTTCCACATCCCATGTGGTACGTCCAACTGTGAACGTGCGGGTATTAACCACCCAAAAAGCACTGAAAATCCTCCCAGAGCTCCGCAGAAAGGGCAGCGGGCCAGTTTTCCTCCTTTCCCTTTCAACAGTTCAGACCGATCGTCACTTTTATAACAGCCATGTGCAAAGAGCAAAGCACACCATCACATTTTCGGCACCTCTGTGATTTACCCAGCAAAGAGAGCACAAGGAACAAGCAGCAAATGCAAGAATCAGGGAGAAGATGCAGAGAAAAAGCCTAATGTGACAAACCAGGAGCCGGCTCAGACGAGCCACGTGCGGACGGGAGAGCTCTCTGCCTTTGAGGGAAGGCAGCAGCTCGGCCAAGCTGCCAGCAACAGCCGTGCTCCTCCCTGGCAGGGGTTATCTCAACCCCAAAGACAGGCATGCTTTGCAGAGTCAGAAAAATCCCATTTTTCCCAATCTCCTTTAGCCTGGTCCCTAAGAAGCTGCTGTACAGAAATAAAGAGCTGGGGTTACAATTAGTCACAAGCTGAACACGAGCCAACAACATTGTACTGCTGGTAAAGACCAAAATCCTGGTGCCTGTAAACAGGACCGCCTTATGTAAGGCATGCACGGTAATCCCTGTGCACCAGGACTGCTGGGATCGTAGCTGGAACGGTGTCTCATCCTGGTGGCTGGATTTCAAGAGAGAAACAAACCCATAAAAGAAGTTCAAATGAAAGCAATGAAAAGGATAAAAGGTCGAGGGGGGAATCACCACCAAAAATACCCCCAACCCCAAAACTTACCAAAGAAGAAACATGAAAATAATGAGGTTTGTTTAATTAAGGGGGTTGGGGGAGAATCTTCAATCTCTGTCTGCTGAGGTAGAGGCAGGCAAACAAACCTCCCCATCCAAGGAAATGCTTTTTAGTTTCAAGATCTCTGTGCACAACAGGAGTCAAACATTCCCATGAAACTGCAGTTTCCTCAGGTTCAGCTAAGCCTAAATCAAACTAAAATAGCTAAAGAAAATAAGGGCTTGTTCCTGGTTGGAGGCTTGGCCAGACTACAGAGGAAGATAACAAAAAGCCAGTACGAGAAGGCGATCATTGAAGCCCTGAAAACACTGATTTGGGTAAGCACAAGTGTTCTTTCGTGTCCTGGAAATTAAGCAACTCTCACACAAGCAAGGGCTCCACCTGCCAGGACGGCTCCCTTGGTGGTGAACGTGTTCAAGAGGGAGAGAGCCCTTCACTGGTGCCTCATTCACTCGGCACTGGTGAGGCCGCACCTCGAGCACTGTGTTCAGTGTTGGGCCCCTCACTACAAGGACATCGAGGTGCTGGACCGTGGCCAGAGAAGGCAACGAAGTTCGTGAAGGGTCTAGAGTACAAGTGTTATGAGGAGCGGCTGAAGGAATGGGGGTTGTGTAGTCTGGAGAAGAGGAGGCTGAGGGGAGCCCTCATCGCTCTCTGCAGCTG
Organism: Platalea leucorodia; assembly: GCF_965183815.1. Lineage (NCBI taxonomy): Eukaryota > Metazoa > Chordata > Aves > Pelecaniformes > Threskiornithidae > Platalea > Platalea leucorodia. The sequence continues at coordinate 6,504,869 of NC_138843.1, read as the reverse complement.
CCTGAAAGGAGGCTGGAGCCGGGGGGGTCGGTCTCTGCTCCCCAGGAACGAGCGATGGGACGAGAGGGAACGGCCTCAAGCTGCGCCAGGGCAGGGTTGGGTTGGGTATTGGGAAAAACTTCTTCACCGAAAGGGTGGTCAAGCATTGGAACAGGCTGCCCAGGGAAGTGGTTAAGTCTCCATCCCTGGAGGTATTTAAAGAACGGATAGACGTGGTGCTCGAGGACATGGTATAGTGATGGACTTGGCAGTGCTGGGTTAACAGTTGGACTCGATGATCTTAAGGGTCTTTTCCAACCTTAACGATTCTATTCTATGATTCTATGATTCATCACCAGATGCCAGCTTCGGTAGCATACCCTCAAGTGACTGAATATTTTCTAATTTCCAGTGGAAAAGTTTCTAATCTCTTTATTAAAGCTGCTCTTGATAACTATCTGTAATCCTTCCTCCGCATCCGAGCAGGAACAGGCTTGAGCTTGTGGGCAGGTCAATCCCCATCGAAACAAATGGGAGTCTTCCCATCAACTTAAAAATGAACTTAACAGGCTCAGCATTGCCTTGACTCAGCCGCTCTCTCCACCTGTGCAAAGAGCACACAAGGTTAGAGCCACTTTTCTTACTGCTCTCCTTTTTTAAAAAAAAAAAAAAAAAAGGCAGGCTACAAGCTCTCCAACTTTAAGGAGCAAAAAGTAAGATGATAAATGTGACAGGAATGACTTAAGTCAGCTGTTTTGCAAGTTAAAGAGTTCTTTCAATTTTAAAAGCCTCTTACTGAACCAGGCATGAGAAGATATATGCTTTTAATAAAAAGGTCGGTTCCATTTGTTCAGCCAAAATGTTGTTTATTTTTAAGTCCAGAGGAAAAAGGTCCATTTTGTGTATTAGAATAAAACTGCCCTCACTCCCTGTGTCCTGGGAGTATTTATACTGAGGCTCTTTGTGCTCCACATCTGACAGATACAGGCAGCACCGTGTCCCTGCCCTGGCAGCCCGACTCAGGGCTGAAAGGGAATCGCCACCCTGCCGTCCATCAGGAGACGCGCGGGTTTCTGTTACAAGTCATTTGGCGTTTCCTTGTCGGGGTCCATCCCAGGGTGGAACCTGAAGTCACTGCTTTAATATCTGACTCATGCCATTCAGCCAACACAAAGGAAAAGCAGCAAGATTTTCATGGATACAGTTAGCGAGGAAGTAACTGAAATCCAAAGATAACATCTGCAGCGCACTCCCGTTCCAATTTCATACCTAGCTGAACACGAACCGCAGCGCACAGCCAAGCCAGCCCCTTTCCTGGCTCCCTAAAGGCTCAGCTCCTCCACACGCAGCCTCCTCTCACAACTGTCAGCAGCTCCTCGAACCCACACCCCATGTTACAGCAGAAACACCAAAATCTCAGAGTCGGAATCAAGACCCAAACAGCTGGTTTGAACCACAGATTGGGTTTTTTTCCTGGGCAGCTGTGATTTCTGAGCCCATTCCTTGGGGATACATTCCCCATTTAAAAAAAAAAAAAAAGGGGGTCTCTGAGACATTAGGTTTATTATCAATATCCCCTCTGCTGCCGCAGTTAGACATGAGCAAATAAATCAGAAGTCTCTTCTCGGCAACATTCTGTATCCTCAGCTTCTGAGCAGATCCAGGATATAAAGGGCTGAGTTTGTAGAGATTACTCAAATTGAAGAAAAACAAACCCTGTTTGTGGAAAGTTGGCTCAGAAGAGCGAGTTATGCACTAGGCCTCCAAAACTCAAACACATGCAGCGAGATGAGCCGGTTCCTCGAGGAGCAGCTAGTGCTGCTTTGCTGCACCAAGGCAGGGACCACGGTGCTGGTGCGGGATCCTGCCTGCTACGCAGCTTACGGAAAACACACCAGCAAAATATCCCCCTCGTCAGTCTTCAGGCATTGCAACGAGGTGTGTGATCCAGTTTCTATCATCCAAAGGCCAACAGGGGTTTCAAAACTCCCTCAAATGACTGAACAGATCCGGCTGGACCACTGCTCTCCATCCAGAAGACATGCCCAGCAGGAACAAGCAGACGACAAGGAGCTAAAGGGTTCCCCAGCTCAGTTCTGCATATTTAGACTTTGCAGCCCGATAAGACAGTTATTTCTCCCAGACAGGGAAACCACAGCAGGCCAGATGAATACCTTGATCAAAGCCACAAAGAGAAAAAGCCACAGTCGAGATGAGACAGCCAGCAAGAGGAAAGGCTGAGGCCAAATAACCACAGTAAAGGGGAATTGTCAGGTGCAGGTCACGGCTCCTCTGGGCTGCCCGTGGCCTGTTGACATGATGAATATCTCAACTGGCGTAAACCCCTGGAGCAATTCTGAGGCTCTGATAGGATCCAGAGCAAACTGGAACTAGAACCAGCTCCACCTTCTTTGGGTGCAGTTCATATGCACCAGCTTCTGTACAGATTAGCTTCCCTGGAACATCTCCACCAAGAAAAAAACCCCACCTCCTGGCAAGGCTGCCAGCGGCTAAGTCTGTTCCTCTCACTGAGCAACCCATTTCCCTGATTACCATAACCAAGAGCTGGCACCTCACTACAGTGCTGCCAGAAGATAACCAAGTTGTGTAGCCAACATAACCCACCCATCTGCACGTAAGTACCCTTTTTTTTCCCCCCCCCCTAAATTTAGCTAGTAACCCACTCCCTGTGTGCAGATCACCAAAGCTCCGGCTGCCGCTCACGCACGCTGACGTTTAACACCCAGGAGCAAGGCCACCCAGCCTGCTTTCCAAATCCATTTTAGCTAACTTGTGTATGCAGACACTGTGTTTTCCAATCATAGGATCCTGCAAACGTCATCAGTGAACTGAAGGTTTTCAGTTGCTAAAGGGCATTTCCAAACATCAATGCTTTCCTTTTCACCATGAGAACTGGACTGCCCAAATCCTGGGGCCCTAAGATCATCTGAACACAAACTTCTTGAGGGAGACAAGTAAAAGAATTGCTCCCTCCACCACATCCAAGCGCCTGCTCCCACACACCTTGTCTCACCCAGCTAATGCACGCCTTTCCACGGCCCAAGTCCAATCCCAGGCCTGCAACAAGTCTTTCAGCACCCAGCTCTGCCTACTGCAGGTGGCCGCAGTGCCTAACTGCTGTACCTGTAGCCCCCGTGCTCTGGGCGACTGGCAGGGTACCCCACCTCCTGTACATCACGGAGGGCAAGCTCTGGCCTCCAGACCCTTGCACCCACGGTGATTCCGCACCCCGAGATACTGCCACCAAAGATACACACGGGCAGGATGTGATGAGTGGCCTGAAGTGCTCCCTGCTACTGGTAAAAGGTTTCATAAGTAGTTTAATCTAAAGAAAAAAAACAAAAAAACCAACAAAAAACCACCAAGAACTGGTCCCAAACTGCTGCAGGGCTTCGTTTTTCAGTTTTGTTTGTTTAAACACACTCTCTCCTGAGGCTTGAAGACTGCAGCATTATTTTGTTCTTTAAAAAAAGTACATGATTTTGTACGTCAGCTATCTGACTCCCAAAAGTTACCCTGCAGGTCTGCTGCGTAACACCCTAAAAGCACCAGAAAAGCCAGCAACAGGCCTGCCCACACTTGATCCATCAGCTGAAGACAGCTCTAAGGCTTCACAAGATGGGCCCTCAGGCACAGGGGAGGGAGCTCTGCCGAGACCTCACCGCAACTCTCACATCGCCCAGGACTTGGGAAGAAACCTCGAGTCGCACGCTCAGAAGTCCTCTGACTGCAACGGTCCTGCAAGTCAGGCTGCAACGAGCCCTCTCTAGTGAGAAAAGTGACACAGCATTTTATGACATACACCCCAACACTCAAAGTAAGATCTGATGCCACACAACAGCTTTTAAAGCATTTTAAAATTTGGTAGATCACATACAGGAAAGCATTTTGCTCCCCAGGCAGCTTCTCAATTTCCTGCCTTGCTTGCAACATTTGGTTGACAGTCGCAGCTAAAGAAGGTGCTGTAAAAACTTCAGCATTAACTTGCTCTTCAGACAGTGCCTGTGGAGCAATGCTGTGAGCATGGGACAGACCTGACCCTAGGCTCAAAACAAATCCCAAAAAGCAAGGGGGGAAAAGAAAAAAAAAAAAAAAATCAAGGGACAACGTCCTAGGAGCTCATGAACCTTCTAATAAAGCTTCACACCAGGAATCTCCTCCTCCACCTTTAACAGCAGAACATACAGGCTGAGATACCGTGAAGCACCGCTGCTGCCCACAGAGGCTTACCTGCCTCATCCCTAGGGCTGAATTTCAAACCTTTATAAGATACTCCAAGCTTAACCACATAACACCCGGAAGGAGGTCAGACGCTTCCAGGAAGCAGCCTTTTTGGACTCCTGTTTTTGTCCTGTTTGTACATTATCTACCACTGCCAGGCACTCCGCTCCGCTGCCTTTCGGCTATTCCAATAACACAACTCAGCAGCAGTGAGACAGTAACGCAAGCCTTCACTTACCAGGCTCCTGCGGGGGGCAAATGATCAAAACTTCTCTATACCAAGCCACTGTTTAGGCATATTTTAGAAGCTCTCTGAAGTCTTGGTTATTTAGACTATGATTTGATGGCACATGAGTTTGTTTTCCAGACACAGATGAAGAGACAGTCTTCCACAGAATGTGATTTATTCATTTTTTTTTCCAAGCAGACACATTGCCAGGATCTGACTTCTATTCCCTGTTGGTAAAAAAACACTGCAGTGAGCCTTCGTGATCAATATACTGTTGTTTTCCAAAGCCTGCATCCACACACATCCCTCCTTCAAAACTTTCAGCATATTTGGTCAACCTCTGCAGTAGCTGCACTTCATCGCCGTGTCTTGCAGCACCGGCAAGGATGAAACCCACGTGGCGGGCGCCCTGCGGCCCTCGGTGGGCTCCCCCCGGCAGCGACCCCTCATTTTCCAACAAGGCCATGGGGATGGGCCTCGTGCGAACACGGCAGAGCTGCGGCACGGCAGCGCTCCCGTTCCCCCAGATTTCGGGGTACCTATCATGTCATTCACCCCCTCGTTTTTCAATCAAACTTTATAAGGGCATTGCCTAATATATAACAATATATTACTCAATATTCAAAAAGGAGCAAAAGGCTCAAGTTTACATGTTGAGAAAAAGATCAGTATAAAAACGAGAAGCCTAAAGGATAATTTTTCTCTTGCTGCAAGCTGTACTTGGGAAAGATCAGGCCATGCGTTACAGCTGGAGTGCCAAAATGAACAAAGTTATCTCAGATCTTCTGAGACTTGTTATCTGCCACAAGATCATATGAAAGGAAAGTTCACTGCACTTTAATTACCAACATCTGGAAAAACGAATTGCAACATTAGGAGAAAATTCTTTGCAGAGAGTATCTCCAACCAAAAATCAGCCATTCAGCCATTTTAATAACAAGTTTCATAAGGAAACAACTGAACACCAGCTGGGACATGAGAAACACCTGCTGCTCCTCCGCGTATTCAAAAGACATCAGGTTTTAGAGGTGAGCAGCGGCACAATTCACTGCATAACGCAACTGTACAGACCCTTGCCCACCTCCCTCCGCCTCTCAGCACTCTCCTTCCGCAGGGAAAGAGAAATGCGTTAGTAAGACTTGAAAGTGTTATTGAAATCGTGAACCAGGGTGAAAACTATGGGTTATCATGCCCACAAAGCAAGGCTTGCAGGAGCGCTACCTACCCATCAGCAGGGAAACCAACCATCCCACCGCCCGCAAGCACGTCCCTGCAGCGCTGCCTCCTGAAGCCACCAGAGCCACGTGGCCTCTCGTTTCTCTTTGCACCCGCGTCCTCTACCAAAATAACAGCAGCAACAACGCAAGAATACTTCTGCTTCCTAGCCCTCTCGCTTCAGAGAGCTCCCCTTCAAAGAGAGGCAGCGATGCCAAAGCTCAGGGGCTCCCCAGTCCTATGCAGTCGCTCGCCAGGCAATTTCAGTTTATTCAGAACAAATGGATTTTTTCAGCTCGGTAATATATCAGAAAAAAAACAAAACAATTTTAGTGTAGCGGTAACGCACGCACCAGATCAACACAGAAGCGCCCGCACAATGTTGGACCAGCCAGTCCCTCAAAGGGCATTACTCAGAGGGATGCAAAACATGATTTCAGGATCGGGAATCCCGTGCCAGGAAGAACTTGCATTCTCCTCAGTGTTCTCCTCCTTGGTTTATAAAGCACCATTTACACTGTCATACAAATAATAACGCTTTGCTTGGAGACAAACCGGAGCTGGAACAAACCTCCTGCCAGCACGCAGCATCCCTGCTCGCTCCAACTGCTCAGAGCGGCGCATGGCCTGCGTGCAACCACTGCTCAAAACCAGGCAGCCTGCTGATCTTCGAACAGGTATTTGATCTGGACTTTAACTTGCCAATTTATATTTTTCAACCTAGCTATTTCACTGTACAAATCTCCTTAGCACACTCAGTTTTCAAAGAGCTTTCCAGCAAAGGCACCACCACAGCCTTCAACCCCACCACCCATCTGCATCTGAAGAGCTCCAAAGCGGGCACCAGCTGAGCGCGTCCTCCTTCTCCACGGTCAGCCAAAGCGGAGGCTTAGCTGATCCTACCCAATTTCACCGCTGTCTCCCTTCTGCCCACTCCTTACCACCACAAATTCCCTCTTCAGTCCTGAAGGGAAACTTCACAATTGATATCAGTGCTGCAAAATCCCAGTCCCTCTCTCTCTCCCCCAATTAAGTTTGCCATGTTTTGCTCAGGCTGCATTTCTAGTTCTTCTGGAGACACAGGCCTCGACTGATTTGTCTACAGGGAAGTACAATAAAACGGGGAGGAAAAAGAAGTTGAGAACAGTCCAGAATTGTAGTTTGCCTTTTCCCTCCCACCACTCTCAAATCTAAACCCAAACAGCTTTCAGCTGAAACAGGACTAAAGCTCTCAAAGCTTCAAAGAAAGAAATAGGCGTTAAAGGCAAGACTGCAAGAGCTTGGTGCATTCCCCTGCTTGCAGAGAAGAGCTTTGGAAACTAGGTTTGATTTGTTTGTCCTCATATTTGCCAAGCCATTACTGCTCCTTGCCCCTTGTTCCCTCCTTTTGGGAACAGCAGGAGAATGTTTCCTTCAGTCTATCACTGACTTCATCACAACTGATTAAAATTGCAAGAGCAGCTCCAGCGTGCCTGCCCTTGAGGTTAGCCACACATAATCATCTGGTGTTATATCAGGAACTGAAAAGTTTAGTTAGAATTGCTACATAAAATCTGGAAGAAAACTTACAGATGCCTATTTTGATTGAAAAAGGGGACAAATTACAGATTCCAAACTGTAACACTGCTCGTCCTAGAAAGGTCTGGGGCAGGGAATGCATTTGCACGGCCAATGGGTAGGAAGAGCTGCAGGTCCGTACGGCTCCCGTCGGGCTGTTCGCTTCCCGAGGGGATACAAAGGGTTCGGTCCCTCCCCCGAGACACTTTGTCCATCCACGCCTGCAGGATTTTGCTATTCTGCATTCTACCATCGGCGCTTAGAGCTCTCACAACCTGTAACCGTCACAGCTGTAAAGAGACATATTCCACCACCAGGAAAGGTGGCCAAAACTGTAAGAAGCCTGGTAGCGCCTTCCTCGCTTTTAAACAGCAGGATAAACAGCCGAGCACTCTCCCAAACGCTCAACAAGTGGGTAACCACCTCTCCCAGCAGAGCTGCGTTTGGTGCTGCGATGCTGATGAGCTGGAGCCGACCTGGTCTAACGACGGCAAGCACGGTGGAGCGAGCGTGACTGCATCTCCCCGGGGAACGGCATGGCTGCAGGCGGAGCTGGGGAGAGAACAAGACCAGACGTGGAGGGGTGGAGAACCTGCATGATATTAGCTGTCTCAGTGAGCCATAAACTCTGCCTCAGCACAGATTAATCTGGTTTAGTACCAGAAAACGCTATTTTATGCAAACTTCATGGAAACTGCTTGCCTACCCTTCTCATTGATTTGGTGCTGCCCTCATGTCCTTCACATAAATGTGACCCACGACTTTATTTTTCATATGGCTTGTCTTTCACATCACAGAGACTGTGTGCCCGTTTCTTACTAACTTACAAGTGGCTAGCGTGCTTTCAAAGGGAACAGAGATCACCAACAGAGATCACTCCTCTTTCATGGGAAGGGGTTGAGCTAAGAGCATGCAGAAGTGTAAGTTAACCAGAGTAAATAAGACTGGGGGACAGAAAAGACGCACAAGTTATGAACTTTAATCTGGAGGGGGAAAAAAAAACAGTTTAGAAAACAGAAACTCTGAAATCTCCAAATATCCAAAGCTGAGTCAAAGTCAAGTGGGGGAAAAATAAACTCATCCTGTAGTTTATAGTTCAGGATCCCTGATTCCTCTCTTCCTCTTCTAAGAAAAGGTTCTGTGTTTTTTAGTGTAAAAAGCCAAGATACTTTAAACAATAGCAAAAAAAGATCCTAAATGCACATTTTACTTTGTATCTCTGCCTGCAGAACTACTACGAAATCCCATCCTGAGAACCTGCAGCAGTCCCTCAGGGCTAACAAGAGTCTCAGAGCCCACATCCAGCCTCAAGTTGCCCAGCTGGTGCTGGATGCATTTTGGGTTGATTTTGGTCACGTTGTTTCAAGGAATCTATGCTAACTTCCTCCCGGGGAAACATCATGTCCTGCACTTGCTTGATCCAGGCCAGCACCAATAACCTAGAATGGGAAAGCCCCTCTCCCAGCATCTATGAAGGCAAGAACTCTGTCGGAAGCTGTTTACAATTAGTACATTTGTAATACTGCTCATCTGCATGGTCTCCTTGGCGTCCAGCGTGGGGTGACCTCACTCTGCAGCTCCAGTGCAATTCCAGAGCAAAAAAAGGGCAAACACATGAGAAACAAGAAACCATTAGTTCCAGTGCTTTTTTTCCTGTTTCCACTTAAAGACTGCCAGTGGTGTTAATTAGCTAACCACACACAGGCAGTCCAGGCTTTACAGCCGGTATTTAATGTCCGTGGCATACACATTATGCTCACACTTGGCTCTTTCCTGTGCCACCTGGTCCACGCCAGGCCAAGTTAAAGCTTCCTTACTGATGGAGGCTGCCTGTAATCATAGAATCACAGAACGCTTTGGGATGGAAGGGACCTTTAAAGCCCACCCAGTCCATCCCCCTGCCATGGGCAGGGACATCTTCAACCAGATCAGGGTGCTCACAGCCCCGTCCAGCCTGGCCTTGAGTGTTTCCAGGGATGGGGCATCTCCCACCTCTCTGGGCAACCCCTGCCAGTGTTTCACCACCCTCACCATGAAAAATTTCTTCCTTATATCCAGTCTGAATCTTCCCTCTTTTAGTTTAAAACCATTCCCCCTTGTCCTATCGCTACTGCCCCTGCTAAAAAGTCTGTCCCCATCTTTCCTATAAGCCCCCTTTAAGCACTGAAAGGCCGCAATGAGGTCTCCCCGCAGCCTCCTCCTCCCCAGGCTGAACACCCCCAGCTCTCAGCCTGTCCTCACAGCAGGGCTGTGCCACCCTCAGACCATTGCTGTAGCCTCCCCTGGCCCCGCTCCAACAGCTCCATGTCCTTCCCGTGCTGAGGACCCCCGAGCTGGACACGGGGCTCCAGGGGGGTCTCCCCAGAGGGAGCAGAGGGGCAGAATCCCCCCCCTCACCCCGCTGCCCACGCTGCGGGGGATGCAGCCCAGGAGACGCTTGGCTTTCTGGGCTGTGAGCGCACATTGCCGGCTCATGGCCAGCTTTTCATCTATCAGCACCCCCAAGTCCCTCTCCTCAGGGCTGCTCTCCATCCCTCCATCCCCCAGCCTGTGCTGACACCGGGGGTTGCCCCCACCCAGGAGCAGGACCCTGCCCTTGGCCTTGCTGAACCCCCTGAGGCTCACACAGGCCCCCCTCTCCAGCCTGCCCAGGTCCCTCTGGACGCCACCCCATCCCTCAGGCGTGTCTGCTGCACCCCTCAGCTTGGTGTCACCTGCAAACGTGCCGAGGGTGCACTCGATCCCGCTGTCTGTGTCGTTGATGAAGATATTGAACAGCACTGGCCCCAGTACGGACCCCTGAGGGACACCACTCGTCACTGGTCTCCATCTGGACATCGAGCCATTGACCACTACCCTCTGGATGTGACCATCCAGCCAATTAGCCCGCCCATCAAATCCATATCCTTCCAAATGCTCCACTGCGCATGCCTGGGAGGGGGGGAGTTAGACATCGCGTCCTTAACTGGAGTTATTAAATTCACTGTTACAGTGCACGTGACAAAGGGATTTTCCAGTCCCAGCTCCTTTCCCTTCAAGCCTCTGTTTCCGACGGGTGACATACCATCACAGTTTCAAATGCACCTGGAAAACCAGGGCTCTGCCAGCCCTCCAGACACTCTCCCCTGCACCTGTCTCCATAATCCTTTGGAGATGCAAAGAAGTATTCAAACACTTAAGCCTTGGAAAGACAAGGCTAACATCCAGCTGTTAAAAGGATTATTCTGTGCATGTGCAAGCTTGGCAGCTGTGCAGGGCTGTAGGTCCCCACGAGCATGACTGGCCATGGCCATCGGAGCTGACCTACCGCAGCGTCATCACAGGCATTCTTGACAAGAACCTGGAAAAAGGTCGAGAAAGCACTAGAAACCATATCAGAAGGGAAAGACACAGAGATAAATACTCGCTGGAAGGAGAGTGGAGCAAGAGAATTGAAAGTCCCAAGGAAAATAAGGGCTGGTAAGAGGGAGGGTTGAGAGGGGGACATGAACAGTCCCTTGAGCATGAGCAAATAAAGGGCACGGGGTGGGATGAGAAGCACATCCCCACTGACAGATCTTCATCACAGACACATCAGGGCAGGACGGCCTCGTCTCCGGACACCGCGGGGACAGCGCGCTGAATACAAACAAGCCTGATGAAAAGGCAGAGCTGCTCTGGCTAACCCTGGCATTCCCAGTCAGTCGTCATCAACGCTGACTCGAGAGACACCCCACACGCCTGCTTGTAAAATCCGAGCTCTGCACAGCTTCCTCCGAGAGGCCAAGTCACGCAACAGCCCGAGCTCTCATCGGGGCAGTAGCATCGTACGGCGCAGCCGCGTCACCCCACGTTTAGGTGAGCACCATTTCTGCGGGTACTAACAGCGCAGGCAATCGCACAGATAAGCAAGAAGTCTCGGTCCAAGGCCATCGCACGGCTTTTCGGTTTTTAATCTTGGTCTCCCCATCAGAGAGAGAACACGCTCATATGACAAGGGCAAACATTTGAGACTGTGAGAAAAGTACCTCCAATGTCACAGTCATCTTCCTGTAGGCGAGCCACAGGCTCGTCCCTCGGATGAATCCCACAAACGAGCAGTTTGGGTCTCTGTCGCTAGCAGTTAAGTTGTCTCAAGAAAACTGGCATAAATGAGATAAGAGAGATCTATAGGTCCTAGTTTAAGAAAAGTCAATCACAAACTCTAAGCTTACGCCACAGAGGAAGGCAGCCGGTGCTCCAACGCACAACTCTAGCAAGTTCTTCAGCTTTGCTGTGACACTGAACTCGTTCTCTTGGGAAACCTCTGTAACGAGCTCTGCAAGCCGGTGCCTTCCCTGCCATGCCACACAGCGCTCAGCAGGTCACAAATATGCGTGAGAACCGGAGCCAGCAGCACTCCAAAAGAGGAGAAAAAGCAGGCATAGGAGCCCACTCGCAAAGAAATCCTTTCCTAGTAACCACTTATACCCGTGGAAATAAAGTCTGATGAGCAGGTAAGAAAAGCTGCTGCTCCAAACCTCCGGGCCTCCGACATTTTCCTCCCAGGCTGAGTTTCTAGGCAAACCCCCCGCTCTTCCCGCAGGGGACGGGTGCCAGCCCGCCCCGCAGCTCTGCCTGCAGCCGGCGGCGGGGGCCCCGCCAGGCCCCGCTCCCAGCCTCGCCCGGGACCCCGCGCCCCACACGGCCGCCCGGCAGCGGCCCGGGGCCGGCAGGAGCGGGCAGCGGGGCCGGCGCCAGCTGCCCCTGCGGGAGAGGCCCCGCTGCTCCAGGGAGGGCGGCTGCGGAGAGCGCGGCCGGCCCGGCCGTGTCCCCCCGGGACCCCGCGGCTCCGGCAGCCCAGCGGGGGCGGCGGGAGGCTGCCAGACACCGGGGCGCTGAGGGCAGCCCCGCGGCGGGGACCGCCCCCCCGAAGGGGGCTGGGGGACCGGGAGGGCTGTCAGGGCTCTCGGGTACCCACCCCGGGGCGGCCTCAACCGCGGCCCGGCCGCCTCGGCCCGCCCGGGACGCCGCTCCCGCCGCCGCAGCCCCGCACCGGAGGGCGGCCCGACCCGGCCGGGAGCGGGGCGCTCGGTCGAGCCCGGTCGGCGGCGGCCGCCGTCCCCGGCGCCCGCAGGCGCCGCCCCGCCCCGCCCGGTACCGGTACCTGCGGTCCCGGCGCCCGCGGCCCCTCAGCGCGGCGCGCGCCGCCCCATCGCCGGCTCCTGCGGCCGCCGGGCACCGCCCACCCACAGCCGCCCGCCCTCACGGCGGCGCCGCCGCCCGCCAATCCCCGCGCCGCACCGCGCTGACGCCGGTGCCGGCCCACCCAATGAGCTGCGCGGAACCCGGCCGGCGTCGCAACGCGACCCCGCTGGCAACAACCGCCGGCCAATGGTGCCGCGGCAGGGCGGCCGCGCCCCGCCCCACGCCGGCCCGGCCCCGCCCCCGCCGCCTCAGGGCCTCCCCTCCTTAGCGGCGGCTGCGCCCCCTCGCCCCCACCCGGGGCTGCGGGAGCCGGCGGGGAGCGGGCGGGGGGGCGGCGCCGCCTCCCCTCGGGCCGCAGCTTGAAGGGCCCCCCCCCCCCCCCCCCGCCAAGGGAGGAGCCGGCGCGGCCTCGGGCCTCCCTCCGCTGCCGCAGCCCCGCGCCGCGGGTCTCGGCCGGCCTCACCGCCGCCTTACTCGGAGTAGGTGTTTCGGAGCGGCAGGCTGAGCCCCCGGACCGCGCTCCTCCGCCCAGGACCCCCAGGGCACGGGGGCGCGCCCCCACCTCCCGGGGCCGTGGCTCCCCGGCAGCCGTGACCAGAGCGGGCAGTGACCGGGCACCAGGAGCCGCTCCGGAGCCTACCGCAGCGTCCTGAAGCGCTGGGAAGAGCCCCCTCAAGAACCGCTGCCCCGGTGCGGCGGATACCGAGGGTAACCACCCCCTGGCTCTGGGCTGCTGCACCCACAGGGGCACAGCCCCCAGCACAGCCCCTTGGCCCTGGCAGGGGGACCCGCGCTGGCATCAGCCACAGCGGCGCTGGAGCCGGCAAGGTACCAGGTCCAAAATTATGTTCCCACCTTATTCTACAATCGTGTTTGGAACAGAACTTTACACACACAGCATGATTTGGCAATCTTTATATCCACAATACATCATAACCATGCACAAAAATCAAGTGATGTGTATATTTACAAAGTGAATTGCACTTAACACAGGAACCAGGAATAAAAGTAAATGAAAGGAACCTCTCTTCTGGGTTGCATAAAGGTCCAGCGCTATTTATAGCCTACAAAGCCTGATAGACAACACTACTGTGCATTATCTGACCAGTTTAAAATAAGAATTACTGTTATTCATTGAAACAGTGCAGCCCTGGAGACACTCATTTCATGGAATCATTCCATTAATCACCATTCCGACTGTATTATCTATTATGACGCTATTAAGAGTCTGCAAGTCAAGAGACTCCAACCTCAGCCCTGACTCACTGTATTTTACTTGAAGGACAGTTAGTCTTCACCTCTAATTGCCTGTTTTTTCTTTTCTTATTTGAAATTCAGGCCCCTACCTTTAATACTGTTTTTCCTAGTTTATGAAGGAAAAAGGCCTCCCTAAGTGACTGAGTCACTTCATTAGGATCTTTTTTCTTCTACAGAGACCAGAACCTCTAAGCAAGCTCTTCCTTCATGCTTGGAAGGGAAACGATCACCAAGCACAGCTAAGACTCAACCACTAACAGCCCACAAGCAGATCACATCCACAACTTCTGCAACAGTACAGCATGCAGGAATCAAAGCATCAGGAAGCAAAAAGACCTACTGTACAGTTTTCCAAGCGGCTTTTGGTAAGCGACCTACTCAAATAAAAGGCACAGACCAATCCTCACCATCCTGGCACGTCCAGCTGAGAGAGCTGTCCCCTGTTCGCACAAGAATGCCCTGTTACCAGCCTTTCCACATACTGTGGGGTCACTACAAGCGATCCAACAGAACAGCACCCAGCCTGGGGGGATCTCTAGGATGCAGCAGTCTTTCTGCTGCCTCTAACCTGCCAGAAGTGCTGAGAAGCAGCCACGGGGGAAGAAGGGATCACAGCGCCTTTTCCTTCCCCCGAATTCTGATGGTCTCCGCAGCACACGCTTTTTAACAAAGCAGCAAGCAGTCACTCATCAACTGGATTTTGACATTTGTACAAGTATAGAGCTTTAAAACTTCCCTATGAACCAAACTTTCTTGTCCTGTGCAGGCTACAGACAAACTCTCGGTGGAGATCCCAGACTTTAACTCACCTAGTCTGCAAGCATCTGACTCAAGAGGAAGAAAAGAAGTTAGATCGAGGCAGTTTACTCAATGAATTTATTTTACCAATTACCCCTTTGTGTGCTCACTACCAAATCACTTTTATGTGTGAATTTTGGCCTTTACTCTCCCCATAATTAACAGGGTAGTTAGCAGAAAAGACTCCCGTCGAATTCTGCATTGGAAAGTATGGTCTAAATACCAGCAGGAGCCTTCAACTGCGGTTTATATTACTAACACCGGGTGGTAAGCACCCGGTGCTTTTTAGTGTTACTTTTCAATAGTTAAATGAAAGTCATCCTCAACATCCACGTAAAGCAAGGATAGCACGTGTTCCTTCCTTCACAGGCAGCCTTCCTGTCATCAGGAGTTTTACGTAAGCCAAGTTCTGCCCTCAAACCTCTTATGGCAGACGGAAGACAGCTGGAACCTTTTCTACTCTCCTGACAGTAATACTGAGAGACACAGAGCCAGCGAAGTCGCAGTATGAAAGCAGTCCAGGTGAGGTTACATTTAACTGTTATTTTCACATCAGGAAAGCACGGGTAAGGAGTCTGGCCTACGGGGGAGCTTCCTTGAACATCAGAGAGCTCTTCAACGGTTCAAGCTTCCCCAGGATTCCTCCAAGTCTTCCCCTCTGCAATGTCAGTAGCCATCACCAACAGCGGTTTGGGTTGTAGCTACAGTTTCCGAGGAGTGCACAATGCTTTCAGCAGGACACCAGGGTGCTCAAAATCAAAAGCATTTTCCCGTCTATGCACAGGAAGACAGTTTTACCGGGCAGAACTGGTCCACTGTCCTTTTTCTCTTGGCACTAATGTCCCTGTGCTGAGTCTAGGCAAGAGCATCTCAAACCCACAGAAGAGCTGCGTCTCTTCAGTGCCGGGAGAGCAGCACAACCATCGGGGAAGGAGTCCATACCTAGTCTAACGGACTGCACGACCACAGCAGATAAAGCCACTGCTTAGTGGACAGCGCTCACAGAAGCTGTGTATGCACACACGCTTCCCACGTCCCAGGTACGCCCAACAGTCCTGCAGCAAAAGGCGGTAGGCCTTCCTACGTCACACAACAGATCTCAAAACCAACCCAGCCCCCCTGGCATGAACAGCACGGGTCCCCGATCCACCTGCTTGGAGGGGGCTTCAGTCAACGCACAACGAAGTTGTAGAAGCTCTCTTCAATACCCATATAACAGCACTTAAGCCCTAGACATGAACCTTTTGTTGGGACTCTGAGGCAAAGTTTAGAGCCTTCTACAAAGTCAAAGACTAAAGAAAATCTCTTCTAAGAGACAAGGAAGTGACTAAACTGCTTCTCAGCTTCTCATACCAGGCCAGATTGATTTGAGAAACTTCATGTTAAGAACAGGAATTGCAGCGTGAACACGTTAATACATCACCCTGAACTAACAAGTCTTCTTAACAGCATGATTCTTCCTCATGCTGTTCAACTCATTTCTTTATAAAAAGTTTTGCTCAAAATTAAGGAGCCCAGCTCCACTAGTGCCCACCTGTTCTTGAATGAAATATTTTCAGTATCTCAGAATTTTCCTTTCTCTCTGATGCTGTGCTCATCCGCCAGCCTTCTAAACACTGACTGCGCATCACATTCTGGTCTAGGACCACCAAAAAGGAGACGTCTCCAGTTCCCACCAGCTGCACCTTCTCTCAACTGGATGCTATTAAAGTAAATACCAGTGTTGAAAGTGCTTCCCGAACTGGGACGCCCTTAGGACAGAGCACCGCGATGCCTAAAAAGGAATTCATATCCTCATTCGATGGGATTAGGCTGCAAGCGTGCACCCCTTCACCTTGAATGTATCCTCTAAACAAAGCTGAAAGTGGAAGTGCTAGGCACCACCTGCACCCTTCGCTGTGAACTATAGCCCTCCAGGTGCATACAGTACAAAATTAAAGGCATTGGTCTGGAAGTCTTATAAAAGAAAAGCCATCAGAGTTAACCGCCCTTAATTTTATTACACAACCAGACAGAACAGTTGAGACTGGAATGTCAGATTTCCCCTTCAAGCACAATTCACAGTTTCATATTTGCTTTGTATCAGAAAAGAAAAATCAACTCACTAATAGGCAGGTAGGATTCATCAAGTGAGGTACAGTCTCAGAATACAGAGCAAAAATTCACTGCAAATTGCTTCACTAGCCTTCAGAGAGCAGCAGATGGTCTCCAACTCTTCCTTGAGACAGTTTCACCCAGTATTTGCCTCATCATAGCATTCAGCGTATACCGGAGGGGATGCAAGTGTGCAAGAGCTAGCGAATGCTGAAAAGCCGTCATAGAAGATTTTCACAAGCTAGCAAGAGACTGACTACACGAAGTTGTGGTAACATTCTTCCCATTCAGCAAAACAAAGTATTCTAGTAGTTAGCCCTGCTGATGACAATCTGTTACATCAGGTGAAGTACAATCATTTGAGAATTACAGTCTGCAATTCAGTAAAACAGAATAAGAAGAAACCAACAGGTTAGTACGTATTATGTGAAATCTTAATATTATGCGTTTTAGTAGAGGTCAAGAAGATTATGCACAAGGTCGATAGTGAAAGATCATGAAGAGAAAGTTCAAGATGCTATGGTTCTGCAGAAGTTTTACAAAATGTATAAAGTATTGTGTTTTTCTACAACAACCAAAACCCTTACAAGTGCAGGTATATACATGACATGAAAATATTGCTTCACTCACTCAAACAGGGGTAGGAGAGATCTAGAGAAAAAGCAGCATGCAAAAAAATCCTGGAACTACAGAAGATCCTGCTTTCAGACACTGACCTACAGTACAAAATAAGCCTACTTGTACAGTTGCAAAAGGTTTCTGAAATCAATATGCTGGCACTTACTGTACAATAATGTTAACTGATTAACATAAGCCATGAATAAATATTAAGCCACTTCATAAAGCCTGCACAAGCAGCACAGGCATTCATGGTGGCAGAGAAAGCAATGCAGACATACTTCATTGTTCCCAAATAAGAAGAGAGAAAGATTTCCCAAGCAGGAAACAGTAAACTACACAGCCAGACTAACTGTATTAGGGGTAATTACATAATAAGTAATGTTATTTTCAACAGCTTTCTTATGTGTGTGCAGCCACTAAAAACCTCACTGTGAGACTTTATCAGGACAGAAAACAGAGCATTTGGTAGGATAGCTATTTTCTTTTAATTTCTCCCCCATGTTCACAGAAACACAAGGAAAAAAAAATCTGACTATGGGAGGAAAAAACCTTGTCACCTAAATGTAGTTATTTCTTCAACTGTTATAGTCACGTCCCCATGGTTTCTCTCTCAGAGAAAAAACCCCAAAACCATCTGAGGAGAGCGTTTCATGGGATAATATCCAGCAGCAGATGTTCCAACACAAACATGTCTATCAGATCAGTGCCTACATTTCAAGCCCAAAAGTCACCACACTGAAGGGGATTTCAGAGGCAGGGGACTGTTAGCCCTACAAGTAAAGCTCTAAGATGGAAGGGAGGACTTGGGAACGGGGTAAAGGAGGGGAGAGGGAGTCACTGAATCACAGGAGATAAGAAGTGCACACAGGTTTCTAAATGAAGCACAGACGAAGTGAAGGACACAAGAGTCATCTACAGGAGGTCACAGATTCTGACAGCACTGGAGTTTGTTGGATTTCTGTCCGTCGGTCGTTGGTGGGACACTGATGTCGACTACGTTGTTGCCAGGAGACTCATCGTGTGCAGACCGATCTGCAATCTGCTTCTGCGAAACAATGCGGTAGATTTCTGAAATGAGAACAGAGTTGTTAGGGCCCAGAAGGACGCTGCCTCCGACAGAGCGCGTGCACATGTCAGGGCAAGCTGTCAAAGAAGATGCTAGAACCCAAGAACGAGAAGATTTTAACTTGAGAGCTGTGAAAGGGAACCTATTCTGACCAGCTGTGGCATGTAACATCTGGCTAGCTTTCCGGCTCTGTGTGGACATGCCAGCTCTGTCTGGAAAAGTTATTCAGACAAGATTCCGTACTGTCTTCCACAACAGCGCTTCCTATCACGTTCTTTTTGACTCCATGAACACGGGTATTACTAAAAGGCTTTTTAAATGAGAAAGGAGCAGGAACGCTCATTTCTAAAATAGGGAATCATCTTATTTTTGATTAAAAAATGGGCAACAATCTAGAAACACCAATCAACAGGATGCTTGCAAAACGTCATTGCGCAGCAGCAATGCCGGTTATCTAGTTCACACTTCAGCTTCTGGCAAGCTGCTACTACCAAATGACAGAAATGCCTGCTCCTCTCCGCAACAATCAGTTTTTCCACCTATGACAGTAAAAAGCCACATGGTTCCATAAAGCCCCATATTGATCCGAAAATGCTTTTCCTGAGAGAATTAACTTATTTGACTCAAATTAATTTATGCCTGAAAGCACACAGATCCACAAAGCTGTAACCGCTGAAGAGAGGCTGCCAGGTTAAAAGCTTTCCGAAACAAACCATTTCAAGTGCACAGTTAGTAAAAATAATTGAAGTTGAAAGATTTTTAAATTACTTATTTCACCGACTATAAGCCCTTGTTCCAACTTCCCTCTATTGTGAGACAGGAAAAGGGCAAGTACCTCCCTGGAAGTCTGCGGTAAATATTATGGTCACATTCATCCAGCCACAGCCTCAAAGCAGCAACACCCAAAGTCTTTAGCAAGGATTAAAAATCATGGAGGACTTTGTTTATGTTTTGGGTTGGTTTGGTTTTGTTTTAAAAGAAGCTGCACATATTTACATTGTTCAAAATGGAAACCTTGAACCTAGGACTGATCTCCTTGCCACTGGCTACCTTCAGCTCTTCTGGCTGAAAGGGATGAGGAGAGCTCTGCAGAGATTGTCACATCCCCCTTCGTTCGTGCTCAGCGGTGTATTTCAACACTAGCTGTTCAGAGTCACTGCCAAGCCCTCTGCTCTTTGGGGCAGCATCTGTTTGGGGTGTTGTTCCCCCTCCCCGAGTCTTTAGTGATCCCTCAGACTGGTGGCCAGTAAGGAAACTCCTGTCTTGCTGCTCCGGCCCTCTTCCCTCCTCCAAGTCCTCTGCGGTTGCTCCCAGCTCACTGCTCGACACAGCACATTTTCCCAGGTTTCCCCTCCTCCCCTCGAAGGATGATTCTCCCCCAGGTAATCACATTAGGAATAGCCTTTCCAGGACTACCCAGTCTTACTAGCCACACCCCCACTGTACCTGGACAATCTCAACACTTTTGGGAGCCCAGGATGCTGCTAAGAGATCGTGTTTTGAGTTTAGCTTGCCCAGGCCTGACCTCAGCTCGAGTTCTGGCTCCCTGAGCACCTTATCTGCTGTAGCAGACTGTACTGGGGCTCTCTCCTAGAGCAACCTTAGGCCATCTTCTCCGCCAAGGCTCAGTCTCAGGACAACACTGCAAGGGAAGACAGGATGGATGGTGACGCCTAGAGCACCAAAATCACGGCTACCATCTCAAAGCGCCAGGCAAGTTGCCTCAGGTCCAGCCAAGCGTCACAGATAAGCAGCGAATCCGTAAGGCTGCCGTGCGCAGGAGACAGTCCCAGCTCAGGCACCGGGCGGTCTTCTCAACGGCTTTGTCGCAACAGCAATGTTCTCCAGTTGCCTCACCAGTAGCTCTAATAACTCAACAAAAGTCTTGCTAGGCAGCAAATATAACCCATTCCTAGTCTGTCAGGCTTTTTACTTACAGGAGCAGCTTGGCTATCCTTTTTCTCCTGCCTGCCTCTTTTTGGTCTTCTTCCTCTAATTGCGACACATTTCTGGTACCAACAGAGTTGGCCAGCACCAGACCTAGCGATCCCAACACTTCGTACTGCTTCCCTGCACACCTCTGCAAAAGAAACCTAAAAGAGCCTGCCTTACAGAATTCACCGTATTAAAATTCGGCTTTTTTCCTAGTAATAGGCTCTCCTTCATACATAATCAAGAAACAATAATACAAAGCCAATTCTTTGGTCAGCGTCCAATAAGCAACACACAGCAGAGACATCCTGATAACCAAGTAGAACCAGAGCAAAGGCCCGTTCTTGTTTAACTGAAACCAGTACCTGGTCACAATAAAGCTCAGAAAATGCTCGTCTTGAGATGCTGTGGGACGTGTACATCAGGCACAACTTCACAAAACAGCGTACAGGGGTGAGACTGTAGCGACAGTTTATCGGTCTACAATTCAGCTATGGTAAGCTATAGTCGGGAATTGGATCTTGCCAACTCTTTGTGTTCACGGCATGGATCTTAAAGAGCTTTTCAAGAGACAGAACACACACACTGACAATTATATGGCATTTTCCCCTCTTTAGGACAAGATTCAGATCTCATGCGGCAGCCAGAGGTAGAACAGTAATCCAATACCTGTTTG
Source organism: Platalea leucorodia (assembly GCF_965183815.1). Taxonomy (NCBI): domain Eukaryota; kingdom Metazoa; phylum Chordata; class Aves; order Pelecaniformes; family Threskiornithidae; genus Platalea; species Platalea leucorodia. The sequence goes on along the minus strand of NC_138843.1, from coordinate 6,484,037 downwards.
ATAGCCCTCTTCCTATTTAGAAAGGATTCTTAAGGGTTCTTTGCCAACTACCAATTACTTCATTTTAGGAGTGAGAGACTATGCTTTGAAATATTAAATTCCCTGCCGCCTCAAACAGTATTTTGAGATATGACCACTGCAGAACACCGAGTGGAAGGCAGAGTCTCTGAAAGCAGAGATGCTCGAGTTTATCAGGGTTTGTTAGCTCCAGTTCAGCAGTCCTACAGGCCCGTGCTGGTTTCCTTCAGACACCCTCGGCCGTGACAGCACCATGCTCCCCAGGACTCTGCTTCCGAGGATTAGCTCGGGCACAGAGCTACCCAAACGCAGTCACCTCAGACTGGTGCCAGAATAACACATCCTCTGGAACACAAAGTGCTAAAGCACAGAGTGCTGACACACTCATACACACTAAAGTCTAACTAAAATTAGAGTAAGATTAGGCCAAATCCCAAGTTCGGGAAAAGTTACCCACCGCAACTGAAGTAACAACACAGAGATGAGCAGCGCTTATTTTAAGCGTCTCTCTTGCTCCGTGTGCTTCCCACTTGTGCTGCCTGTAGGCTACGTATCTCCCAGCACATATCCCCACCACCTCAACCCTGTTCGTCCTCCTTCTCCTACCTCACGACCATACACCTCACGCTTCTCAGCCAACCTCACTTTGAAGGAAATCAGCAAGTTCCCCATGTGCTGCGTGTAGCCTAGGACAGAGCTGCACTCTTCCAGAGGCCAAATGAGTGCTCAAGCTCAAATTTGCAAAACACCAGCTGGAAATCCCTGTGAGCCTACCAACAAACGTGCTTTGGCCATGGCTTAGCACAGTAAGGAGGATGTGCTGGTGTACCTACAGCAATAAAGCTTTACTGGTGAACCCTAGGCCTCATGTGCAGTAGGGAGCTCCCTTACTCCGGGACCAAGAAAACACATGCAGGCAACAGCTTGATCTTAAGGAATGGAAATTCTAAACCCCAGTCTGAAAGAGGAAAAAAGCAAGTAGTAGAGTACTACTACCCGGAACAACCCTGATACTACATGCAGTGGACCTACTGCCTGAGCCACCCAGCATTCCCACACACACAGCAAGTCTGAAGCTGCAACTGGACACTGTGCACTCAGTAGCCACATCTACAGCAGTTACACATGTTGAGGAACATTCTTGGGCAGTGGAAATCATAAGCCCTGGCCTCATTTTGGCCTGTGACCACTACCACGTGCTTAGACAATTCCTGGGACTCTTCAGGGCCGTTCCCAGAAGGCAGCCTGCCTGCAGCTACGCCGTTGGCGCAGTCACCTACAACCCCTGCCATCAGCTGAGAACAAGATCTCTGCAGCCTGGACAAAAATCTGATGTACCAGTCTGCTTTGGTGCAAGAGAACACACTGGAACATTTAACTTCCTAGCATGGCTGTGGCTTCACTACCTAGATTGTGTGCAGGCACAGAACTACTCATGCCTTTATAACAGTGCTATTGCAATAGCATGAATTTATGGAACATCAGGAAACTAGAAACCTCCAGATTCTTGGGCAGAAAGGTATGTGTGGGGTGGGAGGCAGAACAAAAAGGTAAGAGTAGAAGGCTTGCAAACTAACCATCATTCCCAACATTCATTTCCAAAACATTCTAGGTAACTGCAAAACATGCCCACGCAGAAGATCCGCTACCTCGGGAGGTCTCCTGAAGCCACAACAAACCATACCTGTGAGGATGTTCTTGAAGGCTTCTTCTACATTTGTTGAATCCAGAGCAGAAGTTTCAATAAAAGATAAGTTATTTTTTTCTGTAATAAATAACAAGTGGTTCAGTTAAAAACTTTAACAGCACTTTATTTCACCTTTACTTTGAGGTTTTCACCTTTATTTTTAGGCCAAAGCAGCCAGGGCACAGTCTTTTTTATTTTTTTCCCCATTACACTAGGAACAATTTGGTGCACTATTTATTTAGCTACTAGCGTTTCAGCAGCGTCACCTTTGACCACTGCCTTTCCATAGCGCGAGAGTATTTTCCTCACTGCAGCCCTTGTTCGGTCAAGCAATGCAATATTATTCTCATCTGGCTCCAGCTCTCTCCTAGCAAGGAGCAAGAGCTCACCTTGAGCAAAAGCATGTCGTCTGCAACAGGAGTCACAATTCTCCTCTGCAACCCCAAAAAGGTGAACTTTCCTCATCAGACCCCACCTCCAAAGTACAATAAAACCCCTAGTAATACAGTCTATTTTCTTCTTTCCTCTTACAATGCAAAAGATATATTTTTTTTTATTAAAAAACAACAACAACAACAACAAGATTGTGATTAACACCCAAACATCACACCTAGAATGGTACTGTACCACCTGCCCAGAAATAGGCAAATTTTAGTCATAGAGCTTAAATGGCAATTGAATGATGTACCATCACTAGCTATTTAAAACAGCCTTGGTAGGAAGTCAGGGGCAAAAATAAGACATTGAACCAAGTAAACAAGTAATGCACTATCTACGCTCCCTGATAATTTGTTTTGCTTCTCTTATCGACTTCACTTCTCATCCATGTGAAAATTTATAGTTTTTTTACTAACCACAGGGTACTTGCTTACTAGCAAACTTCAGAAAACGCATTTATGCAAGCCCTAGTAATAGTCCTAGAAGGCTTTTAAAGGCTATACATTTAAATTCCACCTCCAAGCTTGACAGCCACACAAAACTAAGCTGAATGTCCCTGGGCCTATAAGGGCAAAAGCGTATTTGACCAGGGCTCTGCAAGGTAAGGCAGAGAGAGAGCTCGTGCAGTGGCAGCAGCCCTCGTAACCCACTTGATTCCTCCCAAAAATTGATAATCTCCAAGTTTGATGATCCCTGCATTTAAATGAAACTAGACGGCACTCCTATATGCATCAGTGCTCTGGAGCAGAAACCGCACCACCTAAGAGAAGGTTTGGCATTCGTTTGCAGCTGTCCGCATTGATATGTACGCAGTAGAACCAGGCCTCTAGGAAGGAAGGAAAGACATTTTCTGTTGTGATATTTTATATTTATATTGTGAAATTTTCCCATCTAAATGTTGCTGACTGTTTCTAGCCTTGCTAGAGGAAGCGTTTAATCTTCAGCTATCAGGCGGCTCAAGGACAGTGTTTCAAAAACAGGTACTACCACTAGATTTAAAAACAAAACAAAAAAAAAAACCAAAAAAAAAAACCAAAACCACACAACAACAAACCAACCACACACACTATTTAATAAGCCGAGATATTTTCACCTTAAAAAAAAAAAAAAAACAAAAAACAAAAAACCTTAAATGCCTTTTTTAAGGTCAAAAATAAAACTTGAAGTGAAAGTTCAGTACTAGACAACAGTAGCATGATTACAGCTTGCACCAACACCATCAAGTTCGGAAAGCAGCCACCCCAGTCTACAAACCTGCAAAAGCCCGGGCCTCGTCAGTGGGCACAGCTCTCAGATGGCGGAGGTCGCTCTTGTTACCCACCAGCATGATGACGATATTGTTGTCTGCGTGATCTCGAAGCTCCTTTAGCCAGCGCTCCACATTCTCATAGGTGAGATGTTTGGCAATGTCATAGACGAGAAGAGCCCCAACAGCACCGCGGTAATATCTGAAACCATAAGGCACATTCCTTTACGGAGAGCTCTGTCCGAGTTACACCAACAAAGCTGGTGTCTCGCTCTTCTCTACTCCTTACTACTAAAAAGTTAAAAACATTCCCTCTCACTTTGGAAAAAGTTGCAGTGATGCAAATCCTGTTGTTGGGTTGGTTTTTTTAAAGCCTAAAACCAAGTTCCAAATGCTGTTTTTTTTAAATGGCATTCCTAAAAAATTCCAATGTACGTAACAAAACGCTGAAGAGGCTGCGGAAGCCGTGACATTTTTAGTCTGCTAAAACAGTGCAAGAAAACTCACAACGCATTTCAGAATCAGTACTGCTAGAAGGTTTTTGTGAAGTTGTAACTTACTTTTCTACCCAGAAAATAGTCCTTAGTAAAAGGTCAGTATTTCTTGCTGATCTTTCAAATACCTCCTATCCCTCTTAAAAATTAAAGAGGGGGACTCTGGGCTATATTGACACTTATTCGGAAGCCCATAATCCGAGAGCAGAGTTTGCTGCCTCAGTGCAGCTTTGGGCCCATTTCAACTCAAGCCAAGGGCTCAGGACAGCGCAAGCCCACCTACATCAGCAATACTGTAACGTCCGTATCTCTTCCAGACAGCCCTACCATTTCTCCTCTGCTCCACCAGCACCGGTCCGACACGTCGTTGCACTGATTCAGGGCACCAAGTCAGCAGAAAACATTCACTTTTTACTGCTGGTTGGCGTTCTGCTGGCTTAGCAAGCTGAACTGGCCTAGCGATCTGTCAGGCAAGAGCTGATGCCAGCGCAGAGGAGAGGCAGGATCACAGGACTACAGATGCATGGATTCCCATCAGCCACGTCTGCGGTGGAAGCAGACTCAGCCAGCAGTTTTTCTGCTACGCTTTTACAGCGGTAAGAACAATTTATGGGCCACAAAAAAAAAAAATCTGAAAAACACGCTAACAATTATGGAAAAGATGCAATTTGAAATCGCCACTTACATCTGCTTCTGCATTACTTTGCTTTTGCGTTCCTTCCCTAGAGATTACTCTCTTTGGGCTCCATGCTCTTCTAGTTTTCTCCCATCTATTCTGCACTACCCTATTTCACCTCAATGAAAAAGATTCCCCTTACCTTGAGTTTAATACAAATGGCTCAATCTGTGCATGATTCAGAAGCAAGTTTGTACCTTTAAAAACTGATATACATCTGTAACACTAAAAAATTTCAACTCGCTGATCAGAATATGCCCTGGATAACTAGGCCTGCCAATAGGGTTTTCTTTTTTTCCTCTGAAAGACACTTTTGCTTACTACCTGCATAGAAACAGGTACACCCAGAGGTTACATAGAATCACAGAATGCTTTGGGATGGAAGGGACCTTTAAAGCCCACCCAGTCCAACCCCCTGCCATGGGCAGGGACATCTTCAACCAGATCAGGGTGCTCACAGCCCCGTCCAGCCTGGCCTTGAATGTTTCCAGGGATGGGGCATCTCCCACCTCTCTGGGCAACCCCTGCCAGTGTTTCACCACCCTCACCATGAAAAATTTCTTCCTTATATCCAGTCTGAATCTTCCCTCTTTTAGTTTAAAACCATTCCCCCTTGTCCTATCGCTACTGCCCCTGCTAAAAAGTCTGTCCCCATCTTTCCTATAAGCCCCCTTTAAGCACTGAAAGGCCGCAATCAGCTCTCCCCGCAGCCTCCTCCTCTCCAGGCTGAACCCCCCCAGCTCTCAGCCTGTCCTCACAGCAGAGCTGGGCCACCCTCGGAGCATTTCGGTGGCTTCCTCTGGCCCCGCTCCAACAGCTCCATGTCCTTCCCGTGCTGAGGACCCCCGAGCTGGACGCAGGGCTCCAGGGGGGTCTCCCCAGAGCGGAGCAGAGGGGCAGAATCCCCTCCCTCGCCCCGCTGCCCACGCTGCGGGGGATGCAGCCCAGGAGACGCTTGGCTTTCTGGGCTGCAAGCGCACATTGCCGGCCCACGGCCAGCTTTTCATCTATCAGCACCCCCAAGTCCCTCTCCTCAGGGCTGCTCTCCATCCCTCCATCCCCCAGCCTGTGCTGATGCCGGGGGTTGCCCCCACCCAGGAGCAGGACCCTGCCCTTGGCCTTGCTGAACCCCCTGAGGCTCACACAGGCCCCCCTCTCCAGCCTGCCCAGGTCCCTCTGGACGCCACCCCCGTCCCTCAGGCGTGTCTGCTGCACCCCTCAGCCTGGTGTCACCTGCAAACGTGCCGAGGGTGCACTCGATCCCGCTGTCTGTGTCGTTGATGAAGATATTGAACAGCACTGGCCCCAGTACGGACCCCTGAGGGACACCACTCGTCACTGGTCTCCATCTGGACATCGAGCCATTGGCCACTACCCTCTGGATGCAACCATCCAGCCAATTCCTTATCCACCGAACAGTCCGCCCATCAAATCCATATCCTTCCAATTTAGAGAGGAGGATATTGTGGGGGATCGCGCCAAAGGCCTTACAGAAGTCCAGATAGATGACATCTGTAGTTACTCCATCACAGAAGGCCACTAGGTTGGTCAGGCAGGACTTGCCCTTGGTGAAGCCGTGCTGGCCATCCCGAATCACCTCCCTGTCCTCCATGTGCCTTAGCATGGATTCCAGGAGGATCTGTTCCATGATCTTCCCGGGCAGAGAGGCGAAGCTGACAGGTTGGTAGTTCCCAGGGTCCTCCTTTCTACCCTTTTTAAAAACATCTTAAGACACTGCCTGGATTAACAAGGTGCCATACGTGAAAGCTTCTCAGCACCACTGTTCTGAACAGGGATGTGCCTAATGCTGCAGAGTCAGCATTATCGGAGTTGCCTTCCTACTTACCCGTTACTCAGCATGCACTCTTGGACCTAATCTTCAGGACTGTGACTAACCCAAAGTCAGTGAGATTTCAAGGGAGTCTGTGGCTGCAGACTGTCCTAAAAATACCCTCAATCTCAAGATTGAGGGGGCAATGAAGACCAGAAGCCACTGGCATTATGGTAAGCTACCATGCCTGGACCAAAACCTGCTGCCAAACAGTACCCAGCTCCCCTCAGAAATGACACTCACTCCATGGGACGAAGATAGCACATCCAGGGTAGGTAAAAACCCCAAATCACAAGACGCAAACAGAACTTCCCACACTTCTGATTTAACCTGGCATTTTTTTCTATAATAGTATCATTAGAATCTAAAAATTACTTTCATTATATTAATCAAGGAACACAAAAGTATTTGCTATCTTATGACTTGGATCTATGCTGAAGTCTGTCATAATGATTTTGTCATGTGTCCCAACTACGTTTCACTAATTCTCTACCCATAAATTTATCTGTACCATCTCTGCTGGAATTCTGCTGTTAGCCTGAGCAAAGACATAGTACTCACGCTGAGGTAATGGCACGGTATCGCTCCTGTCCTGCGGTATCCCAGATCTGTGCTTTTATCGTCTTCCCATCCACCTGGATGCTCCTGGTGGCAAATTCCACCCCAATGGTGCTCTTACTCTCCAGATTGAACTCATTGCGTGTGAAACGGGACAGAAGATTACTCTTCCCAACTCCAGAGTCTCCAATCAACACAACTGAAAGAAAAGACATTATTTTCACGATTAATTCTTCATACCAGCATTACATGGTGCAGCGGTGCTACCCGGCTGCTATGCCACCTTGCAGGCACGACCCAGAGGTGTTGCACAGCCAGAGAAACACAGGAGAAAGTCATGCTGACAACACCTCAGACTTCACTACTCACAGCTTGCTTCCCCAGCCCCAAAACAGCCCCAAGCCTTTTTGTTGCCAGCAGCTGCTCAGTTCCTCAGAGATGGAAATGAGAAATTGCTACAGCGACTGTCAACAGCTAAACGTTGCTTCGGCGGCCCCAAGCCAGCGCCAGTAACGAGAGGTAACTATATGGCCCTTGCATCCTCGACCTTTTGCAGAAGGCAGCTGCAACCCACGTTTTAAGAAACACTACAGTCAAGAACATGGCAACAGGCGACCTGTATGCCTGACAAAAAGCCTGTGTACAGTATTAGTCTACTCTATTTTTATTTTTTAAAAAAAAGAACAACACGGTAAGTAAACAATTATTTGCAGTCCCTGTTGGGGCCATACAGGGTGTTTTATTTCCATAATTTAATTCATAAATATGTTCACCACAAAAAGGGCAAAATAGGAGACATTTGATACTACGAACAAGACACAAAGCAAAGCAGAACTTCACCCAGCAAAACGAGTTCTAGTAGATCGCATGAGGAGTAAAAGATGAGCTAAAAATCTCTGCCTCCACACGAGGTGTTGCCATGTTAACAGAAAAACGTTAGTGCAGAGAGATCTTTAGCACACAGAACCCAGCTTTACTGTGAGGAATTGTGAAAATAAAAGGTACATCTTGTAGGAGGAGTTTCCCCCTCCGCTGGGGCTGAAGCTCCCTGCCGATCCGGAGGCACGGCTCTGCCCCAGCAGGCTGCTGCTTCACACCCAGCCACGCCGCCCCGGGCTCTCCACGAGACCTCATCATCGACCCCAAAGAGAAGATCTGTCCTACGAGGTTCTTTACTACGCAGCTAATGCACCTACACGCATTTTCTTAAATCCCTGTATAACTGACTGGAGCAAGAAATACCTGAAGGCAAACGAGAATAAAAGCAACTAAGCCATCCTCCCTTAGTCTCAGCAAGTACGGTATCGTAGATGACACTGGTATTCAAGCTAACAGTCTCCTGGCTTCAGCAGAAGGAAGAAAGGCAGTCTCCGTGAGGCTTCTTCAACCTTGGGAATATTTCCTACTTCGGTTCAAAGTACAGATTTGTTGATCTTCCTCATTCATATGATCTGTTTTTCCTATAGAAAAGCAGACGTGGGCAGAAAACATTCCTGACCCCTCCACAACAAATTACACAAGACTCTTCTCGTTACACACTTCCAGAATGAGCTCACCAGCGTTCTCCCAGGGCCAAGGATCGCACTCGTCTTTTAGCGTTATTACAGCTTGTCTCTGCTCAGGCCGTTGTGTCAGGACACGGCTCCGGCAGCACGCTGCTCCACTTGTGCACCTCCCCACCTCCGCTAGCACATTCCCAAACTTCTGCCGTAGCCCTCGGTTACTCTGCTGCGACAGCCCCCGAGCTGCACGGGGAGATTGCTGAAACGCTCCGGACTCCCCCCGCAGCGTTTCATCCGCCTGACAGCGCAGATAGACGGACAATTGTGCTAGCACAGCTGAACAGTCAAAACACAACCGAGGCAGGAACAGGCAGCCAGTGGATGGTGGCAGGGCGCCACAACTCCCCACCCGGGATAGCTTAAATCAGCTCCTCGCAGCGCTCTGCCTTCGCTGGCAAACAGCCTAAGCCATTTTTTAGGGTTTGAGAATGGATATATATATATATATATATAAAAAAAAATATTACAAGTTTTAACTCTAGGATTTTGTTAGCTTTCTTTTCCAGACAAACAGTTTTTCATCCAATTCCACGGGGCGTTCCAAGAACAGGCCTAAGGTCACCCATCTTGCACAGCGATCTACTGGCTTGGAGTGGGCTGCACCCTACAGCAAAGCCCTGACCATAACCAGAAGGAGGTAAGAACACCCACCACACAAGCTAGACCAGCTTCGACAAACCCTGAAGCTTCCAACTGTTTCTGAAGGGAGTCACCATCTCATGAATCTGCAGCTCGAGAAAGCACAGCTGTCTTCCCAGGTCCCGGCCACCTCCTATCCTCTGGCATTTTAAAATTATCAGCTTTGTGCATAAACCGTGCAAACGGCTCTCAGGTCATTAACTCCATCTGTCGCGGGAAGAAAATTCAGGGGGTCCTGCACTACTTTAGCTGGTTACTCGCCTCTGCTGCAATCTGGCAGCAAAGCCCCAGGCTCCCCTTCACCAGTCTGCTCCACGTTCTAGCACAGCTTGCGAGAGCGCATTTTCGAGACATTACTGGATGCAGAAGTAACAAAGGAAGGCAACCAGATCCCAGCTCAGTGAATAATGTTCTCTCTACCTTACAGTCTCCACGTGCTTCTTGTTAATACTCAATCTCGAGCATTAAACGAGCATTTTCACTTCCAGGAGAAAGATGCAAAGACTGGAGGCCCACATGCAGACAGAACCCAGAAACTTTTATTTGCTATGGGAATTGAGCAAGATGATACCTTCAAGATTCTGGCCTAAGCGATTAGATCTTGGGAAAGCTCCTAAATTTGGGAACAGGCCACCAGACAGCGTTGCCTGTTCAAACGCAGAAGTCTCAACAGAGTAGAAAAGAAAGTTCCAAATCAGATCTAAGAGCCTGAATACTCCCTAAACACATCTCACCAGAACTGATGAAGTCACGCTCCCTAAACGACCTTTAGGGCCACACTGGTCATGGAAAGAGGCACTGGTTTGAACTTGGAAGTGACCTGGACTAACAACCAGCACCAGTCATCAGCAGATGGCCCTAAGTACCCAAGCAAGCCATGCTCAGTGCCCCGTTTCCATCCTGAGTCGTGGCACTGCTCCTTCAGTCTTTCCCGATTTTCTCTCTCCTCCACCGCACCGTGCCAGTCTGCGCGTCACCGTTCCCCACGTCCACCAACGGCAAAGCATTCCGATCTCTGTCACCATCATCGCTCTGCTTCCCGCGTCTTGTCAGGCCTCACAACCCTCAGACCTACAGCCGCCCGCGCAGAGCACAACCCCACCACCCGCACACCCGCTTCATCCTCAGGATCCTGGTACAAAGCAAGGGAGAGACAGAATTAAAAATCCAGGCCAATACATTGTTGGTAAGAAAACAAAAAAGATCAAGCTTATGATAGAATTTTAAATACACCAGTTTATTGTCTGGCAAAAATATATTCTTTTGAACAATCAAGAAGATTAAGACTCTCTCTAGCAGAGACCACATAAGCAGAGTTCATTATAAATATTAAGTACACAAGGTTGCCAGATATTAATGACTAATATGACACGCATTTGTTTTTAATAAGCACCGCCTTTGTTAGGCTTAAGCTCTAATCAGAGCAGTCTAAATTCCCACCAAGGTAAAAGAAAGCTCTTTTTTCTACCTGTGTTTTTTCCTTCCTTTTCATGAGCCAGCATACGTCTGCACAACCTCAGATTTAATTTTTAAAATAAACACTGATAACAGCTAATCTTCTTAAGAGGAAAATTAATGTGCAGATCACATTTTAATAGGTACAAGGCTTCCAATATTTTAACAACTATTAAAAGGTCATGAATTCAATTCCAGATCCAACCCATTCAAAACTCATCATGAAAAGTTCCTGCTTTTTAATCATCCCAGCTACGAAACTAATTGGGAACAGAGCCCTGAACCGCTGGCTTCGCTCGGTTACGTCACCGAAGCGCAGCTACAACGGGGTCCTCACAGCCGCCTCATTCTGCAGCTCTGCGTACAGAATTCAGCTTGTTCTCCCAAAGGTTGGCTCCGTCATTTTGTTAACAAACAACATTTTGTTGTGATCAATAAAATAAGCAGTTCTGCCTGCCGGGATGCACACAGAAGAAAGGGAAATTGGGAATAAAGATAAAGAGGCGCTAGTTTAGCAGAGCAGCTTTGACTATAACCACAGTCGCATCCCAGAGTGCCACCAAACCTTAAATTAGTTTTCGCCTACTGCGTGCCAGCCCCGATAAGCCAATACCGCTCGTCTCTCCCGCAGCCCTGTTGAAATGGCCGGTCCCAAAGCACAAGCTGGCGGACGATGCGAGCGGTCGTTCTCGTGTGCGAAGGAACACCAAGAACAGCGAGCCAGCTACGCACAGACACTGCTGTCACAAACTCCTGGGCCATTTTCACCCCTGAACAACTGTTTTATAGGCAGTATTTCACATGAAAGAGACTAACGATAAATGGGGCTCTTTGCCTTTTAAACTTTTCATAAAGCTGATTCATATAATCTATGCCAAATGACAGAAGTTCCTATACAAGCAGTTCCAGATCTTCCACTATATAAAAAAGTAAAAATTGTGACTTTAAAGCAACACTGCGTTCAATTGGAGTCATCCGAAATAATATTACAAAGCAAGGATGCAAATTTCTTAGCAAGCGCAACTGTAAAAGCTAAAATCAGAGCCCAACCAAACTCCCTTTGGAAATAGGTGGGGGGGGAAATGGTCAAACCTGAAATTTAATAAAAATAATCTTTCCCAGAACGCAACCCTTCACCATTATTTCTGCCTCTGACTGCTACATGTGCCTGATGGATGGCTTTTGAATTCAATTCTGTGTAGCTAAGAAGGGTCTAAACCAGAAGTCAATCAAACCCCTGGACACTATTTTTTTCATTATGTCAATTCCCCTTGATATTTAATTCCATTATTGGAGGGAGCAGAAGGGAAAGGAAGGCGAGTTGGTCCTACAGCGGCAACCTCATCCCCCTTGGTCCCATTTACATTCATTATTTCTTGCCTAGTCCCAAAAAGCCTAGAAGGAAGGAAGGAAGGAAGGAAGAGATGAGTAGATAGGGAAGGGGTTTTTTGCAGATTTGTTTATTTAAAAAAAAAAAAAATCCACACAGCTACCCCTACCCCTACCCAAAGGACGCACAGAAAAGGACAGTTCTCTCCCTGATTTTTCATTAAGTGAAGTGCTATGAAGTATGCCAAGTTACTGTGTGGTACCAACACAACAGCGTGGTTCGTGACCAAATAGCTTTAGGTTAAGTTTCACTCCAGATAAAATTAAAAATGCATTTCAAAGGGGCGTAAGCATTTTTAATGATGAATGCAGTTTTACCTACTTAATTGACTATTCACAGAAAGAAAAAAAAGAAATACAATTTTTAGGCTTTCAAGTTCCTGGCTATTAAATCACTTGGGAAACAGAGGGTGGAATGACTTCAGAGGGGAACTGGTTTAGACCCAGACAGTTTAGCATATTTTTGGAGGCTAGTCTTCTGCTTTATAGGCAGAGAAGAAATAAGGGTTTTCCCCCCCACACTGTCTTGAAGACTGCAAAACAAATACACCAAACAGGCAAATACATCCATAAAATATTTCCAACAGATGAGTAATTGCTCTTTCCTTTCATCAACGAGCAAGTGTGGAATCGCCGCTGCCCCGGTTAGGGGCCAGGTCCGTACAGCGTGCCCCGACACCGAACTCCGGGGAGATTTTCATGGCAGCAAGCGCATGCCCACGGCCTCCCAGACCACCCACGGATGGCAACGTTGGCCTCGCCTTTGGCAAGAGTGAACTCTTTGGATGAATCTGAGGGTTTCAGCCGTGCCACTGCAGGAGACCAAGCGTAAAACAAGTTGGGAAACACAAAGGTGAATGTTTTACACCCATCCACGCTATTCCTTAGGCCTCAAAGGCAGAGCTGTGGGAGAAAAGGTCAGCCCAGGCATCTTTACACACGCAGGACATCAACGATGATAAAAACCCCCTGGGCCAGCACAAGAGGAGCAGCACTAAACCCATCCGGCAGTTACCTATTTTCTCACACAACCCCTGCACGCAGCTGCTGGCCAACCCCAAATTGCACAAGCGTGGGGACAGAAGCGTTAAAACGACCCCGGGCAAAGCCAGATTCACGCTGCTGAGCTCCCTGGCTGCAGCTGTCAGCGCCCAGCCGCCAGCCGGGCCAGGAGCTCTCCACTGAAGCCCAAGTTTTTTCAGCCCCGGCTCGACACCGGGGGCGACCTCGCGGGCGACCCAGCCCAGCGGCCCCCGCGCCGGGCACAGCCCCCGGCTGGAAGCCCACGCCCCCCCGCCTCCCCTCCGGGCCCCGGCCCAGGCCCGGAACCTCTCCCCCACCCCAGCGCGGCCGCCGGGGATCGCAACCGCCCGGCTGCCAGCGCGCAGCCCCCGCCGCGGCGGGGCGGGGAAGGCCCGCGGGGCTCCCCCGCCGCGGGGCTCCGCCGCTCCCCCGCCGCAGCCCGGCAGCGAGCCCGGCGCCAGGCCCAGCCGGGCCCCGCGGCGGCGGGCGCTGCCCGCCAGGCCGCCCCGCGCACAAAGGCCGCGGCGGCCGCCCCGGGCCCGGGGCAGCGCGGCCTGACGGGCCGGGCCGGGGCGGGCCGGGCCCAGCGCCGCCGGGGCCCCGCCGGGGGGCGCGGCGCGGCGCGGCGCGGCGCGGGCGGCGGTACCTTTGAAGAGGTAGTCGTACTCGTCGTCGCGGGTGCCCATGGCGATGGCGGCGCCGACCCTCTGCTGCCAGGCACCGACCGCGGCCCAGCCGGGGGGGCCGCTCCCGCCGCCGCCTATCAGCGGCCGCCAGAGCCCGCAGGAGGCGGGCGGCGCGCCAGACCCATCAACCGCACCCAATAGGCGGCGGGCGCGCCCCTGACTGGCGGGCGGCGCTGCCCAATCGAAGGAGGGCAGCTGGGGAGGGGCGGGGCTGGGGTGCCTGAGCAGGGACCTGAGAGACGAGGCGGGGCCGGGACGCGGGGCGGGGCCGGGGCGGGGGCGGGGCGTGGCGGAGGGGCGGGGCCGGGGCGGGGTGCGCAGCGCCGAGCACCGCCCGCCCTCGGGGCGCGGCGGCGGGGGTCGCCCCGGTGCGGGGGGCCCGGCCCGGCCCCGGCCTCAGCGCAGCGAGCCGCCGGGGGGCGGAAGGCGGGGGGGGTCCCCAAAAACCTCCCCAGGCGGCGCTGGGCACCCTGCCCGCCCGGGCTTTGCTCTTCTCTCCAGGCTGTTCCCCGGGCTGGGACGGACCCTGCCCCACGCAGCGCTCAGGGCCTCACCTTCCTGTGCTAAACCTCAGCCGAAAAAGCTGCTCTGGCAAAAAAAGCCCCGCACCGTGACACAACTTGTTCTAGGAAAACATTTCCCCTTTTCTTTCCTGGCACGGCTTGAGGCAATTTCCTGAGCCAGCGATAACAGCAGAAGGCCGTTTTGCCACTCGGGGAGCGCCGGCGGCTGAGTTGGCTCCGCGCAGGACGCCCTTCGCCTTCCCGACGGCAGAGCTGTGGCAATCCGTCCCGCCAGCATGGCCCGCCAGCCTCCCAGAGCCGCTGGGAAAGCCCCGGAACGTCCCCGCTGCGCTGGTGACCTCCCTTCCAGCCTTCGCCCTACGCAACGTGCCCCCGCGCCACGCGCCGGCGTCGCGGCCGCTGGTTTGATGCGTTTGATTTGTGGTTGCGACGAACCCTGACGGGGAAGACGGCAGCTCCCTCCCTTCGCTCTCCGTGATGCGCAGGGAAGCTCACTCTGCTCATTAAACGGGTTTCTCGCTTTCCTGGGCTGCGTTCATCACCGCTTGGCTGCCCTACTTTCCCCGGAGGAGTCTTTAGCCGGCTAAAGGATTAGTGGGCCTCCAGTAACACACGGGAGCGAGGCTGGGAGGAAAATGATGGCTTTGGACTTGTTTTTGCCAGCCTTGGGAGATGCCCAGCGCGAGCGGGGTTGGGGAAAGGGGAGACGGTGGTTCGGAGCCTCCGGGTGCTGAGCTGCCCTTGACTTCCCGCAGCCACCTGAACACCCTGGGCAGGCAGGATCGTGGCTCCGGAGGGCTCCCTTTTCCCAACTCTAAGTGCTAATAAACGTGCGGGACGCTGCGAAGAGACAGCACCCTAACAGCCATCTGTCGGCGGGGGTATCCAGCTCCTGTCAGTGAAAAATCGCTCTTTTCATGAACCAGGCTCTGAAAATGGGGGTGAGAAACAGAGCATGCTGCAAACACCTTGCGATCCCGCTGCCCTGTGGGAAACCACGCCTGGGCCTCCCCGTTGCATACTGGGAAGCCGCTGGGAAGGGAAGCCAAAAATTCACAGGACCGGGGGTCTGGGGAAGACGCCAGCTCCACCCCAGCAATGGGGCAGGCCACTTGCTCCTCTCTGACAGGCAGCGATTGCTGGAGAAGCAGGGAGGAAATCTTTCTTTTCACCTTTTCCTTGCAGTTTTGGTGCTCGCCATGGGGCACTGGCCTTTTAAACCTTCCCGTGCCGAAGGGAGCTTCAACAACCAGGGTCTGCAGGAAGGCGTTAGCGCTTTCTCCTGTTGCTGCTGTCCGTGGCCCTGCTGAGCAGAGCACGCCCAGGGATGCCAGGCATCCGGGCAATCAGTAGCTAAGGAGCATCAGGAGGAGCAAGGCTGGAGCATGTTGGATGCCGAATCTCCTGGGAAGGGGAATTATCCCATGAAGAGTTTCCCCCACCTGATAATGCCGCACGCAGGCAGCGGCTGGGTGGAGGGAGGGAGAGGAGGGTGGCTCCTTGCTGATCTTGCAAATGAGGCCTTTGCTTCCCTCACTTTGTTCTGGTTAAAATGGGCACAGCGGAAGTGAAACATCTTATTTTCATTATCACAAGTAGCTTAATTGGTTCTGAACTGAGTGTTGGGTATGTGGGGGGGGGGTGGTAAAAAAAAAAACTAAAGCTATTTTTTTTATCGGTTTGGATGGAAATCACTTTCTTCTTTTCTTCTTCCAATGCCTGGGAATTGTTGCCGTAACTTTTAAAGAGCACTATACGACAGAGGTGTTCTCGTGAGTGCCATCCAGCTCCGAAATCCTCTGGCTTTAACACGGTGTCCTGGTTTCAGCTGGGATAGAATTAATTTTCTTCCTAGTAGCTGGTACGGTGCTGTGGTTTGGATTTAGGATGAGAATCATGTTGACACCACGCTGATGTTTCAGTTGTGGCTGAGCAGTGCTCACACTGGTCAAGGGCTTTTCAGCTTCCCGTGCTCTGCCCGGTGCCCAAGGAGCTGGGAGGGGGCACAGCCAGGGGGGCTGCCCCCGCCTGGCCCCAGGGCTGTTCCATACCCCGTGGCGTCATGCCCAGTATAGGAACTGGGGGAAGAAGAAGGAAGGGGGGACGTTTGGGGTGATGGCGTTTGTCTTCCCAAGTCACCGTTACGCACGATGGAGCCCTGCTTCCCTGGGGATGGCTGAGCACCTGCCTGCCCATGGGAAGCAGTGACTGAATTCCTTGGTTTGCTTTGCTTGCGTGCACGGCTTTTGCTTTCCCTATTAAACTGCCTTTATCTCAGCCCATGAGTTTTCTCACTTTTACTCTTGCGATTCTGCCCCCCACCCCACCGGGGGGGAGTGAGCGAGCGGCTGGGTGGGGCTCAGTTGCTGGCTGGGGTCAAACCACGCCACACGGGCTGCAGGGGGTGAAGATGAGGACGGTGTCAGAGGAGGGATGCTGCCCTGGGGCGATGCGGGGCGAAGCGTGAGCCCAGGGTCCCCGCGTTCTTCGGCCTCAGGAGTCCCCTGTGCTCGTGGTATGTTTTGCATTGGAGAGGCGGTGTCGCGTCACCAAAACCAGCCGCGTGTCACCGGTCGCTGACAGGGCAATGCATTTGCAGACCCTTTCTGGAAATCCCACGTGGGTTCTTGAATTGGTCGCAGGCCATCAAGCCTCAGGCAGCAGAGGTCCTACAACCCCCAAATATTTCCCTAAACTACACTGGGGCACACACCCTTAAAAGCAGACAGGCCCTTGCCATCTGCTTCTTTTTTAACATGATAAAAATTTGCTCACATGGTCACCCAAGATGCTGCCTCTTGCCCTGGGTGCCTCAGCCCCTGCGGCGCCCTGGGGCGTAGTGCCTGCCTGGGATGCTTGAGCCAGGAGCTCCCCTTCCCACCCTCTTAGTGGGATCTGGTCCTCTGGGTGTCTGTGAGCACCCTGAAGGCAGCCACCCCAGAATACTCTGCCTGGGCAGTGTCCCTGGTAGGGGTGCAGGTGCTTGCAAAGCCACGCCAGACACGTCCACGGGAAACTCAATTTGTGCTCACTGCTGCTGAGCTCCAGTAGAAGAGCTGAAGTTACTGGGAGGACTGGGAGAGTCCTGATGCCCCAGTGTCCACCCAGCACCCCGAGGCACTTGGAGAGAGGCACAGCTTCGAAAGCGTGACCCTTGCTGGGGGGGCCGGGGGTGCCTGGGGAGCGTCGCTGGGTGGAGAACTCGCCTCGTGCTGTTAATTTGCTGGTTCTTGGCTTTGTACCAGGTTTCAGATTCCAGCAGGGGTTTGCCAATTTGCCTTTTTTGTTTTGTTGCAGTGCACTGCGACAGCCGCACTGGCAGTGGGGGGCTCGGGACGATGCCTTTGGCTTCCCCCCAAGTGTCTCAGTGCCACGGGTGCAGGGGGCTCAGCCCGCCCACCCAAGCCAGTGCAGCTCTAGGTATGCACAAACACCTTCCCTTTTTGCCAAACTTTGCAAAGAGCTATTTGGATTCCGCTGTTGTATAAAAAAAGGCTTGAGACCCCACTGTCAGATCTCCCGGCGGTTGTTTCTGCTGTTCAGACGCAGGCTGGATTTGGAGGGGGCTCTGTGCAGCAGGTTGGGGCTCTCCTCACTTTCTGGGGCCACCAAACGCAGCTGGGTCGGGACGTCAGTACCTGATGTACAACGGCTTCTTGACCTAACGATGCTCTGCGAGAACCCCCAGGTCCAAAGCAGTTGCGGTTCAATCTGCTTCTACTGATGAGTCTGAGCTCCACGTGGAGGCATGTGCCAGCCCCCGGCTGTCCCGCAGCACTTCTGGCCCCTACAAGCCCTGTCCCACCATGTCCAGACCCCGCAGCCTTTAGCCACCTGGCATGTGCTGAGCTTGGACCCCATCACCGCCTTCAGCCCAGCCCCTCCAAGCATGCAAAACCAGCAGCAGCCCTTCTTTCCAGCTGCTCGGTGAGGTTTTGCTGGGAGGACTGGAAGCCCTGGGTGGACCATCATGTCAGGAGCTGCAGTGATCGTGATGCAGCACATCACGGCCCAGGTGGGAGCAATGGCCTTGCCCTGGTTTCAGCTGGGATACAGTTAATTTTCTTCCTAGTAGCTGGTACGGTGCTGGGTTTGGATTTAGGATGAGAATCATGTTGACACCACACTGATGTTTCAGTTGTGGCTGAGCAGTGCTCACACTGGTCAAGGGCTTTTCAGCTTCCCGTGCTCTGCCCGGTGCCCAAGGAGCTGGGAGGGGGCACAGCCAGGGGGGCTGCCCCCGCCTGGCCCCAGGGCTGTTCCATACCCTGTGGCATCATGCCCAGTATGGAAACTGGGGGAGTTGGCTGGGGGGCTGTGACCGCTGCTCGGGAATGGGCTGGGCATCGGTCAGTGGGTGGTGAGCAATTGCATTGTGCATCACTTGCTTTGTACATTATTATTATTATTATTATTATTATTATTATTATTATTATTACTACTACTACTACTACTATTCTATTTTACTTTACTTCAATTATTAAACTGTTCTTATCTCAGCCCACGAGTTTTCTCCCTTTTACCCTTCCGATTCTCTCCCCCATCCCACGGTGAGGGGGGAGCGAGCGAGCAGCTGGGTGGGCTTGGCTGCTGGCTGGGGTGAAACGTCCGCAGGCCTGTTTCTGGGGAGCATGGGCATTTCGTAATCCGAAGGATATTCGTGCTGCAGCAGCACTCGGTACCATTTCTCTCGCTGTCGCTGGAGGGAGCTGCCCCATCCTTCATTGGGCTCCCAGATGTTAGGACAAGCTGCAGCTCAAGTAGTCGTTAAAAACGAAGGAGCTGGAGGATTCCAGGGGGATTTCAGATGAAAACACAGACCCAGGACTGGCTTCTTCTGCAGAAGGGCCCTGAGATGCCACACGCTCCGACGTGGGACCTATGGTCTGGGGGCATGGGGTGGCTTTGACGCTGATGGGACGTGGAGATTTGCACGGCCAAACAGGACGAGACCGAAACGCAAAAGAAAGCAGCAGCCGTAGTTCCTGGGCCAGGCAGGATTTGGGGCATTCAGCCTTCCCCCAGCCGGCGTTCGGTACCGGCTGGCGTTGTCCTCCAGGCACCTCCTGTAGATGCTGAAGAGCAAAAGCACCACTGGGGAGCAAACCCCAGATCTGCCAAAAAAACCCTGGCAATGGATAAATGCAGCGTAGCTCCTCACTGGTTTCTATTTAATGCGTAAAAAAACCCACTTTAGTCTAATCACTTTAGCATCCAGACACTGCACTCCAGTATCCGCTGGTGCACCCAGGGACTAAACAAGCTTTGAATTAAGCAAATGGAACATTAAAAATGTATTTCTGAATGCAAGAGTAAGCAGACAGATAGCGCAGAGCTGGGTATAATGGGCTGTTTGTGCAATTGTGCTGAGGGCTATCATTAACCCCAGGTTTTTCCCCAGGGAAGGAGGACAGACGTGGGAGCTGGGGCCACATTTAGGTAGATCAGGTATTTATACAGCTGCTCCAGGGGACTAGCGCAGGCTCTTGTCTCTTCCTTCTGCAATGAGCAATTTCTGTCCCCCTTCCTTGGCCAGCTAAAGAAGCGCTTACTCTTTTCTCCAGCTCCAGTATCAGGCCACACATCTGGGATCAGGAGCACACTTGGAGTTTATCCCCATCATCTTCAAGGCTCCCACTCCATCCCCAGCTCCTTTCATTCCTACCTATGTAATTGCTTCCCAGAAGTTGCAATAAATGCTTTTGGAGATGGCTACGCAGGTATGGTATGAGCAGGTAAGAGGCTACTACTTATCAGGGCTTGTCCTGATCAGCTCTGACTTTAATCCGTCACGATAATTCAGACCTCAGCCTCTGCTCCTGTTCAAGGAGGTGGCACAGGGTTTTCCAGCCAGCCACAAGGAATAACTCCCAGTGCAAAGGTCTGCCATCAGGGAATAAGAAGAGCCAGCTCATCGTCGCTTGTAAACTTGCTGCCCCAGGGCCTAATTTCCAGAGCAAAAAAGAAACTTAGAAGGCCACAAACTTCAGACAGACTAAAAACTACCGCTGGGGGCTGTAGGAGGGGTTTCTCTCCGAGAGCTCCATGAGGCTACAGCTGAAAACCAAGGCCAGAAGGAAGCGCAGCGCTCAGGTCAAACTCCCAACAAGTGAAGTTTCCGAATCCAGAGCCCTCGCATAGCTCCCACACATCTTCTACTGGTAAACCATTGCGTAAATAATCCAGGCAAGACAGTTACAGGCTTGTTTTTATTAAAAGACATCTTCAGAAAAGATATTTTAGTACAAAAAAAAAGTTTAAAATACACAAGCTACCGTTGCTTTTTTTTCCAGCATCGACATTTATAAATTACACCACATTGTTATTAAAACCGCATTTAAATATGGAAACAAATTAAGACAGGGAATTCATCAGCAAGATCCAACATCCTACAAACGACTATTTACAATATTTAGCAGCTAGGAGCTCTAGCACAGTAGTCAATATGACTTCAATAGGGTGGGATGCTTGGGAAGCCCCAAGACAACAGCTGGGCCCGTAACAGTTTTTGGGGACCTGGTTTGCCCACCTCTCCCCAGACACCCACCCCAAAGGCAGAGGCTGTACGTCAAGGTAGGCACCCGACAGGGCGGTGCGGCTCTTGCAGAGAAACCCTGTTGTCCCCTGGCCCTTTAGAGCAAGTTTTGGGGCACGCACATGGGCTGGTGCTATTCGCTCTGCAAAGTACGGGGAGTATGTTGGGAGAAGGCAGCCCTCCAGGCTTCAGGGGGGTTTACAGCTGACAGCAGGGCTGGTCCTGCCCAGGGACACTCACTGCTCTGTACCTGTGCTGTCCTAGTGCTTGTCCTAACCACCCCCAGCAACACGGGTAGGCTCCAGGCAGAGCTTAAGACTCAGCCCTCCAGGATCTGGCCCTCGTGCAACTGGCTGCAGGATCCCACCCATCGTCTCCTGGAGCTGGAAGCGGTTTCCCCAGCTCCTGGCAAATTCCAGCCCAGCCAGAAATACCAGGCTTCGAAGCTGGGGGGGCCAGGGAAGCAAAGTGAGCCTGAGGTCCCCTTCTGCATAGGGTGTCCTTCAGCCTCCCCATCAAAACCCATGTTCTCAGCGGGCTGAAGTCACCGGAGCAGGGGCTGCGCAGATGGAGCTGCCCGAGGCTCACTGCCCCACGGCACCAGCCGGGGAAGGAGGCTCCAGGGCCTTTCGCAGGAGGGTATATAGGACGTTATTTGGGAACAGCAGTGAGAGACAGGACACAGCGAGGCTCCGTACCCAACGCTTGGGTCCAAGGTAGCAAAAACCCTTCACATGCTCCCCTCCCCCCCGGCCCCAGCTCATCAAAACCAGCACAGAAGTGTTCAGACAGGACAGAAAGCACCAGACAACTTGAACTTGCTGCAGCAGCACGTGGCAGGTTGGAAGACCCTTGTGCATGCTCTGGATGTGGATCTCCCTGCTGGTGGCTCCTCCTCTGGTTTGGGAGCTCCCATCCAGGGATTTCAGCAACATGGAGCTGTTTTACTCCTAGCGAGGGGCTGTGCCGTGCCACTAAAGGGCTGCTAACCAAGAGAAATGTTCCTTGGGGGACTTCCCAGGGAGGGTGGGTTTGTTTTCTGTAAACACCAAGTGATGGAGCTCAGGTCTGTGCTCCGC
This sequence comes from Platalea leucorodia, assembly GCF_965183815.1. Lineage (NCBI taxonomy): Eukaryota > Metazoa > Chordata > Aves > Pelecaniformes > Threskiornithidae > Platalea > Platalea leucorodia. Next base: position 6,462,197 of record NC_138843.1, on the reverse strand, counting down.
AGAGGTCAAGTCTCAAGTGGCAGCTTTAGGGCTCTGCTTCCAGTGCTGCGGGTTGAATTTTCATGGTGGTTGACTTCAGCGGGTAGTACCTGCCTTTCCATGTCTTCCAGAAGATGCCCTGCTTGCGCTCGTGCCTCTGGCGGGGGATGGAGCGGAAGTACTTCCCGTTGAGGTTGGCATGGCCACAGGTGCTGAACCACCAGCCACCTACCGAGGCAACGCAGAGGCAGCTTTAACCCACAGCACTTCCAGACAGAAAACAAACCCAGGGTCAAGGCAGCCGCTGCCCCCTTTTTCCCTACTTTTCCAGGGCTTCAGGACATTACAAGACCACCTCCACACTTGAGGAGTCCCATGCACTGGGAAACCTTTGCACAGATCCTATGTGACTTTAGGATGTGTCTGCAAATCCCTGCTGCTCCTTCTGGCATGCAAAATCCCCTCAAACCCTTCAGCAGCCCTGCCTCAGGCCTGGGGACTGGCCTCTGCTTTGCTTGAAGGGTTTCCAAGCAAGGTGGCAGCCAGCAAAGCTGTTACAAGGACAGATGCTTGGGCCAAGACCTGAATCATGAACCCCTCCTGGTTTCAGCTTCCCTCCTGGTTCCCTACACAGCTCCTCCCAAGGACGCAGCTTTCCCAGGGAAGCAGGGGACAAGCCAGGCTCAACACCGAAGGGGCCCAGTCCCGCAGGGTCACTGTCCCACTCACAGCCACCAGACAGCGGAGGGCTGAAGGGAAAGCGGACGCCACCGGGAAGGAAGAGCTCGTACTGACCTGAGAGGTGTTTAGCACAGTTTGTGTCAGCTTTGAGGTCGTGGTCGCGATCCCGAGTGGAGAAGGGCAGCTGCCTGAAGTCCCCAATGGCATTTTCCAGCTCTCCAGACAGAGGTCCCAGCAGGTTGAGTGTGTAGGCTGTGCTCTCACCACCAAGGCTGAAGACAAACTGAACCACCTGGGAATTTCCCTCCCAGTCTTCCAGCTCAATCAGGAGATCATATCTTCCCTCTTGGACAAGGTGATGTATCTTCTCCAGGCCCAGCCAGAAGTCACCTGAAACAAGACGCATTGCATTGGCTGCAGGGACACAAACATGCCGTGCAAAGCAGACACGTGCACAGGCTCCAGAGGCAAACAGGGACAGCCCGGGGCACCGCAGCATTTGAATCGCTGTCTGGCACCTGCAGGACAAGTCAAGAAGACCAAGGACTCTTGCTCTGCAAGCAGTGCCTCCCCCCGCCCCCAGCCCAACGCTGTGATCTAGCACAGAGAGATCTCCAGGGGCCAGCAACGGGGAATAACTTGTGCTAAGATATCACTTATCCCACGATAAGAAGATAGATGCCATCATCCACCTACCACGAAGGTCTCCAAAGCCATTCTTGTAGGCATCCCAGAGCTGGTCAAAGTCCACAGAGCCATCTGTGCGCCTCTGGATCACTGTCCAGCCACCTTCTGCGGGCAGGGAAAACGCGGTCATTTGGGGTTACCATTTGCAAGAGCACCGCACAAAGGGCCACGGGACATCCCCGCTCCTTTACCTGCGGTCATGTCGCAGTAGACTTTGAAGGGCTGAGACCCTGCAGGCTGCACTTGGAAAATGCCGCTGCTTTGCTGCCCGGCCAGGAAGAGCTGGTGGCAATCCTCCGGGAGCTCTGCGGGGGAAGGAAACGGCCATTGAGAAGATGGCCCCGAGTCCCATTTCCTCAGCAGGTTGCTCCTACCACGGCCCCAGCACTTGCAGCCCTGGCCACGAGCCCAGCCAGCTGTGCACAGCGGTGGCCGCAGCTCCGGACACGCGCTGGAGACGATGGCCCCTGACTTCAGCATCTTTAAACGCTGTGACCCCGTATCTTCCCATTTATCCAAACACGCTCCTTGGGCTTCCGTCCAAGGCAGAAGCCAGGCGTTGGGCCAGGCTGGGGTGACCGAGGCTGGAGAGCACGGCTCCCCGTCGAGGAGAGACCCACAGAGCTTCCCAGCTCCCTCCGCGCCTGCGGCGGGCAGGAGCAGCCCACTCGGGGTGGGGTGATGCCAGAGGCAAAGCAGGGCCAAGCATCCCCGTCCCACCCCAGGGCTGAGGCGGTCTCAAAGGGCCTCAGGGGCAGAAAGAAACCTCAAGTCCTGACATCAGGAAGGCACCTGAGCATCCAGCACACGACCTCTTGCTCCCAGCGACCGTGGTGGCCCCAGCCAGACATCCCACTGGGCGACCTGCCACCAGCAGGCACAGGGCCAGGCTGGGGTGACCCTTTTGCCCACAACACATGGACCGGGGCAGGGAAGGGGTGGGTGGACCGCAGGGAGCCCCAGCTCATTGCACGAGTGGATTGCCCGGGGTGAGGCCACCCCCCAGCTTGCCCCCCTCCATCCCCACGCCAGCCAGGCTCCCACCTCTCCTTCCACCCCTGCGGGGACTTTGCCCAGAGCTGCCAGCAAAGCACCGTTTCAACAGCGCCGATAAAAGTCCATCCAGGAACCACCACCCGCAGCGCTCGGGGAGAGAGGCGGGGGAGAAACCTGTTACAAAACCCGAGTCAAAAGGCCGCAGGAGGATGTGCGGGGACTTCAGCCTCTGGGCTGTCGGCGCAGTCAAGGGGCTCTTTGTCAGCCGGGACAGGTGCCCCCGTCACCCTCAGACAAAGGGGGTCTGTTCTCCCCGCGTGAGGGTGGGATGGCTTGTGGTGGCTCACAGCTGCTGCCAGCATGACCCCAAGACAGACGGGTTAAGAAACCTAAAGACAAGCCCCGGGCTGTGCCCGGGTGCTGACCGCCCCCACAGCCCCCCTGCGGGGTGCCCCTTGCAGTAGCTGCCCCCAGGGTCGGGGCTGGCACCCTGCTCCGGGGCAGCGGCGGGGAGAGGGGCCTCCCCCACGGCCACAGGGCTTGGCGTGGGGCAGAAGGGGGAAAATGGGGCCTTAGAGCCGCCAAGGGCAAGAGCAGCCCCCGCGGGGCATCACCCGCTGCCCTCCTCCTCGCTGGGTGCCCGGGGAGCCCCAGTGTTGTGTTGGGGCAAAGAGCAGAGCCCCAGCTAGAGAAGAGGTCAGTGGAGGGTGGACCCAGGGGACGGCAGTGTGACACCTGCCACCACCTTTCACCCATTTCACCCCACACCGGACCCCCCCAGTGAACTTTCACCTCCGTGGCACGGGCAGCCCATCTCCCACGGCCCACAGCGGGACAGCCCCGCAGCCAGCGCGGCTGGACTCGCGCTGCCGGCAGCGAACCTCGCACCCCCAGGCCGATGCCAGCGCCACACTGGTGCCACCAAGCCCATCGGTGCCCCCATGGGACAAGCGTGTGACCCCGAGCCCTCCTCCAAGCCCGTGCACGCATGGATCGAGGGCAAGCTTTTTACACGAAAGATCAAACCCATGCAAAGCCGCCCAGCGCTGCGGGGAGGCCGGGTGCATCCCCAGCATCCCGCTTTCTAGGCGAGCGCAGCCAGGGAAGCCAAACGAGGCTCAGGGGAAGGAAAACCCACAACCTGACCCCGCAGCCGCGGGACCCCAGCTCACAAGGGCGGCAGCAGGGAGGTGCCGGAGGCTGCTGGGCTCGCTCGGCCTCGCCAAGCTCCTCGCCTCCCCTCCCACCGGATCTCCCAGCACCGGCAGGACGGTGCCTGGGGGATGCTCAGCAGCCCCAGTATGCCGAAGTCAGCTCTATCCCTGTCTGATTTTTTCCTGGGCCCTGGCCATGCTCACTGCAGTCACATCTCTCCCGTTTTCCTGGTGCAACGGGGACTTCCACGCAGCTGAATGAGAGGCAGCTGCTTGAACAGCCTCAGCTCAATCTTTTTGTTTGAGGAACACACTTGTTAGTTCCAGTTCATGTTGCACATCCGTATGGCACCAGCAGAACAACAAGACCTCCTGGCTGCTCTGGATGTTTTCCTTTCCCTCCCTCTTTATTTAGCCAAACAAGACAGAAGAATCAACAAGGCTGGCTGGAGCTGCCCCGGGCATGGCACCCTATTTACCCCCCAGGAGCTCCAGGCATGACAGGAGGTCACCAACCTGGGATAAACACCCTTTCTTGCAGATGGCAGGGCATGCCTGGAGCTGTTTGCATCGCCTCCCCCTCACCCTCCCCAACCCAACCCGATTATTTTGGAGTCCCAGCGCCGCGGGGAGGGAGCGAGCGGGGCTCTACCTTTCCCCTACTCGGCCGGCTGCCAGGGAGCGCAGGCTCTGCCTGCCTAAAGACGTGATCCTCTTTCTGCAAGCGATTAAACCTTTCCCTCTCCAGGCTGCTTCAAGCCTTCAACTTTCACATGCTTGGCCCCGTGCCATCTCTGGTCTGAAAAAAACTCACCCTCGCTGGATGCAAATAAAAGGGTCTTTCTGAAAGGGCTGCTGGTGGAGTGCATCGCTGTTCCCCAGGGCCGTGCCGGCACCGCGGCTCTGCCTGACAATAGGCAGGGAGCCGCCGGCACAAGCCTTCCCGACGCTTGCCTGCTCTAACAGCAGCCACAAGCCTCCCCAGGCAGAGGGCACGGGGCTGGCCTGCCAGATATTGCGTGCTTTGAGATTTGCCAGAAAACTCACTCGACTTGCTAATGAGAGGAAGCCAATTTGTTTTCTGTCAGTGGTATCAACATCAGGGATTAGGCGAGAAGGGGGAGCTCGCAGCTGGGCTGGGTGGGAGGGCATCGGGATGCCCAGGGCACTGGGGATGCTCAGGGTCTCCCCATCGGGGACAGTGTGGCACAAGAAGGTGCTGAGCTCTCGCACCCCCGGGGGCTGTGGGCCCTCACTCTCTCCCACCATGCTCCACAAGGGCTGCTGCACCCAGCACCCATCGGCCAGCGCAGAGCCGCCAGCACAGCCCACCTCTGCCACCGGTAAGTGGCAAAGACCCAAACCCATCTCCCTGCACGCCCCTATCAGCATAACCTGAGCACGGAGCCGGGTGGTCGGACCGGTTGGTTGGACCAGGTGACCTGTAAAGGTCCCTTCCAACCCAAATGATTCCAGGATTCCGTGACACACACTACTGAGGGCAAGTCACCAAGCAGAGCTGGGAAAACACGGGGGGGGAAGAGGTTTTGAGACAGTTTTCTGTGCTGTGCTGACCTAGGGAGACCTCACGTAGCCCCACTGCAGGCTGGCCAGCCCCACCGAGCCGAGCACCAGGAGGAGTTTGGAGCCCCGCGTCCCATCTCTCTCCTTGTCCGCATCGATTCTGCGGCTCTTTGTTCTGCCCACCCAGCTTTCAGGCGCACCGGTGCCAGCTCTGGGCTCCACATACAAGTTACCATATGTTTTCCTATAGCTATCCCTGCGTTAAGCCCTGGGCAGGATTTCCCCGTGCATCCTCGCCCTGCCTGCTTTCTCTTTGGCTCACCCTGGCCATCCCCAGACAGCTGCAGGGATGGGGCCAGTGCCATGATTTAGCTGACACAACACAAGAGCAGCTGCTCCTGGCCAAACCCTGCGGGGACACCGGTTCCTCTCCGGGAGGGAGACTGCAGGACGCAGCGCAGCTGGGGATGCCCGCCCTGCTGCCATTCGCTCTGCCGGAGCTCCTCCGGCCCCCGTGCCGGCAGAGAGGATGCCCCAGGCAGAGCCAGGAGCTCCGGATGCAGCATCCCCTTGCCGGCTCCGGTACACGCTTCCAGGGCTGTGTGTCCAGTGCTTTCACCGCCTGGGTGTTCGCTGCAGCTCAGCGCCTTCCACTAAGGCTAGTGCTAGCTGAGGCATTTGTCTTTCATGTATGAGCCCTAAATATGAGCCAAGGGAGATGGACGCACACGGATCCATCTCTCCTCTCGTGGTTGAGGGCTCCCTCAGCTCCCCTCCGCCAGCAGACAGGCGGAGAAGCAGACCCTGCCTGGCAAAGGGAGAGCAGGGGACCGAGAGTTAACTGTGAGGAGCAGAGATCCTCTGTTCCTCCTGCATTCACCCCCCACCCACCAATCCTCTTTGACAAATACCTGCTAGTGGCATTTCTCCTCTCCCTGCTGCATTCTTAATATCAGGCAGAAAAATTCCTCTTAAATCCTTAAATTCCTGCTGGGCTAATACTGATCCAGAACGCTAGGATCCTGCCTGTGCAGCAGATCCCCCCAGTCTGGCCAAACTCCCAAGCTCTGGTTTTACAAGCAAATCTCACATCCTGACTCAGGACAACCAAACCTTTTGTTTCCAAATGGTTGCAACCGCGGCAGGTTTGCTCCGGCGCGGAGGAGCGGGGCAGCACAGGCTGCACATACTCACTCTGCGTCAGCACGGGCTCCCCGCTAGCGTTCTGGCTCTGGTTGGTGAGGCTGAGGCTCTTCTTCAGGTTCATCTTCCACTTTGGAGACTGCGTCTTGTTGTCCTTCAGGTGTAAGGGGATCAGTAGATTGACCTAAAAAAAGGCACCAGTCAGAATGATTTTTTCTCAGCTCATTTTCAACACTAGGACTCAGGGGAGCTGATCAGCCGAGGCGCCCGCCGCTCCCCTGTGACAGCGCTGGGGCTGAACTTGCCTAGAAACCTTGAGGAACAGGAGATACCCGAGGCTGGCAAAGCCCGAAACAATTGGGAGGTTTTGTACCCATGCTAACAAATTTATTGTGCAGATAAACTCAAATGAAGAGCCCAGAGAGGCTCTGCTCCCACACGCCAATTCCTCTTACTGCTCCATGCAAATCCTCGGGAAGCTTGCAGTTTGCTACCCTTGCACCAACCCTGCAGCTCAAGGACCGGGGCCTCTGTAGGTCCCCTAAGCCAGGGAGCAGTGGCACAGCCACGGTGACACCCCTGCCACCACAGCGCTGTGCCAGCCAGGCTGCCGGGGTCCCTGCAGTGTGCAGGACCAGGCTGCAGTCCCACGGCCGCAGAGCGGGACAGGGGCTCACCTTGCTTTGCAGGCTTTTAATCTGCAGATTCTGCTTGTCCAGCTTGTACTGCTGCTGCTTGATCTTCTGCAAGAGCTCCTCGATCCGCAAGTTCTGCGCATCCATCAGGGACTGCGGGGGGAAGAGCCAGGTGAACCCCGCGGCTCCGGGGAGATCCGGCTGTGCTGCACGTACCGCACGGAGCCAGGTGGGCCAGTCCCCCGGCAGGGCTGTCCCCACGGCTGCTCCCGGTGCCTTCAGGTCCCCACGGCTGCTCCCGGTGTCCCCAGGACCACCAGGTCCCCCCTCTCCGCTCTCCTGAGGCCGATCCCCACCCGCTGCTCCCGGTGCCCCGGGAGGGTCGGGTCCCCCCCACCCCTCCGTGCCCCGGGAGGGCTGCTCCCCACAGCTGCCCCCTCCAGCCCCGGGAGGGTCGCGGTCCCCATCGCCCTCCCCGCGGCCGCTGCCGGGAAGGCAGGGACCCCTCCCGCCTCCCCCCAGCGGCTCCCGGTGCCCCCGGGCGGGTCGGCTCCCCCCGGCGCTGCCGGTACCGGGGCGGCTCCCCCGGGCGCTGCTCACCTGCAGCGCTCCCAGGTCCCTGGCGCTCTGGTTCCCGGCCGGCCGCGCCTGCAGCGCCTGCCGAACGCGCCCCTCCAGCTGCTCCAGCCGCCCCTGGATCTCGGCTTTGTCGGCCGCCACCTCCTCCAGGCGCTGCCGCAGAGCCTCGGAGAGGTTGAGGAGCTGCCGGCCGCGGCCCTCCAGCTCCCGCACGCTGGCCCGCAGCCGCTCGCCCCGCTCCTGCGCCTCCCGCGCCTGCCGCAGCAGCCGCCCCATGGAGCTGTTGTGGGCGCTCAGGCGGCTGCCGAGCTCCCGCATCTGCCCCTTGGTGCGGTCCACGTGCTCCTTCAGGCCGTGGCCGAGCTGCAGTAGCCCGTGGGCGATCACGTTCACCTCGTCCCAGGAGGCGAACTGCGCCCGCCGCTCCTTGCCTCCCCCCGCCACCGCCCGCCGCTCGGCGCCGGGCCGCCCGGCTGCGGGTCCCGGTGCCGGTGGTGCGGGTCCCGCGGCCACCGCGGCGGCGCACAGCAGCAGCGCTGCCCCGGCGAGCTGCATGGCTCCCGGCCGCCTCCCAGCGCTCGCCCCGCCGCCGCCGCGCCCCCGCTTTTATGGCCGCCCGCGCACCGCGGCGGGGAGGGCCCCGGGCCCGGCCCCTCCCCGCCCGCCCGGCCCCGCCGCTTTGTTCGCCCGCCCCGGGCCCGGGCCGCCCCGCACCCGCCGCCCGCGGCAGCCCCGGCTCCCAGCCCTGGCCGCCCCCCCCCCGCCCGGGGCCGCCTCGGTCCCTCGCCGCTGAGCCCTGCCCGCGCCCCTCCTCGCACCCCGTCCCCAGCCACGTCCCCAGCCCCAGCCCCATCCCATCCCATCCCTATCCCCATCCCATCCCGTTCCCAGCCCCATCCCTGTTCCCATCCCCGTCCCCATCCCCATTCCCATCCCTGTCCCCATCCCCATTCCCATCCCCATCCCATCCCGTCCCATCCCATCCCCGTCCCTGTCCCCATTCCCATCCCATCCCCATCCCTGTCCCTATCCTTGTCCCCATCCCATCCCCGTCCCCATCCTATCCCCATCCCCATCCCCATCCCCATCCCATCCCATCTCCGTCCCCATTCCCATCCCATCCCATCCCATCCCCAACCCCATCCCATCCCATCCCCGTCCCCATCCCCATCCAATCCCATCCCATCCCCATCCTCATCCCATCCTCGTCCCCGTCCGCATCCCCATCCCCATCCCCATCCCATCCCATCCCATCCCATCCCATCCCATCACTGCTGGCTGCCCTGCCTCTCACCCTGCCCTGCGGAGCCCCATCCCCACCAAGCCCTGCCCCGCGGAGCCCCCAGCCATGGGTGCTGCTCCCCCATGCGCCTGCACCCGTGTCCTCTCCCCAGGCCCTGCTCCACTGGGAGCTGCTGGCCTCAGGCTGGGTGCATGCCACAGGCGCAGGGCTCCCAGGCCATGCCCTAATGGGTGCTGGGGGCCCCGGAGTGGGTGCCCGCCATGGGTGCAGGGCTCTGCCGGGTGGCTCTGGTCCTGGCGCGGGTGTCCGCTGCAGGTGCAGGGCTCCCAGGCGATGCCCCGCAGGGTGCTGCCAGCCCTGGGGAGGGTGCACCTTGGGGTCAGCTCCTCTGCGCACCTGGGGGAGCAGGACGTTCTCTCCTCTAAATGCTCCAGTCTCCAAGAGCGCCAAGGATGAATTCCTCCCCCCTAAAGGCTTCAATCATCCCCCTGTGAAAAATGTGCATCTTATTTCAATTGTGAGTGTCTCGGACTCCGGTTACCAGCTCTTCCCTCTTGTCCCGCCTTTTTCTGCTGGCTTAAAGGTATTTTCAGTCTCAGCTTTTCCTCCCCATGAAGGATTTCACACTCTGTGATGGAGCCACTCTTGGCTCTTCTCAGATCGGAGCAGACGGAGCCCCTCCGCTCCCGCCCCGCCGGGGGTTTCCTCCCGCCACCCCAGCGCTCGGTCCCTCCTCTACAAAGCGCATCCCTGAGCAGGGAGCTGCGTTCCCATCCGCGCGGTCTTTCGGGGCTGAATCCCCACTTCCCCCCACTTGCTGGACGCTGCCCGTGCGTCAGGCTGGTGGCGAGGCCCGGTGGGACCAGGGCCGCAGCGGGGGCTCGTGCCGAGCTCCCCTCTGCCCAGCCCCATGGAAGCCCCCAGCTTCCGCCTCCACCCCAGCGCTGCCACTGCCGCCGCTCCGGGGGAAGAAGCCTTCTCGTCTTGTCCAAAACCGCCCGGCAGCAGGGTTTCCCCTTCCAGGAGTCTCCGTGTCACCTGGGGTGCAGGCAGGGTGGTGGCACGGGAGCTTGCCCACGGCAGTGGCCATCGGGAGCAGCTTTCCCACCCCGCACACCTCTCCCCTGAGGATTTTTTTGCTGCATTTGAGATCTGATACTCTATTTAACTGCGGTTTTGCAGAGCTGCCTTTTAAGCCCAGCCTCTCCCGTGGCACTCAGCCTTGCTGAAGCGACAACGTGTGCGCCCAAGACTTCCATCAGCCAAGCTTATTTTCCTGTGCCCAAGCAGGCAACTAATATTCAGGGTTTCCCATCTTTTCCTTTAGGGGGGACAAACTCCTCGTTGTTGGGAGTGAAGCACCTCGCTGGTGGAGGGGTGTTTATGTACCGAGGTGGAGGAGGCTCCTGCAGGAATCAATAGCAGCCGCCAGTTTCTTGTTCTTCTGGCCCTGAGCCGTCTCCAAGCATTTCCCAGGCTGCTGCTCGTGGAAAGGGTGAGTGAGAGGCCTCAGGGCAAGCACCCAGCAGCAACGGCGCAGGGAGGAGTCACAGAGGTAGGAGCTGGGGAAGGAGGAATTTGGGAAATTTCAGCAGGCACAGAGTCCAGAGAGCCCCCGGGCCCCTCTGCCAGCGGGTGCTTTCGCCTTTATTTCATGGTCAGAAGGAATTTTTCAAGTGAGGAAAAAGGAAAAGAAGGAAAAAACTCTAGGTAGGAAACACTGCAGGGGAAAAAGAAACAACAAAAAACTGTGAATTGTGGTCTTTGCTTTTTCCAGACCTTTGAGGTCTGGGGCCCCTCTGCGCTCACCCTGCTGCGGGTGCTGGAGGGGAGCTGGGGCATGGGGGGGATGGGGAGGGGTCACCCCCCGGCGGGGCGAGAGCGTCAGGCTTCTCTGCGGGGCCTGGGGTCCCTGCGTGGCACCTTGGGGTGCACCCGGCTGCCCTGGGCCCCCTGCCCCCCCAGGCCACGCCAGATGTTGTACATCTGCCCCCCCGAGGGACGGCTCTGCCGCCGTACCCACCCCCCCCCCCCGCGTGCTGCAGGGGCAGCCACAGCGCTGCCAAAAATTCCCAAATGAGGTTGTCCCCCCCAGAAACATGAAAATTCTGCTTTTCATCTTGGTCCTGCCAGTTTTTGGCACCCCAGGAGAGAGCGAGGTGGCAGGAGCCGTGCCTGCGGAGCCCGAGGTTGGAGCACCCAGCATCCCGAGAGCCCTCCGAACTGGGAAACCCCAAACCCTGGGGACACTGGGACAAGCAGAGAAGCACAGTTTCATGTGTTGACTATTGCTCTGGGTTACGACGTCAGGCGAAATGAATTCTGTGTGCGGCTCCGCTCCCTGCCCTGCCGTTACCCAACACTGGAGCTTGTCCTGGGAAATGACGGGGTTATGCCAGGTGCCAAAGCAGACGTGTTCCCACTTGTTATTTTCTGCATTTTCAGTGTTTGTGCTGAGGCAGGAGAGAGGTAATATAAGAAGCCGAGGCCTGTTGAGAAGCCACATGATTTATGCATTTTCCTTTGGCTGTATTTTCCTATTGGGACATCTCCAATTTGCCCTGAGAAATATGAATTTTTAACGTACACAAATGAAAAGTCCTCCGAGGCCCTGTGTTGCCCCGGGCTGTGAATGACCACGGGTCACTGGGAAGGTGCTCTCTGCCGAGCTGGATGCACTTAACTTCAAACAGAGCTTAAAATGGCCTGGCTGGTGGGGATTGAGCCCTCAGGGCATCTCTCAGGGCCAAGAGGGAGCCCTGGTCTGCCCTGTGTGGAAAAGGGCTGCGGCCAAAATCCCCATGGGTTCTGACTGCCAGGCTCGGTTGGGGCTGGGGAAGGGCCGAGGTTTGCTCCGGGCGGGAAGGACCTTTCGCCCTGCACAGCAGAGCGCAGCCCCGGGAGGGACCCACAAGGACCCTGCCCCAGCCCAGCGGACCCTGCGGCCTTTGGGACACCGGAGCAGCCCAGGGAGCAGCAAAGCACGGTGGCCCTCGGGGCTGCCCCTGGGTCTCCGTGTGCTTCATCGGGGTCCCCCCGCCTGGAGTCATCCCCCGGCTGGGGTCATCCCCTGGAGAGGGAACAGCGGACGCCAGAGGAAGTTATTTTCTGTGGACATCTCTCCGCATCCCATCCCCATCCCCATCCAATCCCCATCCCCACCCATCCCCATCCCCACCCCATCCCCATCCCATCCCATCCCCATCCCCATCCCCATCCCCATCCCCATCCCCACCCCATCCCCATCCCCACCCCATCCTCACCCCATCCCCATCCCATCCCCATCCCCATCCCTATCCCCATCCTCGTCCCTATCGCTGTCCCTGTCCCCATCCCCATCCCCGTCCCCGTCCCGCCGTCCCACGCACAGAAGGCTGCCAGTGGGCGGGCTGCGACGGGTGTCTTTGTTCTCTGCCTGTCTCCATCCCGCTCCTTCCCACGCTGACCCGGCGGGTCACTGTGCGAAAGTTCATCCCGGGCTGAACTCGCATGAATTCCTGCAGCTGCTGGGCCCCGGGCTCACGTCACCGGAGGGGCAGGGGAGATGCTGGTTTACAGGAAGGTTGCTCACAGCTTTGCCTTATTGTTGGAAATGGCAAACGTAAGGCCGACTCCAATGAGAGGGGAATAGGGCATATGTGAATGACACCGTCACCGCTTCAGGGATAAATTTAGGTTTTCCAGAGGAATGGTTATTCTGATTCAGCGGAGGTCGGGAGACATCCAACAGGGATTTCCTACTGGCCCCTGGCTGAGCGCGGCAGCACGTCTCACCCAGACAGGCACTGGCAGCATTCCCAGTCGGAGCGGGCACCCCATCCGCCTTGGTCTCCGCTCAAACCTGGTCCTGGCAGTGATTTATCTATTGCACACCCGCGGGGCCCAGCCCCGCTAGCGAAACAGTTCTGCCTGCTAGAACCCCCACAGGCTGCGGCCACTTATTCCCGCTTTTCCCAAGCACGAGCTTTGCTGGACCAGAAACCCCGGCACTCCCTGCCCCGGAGAGGAGCTGTGCGGCTCCTGGCCTCGGCGCACGGCAGCGAGGGACCGGCCCAGCTCCTGCAGCTTGCCCGGACCTACTCGGCGGCCAGGTTGGTTGTACCCCAAACCCTCACCGCCCCGAGGGGACTGGTGGCAGCAGGGCAGCACGGGCTGCCTGAGGACCAGCCTCGTCCTTCCCCGGCGCTGGGGACACCCCCTCATCCCTGTCAGCAAGTTCGCAAGAGCTCCTGCTCTCAATGGTGCTGCTTCTTGAGCAGAGACAAATTTCCAAGCAGGGTGAGTCAGAAACATGGAAAATTGGTTGCAGGCGTCCACCCCCAGTGAGGACCAGCTGCATCCGGAGCTCAGCCGTGTCACCCGGGCTCCGTTCCCATCCTTTCTCCTGCCACTTTCCCTGCCAGCCCAGGGCAGCGCTGGGTAAACCGCTGGCAGCCCAAGCGAGGGGAGAAGACATCGGTACCCAGGCTGCAATGTCCCCTCCGGGCTCTGGAGGATGGTGTGAGGGTCACAGCCACCCTGGGGTTCCTCTGACCCAGGGAGGATCCCGGGCACCATTAGCCCGGAGCAGGGAAGCCCCTTTTCACACTTGAAAAGCCGACATAAAAGGCCCGCGACACTCTCGGTCCAAGCAGCCTCCTTGTTTTCCTGGCGGAGCTGGATGAAGGTTATGCAAGTCTTCGCTACCCTTTATTCTTCCTGGCATCCTGGGGCTCCGCGGGGAGCGCCGGGGTTACTGTGCGGAAGGTCACACATGCCAGAAGGCAGGAAACCGGAGGGCTTGGGTTAACGTGGGAGGCTTGGCAGCCAGAGAAATCCGACCCTTATTTTTACAGTCATCTCTCGATTTAAACAACATGCGTTTCGAATTAGGGGTTCTCGCTGCCTGGGCTTGCAGCGTATCGGTGCGGGGAGCTCCGGGTCCCCAGGAGATGAGGCTGCCCCTTGGCACACTCAGTTGGCCCCCGAGCCTGTGTAGGAAGGGCCGGACCACCGAAACCAGCGCTAGCCTCTGCCTTCCCAACAAGAAAATGGTGGCTTCCCTTTTATTAGCAACCTTTGGCTAATGACAGAGACAGCGGCTTTGGAAGGGCCTTTGATGGCCATGGGGGTGACAGGGGATTTCTCCAGATGTTTTCTGAACATCCTTTCATTTCCTTCACTGTTTCTGGGAGGAGATGCCCAGAGCCTCTGGAAGGAGAGAGCCGAGGGAGTGCATCTGCAGTCCCTTCGTCCCTCCTGGCTCGGCTGGATCTCCTGACGCAGCACAAATGGCTTTTTTAGCTGCGCCGTGTGATAAACCTCAGGGTTTCCGCTGCCCGGGAATGTTTTTAGCCACCCCAGGACGTGCGGGACAGGTGGCCGCGCTGGCCCTCGGGGACTGGCGCTCCTCTCCGACACCTTGCTGGGTGAGTGCCGGGTAAGTGCCGCTTGGCCTCCTGAGCTCTCCCGCACGCTGCGTTCATCTCTGGCTTTGCCCAGGAGGTTGTGTCCTACCATCCCCTTCTCCCCCGGCGCTGGGCAGGTCCCCATCCCATCAGGACACTCCCTGCCCATCCCTGCGTCCCCATGGGGCCATGGCTGCTTTTCCCCCCGGGAAAGGACCTGCTGGCTCCCGACAGCCATAGGAGAGGGCTGGAGCTTTAGACGGGGGAATGCCGGGGAGACACTCCTCATCCAGCCAATGCGGGGGAAAAGCATTGGCCTTCCTGCTCCGTTCACGACCAAGGCGACGTGACGCAGGGCTCCCCGTCCGGCTCCGGTGGCCGAAGCACAGGCAGAGGCACGGCCGTGCCTCAAGGCACCAGGTGACATTTCTCAGCCCCCCTGGCCAGCTGCATCCAAAGTGTGTACTCAGCTACGTAACAGGGTGTCCGGGAATACCGGCCTCGGGATGCGTCTGGGAAGTGGCGGTATTTCCTACTGCTGCAGAAGGTTACGTCAAGAAGGTAAGGGGAAGGGACGGCGCAGGCTCTGCCGGGGGGGCAAAAAGAAGTGACGAAAACAAGGCTTTCTCTGTCGTGAAGATCTTCCAATAGGGTATATAAATATATCTTAATCTTTAGCTAAGATTTTTCTGGATTTTGCCAGATTTTCGCACCCCACGCCCCAGGACATGCCGGCACTAGGTGATGAAAAAACCCACTGCTTTCTGCTTACTGCAGTGAAAACCTGCAAAGAAACGGATGAAAATGCCCCAAAGCCCCAGAAGCTCCAGCAGCCCCTTCCCCAGCCGCCTCGCTGGTGAAATGGCAGCGGTGGCTGGGAGCCCGGCAGGCTGCGGGGGGCTCCAGATTCCCAGGGGATCCAGGGGGCTGGGAGGCGGGAGCTGGCCCCGTGTCTAGCCCTGGCACTTTCCCCTCCTGTGACAGTGGCCTCGGCTGCTTCTCACTTTCCTTACACTGAGCATTTCACCGCCTGCGGGGCAGATCCGAGCCCTCCCCAGCGCCCAGCAGCCCCATCCCTGCTGTGGGGCTTGGTTTCCCAAGCGGGAGCTGCCCAGCACCTGCAGGTCCCACACCTGGGGCATCCCACACCCAGCACCCAGCACCCACAGGTCCCACATCCCACACCCAACATCCACAGGTCCCACGCCTGGGGCATCCCACACCCAGCACCCAGCACCCCCAGGTCCCACACCTGGGGCATCCTGCATCCAGCACCCCCAGGTCCCACGCCTGGGCCATTCTGCACCCAGCTTTGCCTTATGTCCCCTTGCACAGCCCGGAGAGGGAGCACGTGGGTATGAAGTGGCTCTGCTCGGGCTGGGCTGGGACAGAGCAGCCTCTGTTTGGTTGGAATTTCTTAGAAAAACAAATGTTGTGGGGTTTTACCTGGCACAGACGGATGTTTCGATTCGCGGGACTTTGCTCAGCAGACGGTAACGACACTGAAGCGGGTCCAAGTCTGCGTCTGAGCTTTGAGCTCAGATGCTTGTGTCAGAGCACCTCACCTGCCCGGCAGCGAGCATGGGCCCTTGGAGCTGCCCGGGTTTGGCATCTGGTGATCCTCCCACCGCAAGGATAACCAGATCCCTAGGGAAAAACATCCTGACGCCAAGAACCCACCTACACAGCGCAGGGGTGCCTGGAAATTGCTTCCTCATTGTAAAGTGCAGAGAAAAGGTAAATCCTGAGCATGGTCCAAGAAAATCCCCCCACGCCAAAAAAAAAAGGAATCCAAAACGGGCCGTTTCCCATCAAGCAAAGTGGCCAAGGATGCCGTGGTCGTCGTGGCTGGCAGTGAGCCCCCAAGGCCATGGAGCACCGCAGCTCCTCTGGTTCAGCCGAAAACCAGGGATTGTGTTGGCAAGTGTCACTTCAAAATTGCAGCGTTGGGGTTCCCTTCTGCCACCTGGCCGTTTCCAAAACCACTCAAATCGATACCCTTGGCCAGGCAATATCTTCCCTTGGGAGAAACCCTCCGGGGAGGGCAAGGTCAGGGTGCAGAGGGGAGGGGGGTCCCAGCCTCGCACAGCACCCCCGCCCTGGGCAAGGACAGAGCCGGGGGTGGCCCCGGGCAAGTCGCCAGCCTCCGGGTGACTTTCCATGTGTAACATATTTGGGAGGATTTCTGTTCAGTGCTGCAGGAATGAATGGCGGGCGGCACAGACGGGCAGGGCAAGGAAAACCTCATCGGCGTGCCTTGCTGTGGAGCTCTGCTCTCACCGGGATTTTCTCTAGGCCAACAAAAGAAAGCCCACCGGCAGCTTCTGGTGCGTATTCCTCCTCCCGGTGCATGGCTCCCCGGGGACACCCCCTCACCAGCCTCACCCGGGACTCTGCAGAAAATCTGAATATCATCAGGAAAGTGGTCTGGCAGCAGGGCCAGACGCCTTCCTGGGACTCAGGGATGTCTCAAGCACCGTTGTGATAAGGGTTTGCCCTTGTGTCGGGCAGCTTAGGGGCTGTGCCGGGCAGCTGCGGCACCGCCAACACCGGGCTCAGCCCTCCCGGCCGTTTCCTCCACCTCTGTCGGTGTCCCGGGAAGTCCCCAGCCACATCTGGGCGCAGCACGTGGGCGTCCGCAGCCACCGGTGACGCACAGGCAGCCTCGCAGGGCTGGGAGCAGCTGGCATCGACTCGCTGCTTTCCAGCCAATGCTGAGTCTCACTGAGATGCTCACGACTGCTCCCCACATTTTATGGGGGAGACCATCACCACAGCCTCGGGGCTTTGGTGAACCCAGGCCGTGCAGCCAGCGGGGCAGTGCCGCCGCCTCACAGGGAGCCCAGGTGCCGTTCATTCGCACAACCCCTAAGCAACCCCATCCTGTAAATATTTGCAACCCCCTGCTTGGAGCTCATTGGGATGATTTTGGGGGACACCAGTGGGAAAACCAGGTGGGAAGGACCCCATCCTCCCGGCTCCTGCCCCGGGACGGTTTCTTCCTCTCTCCCAAATCCCTCTAATACCCTGAGCTGGTGCAAGGGATGGAGCCGTGCCTGGCTTTGCAGCTCCTTTACCCTTGGACTTCAGTACGTGGTGCAAAAATAGCTGTCAAAAAGGGGAGAGGTGACCTTTGTCATTTGAATAACTGTTTGCTTTGTCAGCGCAAGCACAGCGTGTTTGGGGATTTTGTGGAAGGTTCCAGGGGCTCTGAGCCAGGACCAGACAATTTTTCCTCTCTCTGGCGGCAGCCGTGAACCGCACTGGGAATGCGGCCTCCTAATCCCTGCGCAGGGAGGCATTCGGGAGAGGAGACGCCTTCCAGGGAGTGTGAGTGGACACTTTCCACTTCCCCATGTGTCTGCATGCCCGAAACGCTCCCCTGTTTGGTTGCCCGACCAGGGATGGGATGGGATGGGGATGGGATGGGATGGGATGTTGGAGGCTGCAGGGACCGGATGGGATGGGATGGGATGGGATGGGATGGGATGGGATGCGATGCGATGCGATGCGATGCGATGCGATGGGATGCGATGGGATGCGATGGGATGGTGGAGGCTGCAGGGACAGGATGGGATGGGGTGGGATGGGATGGGATGGTGGAGGCTTCAGGGATGGGATGGGATGGTGGAGGCTGCAGGGACAGGATGGGATGGGATGGGATGGGATACGATGGTGGAGGCTGCAGGGATAGGATGGGTTGGGGGAGGCTACAGAGTGGCAGGGGAAGGGGGAGGATGCAGGGATGCGAAGGGATGGGATGGGAAGGGGGAGGCTGCAGGGGTAGGAATGGACTCAGGAATGCCACAAGCTTTTTGGGCTTTCACGACAAATCCTCACATCATGCTGGTCTTTTGGACACACAAAAGCAAAAGCTGAAAAATTGGCCCCCTGCCTTCAGGGGCTTGAGCAAGGTGCTCAAGCTCTTCTGCCACAGCAGGGACAAACGGGCATCCCAGGGGAGCTGAGAGCCCAGCCGGGGGCCCGGAGAGCGGGGAACAAGGCGACCGGCTGAGCCAGGACCCCGCTGGCCGCGGCGGGGACACCGAGCCACCGCAGAGCGCCGCAGCTCGCAGCTGGGCACTGCCCAGCCCCGACAGGTTCAAGCCCAGGAAGGGCTGCCCGCGGGTAACCGAGCCTGCACCTGCCACCGTGACCTTTCTGCCCGGCACAGCAAACCCAGCCCAGAGAATTAAATTAGAAGCAATTAAAAATTAAGCTTGGCTCAGGCTCAGATCAAACTTTCTACCAATTTTAGCTGCTTGTTGCTTTGGAGACGGCATGCACCCGAGTTCAACCGGTGATGCAACACGGAGAGGGTGTTTCTGCCGGCGCGGGGCTCTTTGGGCCAGGAACAGACACGAGGGTGGCCGGTGGCAGGAGCAGGACGAGCTTGGGTTGGAACCAAAGTAAACACTTAGAGCAGAAAGCAATGGGCAGGTCCTGAAGTACTTAACATCTCATTTAAAAATCAGCAGCTTTGTTTTCTGCTTCTAGATTAATTGTTGCTCAGTTAATTCTTTTCCTCTTCCAGAGGAAAACAGGAGCTTTGGGGGCCAAGGAGAGAAACAAGACACGGCTTAAATCTTCCAGCAAAGGCCCCCAGGACCCACCAGCCGAGGAGGGACGTCTGGAGTCCCCGCAGAGCCGCTGTGACGCAACGCAGGGGCGGGCTGGGGGCCGGTGCGGCGGGACAGGTTCGCTGGCCCGGGTGTCACCCCGGCGGCACCCGGAGAGCTTCCATGGCCCTTTTAGCCCACCTCAGATGCTGACTCATGGGCGGCACAGCTCGGCGCAGAGCAAACAGGCCTGAGGTCAGGAGCAAGGACGGCAGCAGGCAGCGATGCTGAGCCACGGCACCACCCGCCCCTCGCCTCCCCCAGGAGGGCAATCCAGCGGCGACGGGCCCCTCGGCAGCACCCATGGGTGCCGGCCAGCAGCAGCCCTGCAGTGAGCCCATCACCGCAGCAAAGAAGGAAACCTCCCCCCCGAAGGCATTTCCTACCTGAGGGGTGTTTGCACCCCGGGGACGCTGCAGGCAATGCTGCAGGGCTTCTGCCGCCATCCTGCAAACTGGCCCTGACTGATCTCAGGGCAATCCGGTCCCCTCTGGCAGACACAGAGAGACCCTGTCCCGGTGCCACGCCATGGCCCCGACCCCAGCCAGGTGGGTGTGCGAGCCGGCGAGCCACCAGGCCATCTGTCACCCAAGGGATACTACACCCGAAAAGAAATTAAGCCCCCAGCTGCCCATGCCAGCAGGGTTTTGATGCAGAAAAGTGGGAAATTTCAGGCTTTGCAAAGCCCACGAAGGTTTCGCTGTCCCCTCTGATTTCACGTGGAAGTTGGCTTGGACGTGGCAAGATGCCACGGTGATGGGAAGTCATCTAAAAGCCAGAGACAGCCAGTGGGCTCGGGGCAGACAGCCTGGCTGGGACACAGCCCTTCGCCTTTGGGTGCCTGCGGTGGAGCTGGGTGCGAGCAGCCGTCATGCTCGGCAAGTGTCTGAGCTGCACTTCCTCGGGCCAAACGTCTACGTGGGGTTGAGCCGAGCAGCGTCCTTGCCTGCGGTGCCTGCACCGACCAGGTGGCCCTGATGTGCAGCGAGTGCCTCGGGTCACAGACACGGCTCCAGCACTCCAGACGGCTGCTGGGGAGGCGAATGCCACCCCTCATTTACGTTACCCTGACGTCCCCCATAACTGACCAAACAAATCATGCTCCCTAACTAACACGATTATTATTAACGACGTGTTAATAATAGGTTTGCAATAAGGAGAGGTTTGCAAAAGGCAAGTTCAGAGCCCCTGTGCCCAACGGCGGGGCAGTGAGTGGGACGGTGGGGCCATCCCACACAACCAGGATGCTCTCTGTGTCACTCAGGGGAGTCCTGACCACATCTGGACCGTGGGAGCAGGGACATTCCTGGGTACTGGATGGGTTGGATGGGCTGGACGGGCTGGACGGGCGCTGGTGCTGGCACGGGAGCCTTTACACGAGGATGAGTGGCACCACGTTGTCCCCAGTCTTCCCCCAAGAAGCCGCCCTTGGCACACACCCAGGCAAATCCCAAGGGAATCGGGACTGTTGTTATTCAGGCCAAGACTCCTGGTGATTCCAACATCTGGATGTTCAGGGGGAGAAAGGCGAGAGGGTCCTGCTGTGCGGAGGAAAGCGTGCTGGCGGTCCTGTGACGCTGCCCCTTCCCCAGCCCCCCGATCGCTCCGGCTCCTGCCTGCGAGCCGGCGGCTCCGCGGCCTCTTTGCCGTATGTAGGGCATCCCCGGGGTGCCCACAGCAGCTTGTGTTTCGCCAGAGCTCCTGCCGCTTCTGCTCCCCATTGAGCGCCTGGAGAGGCGCCTAATTCATCCTTTCAGAGTGGAGATAAGATGGATTAAGGCCTGCTGAACGCTTGCCAAAAGAACTTCCATTAGGCCCTGGAGAGCTTAATCTCCACCAGACTAAAAGCAGACAGGCTGCACTGCAGCTAGTCCTGTCTGCCAGGGGATAAACACCCAGTGCAGGATTTCAGGGAACCCTTTGGAGGCTACCAAATGCATCCCAAAGCGTACATGCTGTCTGGAGCACCCAAGGCTGGGCGCCCAGCCCCACGCTCCCCCTGGCACCCAGGGGTGACGTAGCCGAGCGTGATGCAAAGGACCGTGTTGGCCGCTGGAGCTTCAGACACCTCCGTGCCTTGATTCTCCTGTTCCATGAGCTCGTCTCCGAGGCTCCTCCATCCCGGCAGCGTTATCTCCTGCAGATTAGCTCTCCGAAGCTGTCCTTGCCTGCGTGCTTCTCAGCTGACTCACATTTGTTATTTCCTGCCCCTATCTCTGGTTTCCTTTGCTGCCCTCACACTACTCCTCCCCAAGGTCCAGCTCCTCTCCAGGTATCCCTGACCCCACTGCTGCCTGGGGACCAGCTCATTTCCCAGCCTCCGGGCTGATTTGGGAGGATGGTGATGTCCCTTCCCATGGAGCCGGAGCATTTTGAGGGGTACAGAGCTCCCTCTCCCCACTGGTGGTGATGGACAACCCTAAATTCATCCCAGGCGCTGCCTGGCACCCTGCCTGCAGACACCTCCACGGCCACATGCGGGGCTGGGGTCAGTGCTGGGCCCAGCATCACCACCAGCTTGGGGAAGGCAGCGCTGGGCCGGTGGCTCACGCTTGCCCGGGAAGAGGTGGCGAGACTGGCCTGAGGTTTCGGACCTCTTTCAAAAGCCGAGCCAGGCAAGCCGGCCTTTGCATTTTAGTCAAATCTTGGTGGTGAGCAGCAGGGTGTGTGCTGGGTGCCAGCCGCCACAGGGGTGCAAGCCGCCGCAGGGGAACCAGCCCTACTGGCTTCACGCTGCAGCCTCCACCTCTCGGGATCCGGGAAAGAGGGAACCGTTCTCATCAACCGCGTCCCGCTGGAGACCCTCAGCTGCCTGGCCATCCCACAAAGGGGATTTTTGAGTTCATTTTCCTGCCAGACCCTGGGAAGAGGCAGGGCACTGGCAGCATCCCAGGGCAGCCCAGGAGGGATAGGGCTCATCACACCTCTGCCCTGGAAGACGCTGACACCCCTGATGCCATTTTTCTCCAGGCTTTTGTGCCTGGGAGGGGTCTCACTGGCATCCTTCTTCCCCCAGCGCCATGTGGGTCAGTCGGGCAGTATTAATGAACAGCCACTAAAACTTCCAGCCCCCAATCCTGAGCCCTTCCCTCCAGTGCCTCGGGGAGCTCCTCACCCCCAGCTCCTTTCCCGCAGCCAACAAACCCTCCATCTTCACCGCTGTCTCCCCCCAGCCCTCCCAACCCTCCTCTCCCCTTCCTTGCCTGTCCCCTGCCCTTGCGTCATGCCAAGCCGGCGGCTCCCTCTGGCCAGGGGAGCAGATGGAGGCTGGGCACCGCTCTCCCATCTCCACCGGCATGATGCAACCCGGACTCCGTCGGCGGTGACATGCTGTCCCAGCCAAGTAAACACAGCTCAGAGCCTCATGTTGCATTGCAACAGCCTGCGTGGCCCAGGGGCCGCTTTCTGGCAGGGCCGGAGCCAAGCACCGAGACAGGCGAGGGAGGGCTGAGCTCTCCCAGTTCTCCCGTCACAGCCTGGGATGCAAGGAACCTGCATCCCAAACTGCCCCTGTCTCCACCGGCGTGGCAGGAGCCCTGCGCTGAGCCCAGCCGGGGTCCCACGGTGCCTCTGCATCCTTGCCTGGCTCTGCGCCTGCTCTGCCTTGTCCCCTCCTCTGCCGCCCGCAGCAGAGCAGGGCTGCCAGGGACATGGTGGGGGGTGTTAGGTGATCCCCCGGGGGCATTTTGGCGCTGCCCCTGCACTCCCTGGGGACACAGCAGGCACGTGGGAAGGGGCTGAGGCCGAAGCGAAGCCATGTGGTCCATGTGGCGCTGGGCTTGTGGGATGGCACCAGCATGATTCAGAGCAGGAGCCAAGGGCACTGGCTGCCATGGGAGTGGTGACGGAGGGACCAGCATGGCCAGAGCCACCATGGCCGAGCCAAGCCGGAGATGGCAGCAGCACGGCTGGGGTGTGATGCTGGGACACGGGAGGAGGCGGTGAGCAGCGATGGGCAGATGTAGGTGAGAGTTAAGCTGTGCTGGGGAAGCTGAGCCTTCCCCACGCTCTCTTGATGTAATATTTGTGGGAGCAGCATGTTCCAGCAGTGCCATAAACACAGGGAAGGAATAAACTCGCCTTTATCTGCCTGTGGGGCCTTGGGACCATCTAAATTAGGAAAGGAATAAAAAAACAACAACTCCAAAGGGTTTTCTAGCTGAGCTGAAAACAGAGCAGAAGCTGGGAGGGGGAATCTCAGCCCAGACAGGGGCAGGTGGGAGCCGGGACACCTCACCTGGCCCTGGTGCCACCCTGCGCCCGCTGGGGACCCTCTCCCTGCCCTAGAGCCAGCCTCTGCCTGGGGACACGCGCCCAGGGCAGCGTCCCTGGTCACAGCGGGTGATGGCAGCTCCAGCATCACCCTCGGCCCAAGGGGAGCAAAGGCTGCTTAACCGGGCTGGAGGGCTCTGGTGTGGAAACGATGGGGTTGCCTTTATGCCAACACCCTGCCTGTACCCCTGCCCTGCCTTTTTGGGCAACCTGCTGGGAGCTGTGTCTCCTGTCCTGGGCCCCCCGCAGCCCCTCGCCCTCCTGGTCCTCCAGCAAGGGCCTACGTGCCATTGCTTCAGGGGTCACACTTGTATTACAGTCCCGGCTGTAAGTCACTGATCTGGCCTTAACTTGGCTCAGTGCTGTCCCTCACATGGGCACAAGCAGGTCCCCAACCGTCTGAGCCTCGGCCCGGCACCTGGCATCTCCTGGGCATGGCTTAGCATCAGCTCACTCAAAATGAACTATTCTGGGTCATTTTCCTTGCAGAAGACGCTGGTGTTGCAGAAACTGAGGTTCTCACCCAGGGATGATTATGAAATGAAGTTTTGATCCAGATTTACCCAACCCCCCCAGCAGGCTGTCACCCTTCTTCTCACCCCTTCTGTCCCAAATCTGGGAAGCTTCATGGTACCATCACCAACCTATTGCCACCCATCCCCAGCCCCTCACCACCAATTGCTACCCATCCCCAGCCCATCTGCCAACCCATCACCACTCATTGCCACTGTCACCATCCATCGCCACCCACCAACAACCCATCACTAACCATCACCACCCACTAACAACCCATCACCACTCATCATTAACCCATCACCACCCACCAACCCATCATTAACCCATCACCACCCATCACTAACCCATCACCACCCATCACCCCATCACTAACCCATCGCCACCAATGCATCACCACCCATCACTAACCTGTCACCACCCACCAACAACCCATCACCAACCATCACCACCCATCGCTAACCCATCACCACCCAACAACCCATCACTAACCCATGACCACCCATTGCCAACCGATGTCACCCAACCTCACCAGGGACCAGACCCGGCTCCCAGCAGTGATGGCAAGCTGTGGCCACATCCTGCGCGGTGCTGTGTGGATGGCTGTGGGGACAGTGCCTGCTGGTGTGGGTGAAGCGCTGGTGGCAATGTGCTGTGGGGGAGCCCTGCCAGCCCCCAGGGCATTTTGGGCTCCCAGATCACAGCTCGTGTTATGAAAATCATAAATTATTAATTGCAGCTGGCAAATGAAAGGCTGCATGCTGCCGCCTGCGCAGACCTGCCGTTCATCTCGGGGCTCTGCTCGCTTAAAGCAGGTCTCGCATTTATATTTCATGAGCGTGTCCCTCAGAAGCACGGTTTTACAGCGAAAAGAAGAAATAATTCACGCTCTGCGCACAGAGCCCACGCGGATGGCGCATGGCCCCAGGCATCCTTCTCCATCTCAGCCAGGCCCCTGTGCTGCTGCACAAGAAAACCCTGCCCGAGTGCTGGATCCTGCCTTCTCCTAAAATTTAGGAAAATCCTTTAGGGCTTGTCCTAAACTTTGGAGGCAGGTGTGCCAACAGGCAGGTTGGCACAAGCCAGCTCCATCAAGGCAGATGCTGGGAGCCCAGCACACGGAAAGCCAGCCTCCATGGAAGTTGTCTCAGCCTGGAAAGCTCATCTGGTCCTGAGCTCCAGCTGCTGGCCCATCAGAGCAAATCCACATCACGCCTCATTAAAAATTTGGGGCTCAGCCCAGGCACCCACCCCAGACATGATGCCACGCAGGTGGGGGGCACCCACACAGCACCCAGCGGTCGGAGGATGACCCGTGAAGACCTGTCCTGGCACCTGTCAAGACACCTCCCTGGCTCAGTGGTTCGGGCACCCGCCAGGTCCTGGGCTGGCCTGGGACCTTTCCCTCCCTGCTGCAAGGTGGTTTGGGGTCTCAGGGTGATGCTCTGGGTAAATGCGTAGGACAAGTTGGGTTTGTGCCCCAGCAGAGTGTTCCCCCTTTCAGGGCCCAGGGATCGGCCGCCTCCCGCGGGCGGTTGTCAGCTCAGGTTCAGATCTCCCATCGCCTGCTTCGAGGAGACTGTCTGCTTGTTTGGTCTTGCCTGAACCCTTTAATTAACCTGAATTAAAACGTCATTCAAACTGACAGTGCCTGGCTCCCTCCACGCTCCCTCACGGTGAGGATGTTTGTTACGATTACCGCCTGTGCAAGAAAATTACAGCACTGCCAAGGTCCAGGGATGCTTCACCAGGAGGATCCATGGCCCCGGGACGGGGCTGGGATAATGGCGAAGACCCCGTTCCCAAGCAGCTTGCTGGAAACAGGGGCAGATTCAAAAACCCCTTGAGCCTCTGGGAGCACGGGGCTGTGCCACGGGGATTTAGTCCCCATCCAGCCTAGGGATGACGGGGACAAACTCCCATCCATGATGCAGCGCGGGGCAGTGGCTGCTGTTCATGGGGTTTGGGTGGGACCCACCAAAAAGCTCCTTCCCTGGAGGAGACGCAGCCCTGGGATGGGTTGTCAGAGCCGTGGGCTGTCTTCATCCTTGCCTGGGGTTTCCAGACCTGGTGGCACAACGCTGTAGCCATCCTGACCTGGGGCTGGGGCTGGTCCTGCTCTGATGGGCAGGGACATCCCGTGGCCATTGGGCTCGTGGGACTGTGGCAAACCCTTCCCTCTCTCACTGCACGCCGTCCCCTGCCCAAGGTGCGGCTTTTCTTAGAGGTAAGTGGAAATGCACGGAAATCCTTATCATACGAAGGGAGATGATGAGCACGGCAGGGTCAAGGACCATCGCTTTGAGCTTTTCGCCCCTATTAGCGACCAAATGGTGGAGGGTGCTGTGTCACGCAAAGGTCATGCAGCTCCATCCTCCTCTGAGCAAGAGCCCCTGCAACCCCCCCAGCCCAGGAGCAGTGTTATGGGGATGTTCACGTGAGTCCCCATGCTCCCTGTCGGGGCTTTCCATCGGAGTCGAAAGGAGCAGAACACAAAGCGCAGCCCGAATCTGTCCCCATCTGCCCAGGGTTTGTCCCAGCGCTGCTCAGCCTGCAGCTGGGTGCTCCCCGTCCCTGTCCGCACAGCACCACAGCCCCCGCGGCTGCAGACATGTAGATGGACAAAACGCTGCTGCTGGAGCTTGCAAGGGACAGAAATGCCAGGGAAAGGCCAGCCAGGGCAAGAGTTTAAAACTGATTTATACCTTGACTTTTTCACTGGCTTTAGCACCGTGATCCTTGCCAACGAGCCTCAGTGTGGCTGGTATATTCAGTCATATTTGCATGGGGAGAAAACCCACTTTTTAATGTATTTCTGTAGCCCTTTTCCAATGCCTTGGGTATCCAACACAGTTTCTGTGCTGCGTGTTCTCACTCGTTCAAGGAATAATCAATTTAACTGCCATATGCAGTGCTCATCGCGGAAGAAACTGCTTCTTGTTAAAGGTGTGAAAGTAAGTCATGTGTAAAATTAGCTTAGCCCTTTGCTAAGTCAGATGGGAATTGCTTTCAAAGCAATACAACCCGCCTGGATTCCCAAGAGCTCGGCCATTTTCCACACCAGCTACTGCTTTGCAGAAGAGGAAAATACTTTCCCAAAATAGGGGAGGAGGGTGCTGGGGACTCGCTATGGGCTGGGTTGGGGAGGGGAGGGCGGTCACTGGGACGAGATCCCAAGCCTTGTCCCCGAGCTTGGAAATACTCAGGCAGCTTGGGAGGAAACGTCCCAATGTCTGGGGGCAAATGAGGGTGGCTGTCCCCAAACGGTGCCGGTGGGTGCCCCACGGCGGGTGGCCCGGGGCTGCGGGTGACCCTGGCCAGCCTCGCTCCCTGGGCTGCCGGTCCCGCACGCTGCAGCTTGTGTTTCTTTCTGTTTTGAAGAAAAATGAACTTCTGGGGTGGGATTTGCCACCACTCCAGGGATTTGGACATTAATTTCTAATGGGGATTAAGATGGGGATTAAGAATTCAATCCCTTAAGCAGCTTTTGCAGCCCCATCCTTCACTCCCCTCGCTGCAGAGACCCCCGGCCAGCCCCGCTCCAGAGTGGGCAGTGTCTGTAAAACCCCCGCGTCAGCGGGGCCCTGGGCGCAGTGGCGTTGCCATCGCATCACCCAGGACCCGCTTGCCCTGGGGGGCGATGGAGACACGGCTCTGCCCACCCCCGGCGGGGAGAGGCCAAAAGCAGCCGGGCCGGAGGGTCTCACCGCCCAGCTCCATCCCTGCTCCATCCCTGCTCCAAGCACAGAGCATTTGCTGGGGCTGTGCCCAGAGCAGCGGGAAGGGCTTTTACCATCCAAGACCAACACGGGCTTTGGTAAAAGCCGTGATACCCTCTTAAACGTCTTGGGTTCAGCCGTGGCCCTGAAGTCACCCTTCCCTAAACCGCAGGGCTCAGCCTCTGCCCTGCTCCGGTGTAGGGGGCCCTTCAGAAATGGAGGTTTAAGGCTGTTTCCCCCAGCGTCAGGCACTCCCCCAGGGCTGAGGAGCAAGTACAACGCCTCCGCTGCAAGAAGCTCCTCTAAATAGGCTGACACCATTTCCTTGCTTCATTACCAGGGGCGTTTAGGCTATTTCCCACTATATTTCGGGTTCTGCATGTTGCTTTCCTTCTGACTTCACCCTGGCCCACATCTCAGTGTCATGGTTTAATATGAGCGGAGCTTGCTGGAAGGCAAGGGGCGGCTTCAAGAGCCCACCTTCAAGAGCAATAAACCCAAGCAGAAGGGCTGGCTTCCCGGTGTGAATGAGGGAAAGACTTTGGGGGTGCTCTTTCCACCCGAAGGCTGCCGGCAGCACAGAAGATGCTTTGCAGCTACCTTGAACGCCACGGCAGGTAGCAGAAATCTGGCAGGAGGCTGCTGGCAGGGCTTCCTATCTGGTGGGACCCTCGGCCCCAGGGCTTGGCCTCAGCAGGGGGCTGGGGGCGAACGTGGCCCCTGGGCGAGCGGAGCTGGGTCCCTGGGGCATCGCTCACCCCCTGCCCTGGGGACAGGGCTCTGCACCATGGATGCATATGGACCCCCTCCAGGATCCTCCCCGCCAGGTCCTCTCCCCAGCTGGGAGATTTGGAGGAGAAAGGTGTGAATTTGGGGGAGTCCAGCTTGGCTGTGCCCCGGTAATGTGGCAGGTTGAGCACAGGGCAGGGGGCAGTGCCCCTCTGTCCCCTGGTGTGACAACGCTCCTTGTGCCATCGGCATCGCCCCATTGGCTCCCCTGCTGAGGGCAGAGAGGAGGAGGATCGCCCCAGCTCATGCAAACCCAGTCTGCCCTCACCCTGCCAGCGTGCCCTGGGCCACCGGCGGCTCCTGTCCCCAAGGGCTTTGGGACATGGGGAGAGGCAGGGGCAGCCCCGAGCCCGCTGCTCGCTGCACCGTGGCCTCTCCACCCAGTCATGGCAGGAGGAGGGGGAGCAAGCACCCAGGAACCTCGTTAGCAGCCCACCCCATTAGTAACCATCTCCACGGTGATGGAGCTCGGAAAGCCATATTGCAGAGTGGCTCCTGCGCTGAGCAGCCCCCGCAGCCGGGCTCGGGCAGCCGGGCTCGGGCACACCGGGGCTACGAGGCTGAAGGTTGCGCTCCTCGGGGTGCAGCGTGATTGCTCCCCGAGGCCCGGCAGAGCTCCCCGTCACGCTGCGGGCAGCCCCAGGGTTGGGGAAAACCAGGGACGTCTTCACGCCGCAGCCCTTCTACCTCTCTGGCATCACGAATCCCACTGCCCACTCGCAGGGCAGCGGCTGCTTTGCTCTCCCCTCCTCCTCCTCGCATTCCCAGTCTCAGCAGAGACCCCCCTTTAGCCCAGTGTTTGCCGCCGGTCCCTGAAAAATCCTGCAAGACCCCAGAGGCTTGGTCCTACTCATGCGTCCTTGCATTATCCTGGGCCAGCAGCTCCCATTGCTCCCAGCTGCCCCCGCATCTCGGCATCTCCTCACTCCCCACGGCGTGAAGGAGGTTCCCGCTGCCTTGAGCCACCCCTAACCACCATGAAGCAAAGCCTGACCTGGGGAGGGAGAGGAAAATGGGCTGCGCACCGCGCTGCCGGGCTGCTTTTTGCTGTGTCTGCGTCCCCCATCGCCACCAACAGCCCGTCTGCAGGCTCTGCCCTGCCTCTCCGGTGGAAACTCCATGGGATTTCGTAACCGTAGCAGCAACTAAGTGATTTGACAGGTCTTTCGCATGATGTGGGGTGGCCAGTGACCGAGCAAGATGACGATGGGCTGGTGCAGAGCAGAGCCCAGCGAGGGGAGAGCGAGCACGCACTCGCTGTGAGGGTGGATTTTCTGTGCCAGCGGCCACGGTGAAGCGTGCCAGACTTCACATTAACACAGCGATAAGTGTCTGCAGGCACCTCAAACCAGGCAAAAACCCTCCCCTGCCCACTGGGAAGAAAAGGCAGCAGCTTACTTGGATTTCCTCTGAAAAAATGCAACTCCAGACAAGCGCACATTTGAAAAGCATGCATTTCCCAAAGGCATTTATTGAGCATTTAAGGCCCAAAACAGAACAGTTAAAGCCTTGCACAGGCACCAGCGCTTTGGAGAACAGCTATTGCTCACTCACTTCACACCAAGCACGTGTGTAAATGCGCTGCGAGACTGGACCGAGCGCGGCGCGCCCGGAGCAGCGTCTGCTGGTGAGCAGCAGAGAGACCAGAGGCAACTGCACCGGCCTTTGCTGGCACCGCGTCCCATGGCAATCCCGGGAACGGCAATCCCGGGAATGGCAATCCCTCAGGAGCCGAAGCCTGGGCTCCCCACTGAGTTAGCAGCCAAAAAAGGCCAGGCACGTTAGGTTCTTCTATCTAAAAAATGTTCCAGATATTCATGGCTCTGCTTCACGCTGTGCTGTGCCAACCAAGCCCCGCCGAACACGGGGGTTGTATGGAAAGAAGAAATGCAAGAGAGATCAGCTCTTTGTGGTTTGCACAAGCTCCTACCCTTGTTTCTGAGCAAGGAAAGCAGCAAATTTGGGGAGTTTTGTCAACGCTGCCCGGAGAAATTCTCAGCTTGGTTGGAGGCAGTGAAAATCAGCAGCAAAACCATATGCAGCTGGGGTGGTAGCAACAGGCTGGGCTCAGAGGCAGCCTTGAGCTTCCCGATACCCTCCAGGGAGCATCTCCACCTCCTGCCCCAGCCCCCAGGGCAGAGTCAGCATCGCTCGCACGCCTTCCCACTGCTGTCTGCTGCTGAATCACTCCTGGTTCGTTAGGTGATGCTTCCACAAGTCCTGGACCAAGGACTGGAGTTTCTGCAGCATTTCCCCACTGCTATGGAGGACTCGCATCAGAAAGCTCAGGTTGGGGCCAGTTCCTTCGGTCCTGGGGGAGACCCTTCCCTTGGCGTGCCAGGAAGGGGGGTCGCACTGGGGACGGGACGAGCAGCTGGACACCAGGGATGCACCAGAGGTGGAAAATGCACCCGGTTCTTGAAAATATGTTCTTGGGAAGTCCAAGGTGGACAATGTTAAAATGAAGTGCGATCTCCCGAGAAACAGTCCCGACTGCCCAGAAGCTGCATCTGCCCGTGCGGGATCCCGGGGTTCGGGGGCTGCACGGGGGCGGTGCTCCCTGCACAGCGCAGCCACACCTGGCCCAGGGAGAGCGGGACCTTGCCAAGGTTTTGCAAGTGCAAGGATGCACAGACCCGGCAAACCGAAGGCAAGTACCGCTATCAACACCCAGTACCAGCACCCCATACCCAGTACAAGGACCAGCACCAAATGCTCATTCCCAGTACCAGGACCGAGACTTAGGATCAATACCCAGTACCATTCCCAGTACCAGTCCTCAGTACCAGTACCAATACCCAGTGCTGGCCCCCAGCATTGAAGCACTGATGCCCAACACCATCCCCAGCACAAATACCCCATACCAGTACCAGTGCACGAGGCACCCATGTCCCAGCTGTCGGTCCACCAAAAAAGTTCAGCGTTCAACCCATTCCCGCACAGATTTTCCCACCTCCTCATCCCTGGGGAAGAAAAAGGAATAAATAAAACCCATAACGCAGGGAAAGGGGCTGGGGGTGGGTGCAAGCCCCCTGATCACCTGGGGCTGGGCTGGACCGAGGCATCCTCCCGCACGTGGCACTGCCAGCAAAGAGCCGCGAGAACGGCTACCCCCCGAACACCCCCAGCACCCCGGGGGCGGCCATGTCCTCCCACGCCTGCGCTGGCCGCCCGGCCGGGGTCTCCAGAGGAGAGGAGCTCACGCAATAACCCTTCTTCCAGGCACTCGTGCGGTTGCCTTCAGAGCTTTATGAATATTGTAGCAAGGCCGCTCCTTTCATCTCCGCTTCCTTCCAGGGAGCCCCAAACCTTCTGCACATTCGTTTCCACCTCACTATTCCTCTTAATTATTTAAACTCTCCTTCCCGAAAGCGGAGCCCTTCCATTATCACTCCTTCCTCTGCGGCGCACGTGGAATTTGGGGACTTGCAAATCCACTTGATTTCTTTGCGTTCGTGCGGAGCGGCAGGTTTCCGTGGGCTCCCCTCCCTGCTCCCCGCCTGCCTGACCACGGCCACGTTTGCAGAGGCCTTGGCCACAAAAACCTCAGAGCCAAAGCAGAGCATCGGTGCTTTTTATCGGGGTCCTGGATACCGCGGTGTTTCCCAACGTGACTTTGATTATTGCCATCGTTCTTCTTGCTGCCCGTCCTCCCCAAAAGCCACACGTGGGGCCGGCCGGCCCTGCGCCGTGGTTGTACCGACGTGGTTCACAAGTGGCACGTAAGACACTGGAAAAATCCCTCGCTGCTCTGTTGCCAGCACTCATCAAAGCTAAAAATACCTGCAAGGGCTCCCTGCGGGGTAGATCCCATCCCTGCCCCTCAAATGAGACATCCCCAATTAATTGCCTTTGAACTAGAAGGCAGGAATGCCGAGCCCAGCTCCCCAAATACTTGGAGTTAAAGCCTGGAGGCTCGAAAAGCTGTTGGAGAAACGCAGTTTTCAATAAAATAGATAGATACATAATAATACCTCCCCCGTCTACTTCTGACAGGCGGCAGCTGCGTTTGAGCATCCCCGCACGTGCCCCGCCGCCGGCACGGCTCCCCGGGGACACCCCTGGGCTGCCGGGATCCGGCCGCAGCCCAACGGGGGGTTTCTGGTGGAGCTCCGGGGGAGGCTGGGGGGACGTGGGAGCGGTGGGAGGGGGTGACTCAGCCGCGTTTGACGCACTTTGATCTTCTCCCGTCATGCCTGAACCTGCCAGGTCCTCGACAGCCGGGGCTTTGCAGCCGGTTTCCGATGGCTGCATCAGCCCTGCCCCTGTGCTGCGCCGGGGCCGGGTGTGAGCAGCGTGGCCAGGCCGTTTGCTGGAGCAAGACACCCTCAGTCAATGCTTTTTCTCCTCATCTCCAGCTATTTATGGGTTATTCTCTGGTTATCTCCTACCCTGCTAACGGTCTCTTGATATGGCTCATTCCCCAAGGCCACCGTGGGAGGGTTGGGGTCTTCTCACCCCAGTGGGGTGAGGAGGGGGGTGAGGAGGTGCCGTGTGTGCAGCGAGACCCGCCGCCTCCACCAGCAGTGCGTTATTCCTGACACTCTGACTCCATGCATTTACTGGCACCCAGCTGCAGGCTGGAGAGGGGGTGGGGGCTCTGCGGGGAGCCCAGCATGGAGGGGCTGACGGGGCCCTCAGCCCCTGACACCGACAGCGGCTTCACCGGGGCAGGGAGACCCCGCTCTGAGCAGCTCCTGGCTTCATAACCCCCCCCAAAATACTCCAACAGGGGCACATGAGACACCCCTGGGGCCACGGCAGGAATATCCACCAGTCCCAAGGCGGGCACTGGTGCATGCCACCGCAGCATCGCTGGGCTGCGACCCTGGGACACCAGCCCCGCGGCGGGGCCGTCCCTTCCCAGCCTCCTCGCTTGCTTCGTGGCCGGGCCCCAGCAGCGGGACCCCTCGCATCTTGTGGCCGGGCCCGGTGCTCGCCTACATGCGTCACTCCCTGAATTAATCATCAGCCTCGCTCTGCACCAGGCTCCTTACTTAAAGAGATTTTTACATATTAAAAATTAACAGCACTAAATGATTGATGGCTGGGCACCCCTGCACCCCGCAGCAGAGCTCAGGCAGCTCCAGCTTTGCTTTCCCTGAGGGCTGCCACGTGTCCTTGTCCCCAGGCATCCACTCCACTGCTTCGGGCATCAGCTGGGGGAGAAAACCCATACAGCAGTATCCCCTCCCCAAAAGTGACCATTAGCTACGGAGAGCTGCCGTTCTCTGCTGGAGATGCTTTAGGTGGTGGAGCACCCTCGGGGCCCGGGGATGAGCCCGTCATGGCAGCCACCCCTGGGGAAGGGACGCTCTGCACAGACATTGGGAGCCGTTCACCGGTCCGGTGCGTGCGGGGCAAGACACGTGGTGCAGAGCAGCGCTGCAGGCTCCAGAGTGGGAGATGGAATTTGGGGCTTCTGCTGCCCTCTCCCTCATGCTCCATCTCTCCATGTCACCCCACGCTGTGGCCAAGCATTGGGAGCAGCCGTTGAGGGGCTGCGTAGGTCAGGGTGGGGGACAAAAAGCTTCTTTGCACTGACCTGGGCTGTGTGGCCTCTTGTCCCCCTGTCACTGTCCCACCGGCCTCCCGGCAGGGCCTGGCTGCCTCCTGCCCCCACTCACCCGCCTCCAGCACCCACCCCAGGCACTCGCTTCCAGCACCCAACCCTCTCACCCACCTCCAGCACCCATCTCCAGCTCCCATACCATGCATGCACCCCCTCACCACCTTCAGCACCCACCCTCCCACCCATCCCATGCCCACCTCAGCCACCTCCCCCGACCCCCGCACACCTCCAGCACCCACCTATGCACCCACCACAAGCACCCATCCCCAGCATCCACCCCATGCACCCAGAACCCGCCCCATGCATCTACCCCATGCACCCAGCACCCACCCTCCACCCCCCCATGCCCTCACTTCCAGCACCCATCCCATGCACCCAGCACCCATCCCATGCACCCAGCCCATGCACCCAGCACCCAGCCCATGCACCCACTCCATGCACCCAGCACCCAGCCCATGCACCCACCCCATGCACCCACCCCATGCACCCACTCCATGCATCCAGCACCCACCCCATGCACCACCACATGCACCCAGCACCCAGCCCATGCACCCACTCCATGCACTCAGCCCATGCACCCAGCACCCACCCCATGCACCCAGCACCCAGCCCATGCACCCACCACATGCACCCACCGCATGCACCCAGCACCCACCCCATGCACCCACCCCATGCACCCAGCCCATGCACCCAGCACCCAGCCCATGCACCCAGCCCATGCACCCAGCACCCAGCCCATGCACTCACTCCATGCACTCACTCCATGCACCCACCCCATGCACCCAGCACCCAGCCCATGCACCCACTCCATGCATCCAGCACCCACCCCATGCACCCAGCACCCACCCCATGCACCTAACCCATGCACCCATCCCATGCACCCAGCACCCAGCCCGTGCACCCACCCCATGCACCCAGCACCCACCCCATGCACCCAGCACCCAGCTATGCACCCACCCCCGGCACTCCCCGCCCCCCCCCCGCCGCCCCGGCCCCGCAGCCCGGCGCCCCCCCCCCCCCCCCCCCCGCGGCGGCGCGGCCGTTCCCGGGGCGGCACCGCCCCCTCCCGGCCGCCCCGGCCCGGTGCCGCGGGCAGCCGCCGCCTGCGCCGGAGCCCGGAGCCCTGCGGGGGCCCCGCAGCCGCCCCCAGCAGCGGGGAAGGGGCAGGGGGACGCGGGTGGCGGGAGGGGGCGGCTGGGGACAGGGCTGGGGACGCGGCTTCGGGATTGCACCGCCGGAGCTGCGAGCGCGGGGTCGCGGCCACTCCGTCACCCCATCGCCCCATCGCCCCATCACCTCATCACCCCATCACCCCGTCACTCTGTCACCCTGTCATCCCATCACCCCGTCACCCCATCGCCTTGTCACTCTGTCACCCCATCACCCCATCACCCTGTCACCCCTTCCCTGCATCACGGCTGCTCCCGCTGGCTGCCACCACCTTCTCCCAAAGCCCCCCAGCTCCAGGGGTTCACGCTGGGCAGGACCCCGATGCGCTGCCCGCCCCGCCAGCGAGCCCAACGCCTCTTCCCACGGACCCCCAACCCCAGCTGCCCCTGCCGCCGCCTCCACTCCCCGCTGCCCTGGGCCCAGCAGCGCGGCGTGGGGCTGGGGGCCCTTCGGCGGCCCCGTGGCGTCGCCGTCCTGCTCAGAGCGGGGCTGGACGGTCTGTGCCAGCCGCTGCTCCCCTGCTCGGCAAGGCTGTTGCCCCCCATCTCCTGGAAGCCCCGCTGATTCGGGGGACCCTTTCTCAGCTTCGTGCTCCCCGCCAGCTCGCTTGGCTTCAACGCGGGTCCGCCCCCAGAGCCTGTGTTGCATCCCCCAAACGCACGTTAAATCGTTAACAAATGTCCCTCGTTTTGGGTGTTCACCCTCGCTGGGTGCCAGCGCTGCCAGGTGTCCCGTGCTCAGGGGGAGACGTGTCTGGAGGGCACCCATGGGTGCTGCTCCACCCTGGAGCAGTGCTGGGAGGGCGGGAGCAGCACCCCTGCTGCCCGCAGTGCTCAGCCCGGCAGCCCCTGGGTGCTCCCCTGCCCCGTGTCCTGTAGCTGCGGGGCCGGGCCGCGCTGTCCCTCTGTCCTGCTCCTCCAGGGAGGAGGGACGCGGCTCCTGCATGCCTGGCTGCTCCCTGTGTCCCCGCCGAGCCATCCCTGTCCCCACGGCACAGGCGGGCTTGGGCCAGCAAGTTAGGAGGCCCCGACCTCACCACGCATCATCTGCAGAAAAAGCTCCTGTAGCTCGGCCACCTCCTAGCTCCTCTTTGCTTGCCCGGGGTCCCCGGACGGGACGGAGGGTGGCCAGGAGGGAGCTCTGGGAGGTGGTGGCAATGGTGCAACACTCAGGGAACCTGTTTCTGTCCGGCGGATGGGGTGGGAAGTTCCCAGTGGAGATGCGAGAGCAGAAAGCAGCAGCCGGGAGGAGGATTCAGGCTCCAGACCAGCCCACGGAGGGGAAGGAGCGGGAAAGCTCATCTCCTTGGCCCCGCTCCGCTGCCACCGGCTCAAAGGCTCGATTGTACGCCGGGACCAGATGTGTCGCTTCGGGCGGCGGCAGCACAGAAAGGCTTTTCTGCTGCCTTTCAATGGCAGATCTATGCCATTCCCGCCGGGAAGGTCCCGCTGCACCACCCCGGCCCTCGCCAGATCCCCGGCGGCCGGGAACCTGCCGGCTGCGGGGCGCTGGGTGGAGAAGGGCGCTCTGTGTCCCGAGACACACGCGGCCTTTCTCGGCTTCGCTGGAAATGTCAAAACGGAGCTGGATGCTGTCAGCCCGAGGGCTCTGCGGCGGGGGCGGGGAGCGGAGAGCTGGAAACGGCTGGAAATAACTCCCCGTGGAGAGACTGAGAGGTTGGGCTGCTGGTGGCTGTGGCAGGGCGGAAGGGCATCCGCTGGGCAGGACATTCCCCCCTTGTCCTAAGGACTCGGCTGGCGTCTTTGCTGGGTGCTAGAGGCCAGAGAGTCCAGAAGAATAAGGAATTTGGGGGCTGGGTTGTCCCCCTGGTGCACACCCATCCCTGTCCTGCTCTGCAGGGTGAAGGGACGAGCTGGAAATGGGTGGATGAAGCTGAGCCCATGTCACCCGTCAGGTGGTGGGGACATCCGTGTCCCCATGCAGGCCAGCGTCCTCCCCTCTCACCGAGAGCCGGGGATCTCGAGGCTGTGCCAGGGCTGCTGCTTCTGGGCAAG
Organism: Platalea leucorodia; assembly: GCF_965183815.1. NCBI lineage: Eukaryota > Metazoa > Chordata > Aves > Pelecaniformes > Threskiornithidae > Platalea > Platalea leucorodia. Next base: position 6,425,520 of record NC_138843.1, on the reverse strand, counting down.
AGCATTTCCCACAGGGACGGGGCGGCAGCCTGGAGTCCATCCCGCTGCGGGATCGACCCTGAGTCGCCTGAATTCACGGGAGCAGATGCCCTCCCTAAGTGCCCCCTTCCAGGAGTGACCCCGTTTGGGGAGAATCAGCGTGGGCACTTGTTTGCAAACCACACTGTGCAGCCCGCTGGCTACAGATGGACATAGGGACACAGCCCCCAGGCCCCAAAAAGAAAAATGTCCATTTTTAAGGAGTGCTGAGTTTAAGCCAAGGTCACAACTTTTCAAGGCACCCCAGGCCGCAAACCCTCTGTGCGCAGCATGACCCGGGTACCTGGCAAGTCCCAGGCCCGGGAGCATCCCGCCGGCGGCTCCCGCTGACTGTTGGGGAGTGGTTATGGCCACGTAACAGCAGGAAGGCGCTGGCCGCTGGGGCAGGTCCCCCCTGGTGCTGCTGGTGGGGCTGGCCTCCGGCCAAAGCAAATCCCGGCTGCGGAAAGCCCGCACGGCATTTTCCTCAGCCCTGATAAGGCTGGCCTGCAAACGCAGCCACAAAAAAAAGCCGGCCTGGCCTTCCCCGGGCTGGTCGGGTGCTGTGCCAAGCGCACAAAATATTGCCCGAGATAAAAGCCTGCGCCTGCTGTGCCGCACAGGCACGAAATGTCACCTGCAGCCGGCTAGATCAGAGGGGACATGGGAGAGGGGATGGGGGACAAGGGCACCCTGCACCTGGGCGAGGGCTGGTCTTGCCGGTCCACGCTGGGGACAAGAGGGTGCAGAGGGACACATGCGTGAGGGGGGCGCAGGAGGGGGTGGCATGGAGCAGGAGGTCCCAGGGAGCGGGTGACATTGCAGGTGTTCTGTATTTGATGCAGCTGCCACAGCCCAGCCCTAAACCAGGTTCAGGGGAGTCCCCGGGAGGTGGCGGGGCGGTGGGAGACGGCAAGGGGGGAGGCTGTTGGCGAGGGGTCTGTGGGGTGGCTGTGCCGCTCTCAGGGTACAGCCTCAGCCTCCGCCGTCAGCCCCTTCCCCGCCAGCCCAGCCAGGTCTGAGCCCAGCGTGGCCCTCCAGTAGCCCCTTCCCCAGGTCCTGCCGGCCCGCGCACAGCTGGAGAGCCGAGGAAGCTGCTCCTGCTCCGCTCTCTGCTCCTTTGTTTTGCTGCAGCATCCCGGGGCCAAGGATCCCAGCAGAGGCAACGAGAGGAAACGAGCTTCCTGCCCGCTCCAAACCTGCAGGCAGAAAACAAGGACATCCTGCCGCGGCCGAGCTCGGCAGGGAGAGCCGAGCCTGCCGGGAGGGAAGCGTGCTGGGCTGCTTTATTTGTGCAGCGTGGAGGCATTCACGCCACTTTCCTACGGGGACTGCGCCAGGCAAAGCCCCAGCCAGCCTTTGCCGGAGGGTCCCATGCTGTGCCAGCCCGGCCAGCCCGGCTGCGGGGCCGTGGAGGGGGTGATGGAGCCGGAGCCGGGCTCGGGAAGGGGTGGCGGAGCTGGAGCAAGCGGAGATGAACTCAGGCAGCCAGGAAACGGCTGGAACACACCCCACCGGCCGCTTTTCCAGGTGCTCCCTGAGCACGCACAGCTTCTCCCAGCCACGGCTCACCACCAGCCAGCCCGGGACGCCCAGCGGGAGCCCGCTGCCCTAGAGAGGCCCGAGATGCTCGGGGCCTTGGGAGCCTGCTGCCCACGGAGGGGACCAGGATGCCCGAGGGTTTGGGATCCCAGGGAGCAAATGGAGTTGTCCAGAGCTGCAGCGAGCAGGACGGCTCATGCTGCAGCAGGGCCGCAGCTCTTCCCCACGGGCATCTCCAGCAGCGTTTCTCAGGCTCTCTCCATCCAAGGGCCACCTGAATGAGGCAGGACGACAGCAAAAGCTTGCTCGTAGCCAGCTGAAAGCCTGGCCAAGCTTTGTGTGTTTTCTCGTGTGCCCACACCACTCGATTTCTGTGCTGCGTGTGGAGGGACACGGAGGCGGCCGGTTCTGTCAGTCTGCAGCCACTTCCAGCTCCCAGGGCTCTGTTTCCCGGCACGCTGCAGAGAAGCACCCTGCCACGCTGGTGCACGTCACAACACACGCACACACACACACGTACTCCCTTTCCAACTGCCCTGATGGGGAAACTGAGGCACAATCTCATGCACAGTCCCAGTCGGGGCTGGCAGAGAGCAAAGGATTGGGATTGACAGGGAAAGCCATTTTCCGAGATGGTCTTTTGGACCAAAAAAAGCTTTTCAGCATTTCTGATGAGTTGAAAACTCATTAGGTCCCAGACCTTTTTGTTCAGACGGATGCTCTTGGGAGGGTCAGGGCCGGCTTCCCTGGCCAGCGGGAGGTCCAGGACCAGGGACAGCCATGCCGGGCCCCACCATGGTGCCATGAACGTCTGCAGAGCTCCAGACAGCTGAACTACAACATTCCAGCACCAGAAAACCATCGGGTTTTGGCAAAACTGCCCCTGCAACAGCAGCAAAAGCCCGGCTAGCCCTCCTCCCCACTCCATGTGGGGTGGTGAGATGCCAAATACAAGAGCTCGGTCCCAGGCTGTGGCAATCCCTGATCCTTACCAGGACTGAGCATCCGGGCGTCTTTCACCCAGGCAGGCACCCACCTCAATATCCACAACCTCACGGCTGCACCTTTACTCGCTCGAAGCTCGGCACGCGCGCGGGTGCAGCAGGAGAGCTGGCAGGCGTTGCCATTTGCCTCCGAGCCTGGGTTCGGCTGCGGCTGCCGGGGGCTGCCAGCCCAGGCAGGCGGGTGCCACAGCTCGGACCGGTCCTGGGTCGGCGTCGCTGGCCCGGGGTGAAGCCACCGCGCTGCCGACAGCCGGGACTTGGGAGGGAAGCGCTTTTCTCTGCGCTGCCTCCAGCTGTGATTTACGCGGGGTTGAAACATTGGCTGGCCCTTGTGACTTCCCCAGCCATGTCTGAGTATTTGAGCTTTGCAGAGTTTCCGCAGAAAACCGTGAATGGCAGAAATAAGGGCTGTCCCTTGGGTTTAACTCTTCTCAATCACCAGAGCTTAAAGCCAGAGGAGTCTGATCAGCGCAGGGAACAACTCAACACCTCTTGTTCAAGGGCTGCTGTTGAGTTTTAGTCTGGAAATATCTCTGAGCTGCCACAGTTCTGTGCTCCAGCACCAAATTTAGGCAGCCCCAGGTCTGCATTTCCTCGGGGCACTGGGTGGTTCGAGGGCCCCCCGCTATTTCACAGCTCTGCCCCGGTGCCGGGGTGGCAGCGGCCGCATGGGCAAGGCCTGGCACCCGCAGAGCTGGGGTGACATCGCTTTCCCAAGCTCATTTTTCCTCAACTCCTCCTTCACGGGTGTTTTTCCCTACCTTCGCAAGGAGGAAACAAGAATTACTGCTTGCCGATGGGTGACATTGCTGTCGGATGTCCAAGAGCGGGAGCGAGGGACCTGGACGGGGGCCCTTTGCGGAGCTCTGGGCCGCGATGCAGGGCACGAGCGCTGCGGCACAGCCGGCGAGCGCACATCGCTGGGACTTCACTCATCGCGCCAGGTTTTACCATTCCAGATCTGGATGGGGAAGGCAAGCCGCAGGGCTACGGAGGGCCCAACCGATTTCTTTGCCAAGCAGTCAGTGAATCAACAAGAGCAGTGCTATTCTAGACCTGCTTCGGAGACAGAACAAGGGCATGAAATCACCAAGTTCATTACCACAGGATGCCGGCGAGGCCAAGTATGTAAATGGGTTGGAGAGGGACGAGGTCTGTTGGTGGAGGTAGATCCATTCGGGCTATTAAGGTACTTCCGTCCGGATGCAAACCCTTTCTCAGGAAGTCCCCAAGCTGCCAGCCGGCAGCTGGGAGGGACGCCGGGAAGCACATCTTGTTTCTCCTGCTCTTCCCGTGAGTAGCGTTCCAGAAGAGCCGGCCGTGGAAAAATACCCGGGGGGTTCAGCAGCTGAAAAGGAAAGAAAAAGAAGCAAAAACCCTTGCGGAGGGTTTCAGTGTTGAAAGGGGTTGGAGTAGTTAGCGAGGGCAGGCTTTAAGGTGTGAAACTGCCAGGGGTCCCTGCGGGATGGAGGACAGCCCAGACCTCGGCGGCTGAGCAACCAGCGCGCGAAGCAGGCGCGGAAGAAAGCTGGCAAGAAAAGGAGACAAACAGCCTGCTGCTGGGACAAGGGAGGGCTGCCAAAAACCCAGCGGGGCCAGGCCCGGGGAGCCCAGCCAGGGCGAGCGGCACAGGGCTCCCGGCCATGGGTGGGACGAGGGCGGGCGGCGCACGAGGCCACGGGGGCCAGGCAGGCTGGGGGGGCTGTGCCGGGGAGAGGCCGACGGGGCAGGGAGCTGGACCCCGGCCACCCACAGGCCCCCGGCCAGCAGCGGTGCTGAGCTCAGGGCAGGGGACATCCCAATGCCGGGGTGACACGGGCACGGGATGCCCCTTTCTCCAGGGTGACCATCGAGGTGAGCAGGGTAGGGACATCCCCATCCCCAGGGTGACTGGAGTAGGGGCTCCCCATCCCGAGGGGTAACCAGGACAGGGGATCCCCCATCCCCAGGGTGATCGGGGCAGGGGATCCCCCCTCCCAGGGGTGATTGGGGCAGGGGATCCCCCATCCCAGGGGTGATCGGGGCAGGGGACACCTCCCTTCCTGGGCTCACTGGGACAAGGGACACCCCTTCCCCAGGGTAAGCAGGACAGGAGACCCCCGAGGTGACCAGGACAGGGGACACCCCCCTTCCTGGGCTCACCGGGACACCCCTTCCCCCCAGGTGCCCGGGAGGGGGGGATAGCCCACCCCGGGGGGCCGCGGGGACAGCAGGGACCCCCCCGCTCCCCCGGTGGGACCTCCGTGCCAGGGGCGAGCGGGAACCCCGCCGGGGGGGAGCGGCCCGGGGGCGGTGCGCGGCCCGGCCGGGGCCCGGGGGCGATCCCCGCCCGCCCCCGCCCCGCCCCGGCCCCGCTGCCGGCCCGCCCTCGGCCCGGGGCTGCGGCGGGCAGCGCTGCCCGGCGCCGCGGTGCAGCCCAGAGCCGCCGGGCCCGGGAGGGCGGCCCCGCGCTGGGGCCCGGCTGCAGCCCAGACGCCCGGCCGGCGAGGTGAGGGGCGGCGGGGCGGGACGGGACGGCGGGGTCCGGTCGCTGCGGCTCCGGGAGCGGCTCCGGCTCCGGCGGCGGCGGGGCGGGGGCTCGTCCCGGCGGCGGCGCCCCGCAGGGCCCCCGGAGCCGTCGCCGCCGCCCGGGGCCCGCCGAGGGGCCGCTCCGGAGCCCCCGCGGCCGCGCCTGGACCGCGGCGGGGTGGGGCGGCCCCGGCATCCCCCGCCTCGGGGGCTCCGCCCGGGCGGCGCCGGCAGCGGCAGCGGGAGCGGGGCTTCTGCCCGCACCCAGGCGGTGCCGGTACCGGTACCGGCGGCTCGGGGCCGGGCTGGGCCGCCCGCCCCGGGGGGGGTCTCCGGAGCTGGGGGCGGGCGCCCCGACGTGCCGGGGCGTGCAGGGTGCTGCGGGCACCCCGGGGCTGAGGGCTCCCCGGGGCGCTGGGCACCCGCGAGGCTGGGGGTGCTGGGGGCTCTCCGGGGTGCTGGGGACCTGTTAGGGCCGGGGGTGCTGTGGAGCACCCAAGGGTACAGGGACCCACAGGGCTGGGGGTGCTTCAGGCACCCCAGGGCACTGGGGACATGTAGGACTGGGGACGTTGGGGGGGCACCCCAGGGTACTGGGGACCTACAGGGCTGAGGGTGCTGGGGGGCACCGTGGGGTGCTGGGGGGCACGGCGGGGTGCTGGGGCCCCACAGGGCTGGGGGTGCTGTGGGCACCCCGGGGTGCTGGGGCCCCGCAGGCCTGGGGGTGCAGCAGGGCACCCTCAGCCGCTGCAGGCCCCTCTGGGGTGCTGGGGGGCACATGGAGTGCTGCCGGCTTCGGGGTGCTCCCTGCATGTACATGGGGAACCCGCCACAGGGCTGGGCCCAGCGCTGTGCGTGTACCCCCAACTGTGCCTGTGCACCCCAAGTGTACGTTTAACCATGTCATCCCTGAGCACCTCCTTGCAGCAGGGCAATCCCGGGCCCCTGGGGCTCGTTGCCAACTCCCTGTGTTGTCACCAGCCCCGAGGGAATCTGGGCGGTGCTGGTGGGCGCCTGTGGCAAGGGCGCAGGACAAGTGGTAGATGTTTTCTCATGGAGATACAGGAGCCCGATAGAACTATAGGTGTGACAGGGCACAGAGAGCTGATCCCCACGTCAGTACGTCTGCGGACGGACCGTGCGCCTGTTGTCCAGGTGTTGTGTGAGCTCAGGGAGGTCCCCAAGGTGCTGGAGCGGGCGCAGAGCCTGAGCAGCCCCCGCGGTCTCCCAACCAACCGGGCCGACGATGACGACAACTCCAGAAATAACAGCCCAACCCTGAAATTAGTCTGTTGAGAAGATCGAAGTGTTTCCCTTTCCCTCCCTGGGTCAGCGCCAGTGCACCACATCCGGCTCCTCCAGGAGCAGCCCCAGCCTGGACGGCATGGGCAAGGTGGCCTGGGCGAGCGGGCGCAGGGACAGGGGGTGGCACGGAGCACGGGCTGTCCTGTACAGCCCCGGGGCAGGGGATGGGGACGGGACGGATGGCCGGGAAGGTGTGATGAGCCCTGGATGCCTCCCGTCCACGCCCAGCCTGCAGCGCCGGCGGGTGACAGTGCAGGTGATGGGCACACGTGACGGCTGGCTCCGTGCGAGGAGCCCGAATCCCGGCAGGTCGCTGGCAGCGGAGGAAGCCGTGTGCTTGCTCAGTGGTTTCCCTTTAACTTTGGAACAGCCTCAGCCCTGAGCTTCGGGGCTTATCGCCTGCGCGCAGCTTCGAGGGAAGCGTGCCTGGGTGAGATAAATCAAGTCGCGCTGGCCAGGGTTGCTCTGGACTCTGTTCTTCTCACATTCCTCATGACCTCAGTATTTTGGCTCGGGAGGAGAGCCGGGGAGAGCCCTCCCCATGTCCAGCCCCGGCCACGCCGGTGGAGCGGCTCGGGCTGCATGGCAGCGCGTGGCTGAGCCGGGGCGGGGGCTGCCCCGCTTGTGCCCCTGGTGAGGGAAAGGGCCCAAAGGAGTCCGGAGCTTTAAAAATAGCTCCCCCAGGCCCATCCCCTGCCAGCCCGGGGGCTCGGGGACCCGGGGGGGGCTCACTCCATGGCCCACCAGGCTGGGGGTCCCGGGGAGGGGCTGGGGCATGGGTACCGGACAGTACCTGAGCCGGGCCAAGGTGCCCAGGCTGCCCCGTCCCTGATGTGGCTTTTTGTTGTAACGGAGCGGAGCAGCTCCACTTTTGGCCCCAAGTTTCCTGTGTTGGCATAGGTACAACGGCAAGAGGGGGAAACAGAGGTGCGAGCCCAGGGCGAAGCGTAGCCCTGCCTCTGCGGGGATGATTGGGTCCGTGCGCATCCTCCTCCTCCTCCTCTCGCTGTCCAGCCTCCCCAGTGGCTCTTCACTTTGTACCATCCTGCTGTTCTGTGGGAACACCAGGGCTAGAAACGCTTTAATTTCTTCCGAAGGAAGCTGGGATCGTGCGCAGTGCCCTGCCTCCGGCACCTGGGGGTCCCTGTGCCCAGCCCCGGCAGCACCGAGCCCCCTTGCCCAGGGGAGTGGCCAAAGCTGCCAAAAATCAGCCTTTGGCACCAAAGTGGCCGGCACGGTCTTCCCCGTCGGGACTTCAGCCCAGGTGGAGAGCGGCTTCTCTTTGAACCGGTGCTGCGGTGATGGCAGCCGGCCGGGGACAAGGCTGGCTTTGTGTGGCCGTGCCGCCAGGTGCCGGCGGTGGCAGGGCCGTGGGCGTGAGGACTTAACCCTCTCGCTGCTGCTGCGTGCCGGGGCCGTCTGCCTCCGTTGCTCATCCTCGCCGGCTCAAATCCAGCCTGCCGCTCGCTTCGCCGCCCAGCCCAGCCCGCTGGCAGCCCGGGGGCAGTTTGCACGTTGCGAGGATGCTGTCGAGGTTTGCACATCACGGGGACCCTATCAAGGTTTTGCACATCGCGGGGTCACTGGGGCAATTTGCACGTGGTTGGGAGCCTGCAGGTCCCATCGCCTGGCCTGGCCCTTTGTTTTGGAGCTGGGTGAAGGCAGAAGCTGCTGCCCTGGGTCCAGCCCATCCCATCAGACCAAGAGTAATGGGGTCGGAGAGCTGCGGGAGGATGTCCCCCAGCTTTGGGCACCTTTTGGGCACCTTTGCCGCAAACGGGAGGAGTGGTGCGGGAGACGTCCCGGACAGGGGTCCCGGTGGAGGCAGCTTTTCCTGGCACAGCCCCAGGCAGGACAATACCCGGCCGGGCGGCGGAAGGGAGCTGCCGGCCGCTTCCCCCGAGGAAACGCACCCGCTGGCTCTGGCTCCTGTTGCTCTCCCTCTTCCTCCTGTTTGATTTACAGCGTGCACGGAGCCCAGCGGGAAGTTTGTCCTGGCCCCAGCGCTGTTTAATTACCTGCAGCGAGGGCCGTGCAGAGGAGGAAGCCGGCTGCTTCCCAGGGCGGGAGGGATTAGACAAGGTGGGGGATTCACGGACCCTTTTAGGCGTGAAACCGGCAGCACGGGAGTGGTGGGGTGCCAGCATGGAGCCGGGATGTTCCCAAGGGATGTGGAAGGGGTGCCGGCACAGAGGCTGGATGTTCCCAAGGGAGGTGGAAGTTGGGATGTGCATTGGCTGCGGATGGGTTGGTAGAGGAGCGGGAGAGCAACAGGATCCGGCCTGGTGACTGATGGGAAACGTCTGATCCCTGCCCGGTTGGACTCAGCCCCTCGACCCCATGGGTGGGAGGCTGCCTTGTTGCCGGGGCGCCCAGCCTGAGCCTGGCCCAGTGCTGCCTGCGCCACAGCTGCTCCTCCGGCTTCTGGCAGTCGCGTGGTCAGGGCGAGCCACGGGCTGGCAGCCGCAGCAGCATGGCCAGGGCTGGGGAGCGGCAGGCAGCATTGTCATGGGCAGGGGGTGCGAGCCAGGGGCCAGCGCATCGCCCCCAAGCTGGGCCGTGTGATGGGGGCTGCCACAGCATCTCTGCTAGAAAAGTCTGGATCCTCTGGTCGTCACGGGCAGGGGATTTGGGGATGGATGCAGGGGTTTCTCTGCAGCCAAGGCCGGATCCTGCACCCTTCTCTGGGCAGCGCTGAGCCCCGGCTTCCCTTAGGGCTGTGTCTGAGCTGCCTTTCCTCTGCAGCATGCCTCCTCCCCTGCTTTCTTCCAAAAATAGCCCGGTGCCAAATGCTTTGCCCACCGACAGCTGCACAGCACCATGGCCACCTGCGCCCCGCGGGCAGGGCCACCGCATCCCTGCCACACAGGGACCCCACGGGTGCCTGGAGGGTGACATCGTGCGCGGTGGCAGTGGGTGCTCCCGGGGCGCTGTTTGCCCCCATCCCACTCCCGCCAGGAGCACTTCCCACCTGGGCTCTGGCACCCAGGTGCTGCCAGATGTTGCGGCAGGTCCCAGCTGAACGCTCACAGCTGGCGGCCCCCCAGCTCACCCATGTGCCGCAGCTGCGGCCCCCTGGCTCTCCTCCAGCGCACCCACGCCCGGCTCCTGGGAAAACCAGGCTCCCATTTCATTCCCCACCACCTCCCACCATGCCTTATCCTGCATTATCGACAGGGAAAAGCAGCCAGGTCCCTCCTGGGGTCACCGGCCCTCGAGACACCCCCGAGGCGGGGGTGGGCAGCACAGGGCACCCCAGTCCTGGGCAGCGAGGACGGACATCGCACCCAGTGACCGACGGGTGCTGGCAGCTGCCTGCAGTCACGTGGCTTTGCAAAAGCATTGATTCCCTTTATCCAAAGCAAACTTATCCGCTGAGAATCACACCCGTAAAGGCTGCAGCCTCTTTTTTTTTTTTTTTTCCCCCAGCCCGCTCCCCCAGTGCAGCTGAACTCTGACTCATGACTGCACCCTCGGAGCTGGCAGCGCGACTGCCGCGGCCATCCCAGCCCGGTCTGCGAAGCATTCCTTAAATGTACAAACAATCCCTGGCCCCGCAGGCAGCGCCGTGCTCGCCCGCCCGGCAGCCGGCTCGAGCTTCAGCCCCGCGGCACCAGGGCTGGAGGGAGGCGAGAGGGGCCCGGCGGATGGCGGGGGGTGGCCGCGGGGCGCTCCCCGGGCCGGGGGGCAGTGGTTTGTGGCCACGTGGGGCTCACCGGCCCCCGATTTGCAGGGTTTGGCTGGACGTGGCCCCGTTGTTGTTGCAGGTTGATGGTCCCCTGGTCAGCGGCATCACGGGGAAAAGATGGCTCAGCCTGCACCCCTGAACCAGAACCTCCCAGGTAAAGGGACGGGGGTCGTCGCCGGGCAGGGACAGCAGACGGAGCGGGAGGGGAGTGGCAGGGCTGAACTGTCCCATCCCGTCCTGATGGGTTTCCTCACCCCAGCGCTGACCCTGGCACAGAGCAGGTGCCCTGTGACACCCAACAGCACCGAGGGTGCTGGGGACGGGCCATCTGCCAGCAGCACCACGGCGGGGAGGGGGGCTTCAGGCTGCAAATCCCGGTATAACCCACTTGGAAAAGCTTTCCTGTCTTCACCAGGTCCCTGCCTAACCGCCCCTGCTCCTCTTGCAGATCTTGGGGGCCCGTTCTTGTACCGGGACCAGGATGATGGGGAGAAGAGCTCATATTCAGTGGAAACCCCCTATGGCTTCCTCCTGGACCTGGATTTCCTGAAATACGTCGATGACATCGAAAGCGGCCAAACGCTCAAGAAAGTGCCGCTGCCTCGCAGGGCAAAAGGGACCCGGCAGCCGCCCAGCACCCTGCGCAGCCCCAGCAGCCACGCCAGCGCCTGGACCTCCACCGAATCCCTCACCTCCACCACCAGCGAGGAGGGCAGGACTGCGCTGCTGCTGTCCCCGCACGGCCGGCCGCCCCTGGAGCCCCCGAGCAAGCCAACCTCCCACGCCGTCTCGCCACCGCCGCCAGTGCGGCTGCTCCCACCTCCCACCCACAAGTGTCTCGTGCGAAACCCGCAGGTGGAGAAGACCTTGCTGGAGACAAGCAGGAGGCTGGAGCAGGAGCAGGGCCATTTGCAGGATATCGGTGGTCCCTCCCGTGGTGGCCTGCCGGGTGCCCCGAGTCAGCCGCCCCCCTGGGTGCCGGTGGGTGTCGAGGGCCAGGTGGGCTGGGGACGGGCGAGCCCCGGCAGCTCGGGGCGCAGCACGCCGGCAGCGGGGCTCAGCGCCGCCCCGCTGCAGCATGTGCGGGAGCAGATGGCCGCAGCCCTGCGGCAGCTCCGGGACCTGGAGGAGCAGGTGAAAACCATCCCCCTCCTGGAGACGCAGATCTGCGAACTGAAGAGGGAGAAGGCGAAGCTGATGGAGAAGCTGTCGGCGGAGCCCAGTGAGGCTTTCGGCCACCCCTCTGGCTCCGAGACGGTGGCGGGGGGCAATGAGCTGCCCCGAGTGGGGCCAGAGAGTGAAGCGGAGCTGGCAAAGGGGCGAGCGAGCAAGATTGCGGAGCTGAGGAAGCTGACGGAGAAGCTGGCCGTGCCGGAGCGGGGTGGCAGGGCTTGGCCAGGCAGGAGCCCCCGGGCCACCGAGAGGCTGTGCCGCTCTGTGGCCGTGGGCGAGGACCGGGCCATGACTGACGCTGTCTTCTACTACCGGTCGCAGCAGGAGGGCGGTGATGCGCCGGACGGCGGGGCGAGGGAGCGCAGGGATGCGGCTGTCTGGGTGCTGGAGTCCTCACTGGGGCTGGCCAGCGAGGCGGAGCGGGAGCTGGAGCTGCTGCAGCAGACGGTGGGGCACCAGAAGGAGGTGATCTCCCTGATGGAGGGGCACCTGCGGGAGGCCACGCGGGAGCTGGAGGAGCTGCGGCTGGAGGTGTGCGCCCGTCGGCCCTGCGGGCAGGCGGACAAGGAGGTGACGGCCAGGCCGCAGGTGGCCGAGGCGGTGGTGGAGGCGGTGGTGGCGACACAGAGCCGGGCAGCCGGCGAACCCCTGGAAATGGCAGAGGCGGGCGTGGAGTGCTGCCCGCCGACCACCTGCGTTGGGGTAGGCTGCCGCCCCGACGGGCGGGACGTGGCGGTCGGCCCCGATTCGGCCACCAGTTGTGAAGACAAGGGCAGCCAGACCGACGTGGGCAGCGCTGTCCCGGCAGGCGAGGAGACGCAGCCCGGCGTGGGCAATGCCCCGAGCGGCCCCTCAGCGCAGGGCACAGGAGCAATGGGGGGGACATGCCAGGGCAGCCCAGCCCCCGGGGCAGCCACGCCAGAGACAGCGCACAGCGGCCGGGAGCCATCCCCGGCACGGGATGGCAGAACTGCCCCGAGCCCTGCGGCCGGTGAGTCGGTGCCGGGGATGACACCAGGGTCTTGGTTGGGACCTTCCTGCAGGAAGGGAGAGGGCGGCCCTGTTGGGCACAGCGCCTGCGGGGCCAAATCTGCCTGTGTCACAGCAGCTGCCTGCGCTCTGCCCATGTCCCTCCCGTGCCCGCCCTGGGGTCTGGCGGGTTTGGGGTGCCCGGGCAGCCCTGTGGCCAGGTTCCTGCTCATTGGCCCCTGACACCCGTCTCTCTGCCCCCAGGAGCCCTGAAGTCCATCATGAAGAAGCGGGATGGTCCCCCCCGGAGCGAGGCCGAGGGCAGCAAGAAGAGCCTGCAGTTTGTGGGCATCCTGAACGGGGAGTACGTGCCGAGGGGCTCCTGCTGCCCCCCGGGCCAGCCCTGGCCCCCGGCATCCCCGTCCTGGGTTGGGGGCAGTGGCAACGGGGGGCCTGGAGGGGACCAGCTGGGTGCTGCGTTGCCACTGAGCATCCTCCCTCCGTGCAGGTACGAGAGCACGTCCAGCGAGGAAGAGGAGGAGGAGGAGGAGGAGGGAGACAGCTCCTCCGAGAAGGCTTCGGCCGACAGCTCCGACAGCGAGGAGCAGGGTGACACTGAAACCTCGGATGAGGAGGCTGGGGAAGGCGAGCACGAGCCAGGAGGGGAGTGCGAGGGGGCCGGTGTGACCCTGCCGGAGCCCCCCGAGGTGAAGGAGAAGTAAGTGCCGATGAGGAAGGCTCCCTCGGCCCGTGCAGCTGCGAGCCACGGGCTGGCACCAGCCCTGGCGACTCGGGCCGTCTGCCCCACTTTCAGTGCAGCCGATGGGAAAAACACATTCAGCTCCTGCAGAAACCATTCAGCAGGAAAAAAATCCTTCCAGCTTCTTGGGTCTCCTAAGGAAAGGATGAGACTGAGGTCCCAGCTCCCCCTCTGCTGGAGGAGATAGCTTGGAGGGGGGAAAAAGCCCAACAGCCTTTAATGGCATTTTTCAACAAAAGGAAAAAATTCGGCCTAAAAATGGGTAAATCATGCCTGAGCACGTCCGTGTGAGGCTTAGTTCGGCGGGGGTTTGCAGAGGCTGAAGCTGCCAGGGTGCAACCACCAGGCTGGCTGTTGCACCACGGGGAGCTCGTGCAGTCTCGCAGGCATCGGGGAGAGGAGCAAAACCTCCGCGGGGGGACTCGGGGCGGCCCTTGCCAGCAGGGTTTTGGTGAGGCAATGCAGCCCCGCACCGCAGACGCCCTCCTGCTCTCCCCAGGTTCGAGCTGAGCCCCAGGATGCGGGAGGCCTGCCTCATTGTCAAGACCCACCTGGGCCACCCCGGTGCCACCAAGAGCAAAGAGGTGGTGAGTGGGGTGCTGCGGGTGGGATGGCTCGCCCGGCCCCTGCCGGCGTCCCCCCGGGGCTGGCCCTCCCCAAAGATGGGCCAGCAAAGCCCGGCTCAGCACCTTTCCCCAAAACACAGCCCTTTGCTCCAGGCTTTGTCCCAGATGATACCCCAAAACCCGTGTGGGCTCAGCTCGGGCCATCCCAGCGTGGCTTTGGGGTTTCAGGGTCCTGCCTTCACCCAGTCACCTCTGCAGCGGGATTTCTGCTCCCCCCCGGGCTGGGGGCAGGGTGGGTGCCTGGGGCGGTGCAAGGCCATGCAGAGGCTCGGGGGGAGCCGCGACCCCCAGCTCAGCACCGCTCGCTGCCCGCAGCTCGCCAGCAGCAGCCTGGTCCTGCAGGAGTGGTTCCGTCTGTCCAGCCAGAAGTCGTCCGTCCCCGACACCGTTGCCAACCACCTCCTGGCCTTTGCCGAGGTCTCACCGGCTCTCCTGGCCCACGTGGTGAACCTGGCAGACGGGAACGGCAACACGGCTCTGCACTACAGCGTCTCCCACTCCAACTTCCACATCGTGCGGCTGCTGCTGGACACGGGTCAGTGCCCCCCGCCCCCAGAAATGTCCCCCTGCCACCACCCCACTGTACCCCGGGTCACATCCTGGCCACGCCAGGTATGGGGGAAGGTGCTGGCAGCAGAGGGGCAGGGAGAGCTGCGCTGGGCTCTGTCCATGCCCGGGTGGGGGGGTTTGGGCAGCCACCCCAGCCCTTTGGGAGCCCAGATTTGATGGGGGGGACCCATCAGCAGGTCCGTGCCCGTGGGGCTGTGGGACGGCTTGTAGCACCCTGGGCAGGGCGGGAGCCAGGCATGTGGCTCGGTCCGTGGCTCCCACCAGCCCCACCGCACCCTGAGCCCCCCGGCTCTGCGAATCCCCGCAGGGGTCTGTAACGTGGACCACCAGAACAAAGCCGGCTACACCGCGCTCATGCTGGCAGCGCTGGCGGCCGTCGAGCAGGAAGACGACATGAACGTGGTCAGGAGGCTCTTCAGCATGGGCAATGTCAACGCCAAGGCCAGCCAGGTTGGTGCGGGCTGGGGGCCACCATGTCCTGACCCTCTCCCCCCACCCCCGAGCAGCTGCCAGGACCACATTCAGCTCCTCCGAGGGCAGGACTGCGGCTCCAAAACCCGCAGGGGCTGGCACGTGGGGAGGGCATCCCATTAGGAGCAACTTCTGCCTGGCATCAGGGCTCTCGGGTCTCACCCACGCCTCACCTCCAGCCAGGAGAGACCATGGGGGCACTGGGGACGGCAGCGGTCCCTCCCCAGGGCAGTGGGAAGAGCGGGTGGCACAGCGGGGGCAGGAGCAGCCTGGCAGCATCCCTTGCCTCGCAGGCTGGCCAGACGGCGCTGATGCTGGCCGTCAGCCACGGCCGCCAGGAGATGGTGGAAGCCCTGCTCGCCTGCGGAGCTGACGTGAACCTGCAGGACGAGGAGGGCTCAACTGCGCTGATGTGCGCCTGCGAGCACGGCCGCGTGGAGACGGTGAAGCTGCTGCTGGCTCAGCCCACCTGCAACATCTCCATCGTGGACAGCGTAAGCCTCTCTCTGCCGCTGGGGCCCGGGCACGCTCGCCCACCCTGCGTCCCCTCCCCAACTGCTCTCCCTTCCTTCTTAGGACGGTAACAACGCCGTCGCCATCGCGCTGGAGGCCGGCCACAGCAACATCGCCGTGCTCCTCTACGCCCACCTCAATGGCACGAAGGCGCAGCTGCCCGTGAGTACCACAGCCCCCCCAGCTCCTGCCACCTGCCCCAAAGGGCCACGGAGGTGGCACCGTGCCACGGTGGGCAGGTGGCCCCGTGGGAGGGGACAGGGCTGTGACACAGATGGTGCTCCCCAGGTGCCACATGCTCGGTGCATCCTCAGTAGCAGGGAACCAGCCTGGCTGGCCCTGACCGGGAGTCACTGGAAGGGTTTCTGGTGACATTTTGTGACTCTGCTCTCTCTGCAGCAGGGGACATCACCGATGGCCACGAAGAGCCCTGGGAGCCCAAAGAAACCAAATTAGTGACCTTCAGATCCAGCCAGGGGCCAGCCACCGCCGGCGCTAGGCTGCAATTTGTGTCCCCTCTCCTGCCACGCCTTTGTGCGCCGAATCGCTCTCTGCAGCCGCTTTAACCTCCTGTCACTAGAGCAGGCGCCGTCCCTGGGCCTCGCTCGTCTTCGCTGCTGAAGGGGCCCACGCACGGCCACCTCGCTCCGCCAAGTGACAGGAGCCAAGCACCAAGTGACCTTGGGGTGGAAACGCAGCAAGCGGACGCCAGCTCCGTCCCCTCGGCTCCCCACCGTGGCCTCGGAGCCCTCTGCGAGTCGCGAACTCACTGGAAGAGCAGAAAACAAACCCAGCAGAAACAGCAGCTGGTTTCTGCTCTCCCAGCCAGCTCCCAGCAGCTCCAGGAAGGCAGCGGAGGCGGTGATGAGGAGCAGGAGGGCTGCAGGAGGGCAAGCGTCAGCTCCTGGACGCTGCCGTGCTGCACGGTGCTGGCGGGGAAGCCGGTGCTCAGCTGGCAAGCCCTGCACAGCGATGGGAGAGGGGAGACAAACCAGCTGGGTAACGCTGCCTCGGACATGGGCTGGGAGCACTTCCAGACTGGAATACTTGCCCTTCCTTTGTGGCATTTCCTTTCCTGGCTGAAATCTGAATTTTTTTCTAGCACGCGCACACAAAGCAAAAAAAAAAAAAAAAAATTATGTTGCTTATTCAAAGGATGGAGTTCAACATGAAATCAGTTGGTGATTTGATTTGCTCCATGGGAGCAAAACTTCTGGGCAGCCGGGGCCGCAGCCGAGCTGACAGAAGGGGGCTGAGAGCCACAAAGGCGTTCAGGGCCTGAGACTGCCCGGCCGATACCCAGACGGGGAGCGGGGACCTTCCCCCAAGGGAACGACAGCGGTCACCTCCTAAACATTTCCCATTTTAAACAGTCTCACAGCCAGGGACTGCAAAGGCAACCAGAGCCCGCAACCAAGTCCCTCTCTGCCCACCTTCCTTCCCCAAAGGGAGGAGAGCGGCCGAGGATAGCTCCAGGAAAAAAAGATGGAGAAGAGCTCAGAGAGAGCCTAGGGCCCACGGAGATGGAGAGGTTATGTCGGAGAACGTGTGCGTCTGTGCGAGTGTGTGTGCACCAGGTGGGGTGGGAACGGACAAGGTAAGGACTGAGGACCAGGAGGAAGGAGAAAGGCTTTTGCATGTGAAGCTGGCTCTGCTCTCCGAATCCTTCACGAAGGTAGCGAGTGTCGTAGCTCCCATCCCCGCTCCCCGGCCCAGCCTCCCCCACCATCACCTGCCCCGCACAGGCCTGGTCTGAGCCATGCTCCAAGCTGGGAAATGCTCCCCAAGAAACTCGTTCTGGGCAAGACGCTGCCGTCCTCACAGCGGGCCTGGTTCAGCTTTGCACTGAAGTTAACATACGATGCTCACAGCCACTCCCTAGTACGCTGCTCCCTATGTATTCCCTACTCACTGCTTTGGTTTCACAGGTTTGTTTACTGATATTTTAATACTGATGTTTATTTTTAAGATATAAATAAAATTTGAAGTAAAATTATTTTGAAATATTACAGTGACCATCAGCAGTTTCCTGCCTCCTTGTCTGGCTCAAGCTAAATCCCCCAGCACAGCTTCAGCCTAGCACAGCCCTCGCCCCGAGCCGTTGCCCGCACGTTTCATTCCCTGCAAGTTTATGACCTGGCTACATCCATCCGTCCGGTTTGCTTCCAGCTGAACTGTCCCTGTCAGGGGCCAGACTTGGGTACCATGGTTTCTGCTCTGTTCCACTTCACAGGACCAAGCAGGACACAGGGACCCTTCGCTACCCCTGGTTCACCCGGGTGCTCCAATATTAAGCTGCGTTATTAAAGGGCAATCATCAGATTGAGAGTGGGGATTCACAGCCACCTCCCTCCTCACGTGGCCAAGGGCCACGCCGACCCCACAGGGATATTCAGGAAGGGCTACAGCTGCCCCGAGCCACCCCCACTACAAGTTTACCTCTGCCTGGCCACCAGCTCACAGCTGATGACTCCTGTCTGGGTCTCTCAGCACAGGCAGGGCTGGCAGCCGCCAGAGCAAACGCTCTTCAGTCACTGCTAGAGCTGTGTGGGAAACAAATGGCAGCCAGAGAAGCTGAGGTGGACTTCTTGCACTCATAGCTAGTTCCCAAGAGCTCTGCTGCATCACACGAGTCAGGGGAGCACGGACTCACCCGATGCTCTGAAACACCACCGAAGAAGAATCAAGAACGAGATCAAGCAACAGCATGAGCACACATTGACAGGGGCTTTCTCTAGAGCACAAAATCCACCTCGTGCCACCCTTGAGCTGACCAGGGCACAACGAACACCCGCCGGAGGGAAAAAACCCACAAACGCTCTTTCAACACCAGCCCTAACAGCAATCCTCACCATCTGCCCAAGTTCAGCAACTTGAACATCTCTTCCAGAACTGCTCTCCTCAGCTTTAAGATACTGAAACCCTCAATCCCACCGGCTGCTGGCATGCCTTAAGCAAGTACAGGACACTGAAGGATGAAGAACGCTCCCAACAGGAACAATCCCACAGGATCAGGAGCCGCAGGCCCAACTCGGTTCAAAGCCACCACAAGCCACTATCAGCCTACGACCAGATGCAAAATACCAGTACTTAAAAACCAGCCCTTGAACTGTGACAGTTTTCAGGCTCATTCCTAATCCTTTCAGCCTTACTTTTACTTGATATAATAACCTACACCAATAAGTCTTTCTAGCTGATCATGTGGTGGAAAACTGAGGAAGAAAATAAGTGAGACCTTTACTAACTCCTCTAAAGGGAGAGAGACAAGCACTCGCTCTCTGTGGGTGACTGCCAGGAGCAAGGGCAAGCAGGTATATTTATAGCAGCATTGACAGAATAGCTTACTGAGGACAGAAAGACAGAAGCAGCAGGCTGTTGCTTTGCAAGCTGGTACAAAAACTGACTTTCAACTTGTCATTAAATTCCACAGAAGCCCAGTAAGTTTAGCAGTGCCGCTTTACCGGTTACGTACAGAAAAACACTTGCCAGAAAGGTCGGGATTAAGGCTGCTGTAATCAAAAGAGAGAGTTATTTGTGTTGTAAGCGACAAGTTAATAAAAATGCAAGAACACAGTAATATTATGATGAAGGCAGTTATGTACAGCCGCAGTAACAAGGAGGGTGTGCTTCTGTCCTCTGCTGAACCCCACAACAAAAGGTGGGTGCGCAAGCACTGAGACAAACAGAGCACTCGCACATTCAATAAGCGCGACCGAGGCGAGGGCCTACTGGAAAAAAACCTTTATTGCAGTAAGGCAACCGCCATGCTCCTCTCTGTCCCCAACCCACGCCTGGCCGAGCAGATGCCAGCCGGCCGCTCCGAGCACACGCCGCAAGGCTCCATCTCCTGCAAGAGAACGGGTTGAGGAGACGGCCCCGTCCCGCCGCGGGGCCTCAGGGGCGGGGAGGCCGCTCAGGCCCGGGGAGGCCGCTCAGGCCCCGGCCTCACCGGCTCAGCGCAGCCGCCGGGCTTCGCGCTCCGACTCCAGCAGGGTGAGGACATCGCCTTCGCGCACCGGTCCCTTGACGTTGCGGATGATGGAGCGGCTCGTATCGTCCATGAACTCCACACGCACCTGCGGGGGCGAAAAGGCCTCAGCCCGGCGGCCACCATTTCCCGCCCAGGCACAGCGCGGCCTACTCACCTGCGTGCACTGCCCCTGGGAACCGGTCCGGCCCAGCACCTTGGTTACCTGTGGGGGGGGGGGAAAAGGGGGTGAGCGCACATTCCCAGTCCCAATCCCAGTCCTCCCAGTCCCAGTGCTCCCACCCTGGCCAGCTTGATGGGCTGCACGCGGCTGGTATCCATGGCGGAGGAGGAAGGGAGCACTGCCCCTCAGCGCGGCCTTATATAGCGCCAAAAATGTCGCGATACCCAGCCTGCTCCGCGCTCCCCCGGCCCCGCCCCGCGCTTCCCTGTCCTTCACAGCGGCCAAGATGGCGACGGCCACTCGCCTCATCCAGCGCTTCCGAAACTTCTTGGCGGGGGTAAAGGCGGCTTCGACCCCCAACGCCCGTGGAGGAGCCGGGCGATGCGCACCCCCCGCGGGACGCTGCCGTAGGCAGCGTCCCGCGGGGGGTGCGCATCGCCCGGCATGGCCTGAGACGCTTTCCCCTTGCCTTGCAGCGCGACCTCCAGGCCAAGCTACCGCTGCGCTACACGGAGATCTCCAAGAGGTGCCGGCGGGGCGGGCTGGGCTGCGGGTTTCGGCTTAAACGCTGAGGCTCGCTGGTCTCCACTGACTTTCTGGAACCGTTCTCTATCTAGAAGCCAGCCACCGCCTCGGCTCCCGCTGGGACCCAGTCATAAGTTCGCCAATAATTATTACTGCAGCCGGGATGGACGCCGAGAGTCTCTCCCGCCCATCGTGGTCGTGACGGCGCAGAAAACCCTGGCTGCGGGGGCTCAGGCTGGCAGGTACGTCCCAGCTGGTCAGTCCCGCAGCTCTGCTGCTGTCACTGCTTGAGCTGAGCGGGTTTAAGCCTTGTTTGACTTAAGCCAGAAACGTAGAATTCTTCTAATATGCAGTATTGGATTTCACAGGTTGGTAGGAGAACGCTGAACTAATTCTGCGTGTCTCTATCTCTTCTTGAATGAGTGAGATGGCTGGAAGTTGGCTTAACAAACCCCTCCAGCTGGAGCACATCCAAAGAAGGGCAGTGAAGCGGGTGAAGGGTCTGGAGCACAAGGCTGGGGAGGAGCGGCTGGGGGTGCTCAGCCTGGAGAAGAGGAGGCTGAGGGGAGCCCTCATCGCTCTCTGCAACAGCCTGAAAGGAGGCTGGAGCCGGGGGGGGTCGGTCTCTTCTCCCCAGGAACGAGCGATGGGACGAGAGGGAACGGCCTCAAGCTGCGCCAGGGCAGGGTTGGGTTGGATATTGGGAAAAACTTCTTCCCCCAAAGGGCTGCCAGGGCCTGGCCCAGGCTGCCCAGGGCAGGGGCTGAGTCCCCATCCCTGGGGGGATTTAACAGCCGGGGAGATGTGGTGCTTGGGGACATGGGTTAGTGGTGGCCTTGGCAGTGCTGGGTTAACGGTTGGACTCGATGATCTTAAGGGTCTTTTCCAACCTAAACAATTATATGATTCTGTAATAAAACCTGTACTGCTGATTAAATCCGAACCTGGTTTTTGTGGTGTTATTAAAGCCTCTTCTTCTCTCTTCCTTCCTCTACCTCAGTTCAGACTCTGCAGTGACAACAGCTGAGAAAAAACCGGTGACACCAGGACCAGCACTTAAGAAGTGGGAAATTTCAAAAGACCAGCCCTATTTGTGAGAAATAAATGCGATAAGGCTGGATGTGCAGGTCACGGTTCGTTACAAAGCAGCACCCTGACGAGGAGGCCTGCGGTGGGTTTTGCTGCAATGACGCTGCATGGGACTTGTCCTAGTGCTGCTGATACATGACTAATAAATGTATTTAAAGCTGTGATTCTCCCTCCCCCTGCCCTTTTGTCTGTGCTATTTCAATTATCCAAATTACTACTCTATTATTGGTTTGGGTGTAAGGTTTTCTTGAAGGAATAGCAGCATTGTATGTGTATTTGAGCTCAGGCTCAGTGCGTTTGTAAGCTGCAGCTGAGGTAGCACTGAGAGACAGAGCCGAATAAAACCCGCCCTAGCCAAAAAGGACCCAGTGCTCTGATTCTGCAATAAGAGGGGTGAGTTAAGGTCGTTCTCAGCCAGAGAGTTGTGGTCAATGGCTCGATGTCCAGATGGAGACCAGTGACGAGTGGTGTCCCTCAGGGGTCCGTACTGGGGCCAGTACTGTTCAATATCTTCATCAACGACACAGACAGCGGGATCGAGTGCACCCTCGGCACGTTTGCAGGTGACACCAGGCTGAGGGGTGCAGCAGACACGCCTGAGGGACGGGGTGGCGTCCAGAGGGACCTGGGCAGGCTGGAGAGGGGGGCCTGTGTGAGCCTCAGGGGGTTCAGCAAGGCCAAGTGCAGGGTCCTGCCCCTGGGTGGGGGCAACCCCCGGTATCAGCACAGGCTGGGGGATGGAGGGATGGAGAGCAGCCCTGAGGAGAGGGACTTGGGGGTGCTGGGGGATGGAAAGCTGGCCGTGGGCCGGCAATGTGCGCTTGCAGCCCAGAAAGCCAAGCGTCTCCTGGGCTGCATCCCCCGCAGCGTGGGCAGCGGGGCGAGGGAGGGGATTCTGCCCCTCTGCTCCGCTCTGGGGAGACCCCCCTGGAGCCCTGCGTCCAGCTCGGGGGTCCTCAGCACGGGAAGGACATGGAGCTGTTGGAGCGGGGCCAGGGGAGGCCACCGAAATGCTCCGAGGGTGGCACAGCTCTGCTGTGAGGGCAGGCTGAGAGCTGGGGGGGTTCAGCCTGGGGAGGAGGAGGCTGCGGGGAGAGCTGATTGCGGCCTTTCAGTGCTTAAAGGGGGCTTATAGGAAAAATGGGGACAGACTTTTTAGCAGGGGCAGTAGCGATAGGACAAGGGGTGATGATTTTAAACTAAAAGAGGGGAGATTCAGACTGGATAAAAGGAAGAAATTCTTTACTCGGAGGGTGGCGAGGTGCTGGCACAGGCTGCCCAGAGAGGCCGCGGACTCCCCGTCCCTGGCAGTGTCGAAGGCCAGGCAGGACGGGGCCCCGAGCCCCCCGGTGTGGCGGGCGGCGGCCCTGCCCGCGGCGGGGGGCTGGAGCTGGGTCTCTAAGGCCCCTCCCAGCCCGAGCCATTCTATGGGTTAAGTAGCCCGCGGCACTCTTGCCGCAAGCGGCGATAGCCCGGGCGGGCGGCCCCGCTGCAGCCGCCCGCTTTCGGACCCCGAGCACCGCAGAGGACGGCCGGGCTCCCGCCGCGGTGACCGGGCGACAGCGGCGAGCTGCGCACGGCCGCTCCCGGAGCTGCCGCAGGGCGCGGGGCGAGCGCCGAGGGGCCCCGCCGTGCCGCCCCGCGGGGAGAGCTGCAAGAGCCCCGGGGAGAAGCGGAGACGGAGGCAGGCTCCGCGGCGGCCGAACCGAGCCGGGGTCAGCAAACGGCCGCAGCCGAGCGGGGCCGCGGCTGCCCGGCAGCGCGGCGGCGGCCATGATGCCCCCGCGGGGGGGCGGGGCCTCCCCAAGGGCACGCGCCTGCGCCCCGCCCTCCCGCGCACGCCATTGGTGGCGGTCGTACCCTTGCGCATGCGCTCTACCAGCGCGCGGCCGGCTTTATAACGGCGCGGCGGCCGTAGCGGGTCCCACGGGCGGGGACTGCGGCCGGGGGCATGGCGCTGCTGTCGGTGTCGCTCCCGGTCCTGGCGCTGCTGCTCCCCCTCCTGCCGGTGCTGCTCCCGCTGCCTCCGTCAGAAAACGGTGAGCGGGGGGTGGGGGCGGCGGACCGGGACCGGGACCGGGGGCGCGCGACGGACCGGGACCGGGGGCGCGCGCGGCCGCACCGCGTCTCCCTTGTGCCTATTGGCTCTCCCCCCGCACGCCCTTCGCTCTCATTGGCTGGGGCCCCTCGTGCGCCCTTGCGCGCGAGCTCCCCTCAGCGCGGGGCGCGGGGCGCCGCGGGGTCCCCTCGCCCCGCTTCTCCTCAGCCGCCGCCCGCCCCGCAGCGCCCCTCGCCGCCTGCCCCCCGGGCCGCTTCCAGTGCGGGCCCGGCGCCGCCTGCTTCCCCCGGGAGTGGCGCTGCGATGGACACCCCGACTGCGAGGACGAGGAGGACGAGCGGGGCTGCGGGACGGCGAACCCGGCGGAGCCCGATCCTGACGGCGTTTGGGTGACCTCGCCGCGGAGCTCGGCGGCGCTGCCCACCGGCGGCGTAGGTACGGGGGTGCGGGACGGGGAGCGGCGGGAGGCGGCGCCGGAGCCCCGGCTGGCGGCAGCCGTGCTCGGGGGGGGATGAACCGGACTGAAGCCTTTCATCCCCCTCGCTTTAGCCTCTCCGGGAGCGCTGCCTCCGTCGCAGCTTGCTGCGGGCAGGGGAAGCGCTGCGGGGGCAGCCCCGCCTTAAGCTTCCTCCCGTGGAGACGGTGCTTGAACACCCCAGGGCTCCCTCGGGAAGCGCCTTTGAAGTACCTTCTTCCAGAACACGCAATTCTGGCTGCTTCCTCCCCACAAGGCTGGAGTCCCTGTCCGCCCTCCCGAGCTCCTCTGACCTCTGGGGAACGGACGAGCTGAAGGGCACAGGATGGGGCAAGCACCTCTGGGCCATGCAGGCAGGGTCAGAGCAGCAGGCGCTGGTACCTCTCAATCCGAAGGGTTTGCCTGCGTCCCCAGGGCTGTCTGTGCCTGCTGCTCTGCTCCGAGGTGCTCTGGAGCTTCCCTTGCCACCGACCTGTTGGCTGTTTGAGGTGTTTGAAAGTGCTGTTCAATTTCCCTTGGGTTTCTGTGGTATCTGGGAGCAGAGGCACCCTGGATGTGGAGAGGAGGGGGGTTACTGCAGGCCTGGGGGGCCGTATTTGGGTTTGATGGCTGCACCGGTTCGGTTGCAGGCATCTCGGTGGGGAAATGAGCTGCGTTTTGGTTGTACCTGGGGCTTCCCGGTGCCACGAGAACAGGTTAGGATGCTGCAGCTGGGCAATTTCCCAGCTTTCCCTATGATGCATTTCCAGTAGGCCTTTCTTTCTTCTGATGTGGGCTAATCACCATAGCAGTAGATAAGGTTTTGCTTCAGTTGAAAAAGGCCTCTTTGCACTCCTGAGGTGAACTGGGAACTCAGCCAGGTTTTGCTTGGAGACTGCTTGGAATGCTGACCGTAAGGTGAGTTGGAAGCCTGACGAACTTCTTGCTCTTGCCTCGCAGAGGCTTCAGCTGCGCCTGTGCCTGGGGGCTCTGTGCCATTGAGGAGTCAAGGCCGCACGTGGATCTTGATTATTGCAGGTACGTGAGACTCGGAGTGTGGCACAGCGTCTTGGACCTGTATCAGTAGCTGCTTTTGCTGGGCTAGGAGGGCTAGGGGAGGCCTTACACCACAGCTTAGTCGTTCCTCTGACTCGGAGGCACTACATCCTTGGAAAGGCGATCTGGCACTAACTCACGTCCTCTTTCTCTGTCCCTTGTCCTTGAGGGAAGCTGCTGATCTCTAGCTGTTGGCTAATGCTGTTGAACAACAGAGCCCAGTGCTGGTGTCCAGATCAGGTGCAGTGAGTGGTTCTCTGCTTGTGCACTCTCCTCTCCAGCGCTCCTGAGCATCCTGGTAGCTGTGGGTTCTGTTGCTGTGTGGGGCCTGTCCAAAGCAAAAAGCAGATCTGACATCTTCAGTCTTGAAAAAGCATCCAGGGAACAGCTGATGCCTGACAAGAGCCAGACAGGCTCGTTTCCCTAAGGGTAAGTTTCTTGCACCCCATGCGCTCTGTGTGCATGAGGGGGAAATGCCTTCTTGCCCTGTGTTTCTAGCCTCTAGAGCTTTCCCCTCTGGGGGTAGCTTTTCCCAGCTGTTCCTGCTGCTGGTCAGCTGTGTGCTTGGGGTTTCAGCCTGCCCTGAAGCAGCGGAACCCTCCCCTTATCTTCCTTGCAATCAGGCCCGAAGGCTCTCGCTTGGCTGCAGGATAGTTGCACAGCCTAGTCTGAGAAGATGCTGGCTTCCTTTGAAGTGATGTGCTGGTCTCTGTCCTTCCTCTGCTGCCAAGGACACTGAGCACTCGTGCTAAGATACTAATCTTCTGGTGTGGGTTGTTTTAGAATCATAGAATCATTAAGGTTGGAAAAGACCCTTAAGATCATCGAGTCCAAGCGTTAACCCAGCACTGCCAAGTCCACCACGAAACCATGTCCTTACTTTGCACAAACTGAAGTCAAACCAGGTTTTTGCCCAAAGGGCTGTCAATAACCAGGTGTTTTTTCTGTTCTTCTCACAGAGATCTTTACCATGAGGTGGCAAGATGGGCCTAGCCTGGTCTCCCTCCTGCTGACCACAGAGGCTGACTGAATGCTGACTGAATTGGACCTAAGCTCTCAAATCTGGGTTGTTACACTGGAATACCAAGAGGATGCTCCCCTCGGAAACGGGTCTTAGGTTGTGGGGCTACTTTGTGCTACTGCCAGAGCCAGGACCTCCCCTGGTGCTGTGAGATCAACTCTCACAGAGGTGGTAGAAATTTCTTTATTGTTCTTGGCTCCAGGGGTTGTTAATGCTGATTCTCACCAATGTGGCCTTGGACCCAAAGATTTTATTCTCCATGAAATGACAGCAGCTGGCTGCTATTCAATGGTTTCCTTCCACTCCCAGCCAAGAGACTCTTCACCTGCCCCGTTCTTCCCCCTGGCTTTTGTCAGGGAACAGGGGCTTTCTCAACCATTTCAGCAGGAGCTCGCTGACTCCACGCAGATCAGACACATACTCCGTGTTTGTGCCGGTGTTCCGACACTGCTCGATCCGATGTACAGGAAGCTTTTACCCACGGGTGAACGCTGAAAAGCTTCCTGTCTGCTCTGGCTCTGCTGCACTGCCGCCCTGAGTGAGCGGGGGGCAAGCAGCTTCTCGGCACACTCCCTTCCAGCGAGGACCTCCGCCCCTCGCAGGACTGCACCGTCCACCCCGCTGCCGAGCTCTGGATGTTGCTTCTCTAACGCTGTTCATGGTGTCTTCCTTAAAACTGTTTTGACGTGAGCGGTGTCCCTCAAGGGTCCGTACTGGGACCAGTGCTGTTTAATATCTCCATCAGTGGCGTCTGTAGTGGGATCGGGTGCACCCTCAGTGAGTTTGTGGGTGGCACCGAGCTGAGCGGTGCAGTTGGTTCACCTGGGGGGGGGGGACGCCACCCAGAGGGACCCTCAGGCTGGAGGAGCGGGCCCACGCGAGCTCATGAAGCTCAATAAGCTCAAGTGCAAGGTCCTGGACCTTGGTCGGGGCAACGCCTGTAGAAGAGGAGGCTCCGGGGAGACCTTGCTGTGTCCTTTCAATGTATAAAGGGGCCTTCTAAAAAAAAATAGAGAGGCTTTTTACCAAGGCCTGTAGTGGCAGGAGGAGGGGCAGCAGTTCTAAACTGAAGGAGGGTAGGTCTCGGTTGGAGATAAGGCAGAGGTGTTTTAGCGTGAGGGTGGCGAGGCGCTGGCAGAGGCTGCCCCGAGCAGCGGGGGCTGCCCCCGCCGTGGCAGTGTTCAGGGCCGGGCAGGACGGGGCTCTGAGCCCCCTGGTCTGGTGGAAGGTGTCCCTGCCCACGGCGGGGATTGGAACCAGATGATCTTTAAGGTCCCTTCCAACCCAAACCAGCCGCTGTTTCTGTGAGATTTTGAGTGGCTTTTTTTTTTTTTTTTTCTTTCAGCTTGAAATAACTCACGTCTTGGATCAGACACTGCATTGTGGCATGGGTGGCTCTTTCTGAACAGCTCTGCTGTACGCTTTTCAGAACTGGCGCTGGGGGAGGAGATTACTGCCCAGCGCCTCTGGTTCGGTGCTGACCACGCACTCCTTGCACCAGTGTTCACTAAGTGCACGGAAGATAGGAAGCTGCTGCTTTGGCTGCTGACCTCTGTGCCTTAAAGGTGCCAACTTGGCTTGCAAAGCAGACACCGGTCATCAGCCTTAGAGCGGGAGTCTTCCACTCCTGGGTAGCGTGTGAGCGTGCTGCTGTACCCCACAGGAGGAACTTTGACACGTGGTAGGGAGTACCGAGTTATTCCAGTGCGGTACCAAGACGGTGCACACAGCCTTGCTTCTGTTTCCATAGGAACAAGTGGAGATAGCTGTTAAATGACACAGGAGAATAAAGAACTTGAAGCTAATGAGTTCTGGATTTTTTATTTTTCTTGCGTTTGTGCATTTGCTTGAATTGTAGTCGGGAGGCCGAGGGCTGCATCCCCTTTGTCACATCCTGGGAAGGAGCGGTGGGTGGGCTGGCGCGGGCAGACAGGGAAGGCGAGTGCTGCGGTGCCTGCCTGGACTGGAGCGTCCCTCACGTGCCAGCCCTAACAGAAACGTGAAACACGGGGAGCGGAGTGGGTGGAGGCAAGAGAAAGAGCTGGCGCTGGCACCGGGGGTGCTGCTGCGGAGTAGGTGACAAGTGGGAAGCTCGGCCAAGAGCAAGGTGACAAACTCCAGACCGCGTGAGCTTGTTCCTTCTTCGCTGGAGCAAGTGAAAGGAGCGGGGCGCCCAGCGGAGCGGGAAGGTGCCTCGGAGACCCCAGCAGGGCTGGTGGAAGCGCTTGTGCTGCCAGGGCCCGGCGGCGGCGGTCGGCTGTCACCAGCCTGTCCCCGATCGACCTCTCGGCTCCCGCTGAGCCGGGACGTGCCGCCCTGTTACGCGGGGCAGAGCCCTCGCGCTGTGCGATGGGGAACGAGGCTGCTGGGTAAACTCGGCAGTCGCAGCCTTCTCCTGCTGCAAGATCGTGCAGGTTTTGCTTACTTATCCCTGAGCTGAGTGTTTCAAGGTTGAAAGAAACACATTTTTATGGCTCTTGTGCCAAAACTTGGGGCTGTGTTTGTGACGGCAATTTCCCTTCCTCTGTCCGGTGCCAGAAGCTTTTTTTGTTGTCCTAATCCCCAGGCTCAGAGCCTTCGATTGCAGTGGAGCTTGAGCTGCTTTGCAGCCTAGGAGCAGCTTTGTGCTCCAGGTCTCTGTATTTAATTAGATCAGTTCACGGGACTGAGGGCGGGCTGTGTTCCAGCGTAAGGCATCAAAGATCAGCCCGTTTCGTTTTGGTTCTTTTTCACTTGCAAATCCAAAGGATTATTTCCTCCTCTTCAATTCCTGTAGTTCAGGAGAACTTGTACTGCACGCTTGCGTTTCCCGCGTCCCGTTTCTCGTTCCTGCCCCTGCTTGTGAGAGCAGTGGGGCTGAGGGCCGGCGCCGCGAGCAGCGGGCACGGGGCAGCGGTGCGGGAGCAACCTGTCCCGCTGGGGATCCGCTCGGGCGCTGCGTGGATGGTTCCTTCACCTCTTCCCCTCTAAATCCCTGCTGCGGGGTTTTGCAGGATGAGCTGGGAGGTAACAACCGGTTCCCTTCTCTGGGCTGCGACAGCCGATGGAGCAGGGGAAGCTGCATTAGCGCTCGCGTGCTTAACAAACGACTGGTGCCAAGGGCAGCATCTGTTGTGGGGGTGACACAAATCCTGCATGTCGGCCCCTCTCTGTGCCTGCCAAGGGAGGTCTTAAACCGAGGCAAGGTCATGCTCTCTTTCCAACTTGCTACCCTGATGCCCCCCTTGGAAACAGGGTAACGTGTGATGAACGCAAACAGCTAATAAGAACGGAACAAGGGAAAAGAGTAGTGCAGAGCTGGGAATAGTTCCTTACGTAAAGGGCTAGTGCTTCAATCTCATTATTGTCTTAAGGAGCGGACACTTAGCTGCCTCCGACCCCTCCGATGCAAACTGCAATCTGATAAGCAATCGGCTTTGGGAACCCGGCAGGTGCCGCGTGGCGCCGTGACACGGCCGGTGCCCCTCGGGCGGCAGCTCGCCACTGCTCCTCTGAGCTCACAGCACTTGTCCCAGTCAGCGTACGCCTGGTGGGAGCGTCCCCATGGAGCCGGAGCTGCTGTCCCGCGGCCCGTAACGGGGATCGCTGCTTCGGAGGGTCAGGCACGATGAGGCAGCTGGGGACGAGGCGTGCGAGTCTCTCTGCCAGCCTGAAGATAGGGGATCGCCGGGGCCGCCGCCGGACACCGGAGGAAGAGGAAGCCCACATCCCATTTGCGCAGGACAGCCTGGTCAAGCAATGGAGCTCCATGCAGAATGTGACAGACGGAAACCAGGAGAAAAGCAAGACTCCCATCCAAAGGAACAAGTACTTGCTCAACATCAACGTGGGCGGCAAATTGTTCCAGATAGCTTGCAAGGTAGCGGCCCGGTATCCCATCACCAGGCTTGGGAAGCTGGCCCTTTATACAGACCCTATGAAGAAAATGCAGCTCTGCGATGACTACTCCGTGCAGAAGAATGAGTACTTCTTTGACAGAGATCCTTCGATTTTCCACTACATCTTCCACTTCTACCGCAGCGGGGTCCTGTGGATAATGGATGAGATGTGCCCCAGTCACTTTGTGGAGGAAATCGAGTACTGGGGAATCCATCTGAAATATTCCCAACGCTGCTGCCGGATCCTGTTTGAGGAAAAGCAAGATGAACTCAGCGAGTACCTAAAAATACAGAAGGAGCTGGAGGCAGAACTGGAGCCCCTGGACTCCGCGGAGCAGTTTGAGGGCAAATTTCTGGGACGGTTTCGGAAGATGATCTGGAACCTTATTGAGAACCCGTACTCTTCCGTCCCAGCCAAGATCATTGCTGTCATGTCGAGCGTCTTCGTGCTTATCTCCATCGTGGGCATGACGCTGAGCACAGTGGAGGAGATGAAACACAAGACAGGGAAGATGTGGATGGAGCAGATGGAGATGATCTGTGCCATCTTCTTCACCTCCGAATATGTCATGCGGCTCATATCCTCTTCCAGCTTCAAGAACTTTTTGCGGGCAGCATTTAATGCTGTAGACCTGGTGGCCATCCTGCCCTTCTACATCCAGATCCTCTTTGAAAATCTGGATGAAGGAGACACGCTTTACCATGAGGAACTGCACAAGGTGGAGAATGTGAGCAAGCTGGGCAAAGTCCTCAAGCTCATCAAGCTCATGAGGATCTTCCGCATCCTCAAGCTGGCGCGCCACTCCACCGGCCTCCGGGCCTTCGGCTTCACCATACGCCAGTGCTACCAGCAGGTTTGCTGCCTCTTCCTCTTCATCGCCATGGGGGTCTTCACCTTCTCCGCTCTCATGCATTCGGTGGAACACGATGTCCCAGGCACCAACTTCACCAGTATCCCCTACGCGTGGTGGTGGGCAGCGGTAAGGTGTGAGCACCTTCTTCCAGAGAGGGGTGCGGTGGGGGTCCCCGGGTAGGGGCTGCCCCGGTACTCGAAGGATTCACCACTGCTGCTGGCCAGGAGGCAGAAAAGGGCCCAGTCTTACCACCAGCTCAGGAATGGTGGGAAATCCAGAGCCCTGCACAGTCTAAGAAACCAGAGATTTGGGCTAAGCTCAGAGGCTGAAAAGCCGGTTGGGATGGTGGGACAGAGGTGGTGGCCTGGGAACCTCCAGGGCTGGGTTAGCGACAAGGGGGAGGTAACAGCCCAGGCGTTATCTGCCGTGGGACCCACGTGTTGGGTGGACGCGGTTCAGCCCCCATGGGCACGGGGGCGGCCGCCCGGGACAGCCTGAGGCTTGTGCAGCGTTGCAGTCAGCTGGGCGCGGGAGGCACGAGGGGCTCAGAGCTCGTGGGGCTGAGCCGGGGGACCCAGGGCTGCATGCGGGAACCGAGGAAACGTGGTCACCCCGCGCCTCAGCCCGCGTCCCGGGAGAGGACAGAGACTGGGGTGTGCTGCAGCCGGGGCAGGGGCCCTTTGCTGCCCTGCTGGTGCCGGGAGCTCAGCTCTGCTGAGCCGAGTGCTATAATAAACCTGGGATTAGTGCCGAGAGGAGGAGCAGCTAAAGCACTTGAGAGCCAGGGGTTACGAGGGCATTTTGATTGACGGATGAAATGATCCCACAGATCACTGCTGCTCTTATAATCCCCCTTGGCCACCGCAGGCTGCCTGCTTCAAATTCATTCCTCCTCGAGGAAGTGCAAAATCACTTACTTAGCAAAAATCACCGGATTTGAGTATTTAAATGTCACAGGCCGATCCTGTCCCCGGTCAGCACGGCTCCATGCAAAGCCCAGACCCCTCTGCCTCAGCTCTCACCACATCCCCGCAGTCCTGCTCCCATCATCTGAACGTGGTTACTCCGGGTGCATTCCTGGGCAGTGCCTCTGTTTCCCTTGGAGCGAGGATCCGGGAAGCGTCGTTCCTGTGGGACCAGGCAGCTTACAGCCAGGAAGCACCGGAGCCACAGCTCGTGGGGGCAGGAAGCTCCAGCAGACAGCCCGGCTGCTGGGGAAGTTCGGCTCGGTGACGGCCAGCTGCTTTTGAAGGGACACATGCGAAGGGGAGGAGGGAGCAGGGAGGCTTGCCTCTGGTCTCTGCTGCTGGGCCCTCATCCAGCCCTTTCCTTGGGCTCTCCAAGCCTGCGGGGTGCAGCCCGGGAGCTGAGCCCTGGCTGTGCAGGGACAGCCGCGCTGGCTGCAGCCCCGATGCGGTGCTGTTCCCGGGCGATACCTGGCTCCCACGCTGGGGCAGAGGGAGGTGGGTCCAGTGCCGGCTGGCGGGGTCTGCTGGGCTTGTTCCCGTAGGATTTTATCCTTTCCCTTCCTTGTCCAGGTCAGCCTCTCCACTGTGGGCTACGGAGACACCGTGCCCGACACGGTGCTCGGCAGGATGGTGGCGTTTGGCTGCATCTCCTTTGGCATCATCCTCAACGGCATGCCCATCTCCATCCTCTACAACAAGTTTTCTGACTACTACGCCAAGCTGAAGGCCCACGAGGACGAGACCAGCCACTCGCTCAAGCTCTCCAGGAGGATCTGCTTGAAGGAGCGAGTCCTGCGGAAGCTGTCGGAGTGCTGCAGAGCCGACGCCCGCTGCCACCACTGACCACCAGCCCCTCACCCCCCCGGACACCCCCTCCGCCATGGTGCGTCCTGCCCTCCCTCCCGCAGGTCCTGTCCCCTAGGGAGGCTCCGCCGCTCCGGCAGCAAGTCACAGCAGCGTCTGGGGGCTCTGCTGTCGTACAGGTGCCGCTGCCAGCTCAGGCCGTTTGGAGGGATGAAACATGCCCGTGACCGTGTTGTGACCTTCCTCGGTATTGCGTGCTGGACCTTGCTGTCCCGCAGAGCGGCCGGTAAAGGACCAGTTAAAGAGCGCGCTGTAGAGCCAGGCAGGACGTCCGTCTGTCAAAGTCTGAGGCGTGGGGCACCCCGAGGACACAGGGAGCGAGCAGTGGGATGCGTGGGGCGGAACCCTGTCACCTTTCTGAGGATGGTGGAAGTGGACATCCGTGATGAGATGAAGCCCAGTGCGACACCTGCGCGGGTGCTGCTCTGCTCCCGGGTTGCGCGGGACACGCACGGGCTCCCCCCGCCAGGCAGTGGCCCGGGACCCCGTGACTCCTTCCCAGCCGAGCGGGCATTCAGCCCAGGCTGAGCCCAGCGTGGGACTGGGTGAAGGCCCACAGAAAAGGCTGCAGCCGTGCGTCCTTCCAGCCAAGCCCGCTTTCCTTCCCGCTGCCCTGGGAGCCTGGGGGCATGGTCCTGGCTCGGGATGCTGCCGCGATGGGAACCGCGGGCACCCTGGGAGCACAGAGCTGGCAGCCAGAGCATCCCCAGGACCAGGCATTTAATAAACTGGGCCAAACCCATTCAGTGTCTTGGATTATTGGCCAGCCACTTTGTGTAATTCAGTAAACCGCTCGTAATTCAGGGGTGAGGAGGGGAATGTCTCCCCAGGGCTCACCACGACCTCTCCTGCCCATCGGTGGGAGGACGGGGCTCTCGTGGGACGCAGGTGAGCCTGGCTGCATGCTGGTTTTGGGATGAGGAGCCTGGCCCTGGGTGCATCGGAAGAGGAGCCGGGACATCTGCATGTGCCCAGGCTGCACCGGTTGGCTCTGCCCTCTGTTCACACCCAGTGGCAGTGGGGGACAGTGGGGACACGTCTGTGGGGCACAGGGGAAGGATTTGCCCACTGGTGTGGGACCGTATCTAGTAACAGGCTCCCGGGGGGGACTGACCCTTCTTCTGGGTGGGACGGGGAGAGGGAGCCCAGGCTGCAGGGCAGGCGGTGGTGGGGAAGGGCCGACAGCTGCTGGTGCTGTGTTCGGGTGAGCGGTGGGAGGAAACTGGTGCCCACCAGGCCAGGGTGGGATATGGCCCCTTGCACCTGGGTTTGGAGCTGAAGAGCTGCTGGGGGGGGGAATCCTGGTGTCAGCCTGGGGCCGCGGTTAAGCCACTGCTGTTGGAAACTGTTGGAAAGAGGCTTGGAGGGGCTGTGGCCTCTGGCAGGGACAACTACGCTCCCGCTGAGTCCTGGGCTGCGGGGCCAAGGGGGCTGCGCCAGCGGGAGCGAGACGGGGACCCCTGCCCTGACCCCGGCACCTGCACCCGCTCCCCAGTACCCGCACTGACACCCGCCCTCTGTACACCGCCCCAGCGCCGACCCGACCCCACAACATCGGTCACCGCTGTTTTCCACCCCATTTCTCTTCCACGAGGAACCTTTTCTCTGGGCACGGGCAGCCTCCTCTCGCCACCTTCACCCAGAGCCGTGCTTCCACACCCCGGCAGCGTCACCTCCGGGCACCTCTACATCCCCCTGTCACCGCATCCCCCCATGTGTCCCCATCCCCTGCTTGGGGATCCCCTCCCCGCCGCCATCGCGGGCGGGCTGATGGATCCCGAGATCATTCGGCTTCCAAGGAATGGGGCTCAGCAACGGAACCTGCCCCGGCGACTGCGCTGCGGCTGCACCATCGTCTCGCTGCTTGCATCTCCCCCCGTGCCCACAGCGTGCCCGCTCGCCCCGTCCGGGCAGCGGTTCCCACAAGCAGCTCCTTGGAGAACGGCACCTTTAATAGTTCCTCTGAATTCATTTTACAAGTCACAACAATGCAGAAATGTACAGACATTTACAGGTGGTTTCTGGCATATATTAGTGCTCTTGCTATATACATATAGTACAGCCTGCGGGCAGCCTCTGCACGGGCAAGGAAACCTGCACCCCTGTGCAGGACACCCCGAAATGGAGCTGTTGCCCCGGGGCTGCCGAGTCCTGCGGCCTCATTCAGGTTGAATTAATCAGAGCTCGGCCCTGAGCCTTCCCGGGCACTACCGGGGGGCACCGCTGCCTGGGGCAGAGCCAGGCACCCCCTTGCTTTGCTCGCCCTGGTCTCTTCTAGAGGGTTTTGTGGGACAGAGACCCCCGCAGAGATGCTTCGGAGGGAGCGGGAGCAGCCTCCGCCGTGGCGGCGCTTCCACCGTCCTGCTCCTCCCGCCTCAGTGGCAGCCGCAGCTCCCGGCCACCATGTCGTCGTACTGCTTGAGCACCACGTTCTCGTCATCGTCGAAGTAGAGGAGGTTGATGGAGTAGAGCTTGTCGGGCACGCAGCAGGGGCTGCTGACGCCCTCGCTCAGCTTGAGGGCGTTGATGATGGACTGCACGGTGGCGTGGTTTGTCGGCCGCATGTTCTCGCCCAGCGGGAAGGGGCAGGAGCCCTTGCAGTGGTAGGCGTTGTACCCCCGCGGCGAGATGATCCAGCCGGACCAGCCGATCTCCTCAAAGTCCACAGACAAGGGATGCCTCTGGCAGGGCTGGAGCCGGTCCAGCGAGCGCGTGCTGCGCGGCCCGGTCAGCTTGGGCACCGACATTTTGGCGGGGAGAAGGGGAGCCTGAGGCGGTAGATCTGCCAGAAAGGAGCACCCGATGCCGTTACCCATCGCAGGAGGCTGGGAGGAGGGCGAGCATGGTGCAGCCCCTCCCCGGGCACCCCTCCCCGCAGTTTTGTCTGCAGCCTTCTGGTGCAGTGAGCCCTTCGGTCACAGCCTGTCACCAGCCCAGGCAGAGCCACCAGGAGGTGACAACCTCACAGCCCCACTGCTCCACTCGTCAGGGCAAGCAAAATCTAGATTTACATCTGCGAGCCTGCACCCCTGCACGGACTAAACCCGAAAGGAGATGGCCTCTCCCTCTGGCCGGAGAAGGAGCTTTGGATTTGAAGGAGCCCGCGTGTGGGGAGCAGCCCAGCGCCCCGCGGGCCAGGGGACAGTGGCACTGAGGGAGCCGTGCCAGGGCGTGCGGGACCCACCTGGGAAGCCGGCCATGGGCGGGGAGGCTCCCCGGCGCCCGTCGTCCGTGAACAGGACCAGCATGGGCTTCTTGCTCTCGTGGTGGTCCCTGCCGGACGCGAACTGCAGCGGCGGGGGGTCGAGCGTGCTCCCGCCCAGGCCCTGGACCGTCACCAGCAAACCCTGGTTGCTGGTTTCATCTTCGGTCCAGTCGCGAACCTGGGGCATGAAACCGGTGTCACCTCAGTGCCGCAGCCGGGACAGGCACCACGCTGGTGTCCCCACGGCAGGTGCCAGGCCAGCAGACCTGGTGCCCGGTCAGCAGTGGGGAGGCATAAGCTGAGACCCCCCATGGCCGCACTCTGTCTCCCAGCCATGGGAAGGGGCTGTGCTGCTCCGGGGCTGCAGCACAGGGGACATCGCGGCAGCAGCCAGCACCCACGCTACCTGCAGAGCAGCGGGACGGGTCTGGGGCAGGAGGGAGCAGCCCCCGGGGGCTCTTGGCAGGGCTCTCACCCCCCAGGGGCTGTAGCCCCCATGTTGATGCTGAGACTACAGATAGGAAATTGCATTGGAGCCCGAAAGGCTGCCGGGGGTGAAATGGGTTAAAAAAAGCTCTTGCACACAAACCCCCAGGGTTCCCTCTGTGCCACCCCAACCGGGAAAAGCAACTCACGGCCTGCGTGATGGCAAAGACCTCCCAGCCCGAGCCCTGCAGTGGGACGAGCCTGGCTGCCAGCAGCTTCTTCCCTCCGGGGCCGTCCGGCTCGCTCTGCTCCAGCACTTGGTAGACGCTGACCTGGGGAAGGCAGCAAAGGGCGGTTACCGCCAGCGCACCCTGCCCGAGGGGAACGACCCCGGACATCGGTATTGGGGAAAAAAACGGTGGGAGATGGGGACATCGTCAGCTTGGATTTGTCACAACCCGCGGGTGCCTCGGCTGGTGCGTGCACACGTGGCGACATTCAGTTGCATGAATTTTACAGAGCTGGGCCGTGCCCGCGCTGCAGGCGAGTGACCGCAGCGTGCCAGTGGCATCCCTGGGAACAGGCTGGGGGCATCCCCATTCCCATCCCTGTCCCCGTCCCTGTCCCCGTCCCCATCCTGTCCCCATCCTCATCCCATCCCCATCCCCATCCCATCCCCGTCCCCGTCCCCCTCCTCACCTGGCAGAAGTGGTGCCTTTTGGGCCCGTCAGTGGCCCTCGGCCAGAGGCGGAAGAGGTGCAGCTCCGCCGTCAGGATCTTCTCATTCTTGGCCACGCTGGAGAGGACGAAGAGGAACCGCATCTTCTCGCCGTGAGCTGAAGGGAAGGACGGGTTGAGAAGCGGAGCCAAAGCGGGGGCGGCACCTCCACCGGCCGTGCTTGGCCCCTTCCCGCAGCCCCGTCCCCAGCACCGCAGGGCCCCCCCTGCCCTTACTTTTATCCAAGAAGCTGCGGACCGTGTTGCCCTCCAGGATGTCGGGGTTCTTGGTGACACCGTCTGCGTTGGCAACGGTGTTGAATAGATCCACCATGTACTGGGGCGGCTGCTTGAAGTGAGCCGGGGGGGCCGGAGGGTCTTCCATGCCAAAGACTTCCAGGAGCCTCTTCAGCGCCTCAGCCCGCCGGCTCGCCGCACCGGCCGGACTCGGGCACGCCGGCTTGGCCAGGGCCAGCAGCAGCAGGACGGTCCCCAGCATGGTTCTGCTGTCCCTGCCCCAGCTCGACTCCCCCCTGCCTCCCCAGCGCTGCATTTATAACTCACTGGAAAGATGGATTGGAGTCAAATATGCACAAGAGCAATCAGGAGGGTAAAGAGAGCTAATTGCCATGCTAACAAGGTGCGAAGCTGGGCTCCTGGGCGCCCTGCACCAATTAGCCCCAGTACACAAGCGGGAGGGGAGGACGGCTCACCCCAGTGCTCCCCGGGGCTGGCGGGGGACGCGGGGGTCTGGGGCCGCACAGCCCCAGCGAGGCCCTGGCTGGGCCGCGTTTGCTCTCCGTAGGAGGCTAACTGGTTTTTAATGATGGCACTAATGGGACAAACAGGAGGACCTGTGTGCGGAGGAACGCAGCCCCCCGCCCAGAGCCAGGCCGGAGGAGCACCCCCTTCCCACCCCCGTCCTGCTGCAGCAGCCTGCGCCGCCCCGCGCCACGGCCGCTGCCGGGAGCCAGGAGCAGCGCGGGGGCTCGGCGTCACGCCGCTGTCCCCATCCCGTGTCCCCGTCAAGCGGGCGGGGGGGTGCCCGGGGTCCCTTGGCGCAGCAGGGGCGGCCCAGGGTTCGCGTCCCCCCACGCTCCCCGCTGCGACGCCCGCGATCCAGCGGCCCCGAGGGCTGCAGCTTCCCTCCGCAGCGCTGCCGGGCCTCGCACTGGGGCAGTAACTCAGCAGCAGGAGAAACCAAACCAAAAAAATTAAGCTTTTTTTTTTTCCATAAAAACAGTCAATTGGCTTCCTGGGGATTAAAAGGCATTTGCTGCTAATTCCTGAGTGCTCGATATTAATGAAATATCATGAGAACCCTATGGACTCCAGATGATCGGATAGAGCCAATTCTTTTGCTCTTATTCCCCAACCACAGAGGAACCGGGCTGGTGAAGGTGGACGTGTTGATGCAGCGCACTTGGGCTCTTTACGTTTGCTGCTTGTTTTAATGCCATCTGACTGAACGGAAAAAATTAGCATTATACAATAGCCACCAGTGCATCGGAGAAAAAGAACAGGATTAGAAAAGCCTGTTAGGTCTTACAGGGACCAGGGACACCCCCGTGAATGAGGCCCACGGACAGGGGCTCTGCGAGAGGCTTGGCATGGAGATGGCACCGTCCACCTGTCTGTCCGCTGGCAGGGACCGTGGTGCTCCCCGGCCCCGCAGGCACCCGGCTGAAGCACTTCCAGGTCAATGCGACGGGAGACGAGCCGAAGGCTACTTGCCCGGCTGGCGTCTATAATTTATTCTAACCCAATGCTTGGGTGAAAGGGCTGTTAATGACCCAGAACGGGCAGGGAGGCAATGCCAGGCTTGAGTTAAGCAATATAGGAAACTATCCGTATCCTCTGGATCCTTTCCGTCCTCTTCCCAGCTCACCAGCGGCAGTGTCACTGGGGCTGCGGGCAGAGGGGACATCTCTGCCCCAACAACCCCACCTGCCCGTTTCCCTCTCCTCTCCGACTCCTGCTCCACAGTTCGTAAACGGGAGCAGC
Source organism: Platalea leucorodia (assembly GCF_965183815.1). NCBI lineage: Eukaryota > Metazoa > Chordata > Aves > Pelecaniformes > Threskiornithidae > Platalea > Platalea leucorodia. The sequence goes on along the minus strand of NC_138843.1, from coordinate 6,387,102 downwards.
CAGGTCCTCGCCACCCCCAGCCCGTGCCAGACGGCCGCATCCCTCCACGCATCCTCCCGGGATGCTTGGGCAGATGGAGGGGCCATGGAGCTGCACAGCGGAGCCCCGAGGAGCTGCGAATTGCCCGTGATGTTTATTTTACAGGCTGCAAAACATTTTGTAGAGGGTTCATTTATACAAGCACTGTTTAAAATAGCTTTTATTCAAAAAAATAGCCTTCTCTCATTTACATATACTACAGACAGTCTGGCAGGGGTCTTGCAGGAGCCCCACCTGCAGCTCCCCAGCCCCGCTACCCCCTGCACTTGCACTGCCGGATGGCAACCACGGTGCGAACGCGGTCTCGGCGGCTCCTGAAGATGTGTACATCGTACCGGTGAGGAGCGCAGCGGCTGGCGGCAGCTTCTGCCCCAACCAGACATTTCTCTCCGCCTGGTGGCTCCCTGCAGTTAGAGACAAACCCGGTACATCCCCTGGCCCCCCACGTCCCCGGGCCTGCGTTTCATCCCCTGGAAAAAGGGCAGATGCCCCGGACCAGGGTGGGGGAGAAGGGAGGCAGCGTTCTTCCAGCGGCATCTATTCCTGCTGTAACCCAGTGAACCGTCTCCTCCCTCTCTGCCTGTGCAAAGCAGGATTTATTTCTTTCTTTGTGCTTTGATTTGCTTCCCTTTGCATTTGCTTCATTTTCGTGTCTGCAAGCAACACAAAGTGCTGCCCTCCTGGCCCGAAACAACTGCCTGGGCCCAGCCTGCCCCAGAGCATCCCCCTCCTCCTCCTGCCCCACGGCATTGCCCGCGGGTGGCGGGCAGGGGTGGCACATCCCCGGCTGGAGAAAGCCACTGGCAGGGCCCATCTGTGTCTGCTATCACGGGGGGCCACAAGCTCTCTAACCAGCTGCCCAAAAGGCCAAATTCGGCATCATCGGCGGCAGGCTGCTCTTTATCCCTTGAAGCGACGGAGCAGCGCGCTGCTGTAGCACCGCTGCAAGTGCTGCCCCGCTTCAGCTCTGTCCCTGCGTGGTCAGGCACAGTCCAGAGGCTGAGCCGCGGGTGGACCCCAAGAGCCGCCCGTGTCACCCCCAGGTCCTGCCCCGGGAGCAGCAGACGCGTTACTGGGGAGGAACGGGAGCAGCTCAAAGCCACCTCTGACCCTGTGCGGGGAAGGAGAAGGGCCGGATCCTGGCAGCTGTGCTTACCCAAGCAAGCAGGGATCCCCCGAGGAGCAGCTGCCCAAGCACCTTCCCACATCAATTTCCTGCAAAGATTTGCAAAACAAAGGCGTGAGGATCCCCCGCAGCACCTCTCCAGGGGCACCCCGGGCCGGCCGGCACTGCGCCCTCCGCGCCCTCCAGCCTGGGGCTGAGCGTACACCCCCGAGAAAGGGCAGCGGGCAGGCAAAGCTTGCAAGGAGAAGCATTTTGGGGCCACACCAGTGTTTTTTGAGTCAGGGGTCCCTGTGCACAAAGGTGAAGTAGAGAGGAGCGTCTCCGTTGAACTGAGCTTAAGACATACTTAACGATGAAATAATTTTTAAATAAATACCTCACTGCTCCCTTAATTATTTTTAAAGAAATCCTCACCCCGAAGAAAAGGCCATTTCTTACTTTACGGCACTGATGTATACACAAATTAGTGGCAGTAAAATACATTTTGTAGCAGAAGATAATATAAATGTGAGATTTTTGCCACTATGGTTTGTCGCCAGGGTGTGCTTCGCTCTCCCAGGGTGAAGCCACCCACACCAGAGCATCCACCCGGCCGTTTGAACCCCACGCGCGGGCCCAGCAGCAGGGCTGAGCCCACCAGAGAGGAGGCCAAGCTGCGGGAAACCAACCTTGAGCCGTTCCTCCCTGCGTCCCGCAGAGCTGTGCACCATCTCATAATAATATTCCACCTGGGAAACACGATAGCATTTTTCCTTCATTTCGCAGCTCTCCAGTGTCCGAACCACTTCCCCACCGTGTGGGTTTTTGACTAGAGCAGTGTTGAACTTTGTGGGCAGGCAGAAAAGTCCATCTGCAAGGAAACAAGAAGGAAATTTAATCTGGGGCTGCACCTGAGGCCGCTCTGGCTGCAGCATCTCTGCCGGGGCTCTGCCACGCAGCTCAGACGCAGCGTCGGGCTCCGGCACCCAGCACCCGGCGTGGAAACTACCGTTTTCTGCATGAGGGTCCCCAGCTGAGAATTTGGGGCTCATTCCTTCACCGGCTCAGGGCCTCAGCGATAGGTTTGGTTCCTCCATCTCAGTTTCAGACCACAGGGCAAAGAGAGGTTATTCTGGGTGCAAACTGTGAATCCTGCCCCTGCCCCTGCGAGAGCCCCATCTCTGGGGGGACAGCCTGAGCTATTACCCATTATCTTCAAGAAAAAAGGTCTTTGAACATAAAATATTCATGGCAGCACTTTTTCCAGAGACATGCTCTCACGCCAGGGAGCCGGGGAACGTTATTTAACGCTTACTCCTTCAGCATTTCTCTATGGATTTGCCAGGGGGCTGTGCCCTGCGCAGGCTTCTCAGATGCTGGAGCCAGCGACACCAGCTCTCCTGGAGATACGTTCCCCCGGGAAACCTCCAAAGGATTTGCTTTGGGCTGGGCTCTCAGCTCTCCATGCAAGCAGAGGAGCCGGCATGCGTGTCAGCACGAGTTATGGCATCTGCCCTACCCGCGCCGCGGGACGGAGGAAGGCTGGTTCAGAGGGGAGGAAAGGGAAGGCAGGCGATGGCCCCGGTTCTGGGGGCGCAGGACCGAGTCCTGCTTTGCCTTTTCTTTCCCTATTCAAGCTTTAACTCCATGAAAAATTCCCAGGGCAAAAAAAAAAGTTGTGTTTGGATTTGACACACTTAGTCTGAGTGTTAAGGAAGCCACGGAGGGAGCAGGGCGAAGGGGGGCTGCGGGCGGCCACGCCGAAGCCCGCGTCTTGGCTGCCGTGTCACCTCCAGGCCAGGACACGCCGCGTCCGTGGCAGGGCCCAGGCAGGGGCTCAGCAGCTGGAGAGGAGAGACCGAGGCTCCTCCAGCGATAACTCCTGTCCAGCTGGAAGGAAAGAGGCACAGACCGTCCTGCCCGGCTCAGTCTGAGCGGACGTTCTGCGTAGAAAGAAAGTTTATCTGCTAAATCTCCCAGTTTTTCTCTCCCTCACCAAGTCAATCAATCAGGGTTAAAATCTCCACTGCATGAGCTAGAGGAGGGGAAGAAGGACGGCTAAGTCGACGGCTAAGTCAGTCGTGGGTTTTGGCTCTAAACAGGGCCTAGTCTTGCCCTGTGCCGCCCACGGCTGCGGGTCCGTCAGGGTTTGTGTTTGGCTCCTGGCTTTAAATGGTTGTGAGGCTTTCCTGCCCCCTCCCAGCTGCTTCATCAGCTGCTGGAGGAGATTTCTTTCTTCCAGGACGGAGCTGCGTTTTCAGGGGAGGGAAAAGCATTTTCTGGAAGCAAAACTCTCCAGGATGCCTTAAGATGGGGACACAAAACGACAACCGATTTCTGGAAGCCAGTATTTCTGGGTGAGATTTTAACATCCTTCCCCAGGCCCTCGCCCCGCTCCTCTGACGCTGCCAGTCTTTAACATGACCCTGAAAGTGTCAGCCTGACTTCACAGGGGAAAATCCAGAAGGAAAGTGCCGAGACCTGCCCTAGGGCAGAGGCAAAGCTGGGGGCGAGTCCACATTTCCCAGCCCTGGGCCATTAGCACTGAATGAGCCACCGTCCATTAGCCACCCCGGGGGGGACAACAGCATCGTCCAGCACCTCCCAGTCACCCGTCTGGGAGTAAATGCTGATTCTCCCACCTCTGGAAAAAAGCACTTCACGCTGCCTAATTTTCTTTTCCCCTTGCTGTGTCTTGCGGCCGGATTACACAAACTGCAAGAGCGCTGGTGCCTGTGCGCGGAGCCTCCTCCAGCTCTCGGAGGATGGGACGCGTCTGCCAGCAGAGCCCCTTGGGGTTTGGGCTTCTCCGCCACCCATCTGGCTTCCCCAGCCCCTTCCCCGCTTTTCAAGCTGACGGTAGGACTCCGGTCTCTGCAGGTAGGACACTGGTCTCTGTCCCTCTCTAGTGGCTGTCGTACAGCTGTGTCGCAGGGGCGGCCGGGAAGGTTTTAACGGGATTGTTTTAAATGCAGAAATGCCAATAAAATGACATCAACAAATTCCAAGAGAACCGATTTTATCAAGCGGTTGCGGAAAATCATTTCAACACGACTTTCCGTTCTGATAAAAACAGATCGGTTCATCTGCACTGACGTGACCCTCAGGTTATTTGATGTGTGAACTCACAGGACAGCACACCAGTTCGGGATGAACCAGTTCAGCTTTATCCCAGGGGAAGGTTTTGACCTGTCTGGAATGATTTATTTGGAGTTTCCATTTCTGAGTGATTTTTGAAACATCAGTGTAGTTGACCGAGATGAAAGGGCATTTCAGACCGTCAGAAAGGGAACTCCACTTTTTAGCGGTTGCTAAGCCGTCTGTTGTCAGCACAGCTTTTATCATCAGGTTGTTTTTCTTGCTTTGAGTGGGGGGCTTGGAGCGGAGACCCCCGAGGTCGCTCCCAGCCTGGGTTACTCCGATTCTACGATCGCTGGTTAGAGGACACTTCCCCGTAACACGAGGTGGTTGCATTTCCATCCTCACACCATGCACAGGGGCAGAGAATTACCGTTTCACCTGCAGACCCGTGCTGTGAGGGCCCAGCCATGGAAGGTAAAAGAAAACCCAACCCCCGGCAGTACAAAATACAATCCCGTTCCCACCTAAGGCAAAGAGGGTTTGCGTAGCAGACCCGAGCGTTGTCAGGTCACGCTCGGAGCCCTGACGCTGGTGCTGGGCACACAGAAGGGCTTGTCCCCATATTCCTGGAGGGAGGGGAGCTCTCCATCGTTCCCATACCTGCACCGTAGGCTGGGTCAGAGCATTTCCCCACGTCGACCGTCACCTCCCAGGGAGAGTCGGGAAAGAAGGTTTTCAGAGCTGGGAGCCGGAGACATTCCTCGGGGCAGGTGCTGCAGTGACAGCCGTCGACCACCTCCACCTCCCGAACGCCTTCGAAGAGCAGGAGCCGCTCCACACGCAGGCGGGCAGGCTCGCAGCAGGAACCCGCGGGGCAGGAGCGCGGGGCTGCCGGCTGCAGCGGCGAGTCGGGGCGCCTGACCTGCAGCTGCGCAGAACAGAGCAAGTGGCATACACACTGGGCAAAACATGTCACGGAGAACAACTTCCAGCATCAGCTCCCTGCTAAAAACCTCTTCTGACCTAGAACTGACTCAGCTTTTACTCCTCTCTCCCTGCAGGGCAGCACTGCGCTGCTGGGGTGCTGCCCTTCCCAGTGACACACTGGTATCAAAACTGTTCATTCCCCAAAACCCTGCTACAATCAGCTGAACTGCACTGGCTAAAGCGGTCCTCCTTTCACCCCAGGCTCCTGATCTGGAGGGGCGGCGTGATGACAGCTCTGGGGAACGAACGCGGACCTGCCGGCCTGGAAGATGGCGCACCAGTGGTGACAACAGCGGGGCAAGTGGCAACAAGATTTTTCACAGTTAGAGCCCCCCAGGTGAACGCTCGCAGGACGCACATGTGCAGCACCCTCCAGAGCTTGTTTCCATTCCCTCTCCAGGGTTAGTTATCCTGGTGGAGGTGGGACTTTCGGCAATGTCAGCGCTCCTGGGATAAGGACGCCATCACAGCCTGCGTGTAGCCGTGTCTTCAAATGCACAGGCTCCTTCTAGTCCCTCCTCGGAGTGACACACGGCACGTGATAAGGGAATGACTGTCCTGGTTTCCGCTGGGATAGAGTTAATTTTCTTCCTAGTAGCTGGTACGGTGCTGTGTTTGGATTTAGGATGAGAATCATGTTGACACCACGCTGATGTTTCAGTTGTGGCTGAGCAGTGCTCACACTGGTCAAGGGCTTTTCAGCTTCCCGTGCTCTGCCCGGTGCCCAAGGAGCTGGGAGGGGGCACAGCCAGGGGGGCTGCCCCCGCCTGGCCCCAGGGCTGTTCCATACCCTGTGGCGTCATGCCCAGTATGGAAACTGGGGGAAGAAGAAGGAAGGGGGGACGTTCGGGGTGATGGCAATTGTCTTCCCAAGTCATCGTTACGTGTGATGGAGCCCTGCTTCCCTGGGGATGGCTGAGCACCTGCCTGCCCATGGGAAGCAGTGACTGAATTCCTTGGTTTGCTTTGCTTGCATGTGCGGCTTTTCCTTTCCCTATTAAACTGCCTTTATCTCAGCCCACGAGTTTTCTCACTTTTACTCTTCCGATTCTCTCCCCACCCCACTGGGGGGGAGTGAGCGAGCGGCTGGGTGGGGCTCAGTTGCTGGCTGGAGTTAAACCATGACAATGACATAAGCACCTCAAAGGCCAGATATTCATCATGAAATCATGGGTCCTGCCAGTTTTGCTCAACCAGGACAGTTTTGCTCAACCACAAAAGGCCTCCAACCCCTCGACATATAGGGCAGCAGCTGTCACGTACAGCAGATGTGGCTGAAAGAGCTGGTCTTGCTGCTGGGCTGGGGGAGGACAGCAATACGCTTGGATGCTGCCTGGAGCAGCTGGGTAGGTGCTGCGATAGCCCTTCAGCTGAAATCTGGCCCTTCCTCTGCCACGAGGTATGCAGCGTTGCTGGATAGTTCCCATTTGTCCAGCCTGCATATTCCACTGCTTGCTGGCTAAGGGGGGACAAGAGGCTCAGTGACGGGTTTTCTGCAATGCAGAAGCCAAAACCAGATACTTTAAAACATGTATAAAATCACAGCCCCAGGCACCAGCGTACAACCTTCCCCCGGACCCAGCTGCTCCTGTACGGGGATGACACAAACACTTTTCTCACCTTCTTGCTTCTAAGGAAATCGAGCATGGAGGACTGTCTGGAGAGCCCCAGGAGGCCGGGGTGGGGGGAGCTGACCCACTGGGACAGGCAGCTGGACCGGCACTTCCCAATGTCCACGCTGACAGGACTGCCAGAGACATCTGTGAAACACAAGATTGACAAAAGGATTACTTCTCACTATTTGAGTGATGCCAGGGAGGCCCAAGCTCAGACCAGGGCCAAGTATGACGCAAAAACTGAACAAAAAGACATGGTCCCCCCCCAGGAAGTCTGCCTGGGAGAGAGGGTCCTTCGGCCTGAGCACCGTCAGAAATCCCAGAGAGAAAGCCCTTCACTAGCGCTGCAGACGCGTCTTCCGCGTTTGCAGACCAGAAGTAAACCATTTCATAATAGACTGGTAAGTGCACTACAGAATTAAAAGAATGCAACCAAAAATTCACTAGGAAACAGTAGGTTTTATTTTCTTTAGTGAGCTCATGAAGGATGGGGTGAGAATAGATTGATTAGCAAAGGGAAAACGTGAATGCTCAGCTGGCGCTGAACTGCAGACCTTGAACGTACTGAACAAGCCTGAGCACCCAGCGGAGTCAGGGCAGAAAGAGAAACCCAGCTCTCCTTGCCCAGAGCCCGAGGAACCTGTTCATGCAGCTGCTTGAGCTGAAAACAAACCTGCCGCCCCCCAGTCCCAATTTCACAGCTCCCCAAACCTGCTGCGTCGCCACATCAGCACGACAGGCAGAGGATGGGAAGGTGGGAACGGGGGTGGGAACAGGGGACCGCGGCATCCAGGTTTCAATCGGTTTACTCTGCTGTATTTTGAGTTTGCAAAATATCAGTGGTTATTGGCTAATGACCGTTTCTTCTGGAAATCTTTCTAAAATGAGCTATTTTTCCGCTATAGCGCTGTCCATACTCCAAGGGTTGACTGGTGTAAATCCTCATTTCATCAAATAATAGCGACCAAAACCAGCTTTCAAAGTGCCCCCTGAGTAGTTCAACACCGCTGTAATTCATTTCCTTTAATCTGCTGCAGTTGCAGACCCAGCGTGTGCCGCAAAACTTTAATTTTGCATCGATTTAAAAACTGATCTTCAGTCTCAGTGCGCGAGACAGCCACCATCGGCGTGCTGCCCGACACCAGCAAATATGTAGGGACATTTTAAACTCCCTCTTGGGTTCTGGGTGCCGCTAGCTGCTGGAGGATTTCTTTGCCAGGGAAGTGAGCGAGCAGTAAGCCAGGTAGCGGTCTGCAGCGTGTTAGCCATTCCCGTACCAGCCGTTCCCCGTGGCGATCCCTGTGGATGCTCCTCACCCACAGAAGCGCGCAGACACCCGGTCACTTTGCGAGGGACACTTTGCCAGCTGAAGACACCGTTAACCCCTGCTCTCCCATCCCCACAGCACAGGCCATGTTTATTACTTTTACCACTATCTATTAATATTTTTACTGTTTTCATCATTATTTACTCTTCTGAAGTTGTTTCCTCTGGAGACGACAAGCTGTCACTGCTTGTGACAGTTCTTTATTTGGATACGATCATTTTATAATGCCTACCGTTCACATAAGAACCTGATATTTTGCAAACACTGGAAGCTAAATTTGTACAAGTACTGCTCTCATGCACTGAAAAAACCCTAAGAAACCTCAGATTTTCAGCCATGCAGTTTAAAGCCATTTTCACATATCTGTACTAAAATCAGCTGAAGCTCATTTTATGTAGCCTTACTGCTGCCGCAAGGGGAACTGAGACTAACGGCCGCTCCTGGAGGCCGCAGACTTTTTTCTGGTGGACAAATGGAGCTACGTCCTCCCTTCTCTGCACAGTAAAGTCAGGACACCTTGTTGTCTTGCTGACAGCCCTTCCAGCGTTAACCCCGGGAACCACAATTCTGCAGTGGTGCTGAACTTACGCAGTGCTGATGCTATGGTTTAACGCGGCAGGCAGCTAACCACCACGCAGCCGTGCGCTCGCTCCCCCCCGCAGTGGGACGGGGGGCAGAATCGGGGGGGAGGGAAGAGAAAAAAATGAAATTCATGGGTTGAGATAAAGACAGTTTAATAGGACAGAAAAAAAGGGAAAATAATAATAATAATAATAATAATAATAATAATAATAATAGAATATACAAAACAAGTGATGCACAATGCAATTGCTCACCACCCGCCGACCGATGCCCAGCCCATCCCCAAGCAGCGGTCACTGCCCCCCAACCAACTCCCCCAGTTTCCATACTGGGCATGATGCCACGGGGTATGGAACAGCCCTGGGGCCAGGTGGGGGCAGCCCCCCTGGCTGTGCCCCCTCCCAGCTCCTTGGGCACCGGGCAGAGCACGGGAAGCTGAAAAGCCCTTGACCAGTGTGAGCACTGCTCAGCCACAACTGAAACATCAGCGTGGTGTCAACATGATTCTCATCCTAAATCCAAACACAGCACCGTACCAGCTACTAGGAAGAAAATTAACTCTATCCCAGCGGAAACCAGGACAGTCATTCCCTTATCACGTGCCATGTGTCACTCCGAGGAGGGACTAGAAGGAGCCTGTGCATTTGAAGACACGGCTACGCGCAGGCTGTGATGGCGTCCTTATCCCAGGAGCGCTGACATTGCCGAAAGTCCCACCTTCACCAGGATAACTAACCCTGGAGAGGGAATGGAAACAAGCTCTGGAGGGTGCTGCACATGTGCGTCCTGCGAGCGTTCACCTGCAAGCAGTGTAAGCACTGCTCAGCAACAACTGAAATGTCAGTGTGGTATCAACATGATTCTCATCCTAAATCCAAAACACAGCACCGTACCAGCTACTAGAAGAAAAAAAAACCCAGCTCTATCCCAGCCGAATCCAGGACAACCAACCAGAGGCAAACACAGAATTCAAACGCGTTGCAGCCCACTGGTACAGAAAATGAAGCCTCTGTCGTGCAGATGAACAGACCTAGGGGCCAGCCTACTCATCAGTTCTTGTTCTACAAAACACGCTTTAAGTGTTGGATTGTCTGGGCGGCGAGTCCCCAGCGTATTTCTGTCCTTTATCCCGAAGGAAAAGTCACTAGGATAATTTGAACATAAAAAACATCTGAGGGATGATGGGCGGGATGTGAGCGGGGAAGCTTAAAGGACGCAGGTTTCTTGCAGGTGAAGGGGGAACTCACCATGCCCGACGTGGAGGAAACGGCTCTGCCGCCTGCAGCAGCCCCTCTCTGCAAACAGGTTCCCTTGCTCGTCCCCTCTGCCGACGGCTCCGGCACCTGCAGCCACAAACCACCAAGCCCAGCATTACCCCAGTTACAACTCACCACCTTTCCTGCTGGAGCCGGGAGGAGGCCCTGAGCGCCGAGCACAAGTTTCCAGCCACCTGCTGTCCTGAACCAAATGGCTTCAGCATGAGGAAGAGATTTAGAGTAGTTATAAATGGACGCGACCCATCTGACCTCTCAGACCCGGCTAGTTGGGCTAACCGCCCTATCTGATTAATTACTCCAAGAAAAGGCTGTGTTTAGCAGCGTTTTATCTTAGGACATCAGTCCCCTGCTCTCTTCTACTGCTACGTTACTGCAATGCGAGCCCGGATAAGAGGAGTAACCTCACACAGCGCAAAGCAGCTTGTGGACACCAAACTCCCCAAAGATTTCTGCACGCAGGTTCCTCCAAGACAAACCCCGAGTTATTTGCTGAGTGCAGACAATCCTCCATGCTGCTCACAGCGAAGCACTGTAGAAAATATACACTGTGCCCCTACAGAAGCATCAGACACGAACAAAGCCTGTGCGCAGCCTCGCACCACACACCCGCACAAGCCCTTTTCTCTCCTATGCAAGAGGCCAAAGCAGCACCAAAGACAACGAGAAGGAAAAAGGAACTTACTGGCGAAGCTGGGAGCATGCAGGAGCCCTGCGAAGAAGACTACAGCCAGCGGGTCCTGCATACTGCACCCTGGGAAACACGAAAACGTCTCCAGTATCTCTGACACTTATACCGAGCCCTCCCTCAGCAGGCGAGAAGGTGAACAGCTGAGACAAATGGGTTTGCATATCGCCGGCGAATGTCTCCGGATTGCGATCTGAGCAAACACCTGAGCAGCCTGGGCAGTGACGGCATCTCTCCCACAACGCGTCTACGGGGATCAGGCTTCCAGCAAACTTCAAAGTGTTTCTTGAGAGCAACTGGTTTTGCTCCCAGCCTGGGGAAGCTCCCTTGGGGGTCTTTGTTCTTACCACCACTTTCAAACTAATTAAGTTTGTGGTGACTCGGAGTCACTTTCAAGTCCCCTCATTTGAAAGGAACGTGCACCCCTCGTCCTCCCTCATCGCATTCAACGGCCTTTTTATCTAGGGCCAACCCTCTTTTGTCCCTCCGCAACACCAGAGCTGAGACAAAGCTGGCTCTTTGATAAAGACAGCAACACGGCAGGACGCAGCCACGTCAGCAACGCCAGCGTGTTCCCCACGACCACACGGAGAGGCTGGCAGCTCTGGTTTTGCCTCTTTTCAGTGTGACTGAGCCCTGGAGCCAAGAGGAGGCACCTTTCTTTCTAGCTTGTTAAATGCATGTCGGAAAGTACTCGTCCTGCAAACAGCAGAGGCAGAGCTAGCGCTCGCGTGCTGGAAGGGACTCTCACAGACGTGCCGGTCGAGGGCAGCACTGTGAACACTTGCTGCACGCGGCTCTGAAATTACAGAAGTTAGGCTCTCCGCAGCGACTTGGCCACGTGCATGTGGCAGGGACTAGATCCAATTCCCAAAGAAGTTTTTTTTTTGCCGGATTCAGGCATGTGAGCACACAAGAGAACAGCGATGGCAGCGTAATGCATCTGACACCACTCCGGCCTTCAAAATACGGTTTTGGGGTTGGGTTTTTTTGGCTACAATTACTTACAGGTGCAGCAATCACAGAAATTTATGGAAGCTGTACACCCCTAGGAACAAGCCAAGTCTCCCCGGAGCTCATACATGGCTCCTGGAGGACCACTGGGCCTCACTGGGACAGATGCCTTGAGGCAACAATTAGCAAAAGCAAAATGCGCTTAGAAGGCATCCTTTCCAAACTACGCCATTTACCACAGTGCTACAGGAACACCGTCCTCTTTGTCCCAGCAGCACAGAGGAGAAATCAGGACAGCTGTTCAACAAAAAAACAAAAATAAATTTAATTGTGTTCGGCCAAGAAACAAACATATACAAAGAAAAATACATTTCCATTACAAAAAATTCAGCATGCCTGGGCATCTGAGCCGAGCCACTCTCCATTCGCAGCTCTGCGGTGCTGCAGAGTACCGGGAGAGGCAGCGACCGCTGCTCTGCGCGACTGCCGTGCGCCCTGCCCAAAGCTGGAGAGCAGCCTGCACTGCGGCGGAGGGCACCGTTAAGTGACGTACAAAATATTTATGAAAAAATATGCATTTTAAATAAAGAACTTACAACAACTTAAACTGTATACAAAATATTATGGTTGCCATTTCAGTGTCTCAATTCTAGGAGCTATTTTCGAACTCGCAACGTCCTGTTTTCCACCCCACGTCCACCTCTGCAGTCTCTTTCTCCAGAGAGCTCCGGCTCTGCCCAGCTCAGTCCAAAGTACCTAAAAATGAAAAAAAAAATTACAGTCCCAGGAATCAGAAATGCAGTTATGCGAACAAATGAAACTTGTTTACAAGCTGCCAAAGCTTGCAGTAACTTTTTAAAGTAAGCAAATCACACACGAGTAAAACCAAATCTAGCTAAGAAGTATTGTACGTGTCTTGGGGACTGCTTGATTTCTGTTTCACCTCTCAGACGGGCATAACAAGTTACACTATCAATTATTAAAGATGCGGCAACAGAGGGCTCTGCAAACGATTAAGTTCTTTCTCTTCCAAGAAGGAGACGACACAAAATATTGAAACCAAGTGAAACCAAGCAGAAACTCACCTTCCAAAAAAGCGAATTCATCAATAGCTTCAATGGCATTATCTGCAAAACAAATTGAAAGCAATTAGCATAGATAAACCGACTCCGTATTTGCATCTGCTTCAAACAGCAGCATTTGAAATCACATCACAGTACAGTGACCAATTTCAAAGAGGTTTACTTGTTTTGGAGCTGGTGTGTGAAATTATTAGCATAATATTTGGTAGAAGAGAAGTTTTTCTCTCCCATCCTCAGAGAGAGAAAGAGAAGCATCTATGATTGCTTCATCACACTGGGACAGGTGGAAAAATCCTCCATCCTAGCTACCCTTTGCTAAGGATAGCATGGAATATGCTCTCATACCCAGGTCTTTTCTCTGCAGAGTTTTCCTTTTTCCTTGCTGAGCATACACGTAAGCGTCTTTGGCTATGGTTTCCACAAACAACTCCTGCAAGGCAAAAACAAGACAGTTTCACACAGGGGATGAGAGGGGACATCCTGAGGAAAGGTCCTACAAGACTTCAGGAACAAACCAGAATCTCCATCTTAACATTTCCCCTTTCCAATAAATAGCTCTGCAAATAACAAATGAAGCTGTTGGACAGCGATGCGGACGAGAAGTAACAAAGGAGGAGAGAAGGCCGAGAGTGTATTGGACAGAGATGGCTCCTCTGAACACGACTGGGAGATCAGCTACACCCCAGCTGCTCCCAGGGCACCTTCCGAAGGAGGAAAGGTGTCCTGTGCTCGGCAGATGAAGAGGATTGAGCACGGCCGTCCTCGCGTGCCACCCGGCGAACACCTCAGCTGCGGGAAGCAGACGTTCGGCAGCAGGCCTAGGGGTTGCTGCAGGGAGACGCTGAAAGGCAGAGACCAGAGTCTACGCACGATGCCTTCGCACGATGCCAAAGCCATCCCACCAAACACGCCTCGCCTGCGCAATGGGAGACGCTTTCCAAAGGAGGAAAAAAACCCCTCCGTTACAGGTTGCTCCGATTTGCACATCGCAAACCCTCAGCGTGCAACCAGGGCGAGCTGGCAATCCACCCGAGCGGGCACAGAGCCGTCTGGCGGACGCGAGGCCGGGGCGCTTCGCCGAGGGCAGGCTTCCACAGCCACGCTCGCACCGTGCGGGCAGCGGCAACCTCAGGGCGTTTCTTCCCGCCGCCGGGCAGGCTTCGGCGGGATCCCTGACGAAGGCAGACGCGTTGCCGCTGCCGCCAGCGCAGCCGGCTTTTCCCGCGGCTTCCCTGGCCTTCTGCCGGCACCGGCCCCGCCGCCGGGATGCTTCCAGGCGGATCGACGGGCGGCAGGGCGAGGGCAGGGGCTACCGTCCCGCTTCCCACCGGGAGAGCTCAGGACGGGCGCCCAGCTACCCTCGCGGCCCGCGGCTGACCGGGACGAGGCACCGGTCGGGAGAGGAAACCCCCCAAACCCGCCAAAACAATAAAAAACTCTCAGAAAAAGCCAAGCGAGCGGCTCCGCGGCTCCCAGACACCGAGCGCAGCGCCGAGGGCAGCGGCTCCCAGGGCCTCCGGCGCCGCCCGGCGCGGCCCTGCCGGCTCCCTCAGCCCGGGCGCCCGGGCCCGGCCCCGGCCCGCAAGCAGCGGGGCGGGAGCGGCCTCCCAGCCGCGGCGGCCGCCTCCCAGGCCGCCGGGCCTCCCGCCGCCCCTCACCGTGGCCCGCGCCAGGACGAAGACGGCCTCCTGGCTGGCCAGGCTGACGTCCGGGTCCGCCTTCACCAGCGCCTTCACCCGCGCCAGCGGCAGCCGGGCCAGGCGGGCCGGCCCCGGGCAGGGCGGCCCCGCGCCCGCCGCCTCCTCCCCCGGCCCCGCCGCCTCCGCCACCGGCACCGGCACCGGCACCGGCACCGGCACGGCCCCCGCCGCCGCCGCCATCCCGCGCCCCGCGCCGCGCCTGCGCGGAGCCGCCGTGGGGCGGGGGCGGGGCGGGGGAGGCGGGAGCGCCCGGCCCCGCCGAGCGGCTGCGGCGGGAGCGCGGCTGCGGCAGAGGCGGGGGCGCTCGGCCCGTCCCCGTCCCCGTCCCCCCAGCACGGGCCGAGAGCTCCCCGTCACCCCCACTGCGGCCCTGCATCCTCCCCTCACCCCGGCCGCCCACACCGGCCCTGAGCCGCCCCTGCCCCTCCTCCCCCCGAACGCAGCCCCCCCAAACACGGGCCGTGAGCTCCCCATCGTCCCTGTCCTCCTCAAAGATGGCCTTTGGGGCCTCCCCGTCACCCTCTGTCCCCCAAACACGGCTCTTCGGCCTCCCTCTCCGCCCAAACAGGGCTCTGCCCTCCCCTTGGCAGTGGCCCTGGAGCAGTGGGGCAGGCGGAGATGGGGACCCACCTCTCCGAGGAGGTGCTGTCACCACCGGCCACCTGCCCTGTGCCCCCATGTCGGCTCCCTGCGGGTCGGGTGTGGGACCTCCGGACACCCCCTCTCCGTCCCGCCTCTGGCTGGTGGGATCAAACCCTCCAGTGCCGGGCTCGGGCACCCACCACCCTCCGCCGGACCCCCGGGGACTGCCACCCTTGGCCCACTGCTGGTGGGACACCTTCCCAAAGGGCTGGAGGGACACCCCGCCCTGGGGCAGGGACGTCAGCTCACGGCTGGCCAGGGCATCCCTGCCACGGGGCCTGACTCAACCTCTCAGGCCTTTCCTGCCTCTGAGGCAATCAACAGTGAAACCAGGACATTTCAACACATAGAGATGGCCCAACTCGGTGCCGCGCCATGCAGAGCGCTTCCCCTGCTTCCCGGCGGAGCTCGGCTCTTCAACGGAGCAACTGTCCCCCGGTTTTGGATACACTGGAAAGCCGTAGCCTCTCCCCAGCCCTCCCGTGCTCCTGCAGAGCTCGGCTGCGCGGGGCCGTGCTGGTTTTGCCGTGCGACCCCTGCGAATCGCCTCCACCCGTTGCAGGTCCCGTGGGACTCTGAAGTCCTGACCTGCAGCGGGTTCGCCTTGGCCACCGTCAGACGAGAACGTAACCTGCCCTCCCGGTCCTCGCAGCAGCCTGCCCCTCGCATCCCGGAGTCGCTCCCTGAACCCCAGGCTCTGTTCTGGATGAGACTCTTAACGGCGGCAGGGCTTGGTGGGCTTCAAGCTTCCCAACAGCAGCAGAGTCCAAGCTAGCGGTGCACCAAGAGCTGCTCCTCCTCCTCTCTCTCCTCCTCCTCCTCCTCGTGCTGTTTCATGGTCAGGCTGCAGCGACTTCCTGGCGTTGCACACAGCTTCTCACCAACCGTTAGGAAAGAGCTGCTGGTTTCAGCGGAGGGGGACTTCGGAGAGGCTCGCCCTGCACACGTCCTTCTGCTTGGATGCCTCCAGTGGCCTTTAGAAAGGAGGTGAGCACGCAGGAAAGCGTCCGCTGATGGAAAATGGTGAGTAACAGCTGGACCTGGGCTGCGCTGGACGTAGGGATAGGGCGTGGGCAGCGGAGCCGTCTCCTGCTTGGAAAGGCTTTGGCAGTGTCCTTGCGAGGGGCTGGATCCTGCTGAGACCCTCGCTCCTCCTGGAAGACAAAGTCCTCCTGTACATCTGAGCTGGTCGGAGCGTCAAAGGTCTCTGACCAGTTCCTGGGCTGAGTGTGAGATTTGCTGGGTGACGTTGGGCTGGATATAAAATCTGTGAAAGAGGAGGAGGCCACGCGCTGCCGCTGAGTCCAGGAGAGCGTCCACCAGTGCAAAATGTATTGAAAAAGCTGGAATTGATCACGGTGACAGTGGCGCTGAGTCCCACAGGTACACCTGGGGGCTCTGTGCAAGTCCCGGCTGGTGGAACAGCTCCAAAATTGATGGTTACAAACCTCTGAATCATCCAGGTGCCAAAAATCCCAGTGGCATGTTTGGGAATCTGGAAGAAGTTGCTTTTTTTCACTAGTTGCTTTTTGCCATTCGTTGCTTTTCTCACTCGTCACTAGCTCTCACTAGAAAGCCCCACGGCCGGGCACGCAGGAAACAGCGGATTCGTGCAGCTTTACCACAGGCTACGCTCAGAGGGCTGCGTTTGCAGTATTTAGCGGGGAAATAGGGTGACTGCCTGGGGTTGCGAGGGGAACTCGCATTTATTTAGGTAAATATACATTTGAGCACTTATGTCTAAAAATATTGCACTAGCTTCTTTGCATACTAACCCTTCTGTTGTGAAAGAAAAAAATTACGCAAGCAGAAACCCAAATTGAAATCCCAGAGGGAGGAGACCTTCAAAATCAAAGCCTACGGCTTGCTGAGGGCAAGCAGAGCAGCCAGCTCCGGTGCAAAGAGACACCGTGGTCCGGGGACAAGGGGGTGGGAGAAAGATGGGGGAGGGCACATGGGAGACCCCTCCCATAAGGTCCATCTGAGAAGCTTAGGAGAAATGTGACCCCATCCCACCTGAGTTTTGTGCCGTACATCGAACCTGGTACTCTTCCAAAAGTTATCCAGACTCCTCCTGGCAGCCTTTCTCCGGAGGCTTCAGAAAACGGTGCGTTTTGGTCATTCAGGAAGCTGGGGGCACCTCTGCGCCGGGGCCAACGTGTCCCAGTTCACGTGTGCACCGTGTGGGCAGCACAGGAAACGCGCTGGTCAGGAAAGTAGGGCAGATCTGCTGCCTCTTGGCCTTTTTATTTGCAGACAGGCTTTGGCAGGATGAGTTTCAGCAGCACCGTTCTGGGTTTTCCTCCGGGGAGGGATGCTGATGGCTCTGTGTGGTCTCCCCACCAACTCCTGCCTGGCTGCCCTGGGTTCACCATGGACTTCATGGGAACCAGGACCGGTTGCTCCCACCCGAGCCCTGGGCAATCTCTAGATCTCAAATTCTGCCCTTAGGAGCTTTGCTACTGGTAAGGCATAATCCCCCACCCCACCCCTGTGTTTTGATGGTCCCTGGTAGTGGATGAAGGGTGGATCAGACCAAAAGACTCCATGAAATGCCTCCTGGATGCCCTCATGGTGGTGGGACCTGTTCCCGATCCGGTGCAGCCCAGTGTTGTTTTCTCAGGCACACTCCAGAACCGCTTTGAGCAAAGACCACGTTTCATGGAGGAGGCTTAGTGTCAGGCCATGTGGAAGAAATACTGCATTCCCCAGGGAGCTCTTTGACTCATTTTCCTCCATGGTGTTTTAACTGGAGCTTTTCTTAATGGCCGCAGACACATCTGGAGGGGAAAGAGGCCGTGGTGAGGCACCTACGGGCAAAGCTGCAAGGGAACAGGAAAGACCCTCCCGAAGCGGGTGGCTGGCCAGAGAGCCGCTCTGCAGCGTCCCCTGCAACGGAGCCCGGACAGACCCCCACCCCGGGCTCCAAGGGTGAGCCGCCTCCCGAGCACCCCCGGACCAGGAGGGTGGACTTCAGCAGAGCTTCTCCATCTCATAGTAAAGGTCAGAATGTGGGACAGCATTTGCCTCCTCATCCTGTCTGTGAGACCCCGGGATGGATGGTGCAACGGAAGAAGGGTATTGCTCAAGACGCCAGCTTCCCCACAACCCCTGCAAAGCCAGGAGGAGGAGACGCATTGAACAAGGAGGGGGGAGCCACCTCCGATCCTCCCCAGAGAAACCCAGCCCAGCAGACGTGGCCGCTTGCCAAAGACAAGGGTGCTCCAGCCGTTCCTGCCAAAGGCGCAGCTGTGGCAGCCTCCCTGGACACTACGGGAAGCCCCCGCGGGGCAGGGCACCCAGCTCAGCCTCGGAGAAAGCCTTTGCCACATGTCAAGGCACTGGGAGCGAGGCCGGCCAAGCCCAGGCGTCCTCCTGTCGTGGATCTGGAGAAGTTCAGAGCGGCTGCACGTCCTGGGAGACCCATCCGTCCTGCCACGGAGTCACCAAGGAGCACTCAGCCAGGTACGGCCAGGCACCTGCAAGTCCCCCAGAGAAGGATGCTGCTCATTCAGGAGGGAAAATCTCCCCAGTTACAGTCTGGAGCTCCTGGGAGACAGAAATATTGGGGGGACTGATGATGGGGGGGCTGGTAATGCCAAAGGGGCTTTTATAGGCATAGCATGTGGAAAGGAATGGGCGAGAAGGACAGCAGGTGAAGAAATGAAGGGGACTAAGAGCCCTGTCCCTGGCTGGGGACAGGTATCAGGCTCTGGGGTGCTTGTAGGGAGTAGGGTTGGAGTAAGTAACGTGAGGGGTGCTGACAAACTGGAGTGAGCCCAGTGCAGGGCACTAAGATGGTTGGGGGCTGGAGCACGTGGGGAAAGAGAAGCTGAGACCCAGGCTTGTTTGGCCAGGAGGAGAAAGAGTGAAAGGGAGATCCTCTCACTGCCCACAGCTACCTCATGGTAGGAGAAGATGAAGCCAGACTCTTCCCAGTGGTGCCCAGGAGCAGGACCGGAGGCAACGGGCATGAGCAGATGACAGCAGGGGAAATTCCAGTTAGATACTAGGAGAAGGCTCTTCCCTGTGAGAGTGGTGTGGCCCTGCGGCAGGCACCAGGGAGATGGGTATCTCCATCCTTGGAGACATTCAGCTGCCACCTGGACGAGGCCCTAAACAACCTGCTCCAGCTCTGAGGCCAGCCCTGCTCTGAGCAGGAGGTTGGATGACACTCCGGAGGTCTTTTCCAACCAGTCCGCCCCTGTGTGGCTGTAAGAGCAGACAAGCCTGACTGGTGAGAAGCAGAGCTGGTCTCCACCCCATGGGCAAGAAGCACGCACATACCCTTTGGCCAAGAGGCAGAGGCTTTCTGAGGCTGGCAGCACGTTGCCTGCAACACCGTCCGCCTCCAAGCCTGAGGGAGCCGCCGAGACTGCCCAGGCACAGCCAGAGCTGTGGCCACCAGGGCCATGGTGCTGGCTTGGCGTGCCCTCCTCACCGGCTGTCCATGGGACGCAGGGCTCGCTGCCTCTTGGACATGGTGGTTCTCCGTTTGGCATGAGCCCTGCCATGTTCCACGGTGGCCTTCCAGATCTAGGCAGATTCGTTGGTTTCTCACAGCTGCCACTCTGCTAATCCACACTTTGGGTGACGAAACTTGTTTCAAATTCCATTTCTTCCTCAACTCCTCTAAGTTCTTGTTGACCACCCCGTTTAAAGGATGGTTCCTTATTAACCACCTCATGCCGTAGCTGCAGGGTAGAGGGCAACCGTGAGAGTAGAGCCTCTCTTCCTTTCCTTATGAGAACTGCAAAACCTAGCTGGTTTATGTTATTATTACAAGACCTTATTATTGGATTAGCACTCAGAGGCCTTCCTCCGGCCCGGCCGTGCCATTGTGCTGGGAGATGCTCGCCCACTGAGACTGGCCCCAGCCGTGGGCTGAGTGGCCCTGGCACAGGGAGTGATCTGCTCTCTGCACGTCCTACAAACCAGCGGTTTTCAAGTATTTATTTGTCTCATGGGTACTGAGGCAAGTTTGAACATCTAGAATTACACCCCTGCCCTGATTTGGTTATTTTTGTTAATTTTTAGGGCAATCTTATGATTTTTAGGGCCTGGTATATGATTGCGCATGCCTCGGTAAATAAGCCGGCAGAGCTGCGATGTTGTACCGTGGATCTTTGTGCCAGTTGTTGGTCTGGTTGATGAGGCTGGTGACAGCTACACGGTGGGTGATAAAAATAAGGGAATCTCAGCGGCGATGTAGGTGTGCCGGCGATCATACAGGGTGCAGCAGCATGTTCTGGCTGCTGATGCTCCTGAACACATGGAGATACCCAGGACTTGCCCTGACTCCGGTACAGCTCTAGAGTTTAGGGTTTTCACCACATTCAAAATATCCATTTTGGCCTCTTCCCCTCCTCTTTCATCACTGGTCCAGGGAGAAAGTAACATTAGAGACATAAGAATGGGAAAATATATATTAAAGCTCCACAGTGAGCTCCCCGATGAGCCGTGCCCCAGCGTGCTGGGAGGAAAGAAAATCCGCAGATGGGCCACGGAGTAAAAAACGCCTCACTGCATCCAGATGTGCAGTCAGTTTTATCTCACCGCATCCCTCTGCACTAAATCTAGCCCAGGGCGGCTCTGACCCTCCGGGTGGGTGATAGAGTCAAGGAGAAAATGTGAAATAATCCCTCACTGCTCCCTCCCATTCCTCTTTTTACCATAGGTTACCCGAAACCAGGCTACGTTGCGTCAGCCCCGGCACGGTTCCCACCGCAGGACGCTCCGAGTGTAACAGGGTACGGACTGAGGCGGCACTTTTATTCAAGGTGGCTTTCAGGCTGTCCCGACCCAGTGGGAAGGACACGAGAGGGAACAGCAAGAGGGTCCTTGGGTTTTTCTGCCTGCTCCTAGAGCCCAGCATGGGACAGCACCTTGTGCAGGCAGCTCCTGCGGTGCAAAGCGCCATCCTTCATGGGCTGCATTACTGCACAGGTCTGGCTGCTGCCATCGCACCCCGCTGCCCAGCTCCTGCACCCCAGGCCGCTGTGTCACGTTGCCGAGCCTTGTGAGGAGCTGCTGGCACGTGGCACAGAGCTGCTGTCCCGCTCTGCCCCAGACCCGGGGCCAACCCACGGGCAGCCCAACTGCCTGTTGCCCACCAGTCTCAATCCTGCCCTTGGCCCCCAGTGCTGTCGCTGCAACAGGGCTTCCTAATCACTGTCTGCCTCGTCACAGGGGTGAAGATGAGATATACGATGATGTAGAGCCTGTTGGGCTGCTCGGGAGCAGCCGAGGCTTTCCGCTGCCCTCCGTGTCCCGGCCGCCAGTGCATCCCCGCCCCAGAGGAGGTAGGTACCAGAGGGGCTGGGATGCTGGTTGGGGTGAGCACTGCAGCTCAGAGAGCCTCAAGGCCCCGATGAGCCACGGGCAGCAGCGGAGCCTGCGCTGAGCCTGCTGCTCCCATGCACGGGAGGGCGATGGATTTCTCTGCTGCCTTGTAAATGGGCATGGGAAACCCTGATCCCCCCACACTCAGGGGTCAAACTCAGGGTTTGATCCCAGGAGGAGAAAGCTCTTGCTGCTCTTTCAGTCTTGTGTCCTGTCTCAGCGGGTGTCTACACCTTATAGCAGCCTCACGGCAACACCTCTCCCGGGGTTTGGTTTTACAGGTGAAGATGCCAGTCAAGCCTCTAACAGGGTTGCCTTGCTGGCAGCTGCACAGAGGTAACAGGGGTTTTTACTCTTTCTAAGGGTCCCAAAATGGCCAGGGCTCCTCGCTGCTTTGACAAAGCTGGTGGTTTAATGGTCTCTGCTGGGCTTGCCATAGAAATATCCATGGTGAAGAGCACAAGCGGCAGGTTTAAACCTGGCCCGAGAGCCCCAGCAGCCCTGGAGGGAGGCACCTTCGGGCGCGAGGGGGGAGCTGCTGCGGGGAAATGCTATGGGGCAGCAAGCGGGGGGAGAAGGGGAAGGGAGGGAGCGGAGCGTGGGGTCACCGGAGCTTTCCTGTGACTCGCAACGACTCTGCAGAGAAGCCCAAGTCTCCCGGAAGATGAAGCCGATGACGCTCAAGGAACACAAGAAGGAAGAGAAGGCAGACAGGGAGTTTCAGAAGAAATTCAAGGTGAGCAGCAATGAGCGATTGCTTATCCCTCTGAGCTCCCCCTCACCTCCCAGGAAGGGCGCAACGCAATGGCAGAGAGGAGCTGTGCTCCGTAGAGACCAGCTGATACGCAGGTCACACCTGCCCTGTTCCTTACGGAGACCTCCCCAGGTCAGCCCAGTCCCACAGACCATTTGCCTAGAGAGGGATCGGCTTTTTCCAAGAAGGACAAGCGGTCAGAGCTGCCCGGCTCACGCTCCCCTGGGGCGGCTGCTGAGCTGCAGCACTGCTGTTTGTGTTTCAGTTTGAAGGAAGCATCAACATCCTGACTCAGATGATGGTTGACCCTGCAGCAACCGAGAAGAGGGGCGGAGGGAAGAACCTGCCACTGAGACGAGGAGAAATTCTTGATGTCATTCAGTTTACAAATCAGGAGCAAATCCTCTGCCGAAACAGCCAGAGGAGGTGTAAGTGCGGGGGGGGCTGAGGCTTCGCCCACAGCGGGGATCACAAAGTTTTGGGAACAAGTTTCTTCGTGCGCACACACCCCGGCAGACAGCAGGAGACATCCCCTTGCCGTTAGACTGACCTGACGTACCCTGGGTCTCAAATGTTCCCACTTCTCTTTGCACAAATGTCCTGCTCTTCCGCTCGGCACCAGCATTTCTGCCGTTAGCTGGGCTCGTCATCTCCCTCTCCTGAAAGCCTTCGCGGCTCCCGGAGCCTCTCGGCCACCAGCCCGGCACATCAGGCTTTGCCGTAGGCATAGACTCCACAAGCCATGTTTGCACCAAAGGATGCCCAGGTGAAATGGGCTGCAGATCCCCCAGGCAGAGAGACGGGGATCAGGCTCTTCCCAGCCAGCTGCCACCCCGCCTGGGTGGCTCGTTCCCTGCATTGCCCCGAGCTGGTTCCTCCCAAGGCTCCAGCTTGGCTTCCCAGAGCTGGGCTCCTCCTTTCCCCCAGGTCTCCCTGGGCATGCCAGACCTTGCTAAACCCTGCCTGTCCTGGGCAGGGGCAGGTGAAACCCCACCTGCACCCCGCACAACCTGACGTGTTTTTCCTCGCTCTGTTGCAGATGGCTACGTGCCCCGGGCCGTGATGCTACACCTGTGAGTACCTCTTCCCCAAACCCTTCCTCCCCACTCCACGAGCTGTAGCGATTGCCCAGCGAGTGCCCAGCACCGAACCAGCCCTGGCCGCTGAGTGCCAACTCAAAACCATCCAACCCAGGCAGTGATCATAAGCATAACACCAGCTAATTCCCCTGGGGGTGGAATCTGCCATTTCTGGTGTCAGGAGAGGTTCTGGCACTGGGAGCAACATCCCGGGGCACTGGGAGCCCTCCCCAGGCTGTGGTCCCTGACATGGGACCTGCCCAGACGCTGTTCAGATGCTGCCGCTGGCACGGCACGACGGGCCAGCGCTGCCCCTCTGTGCGGCTGGGTCTGTGGCTCCGGCAGCCTGGGACAGGGCCACTGTCTGTGCGCAACGTGAGAGGGGCCAGAGCCGTGCTCACCCCATGCCGGAGGATCCCGTCTCTGTGGGGAGAGCATGAGGCTGGGAGGAGGCGAACGGGGCTGCGGGGAGGACGCCAGAGCCCACAGACACGTTAGGAGATGGGACAGACGCGGCAGCAGGAGCTCTCAGCATCGAGAGGCAGTGGGGACATGGGAATCCCAACTGCTCACAGCACCCTGTCTTTTTCCTCGCAGGGACACTGACATCTATGATGACGTTGAGATTTACGGTAGGTGCAGAGGGCACTGCTGCCGTAGCCCCTTTGCCAAGCGCCGGGTGCTGCTCGCTGGCGTGGGCAGGCAGCAGCGATCCCCACGCCAGCACCAGGGCCCCCCCGCCTGCCCCCTTGCCGTCCCCCCGCCCCCAGTGATTCCTCTCCCTCTCTCTGGGACATCCCTTCCTTTCTCTCAGTTCCCCACATCTTCCTCCATTCCCAGTTATTTGGACTTCCCCGCACCCTTTCCCTTCTCAGCTTGCTCCCTCACTTGCTGCCGGCCCCTGGGACCCTTCAGTGTCCTTTGAGATGATCCCCCAGACAACTCGGGATGCCCTTTCCCGAGCAGTTCCTTGCTCCAGGCATGCAAACGCCATGCCCCAGCTCGCAGACAGCTCTGAAGATGGCGCTGAATAGAGACAACTGTATTTTAGCTGTACCGATAGGCTAACATTTCGTCTAATTCTGCCTGGCAGGTTGAGTGATCCATGCTAAAGCCAAAGGCACAAGACGGCATCAACAGAGACCTCCCCGAGGAGGAACATGAAGACAACGCTATGCCACGCTCCTGCTTTGGAAGGGGCTCCGCTTCCTCCGACATAGCCTGCAAAAGCCACCGTGTCCCTGCCGAAGCGGCGAGGCCGGTCAGCACACTGCAGGGCGGCGAGAATCCTGGCCCACGGGGCAGGGACTTCAGAGAGATCCTCAAGTCAAGCCTTCTCCTTGGCTTTGTTTTGTCTGTGTAAAACATGGCAATGGTTTGAGAGGCTTTTGTGGTCTTATTTGAGGGGGGTGGTGGTTAAAGTCTGGGCCAGAGCGGTTTTAATTCAGAGAGGTTTTAATATTTCCCCATTCCCAGAGCATCCTCAGCCGGGGAGCAGCGCTGTATCCCTAAACCCACCCAGGCTGTCCTTCAGCTGCCTTCTGCACCGCTCTCCTGCCCCAGTAAGATTCCTGGCCTGAGCCGGCATCAGACTGGGCATAGAAATACTCTAAAACATTGGGGGCAGCAATGGTTATTGAGCAGGCGTCCCAGCAGCCGCCCGTGGCCTTGGTGCAGCTTCCCTGCAGAGCTGTTGGGGTAGGTGTTCCCGTGGGTACCGGGAACCATCAGCATCATCCGTCGGTGCCTTGGGCTGGTGGTATGGGCAGATCGCCACGGGAAATCCCTCGATGAATCAGGAAACAGTCTTCCTTTGCAAGCTTTGCCCTCACGAAGCCCTTACAGATGTGGGGTAGGAAGGGGGTGTGCTCACAGCCGGTGGGAGCACAAATCCTGTGGCAGCCTCTGGTGCCAGGACCCAGATCCTTTTGGATCAGGAACTGGGATGGGATGGGAGTTCTGGGGCTGAATCCTTGCTCTCAGCCTGCAGCACGTGGCCCTGATCCTGGGGGGTGGAGGGTTAACTTGGGAGGGTTCGCCACCGGCACCGGCAGGATGCCAAGCCCAGATTAACCAGTCAAAGACGTCACTTTCCATGACGGGAAAGGCTCCCAAATAGACCCGAAGCTTTTGGTCCCAGGGATTAGCCACTGGCACGCTCGGCTCCCGGCAAAGGGCAGGGCTCCATCGGCACGGTGGTGCCCGGGGCGATGAACGGGGCCAGGAGCTGCTCCGAGGGGCATCGCCTGGGCGGCTGAGGATGACCATGTGGGAGCGGGTCAGGAGAGCTTTGCTGAACTCGCTGTCCACGACCTTCCTGCATGTCTGGAAGTGGGTACGGGCTTTCTGGCATAAAAATGGCCTCTTGACTCTGTCGATGCTGTCGGTTGCCACCGGCTGCCTCCTGGGGTTCCTGCTGCGGGCGCTGGAGATGACGGAGCTGGTAAGCCTGGCCGGGCCGGGGACGGGCGCGAGGGGGATGCAGCCGGGGCGCCCAGCCCTGCTGCCGGCAAGACACCACCATCAAGGGCCCCAGACCGAAAGCAAAGGCTCCTGCCTGAGCAAACCACCTCCCAGGGCAGGTTTCTCCCTATGGCTTTTCCTTTTTTTTTTTTATTTTTGACCAAAAACCTGCCAACAAATGCCAAAGCTGCAGGACAAATCCTGCCTCCCGCCACTGGGAGTGAGGGGCTCCGGGACGGACCCCATGGGGCTGCAGGAGCCTCCAGGTGGGATGGGGATGGGAAAGGGGGGAATGGGTGCTCGGCCGCTGGGTGCTCAGTAACACCTCCCCCGTACACAAACAGCAGTGTTGGGGTCCAAGGGGCGAGCTCCTCCTGTTGATGCAGATGCTCAACCAAAGCACGTTTCCACTCTCTGGAGAAGGCCCAGCAAATAAATACGGGGTTGGTGGAGAGCCCGGGGGGCTTCCAGGGGTCACCTTCCTCTGAGGACCCTTGGAGACAAATGCATTGGAGAAAAGGCACCTAAAAGGTGCGTCCGCTCGGCGCTTTCTAGGAGCATTGCGTGGTTAAATGTCACTGCACTGAAATCCACGTGGCTTTAACGACACCGGGCATCTTGGCTGTGGCTCAGCTCTGATCTTCGGCCGGGCTGGCTGAGCCCGGGAGGGGGGATGCTGCTTCGGGGAGAGCTCAGCCGGTGCTGGAACATCCCCGTGTCACCCGCAAGGATTTAGCAAAGTCTTGTCAATTCAATTACGCCCTTCAGCATCACCTCCCGCAGCGGGGATGATCTTGTTACTTAAGTGAAGCCGGGTGTAATCTCCCTGCACCCTGGTGCATGCGCCCACGAGAGACCGGCAGCCTCCCACGCCGGGCTTGAGGGCAGCGGGGCCCGGGGGCTCCTGCCTCTCATCCTGCCATGCACCGAGTTCATCCATCCTCTGCCCCACTCCCATCCTGCCCTGTTGCCACAGCCCTGCACGTGGTCCCCAGCAGCAACTTCTCCCCATTAGAGACTTTTGTCCCAAAATCCACGCCGCAGATGAGGGGCTGGAGAAGCAGCCGGTCCCCGCTTTCCTCCTCGTGATAGGAAAGCGTCACGAAGCCGAGGAACCCACTGACAAAGGAGATGCTGTTCAAATCAGTTACTACTCCTTACACACAGCTGGACCCATCACGGCTCGGCTCTACGTGAGCTCCCTGGGGATTCAGCCAAGTTTGGGCCACGCGGGCGGGTTAGCGCAGGGACAGCAGCATGGAGCATTTATTTTAATAGTTTGCCTTGGCATCCCTCAAAGCCTGGTGGTGTTGGTTACTCTGGAGCAACCAAAAGTACCTGCTTGGCGTGGGGCCATCTCGGATCCATCCCCGACACCTCTACAGAGGCACAGTGAAAGGCTGGGTGGCTGGATGGAGTGAGGGATGGATGGAGGCATGGAAGGAACTCGGCAGCCAGAACGATGGTGGATGGAGAGATGGATGGAGGGATGGGGGAGGGAGGGAGGGAAGAAGGGAGGGATGGTGGCCAGGTTGCTGCTGGTCTCACAGACCCCTCCTCTTCCCTTGGTCATGGCTGTGGGATCTGGGCTTTGGGGGTCTCTCTCCAGGCAGCCCTTCCCCATGCCCGTGTGAGGAGCGTAAGGGGTGGACAGATGCCATGGGGTGGAAACCTCCCTCGGTGCACCGCGAGGCTGCACCACAGACGGGCCGGACACCTGGGCCCTCCCTGAGCTCGGCTTTGCCGTTTGCAGCCACAAGCTATTTCCACCTTTCGCTGCCAGCACCGGGCTGCACCCGACAGCATCAGGGCTTTTGCGTGTGCAGTCGAGCCTCTGCTCCCCAATAACAAGCACAACGATGTCCGAGAGGAGCCAGCAGTGGGGCTGTGGGGACCATTCCCTACAGGGCGATGGACCCAAGGATGTTTTTGGGAGGGGACCAGCCCCACATGCCCCCCTCCAGTTCATAGACGGGTTTCCCACACGGCCAGTATCTCCCATCCCTGGCCCAGCTCCCAGTAAGGGACAGCCAGAGAAACAGCGTCTCTGAGTGCCACAAGGAATGGCTGCCGGCTCGGAACCAAGCTCAGAGCTGGGTCTGGTTGGGAAAAAGGCAAATTTATCAGATTTGAGCCCTTAACCCACAATCAGCGTCCGCTTCTCAGCTCACCTGACACAACAGCTCTGCTCTATGTGCAGGAGAAGCAGTATTTTGCCTTTCCTGGAGAGCTCCTCATGAGGATGTTGAAGATGCTGATCCTGCCCTTGATCACCTCCAGGTAAGACATCATCTTCTGCTTCTAAAGTACCATCTCTCCACCACATCGAAGAGATCGCCCCAAAACTGCCTGGGGTGAGAATAACCCCGGCCCCAAGCAGCCAGCAACCCAGCAGCATCCCCTGGCGTGGTGTCCATCAAACCCCATGATTTCCCAGCAACGGACTGGGACAAATCCTCACCTGGATTTGGCAGGTACCTGCACCCAGGGCAGATACCTGCACTGGCTGGGGTGTTTCCCTTCTTTTTGGGCCCAGCCAGCTGGCAATGCCAGGACCATCCGTGGGCGGTTGATGATGGGCAGCTGTTTAAACTCAAAGCAGATTTCCTTATGTCGAGGGTTTGGAGAAAGTTCAGGTAGAAACCACAAGCATCTCTCAATGTTGCATCTGTGTTTGCACATCGCACTTTTATCAGCCCATCCAGATCTAGAAATAAGAAATAGAGCTGATAGAGTCACACTCAAGCCTAAGCAAGGTCTTGAAGAGCTTACATGGATTTACATATTTTAAACAATTGCTGGCACATACTCATTAGAAATACCCAAGCAATTAGCTCGTCATTCCTCTGAGGATGTGTCACTTCTCTAATGTTTTTCAGAGTTTGCTTGCTGCCCATTTGCCTTTGGTTTATTTTTGGGAGCAGCGTGGTCTCCATCCTGGCCACACTTGGCCTTTTCAGTACCAGCCCTTGTAGAGCTGCTGTCTTTTCCCCTCCGGTATTTCGCACCCCCTTCCCTGACGCGCTGCCTGGTTTCCCTTCGCTCTCGGCGTGCTCTCAGCCCTCCTCGCAGCTCCATGATGCTGGGCATCCCAGCCAACCGCTCTCCCGCCTGTGGGCGCGGGGTCTGCACAGGGCTCCCCGGACTTTTCTTGCATGTTGAATTGAACCAGGCTTTTGTCTTATTTAATTACTGAATGGCCGTGAAGTGGCATCTTCCCTCTATGCACCGTCCCAGAGGGGACCAGGCACGCTCTGGGGATGGATTTGTCCAGGTTGGGGCTCAGCTCTGGAGCTCCCCAAGCCTCACGCTGGAAAGCGTCACCCACCTCCGCGTTGTTGTTGTGGCTTCTCTTGAGCTTCCCAGGGTCTCTCTGCTCCTGGACACGTGGCTGCTGGAGGGGATCTGTGGGCTGGCCACCACCTCAACCACCCCTCCCTTGTGCGTCCCCAACGGTGGCGTTAACCCTCACAGCCTCTGTCTCCATCGCGTCCCACCTGGGGTGGTTGGGCCACTGCCGAACGCCGCCGGCCGGCTTGGCCGGGGCTCTGCAGGGCCCCAGGAGCTGGAGCAGTGAAAACGAGCGGCCTGGAGCTCGGCGTGGGTCTGCGTGCGCATGGGGCATGCTGCAGCCCCCAAAACTCCCGTTTGCCCCCAGTGCCAGCACCGCCGCCTGCCAGCTCTCCCTGCTGGTGCAGCCTGTAATGCCGCCTCTATTTTTAGTCCAGTTTTGTTTAAAAGTAGCTTATAAGCTACTTCTTAGGAAAGCTTATGTATACGTGAAGTCTGAACCAGCAGCTCTCCCCTTTGGGGAGTGGGGTCTGTCCCCACCAGGATTTTATAAACCTTGCTGGTACCTTTCTTTGCTGTTCACAGCGACACGCAGCAGCAGCACAGGGCGACAGAGTATCAAACAGTATCAAAAAAAGAGCAGCGTTAGTTATTCACCATCAAAATACACTAAGAATATTTACTTCTTATCCCTTGGAGAAAAGAGAAAACATGGCCAGGCCTTGCAAAGGGACTCAGAGAGGTGTCCCCTGCCCTTCGCAGCTCAGCCTGGTTCCACGAGCCCATCCTGGGCATGAGATCCTGTGGGCACAGGCACGTGAATGTGTGAGAGCTCGGTGATCCCTTAAAGCATTGGTTAAAAAAATATTGATGGAAACTTCTCCCACCTTGGAGATTTTGCCCATCAGATGCATCTTGCGCAGTTTTGGGAGCAGACGCTGACCGCAATCGTTTCTGCTGCAGCCTCATGTCTGGGCTGGCCACCATGGACTCCAAGGCCTGCGGGAAGATGGGGGTGATCACCATCACCTACTACCTTTGGACAACCTTCATGGCAGTGACTGTCGGCATCATCCTCGTGGTCAGCATCCACCCTGGCGCAGCTGCCCAGAAGGACGACTACTCGGTGGGGAAAGTGGTGCTCAGCTCCGCTGATGCGTTACTGGATTTAATCAGGTACGTCGCCGGATTTCAGGAGGAGCCAAGTTTATGGTGGCGTTTCACAGACAACATCATCCCACAAGGCACTGAGTACCTGGAGACACTGAGATCTCAAGGGAAATGGGAGAACCTTTGGCCAGGCACTGGTCCCTCCAAGCCCAGCGACGTGGGGTTCATTTCTCCCCACGCACGTCCCTCTGGCCACTCTGTCACCCCTGTTGCCCTCGTCCCAGAACCACCAGCAAAGAGGGGTGCGGCTGCAGAGAATGGGAAGATTTAAATTCCCTGCAAAGCTCAGCGGTTGTCCCTCTGCAGCCCTGGCCATGACATGCCAACCTCCTTGGGCTTTGCAAGATAAAAATGAGCAGGAGTCGGCCCAGGGCTGGATTAAAGCAGTGGACAAGGGTTAACTGGGGAGGGGGTGCAGCACAGAGAGGGGCTGGGGGAGAATCTCCATTTCTGGAGGCGTTCGATCGACTGGACACGGCTCTGAGCATCCCGCTCCAGCTCTGCGGGCGGTCCTGCTCTGAGCAGGGGGCTGGAGGTGGCAGATGTCCATCACAGCCTCTGGCTTTCTATGAGTCCAGTTAACGCGTGGTTCACAGTCCTGCTCCTCATTCCCCTTCCAGTCTGTCTTTGCCCCCAGCTTGCACAGAGGACATCAAGCTGGCGTTGGCTGTAACCGTCCTCCTCTTGGCCTCCTGCCCCCAGAGGGGCTTCCCAGCTTGTTCCCTGGGTTCTCACGACACACTTTAACCCCTGCGCAATTGCTCTCTTACAGAAACATGTTTCCTTCTAACCTCATCGAAGCTTCGTTCCAGCAGGTGAGTCCACCCGGCCCCACCGCCGCGGGCGGCTGGGATGGTGCTCAGCTCCAGACGGGGCTGCTCATCCCATCTGGGGGCTCTTCCCCACCCACAGCCTGGACATGAGCCCCTTCCCTTCCCTCCGCCTCCCTCCCCGCCCTGCCTGCTCCCCGGCTGCTTTCTGCGCACCCCAGGGCGGGCACCCGAGGGCGGGAGGGCGCTGGTGGGGGCACGGACTCGCAGGGACGCCCGGGAGGGCTCCCGGACCAGAGCAGCACAGCGTCTCTGCCCTCGGACCCCGCTCTTGTGCGTCTCAGTCCCTGGGGATCGGGCAGCCGAGGGGCAGGCAGGCAGCAGCCGTGGGGAAGGGACACTGAAAGGAAAGGCTGGGTGGACGAAGGGGAGAGGGAGGGCCCAGGCCGGGAGAAGGGAAAACGAGCAGACTCACAGCACTGGGAAAGCATCCGTAAAGCCCCCAGAAGGAGAGTGATGGTGGGTGAAGGGGCCTCTCCATGGGGACCACGACGCTCACCCAGTGCTGCACCAGGATCCTGCAGGGACCCGACTCGCAAATGCCACGCGCCTGCCCGGAGAGGTGCAGCCTTGCTCGAGGATGGCTGTGCGGAGGTCTGCGGGGAACCACCACAGCTCCCCTTGCCCATTTCTTCCTTCTCTTTTCACCAGCCTTTTCAGCCTGAAAAACAAACTTTGAACCTCCAGGACCACCTGGCCCAGTGATGGCTTTGCCTCTGTGTTCAGAGCAGGACGGAGCCCATTGCCAACAGGACACTAACCTCACTGCTTTGCTTTTGTTCCAGTATCGAAGTGTTCTTGTCCCGGTGGTGAAGTCTCCCGGCTTCCCAAAGATCCCAGGGAAATCTCTCAGTTTTATTTACTTTGCACCCGACGATGAAAACCCTGAAATTCATCGGCCTGTGTTCCTCGAGCTGACGCCGTCGCCGGAGATGACCTACAGGACCCTGCCCGGGACCAGCAACGAGATGAACGTCTTGGGAATCGTCATCTTCTCAGCAACGATAGGTACCTGCTCGATAGAGACCGGGGCTCCGCGCCCCGGCCCAGCTCGCAAGGCTGTTCAACCCAGAACCACTGCTGTGGCCGCTGGGCTCTAAATTGAGGTAGGGGTGCTCAGAGGGATGAGGTTATTTTAGCTCTTACTGCTCAAGTCCTTGGGGAACCGGGCACAGCACAGAGCTTGTAGCAACACCTTCATCAGTACCATCCATAACAGAGCTCACAAAAGGTGTTAGGCACCGAGAAGGCTGTTTTCTCCCCAGATTTTCCATATGAGCCTTCACAGCCCAAGCACAGGTCCCGAGGGTTTTCAAATCGTCACGTAAGCTGGAGGATCCTTTTGATGAGGTCTGCTGAAGTGAGCTGTGACTTTTGCAGAGGCTGCCTGGGCCACAGCTCATTACGAACGGTCTGAACCCTTCAGGCTGGCAGTGTTCAAACCGCCCGAGCAGGCAGCGGGTGAAAGCTGGGTCCGGCTTAGTGCCTGTCACAAACGTATGGAGCTTTATAACGGGACTTTCTGAAGAAGGTAAGAAAGCTTCCTGCGCTGAACAACTTGCAATGCTGCTTGGACAAGGTGCTCGGCAGCAATGTCAGGAAGGAAGAAGCAGAGGTTGGATGGAGAGAACATGTGCAAGGGATAGGGAGGAAGAAGGTTTAAAGGGGAGAGGCAGGAGGAACTGGAGGAGGAGGGAAGGAGGAACCCGGAGCTGACTCAAAGCGACACTGGGTGCAGGGCTGAGGGAGAAAGGGAGGAAGAGACAAATCAGGAGGGAAAAGAGTAGGAGGCGATGAGATGGGGGCAGGATTACATGTAGATTAAGAGGTGAAGGCAAGGAGCTTGAACTTAGTGCGTAAGGAACAAAAAGGCCAATTAGAGGATTTGAGGGGTGGAGGCAGCGTAGCCAGCACGGCACTGGAGCGCACCAGACCGCCGCCAAAGCCACGGGACAGCAGCCAGTTTTAAAGGCTACGATACAGCGAGTGCCTGGAGGAGACGGTGAGACCGGGCAGCCACAGCCCCACTTCAGGGTCCTTACAGACAAAAGCGATGTCTAAGGCAGACTCCTGTCCCGGTGCCCAACACCATCCGCAGACCAGGGAAGGGGCCAAGCTCCTGCTCGCAGGACACGCGCCCTCCTCCAGCCCAGCCAAACAAGGGAGGAGAAGCCACTCTTCTCTTCTGAGGTTCCCGCCCCACCGCCCTGCCAGCGCGGGAGCGAGGATCAGCCCCGAGTTAGGGCGCAGCGGGAGATCCCCAGTGAGCTCCGGCCACCCAGCCGCGCTCCCCGGGTTTTGCACGGGATTGATTCGAGCTCCACGAAGCCGCAGACCGGCAGAGCGTCCCCTGCAGCAGGGACGGGCAGCTTGGAAAAGGGCATTCATACATCCGCGGGAAGCTTTACCTGCGAGGAGAGGTTGAATTCGCGGGGTTTGCCTGGCAGAAAACAGGCGAGGGACAGGGAAGGCCAGGCAGCACCGCCCTGTGCTGTGGGAAACGGGGATCAGCTCCTCCTTGCAGCAAGGCGGGGGAGGCCAGGTGGAAGCTGTTTGAGATCTCGGCAAAGGGGATTTGTGTCCAATACCAGAATTAGACAGTTTGTGGGACTGAGACCAAGGCATCCATGCAGCACCCGCTGGCTACCTGGAGTGGCTTCGCTGTGGGTGGTAACCCCACACAGCTACCACAGCTCTGGCGATCTCTTCACTGACCCCAAGCATCTCCAGTCCTCTCCGTTCCTTCCGAAATCCAGAAAAGGGCAGAGATTTAAAGTTACTTGGACCGAGTGGTCCATTTGCTAGGGCGAGCTCTTCCAAATCAGCTGTCTGTAGGACCTCAAGAGAAATGTATTTCTTTCAAACCAGCCGCTATGGCCGCCAAATTCTGGATGAATATTGACAGAGCTGAGATTTAAATATGCCAAGCCTTGTCTGGTTTCTGAAAGTCCTGGCAAAGGTCACCCTATCTCACCTCTCTTCTGAGCAAGCCAAGAGCTCCAACTATCTGCCAAGGGTCCCTAGGAGTCCTCAGCCCTGAAGGCTGAAGAGGGATGAGAAGGACAAGACAAGATCCTGACTGTATTCTTCTTTTCCAAGCTAAAGCAGACACTTGTACAGTGCTTCGGAAGCAACGTTAGCTAATGGGACCACACAGAAAGTACCTGCACCAGGCTGGACAAAAACTCAAAAACTCATTTTTCTTTTGCTCAATGGGTACCTGGGAAACCTCCTCACCAGTGAAAGCAATGGGATTTAGCACTGCCCAGTTCTGTGCTGGCAGGCCAGAAAGCACCATAACCCCTCTAACCATTCATGTACTGCTCTAGTCTTCCTTCAACAGAAAATGGATTGGAATTAGGTTAATACAACAACATCAAAAGAAAAACTGGAATTAATACAGGAGGTTTAATGCCTGTATCTAAGCAACTCAGCTGGATCCTTCCCGAAGTATTATTGTACGGCCACACGTGTTGTCACAGTCGCAGTCTGCGAGCCACCGGCAAAGCCGCCTGCGTGAAAGCTGGTGGGCGGCCAGCAGGGCCGGTGCCGCGCGGGCCCCCAGAGCGGCCGCTGCCCACGGGGATCCGCGGGCAGAGCCCAGCGCTCCTGAAGCAGCTCACCCAAGCGGCAGATGTGGCGTGCGGCTCTGTTCGCTCCAGAGCAAGGGGAGGGATGCGACACAGCATCACGTCCTCAGCTATCTGTAACCCTACCAACCTTTGCCATTTAAAAAAAAACGCTGAACTTTTGTTTCTGGAGCTACATTATTCTTGTATTACTAAATAGCAAACAGACAGCTTATCCACCTTGAGAAGTGACTCCTCCAGCACTGAGCAGCAGTGAAGAGTTGGTCAGTTATCTGTGCCAGGAACAGACCAAATCCTGAATTTGGATTTGGTGGGGGTTTTTTGAGAAAAGGCCAGATGCTTGTATTTGCTTGGAGCGGAGAGTTACCGTGACCCGTAAGAGCACATGGAAATCTGTATTAAGTCTGCCCTGCTGTGAGTTTGCCCAGTGAAACCCAGTCTGTGACCACCAGAGCCTCGAGACACCTGGCGTCAGCCGTGCTGCTCCCCTGGCGCCGGTGAGTAACGCAAACCGCTGTGCTTGGTTGCAGGGCTTCTCCTGGGGAAAATGGGCGAGCGAGGAACTCCGCTGGTTAACGTGTGCCAGTGTCTGAACGAAGCCGTTATGAAAATTGTCTCGATGGCAGTTTGGTAAATCTGTTTTTGATTGATTCCGTTATTTTCTTACCTGTTATCTTATGGTAATGCTGGTCCTATGTCTATAAGTATCTATTGTGAGCACTGGATTTATTTTCATATGGCTGCACCAAATGGTACCAGATACTGCAATGACCGTCATGTACTGCTTCGATGATTGCTGCGTCATCATAAATAACTTTTTATGCTTATTCTTTGCAGGTATTTCCCCTTTGGCATTGTATTCCTCATCGCTGGAAAGATCTTGGAGATGGAAGATCCATCGGTTATAGGACAGAAGCTGGGGCTATATGCCATTACAGTCGTGTCAGGGCTAGCGATCCACGGACTTGTTCTCTTACCTCTGCTTTTTGCGCTCATCACCAAGAAAAACCCCTTTGCTTTCATTCAGGGGATACTGCAAGCCTTGCTGATCGCCTTAGCTACATCTTCCAGGTATGAAAACGTGGCTGGAAAACGCTGATACAGCTGCGAAGGCATCTGGTCTGGGCGTGGGAGACGTGGCTGTGTGTCCGGCCAGGCGAGCTGGGGGAGAACAGGTATAATGCAAAGAAAAATTATGTTCCAGCACTCTTTGAAATGAGCTCGCTTCCAGTTTTAGGAGTTAGCGGGATGCTCGGCACTGCCCCGGTCCTCAGCGGGAGGAGCCTCAGGGCATCTCCGGACCCAGGCAGCTGGCGTTGCTCTCCCGCTCGCCCTCGCCGGGGTTTTCCCAGAGCAAAGCAGCAACGTTTGTGTCTGCGGGTGCTTCTTTTAATTGCTGCAGTCAGTTTTCTTTCAAAGAATTCAAAAGAGGACTGTTGTAGGTGCTTTATAAAACGGCACGGGGTTACGACTCTGGGTTTTAATTGAAAACTTCAAAAGCTCTTCTGAACACTTTACTGAAAAACTTAAATCAACTCCTGCGTATCCCAGGCTCCTCCAAAGAAAAGTGTTGCCTACTTTGATAAGATTTTATAATTTTAGATTATTTTTACCTATTTTATTTTCATTGAAAATCATTCCTCATAACAACAAAGAAACTTTACATTAGAAACTACCGTCCTTTCTGGAAGACATGCAAATTAAAACATTTTCTTAGAAAACATTTGACTAGGCGAAGGGGTTTTCTGGCCTCCCTAATGTTGCTTCTTCACATAATCCCTACAAAACCGCGAGGATCGGGCCTGCCTCCCCCAGCGCCCACCGCTGCAGGTCTCCTCTGCTACTCTCAACCACCCCATCTCCTCCTGAGCTTGGGTCTCCAGCTCCGTCTCCATCGGGCTTTCTCCTTCCTCTGCTCCGCAGCCAGCTAAGCAAGCCGGAGAGCCGCTACGCAGAGGACGGCGGGAGCACTCTGCTCCTCGTCCCAGCCCGGCGGCCCGTGCCAGGGGCTGGGGGCCATCGCGCTTCCAGAAAAGCAGTCCCTGCCTCCAAGAATCTATCGCGATCCCATTGACTTCTCCGTGCTCGCTTCCTTTCTGCCACTCGGTCTTCTTCCTCCACGTCCTTATCTCGACTCCTGCGTGACAGCTCGCGTCTTCGTGCCAGGCAGAAACGAGAGAGGAAGGCTGGGGGACGCGGGAGCCGAGGCAGCTGCTCCTTGCGCGTGCGGCGCGGAGGAGGCGAAGGAGGACCGCGGGGGCCTGGCTGGACCCTGGCACGGCCGGTGCTGGCAGATGCTGCCCCGTACCAACGTTCGAGGTGCTGCAGGATCAACGTGGGGACCAAGGACGTACAAGAAAGCTGTAACCATCACACAGAGCTGTTCCTAAAGAGCGGTGCCTTCGGCCACTGAAATGGCATTCTGACATTTTATCTTGCAGCCAGCAGCTAACCGACTGCTTGGCTAATTATGTACATTCCCCAGGTAGTGCCAGTTGAAGAAACTTTCATTGCTATAGCAATTTGTATAATATTGCTGCTGCATTTACCCTCAGGAGGACTTGCATTTCTGTACTGTTATGTTGATTCCTATTTATAAAGCTCAACGCCAAGAATAGACAGAATTACTGATATTTTCTTGTTCTGCAGCTCAGCAACCTTGCCCATCACCCTCAAGTGTCTCCTGGAGAACAACGGAATAGACAGACGGGTGGCACGCTTCGTCCTCCCTGTCGGTGCCACCATCAACATGGATGGCACGGCGCTGTACGAGGCCGTCGCTGCTATCTTTATTGCCCAGGTCAATGAATATGACTTGGATTTGGGACAAATTATAACGATAAGGTAAATGTTTCTTTGCAGCAGCTGAATTATTTCTCTCTATTCATATTTATAGACGTTATAACAAGCTCTCACCCTTTTCCCATCTGGCAGAGATCTGCACAGAGTGACCCTTGCTGGAAAGCCGAGGGTAGGGAGAGGCGCGGCGTGGACCAGCCCCCTGCGCTGCAGCCAGGCAAAGCTCGGGCTCTGCACCCCAGAATTTGCTGCAGAATCAAAGACTCTGCCTGTAGGCAAAGGCCAGGCCGCGAACTAGGAGCATGGCTAGAGCAGGGCAACACCTGCAGCGCGCGTGAACTATCTCAGCATAGAAGGGTTTGTGCAGGTATAATTTACTCCCCTTCAGGAACTGAATATCCTCATTTTATAAGCAGGGAAATAAAGCCCCTGTCTAGATAAAAAGTAGTAAGTACAGTTGGAAATATTTAGCGATTTTAGGCAGAGGTTACCTCCACTGGAGCGCAGAGGGGTGTTGCGAAAGCACAAAGCCCAGAGTACCTGCTGCAAGCCCTCGGCCACGACGGGCACAGGCAGGGGTTCGGGGTAGCACCAGGGAGCAGGAAGGGGGAGGAAGCCAGATCTGATCCAGTCCTTCCACACAGGAATACCTTCCTTTGCCATGCCATAACTGCGCAGCTGCCGTCTCTTTGCAGCATAACAGCGACAGCAGCGAGCATAGGGGCGGCCGGGATCCCCCAGTCCGGACTCGTCACGATGGTCATCGTGCTAACCTCTGTTGGGCTGCCGACAGACGATATCACACTCATCATCGCAGTCGACTGGGCTCTGTAAGTATTTTCCGGACGCAACGTTACGAGCGGGTGCCAAGTGCCAGTTCACGGTGACCTATTTGAAGCAGCTCTCGGGGAGGCAAAGAGAGATTAAGGGATCACAGAACAAGGCCAGGAGCCAAGTGTGAGATTCTTCATTTTCCGATTATTTTCTTGAAACAGCCCATGATAACTATAGGCAAACGGTCTCCTAAAGGAGTGTTTGACTTGAGGCAATTCTGTTCCGAGGTGCCCATCACCGCCCAGTGCCTCATCAGGGACCGTACGTGGAAGAAGTGGTGATGGTATTCAGCCACTCTCTCAAGTAAGGTCCCCAGTTTGAAATACCAGCTTGTCCTGGTCTTTTATCTCAATTCCTATCTGATCGTACAACACGTCTTTGTTGGAGGTCTCAAATGAGCAACAACATCTATCTTTCTGAAACGTATATACATTTATACTTTTAAGAGATTAAAAGGATGCTACTCTCCTCCGTAGCGAGAGGTAGAAAAGGAGGAAAGCAGGTACATCGTCTTGTCTCCATGAAGCATTACTGTGTAAGGCTGCTAGTCAACGGATTCCCTAGAAATACCTGCAGTCCTGTCTTCTCCAAGCTGTCCAGAACAAAGGAGGATGGACAGCACAAGAGTCACAGCGAAGCAGTGGATGATGCGGTATTTGTTTTGGAGGACTGTTATCCCTGCAAGAGGAACAAGGTCAGGCAGGGCAAAAGGTATCTGGCTCCATACAAAGAGATGTGAAAATTAGCCAGAAAGATGCCAACAATAACAAGAGAGCGATAAAAGGGGTGGAGACGTGCAATTGCTTAGGAAAAAAAGCATGATCTCCAGGGAAAAAAATAATCAGTCAGAGAAACCAATAATAAACCATAAACCACTGGTAATTAATGTGCTCATCCAGTTTGCTGTTTCTGTTTCTGAAACATGGGCATGTTCACAATTAAAAAGTAGAAAGGAGAGAGAAATAGATGTCACATCAAAACAGTAACAAGGTAAAGTACGAGCTGGTCGCACACCAAATCATAGCAGTAAATTAGACAGACAGTTCCTGAACAGATGTAGCAAAACCCCCTCTCGCATTTAATAAGCAACTTCTCTCTCAAACCCATATGTCACCAGAACTAAACATCTCTGGGGTTTCTAAAAGGAAGGGTGACATTTTCAAAGGCCTGCATCCAACGCTGAGGAAGTCTATCTTCCAACGAGATCATCTTCATCTTGATGGATGAAGACCAGATTGATCTTGAGACAAGAGCCGATGCTTGATTACATTTGTCACAGACAAACGGAATAGAAGTCAAACATATGCAGCTTGGGAAATGTGCCATTTTAAAGTACTAAGATAAAAATGAAGCAAATTAGCTAGGTGAGAAAACAGAGAGAGTAGATGCTGACTTCTACATAACTGACCCATGGGTTGCTGATTTGTACTTCACAGCCACCCTGGGCAGAGAGGGAACAGCAGCGAGCATCCTGGCTGCTTTTCTCTTTCTTTCACATAAAAGGAAGTTTCACTTTTCAGGTGAAACTTGTAAAATCAGAACACAACACGAGCTCAGTCTTTGAGCAGCACAGGGTACCCAGCCCCACCACCCGCCGCGATGCGCTGGCTCTTTCTACTGATGTGAGAGGTGCTTGGGTGAACAAGAGGTGCTGTGGCTGGATAAGGAAGATTTCCCCCCCGAGAGGCATCCCAAGGAGTTTTGTGACTCACTGGGGCAGCTCACCCCCACACTGAGCAAAAATGGTGACGATGCCTCAGTTCGGGAAGTAGCACAGGCACTGAAAGGACAAGCACAACGAGACAAAAGCCGCCCCGGCGCCGTCACGGTCCTGGGCTCACACAGACGCCGCACGTACCGTCTGCTCTCTCTATTTGCCAGAACAATACTGCGCTTGTCTCAGCTTGCCATTACCAAAACCAGTGGCAGAGGACGGAGGAGGTAGAGCGGTAGGGATGGAGGGTGACATGTTTCAAAGCCATAAAAGACCCTGGGCACGTTGGCTGTGGCCACCAACTGCATCCTCACGGCTCTCTCTCATCTAGGGATCGATTTCGAACTATGACCAATGTCCTTGGTGATGCCCTGGCTGCTGGCATCATAGCACACGTCTGCGAGAAAGACTTTGCCCCAAAGCCCCCAACGGTACGTACAGCTTGTCTGGGAGAGCAGGGGAACGCGGGAGATACGACTGCACAGACGTAATGCATGTGCTCGCTTAAGAAATTAAAATTGTATTTTTTCTTTTTGCAGCAAGATCCAGTAAGCAACACAGACAAGTTTCCTTCTGTAGAGACCTCACATCTGCATCCCAAAGATAACGTGATTGAAATGATTGAAGAAACTTTGTTCGATCAGACAGGAGTTCATTATAACATCTGTCAGGTGTAGATCACGGCATTCCTGCTCCCGGGAATGGGATCTTGGTGCTAAACACTGACATGGTGACTGTCGTATATGGATGCTCTACAGGATAAAAGCCTTACTTGGCACAAACAGTGGAAAAATCCTCTCCGTCCTTTGAAGACCGTGGGACCCTGCAGCACGCACCCAGGCAGCACGGCTCCGGGGGCAGGGAGCCAACTCCTCCTCGCCGCTGCGGATGCAGCTGTGAGCTCGCGGCCCCGCTGCCCGAAGCAGCTGGGCTTGCAGGGTTTTATGCCTCACGTTTTTCCGAGCCCAGTTCTTTTCCAAGGTTGGGGAGGTGAGCAGGGATTAGAAAACTGGAACTGGACTAGATGAGAAAGCAGTCGAGATGGGACAAAAATCTGACACCTTAGGTCAGCAGCCCTTATCTGCTGGCCGGGCTGCACTCTATAAGCTTTTATTTTCTTTATTATAGAGATTATTTTTTTTAAATCATTGCTTTTTTATTATTATTATTAGGTTCTCATCCAAAAACTAAGATTAAGTGAATTTTTGTCTAGAGCTCAAAATCCAAGTTGGACATAACTGGATTTTCCCACCGTTACCCAAAGACAGGACAGCTGGGTGACGTCTTCCACTCTCGGCATGGGCAGGGGGATTCGTTTTAACTGCAGGGATGGAGGGACCAGCTGCAGGCGTGGTGCTACGAGCTGTTGTTTGACAGGGAAACTAATGGACCAGGCCCAATTGCAACCACGTTGATTTTCCCAGCTAAGGATCTGTCCCCAAGTTCAAATTCCAATTACAGCCTTAAAACCGAGGCTTCCCAGGGCAGCCTTCCGCACAAAAGCCTTTTATACCAACGATTCATGTCGCTGAAATAATTTCTCTTGAAATGCCATCTCATCCCCTTTCTCCCCCTTGCTTTTTCTTTACTGCCACAGGGTTAAGACCCATGGAAGCAGCCCAAACGCCCGCTAACATCACTGAACTCTTCTCCAA
Organism: Platalea leucorodia; assembly: GCF_965183815.1. Classification (NCBI taxonomy): domain Eukaryota; kingdom Metazoa; phylum Chordata; class Aves; order Pelecaniformes; family Threskiornithidae; genus Platalea; species Platalea leucorodia. Next base: position 6,345,504 of record NC_138843.1, on the reverse strand, counting down.
CTGCACATTAAGAAAAAATTCCCTGTGCATAATCCTTCATGCTGGAGTCAGGGGTTTTAAAATATTTTCTAATTTAGAAGAAACATTAATTCCACTTTTGCCAAATGAAAAGCCGAAGTTGTTAAATATAAACCAGCTTTTGCACAAAAACTAGTCGTCTTCTCCCTATTAACTTCAAAAAGCCTTCAAAGCATCGGAATCACGGTCAAGGTAAGCTTGAGGCAGTGCCGTTAACTTTGGCCTTTCTTACCCTTTCCTCCTAGGTTCATTAGTTTTTTATACCTTCTCAAACATTACTGTCCAACTATTCGTCAATAGGAGCAGCTATGTCGGTTGCAAAAAGAAAAATAATCACATTTCAAGTCAAGAGATCTCTGCAGCATCCCTCCCTCCCTGATCATTTATCATCAGCTGGATGTATCAGTGTTTAGTACCACTGTCCCTTAAGTGTTTTGCAGCCTTCACGACTGCAGGCTGTTCCTCTCTGCCCGGAGTGAGCTCGGGCCCACAAAAACCCGCACGGGGAGACGCCGAATGCCGGGGAGGCTCCAGGCAGCTGCCAGCCCTGGGGCAGGGACGCGAGCACCGCGCGCTCCTACGCAGCCGCCTGCCTCCACCACTCATCTACGTCCCCCAAACTACGGATGGAGAAACAGACACTCTTGAAGCATGTTGTTCCAAGGTAGTAATTTAAACCAGGCAAGATTAAAAGGCTAATTTATCAGACCTGTTTAGACGCCTGCTTTACGGGGCAGTAACTGGTGCCTGGGAGCGTCCACATCCCTCGCTGGCTGCCCAAGGGTTGTCCAGCCAACCGGCACCAAGATGAATCCCGCTTTTCACAGTCATTCCCCTCTCATTAAGGAGCTCTGGCCATTACAACACAGAATCTTAATCTGGCAACGTAAGCCAGGACTGAGCGCCCAGGAGAGGTTTCTTAGCTCAGTGGCAGGGACGCAGGAGGAGTCGGGGCCATCGCTCGCGTCCCAGGGCTCTGCCTTCTGCAGAGCGGCCAGGTTTTCTCCCCTGCCTCCAGCAGCTGCAGTCCTACCGGTAACCACTTAAACCAGTGCATCCCCAAGCTCGCTGCAACTGGAAGAACAAACTATTACTGACAAAACTGAATATTGTATCTCGGGAATAAATCTAGAGCTGGTGAAGTAAACACAGCTCTGCGCAGCTCGCCTCGGGAGCTGCAAGTGCTGTGGTTTATCAGGTGTTGGTAACATCTATCTGGGGAGATTCGTTTTAGCAGAGAAGTTTTGATTTGTGAAATCAGCAGTAAGGATGCTGGTTCTATGAAGGTTAAAAGAAAAAGTGTTGTATCAGAGACAAGACAGCCTCGTAGCTTATGGCAAACACAGCAAGAGAGAGCTTTAACCACTCGGCAGTCTCAAACCTGGGCTGTAATCACTTTGCCCCTCCATGAGGATAAAACAAGGCAAAAAGAATAGTTCAAATGCTTCTGAAAGTCTGTCTGCGGTCTGGTAAAAAGCGAAGCCATTACTATCAGCAAGGACAATCCTTCTCCAGCGCTGCAGAGAGGCACAGAAGAGGCAGCTTAACACCTTTTAACAGGAAAAAGAAATTGTGGAAACGTTAAAGAAGCAGATGTACTGAACGCCCGGGTTCAGTGGCTAGTAAGGCACCCGCCGTCCCAGCTGATGTCCTGGGCATGGTACCTCCCCAGCCCCACTCGCATTTTCCATAATCTGCTGGCAGGGGGACCATTTACACCAGTTTGTATCTGCTGCTCAGCAGGGAACAGCAGCCTCGATTTGCCCAAACTGAAAGCAGGCAGGCACCCATCCAACCCCAAAACGTCAGCACGACGTTACGTGCACAGAGTAACGAAAACTTGTCAGTGTTGAGGGACAAGAGAGTTCCAGAAGAGATTTCTAGAAGACAAGAAAGGAGCACAGGGGCTGGGCAAAGTCACTGGGCAGGAGTTTTGTTCCCTCCCGACTACGTTCAGGAGCAGCAGGACTGGAGGGAGGCAAAGCAACGCGTGCTCCACGCCAGGCAAATCAAGGCATCTTGCTTAGCAAACTGAAAACAACCTATTCAGCCTCAAAAAAGGTCACTATGATTAAATCCTGCTGACTGATACACTGCACCTTCACAGTATTTTACACTATTTTCCCAGATACCTGCAAGAAAAAAAGGTGCCTCTCTCCATTCTAGCACTGAAAATGTAACTCCCTTTCTGTTGTATTTCCATGCAACTGGAGACCGCAGAGGCAGCACAAGCTGCACATACTAAACAGGCACTGAAATCTGGTGTACAGAAAGAACAGGAGCTCCAAACCGAAGTTTCTTCCTTGGAAATCCTTGTTTTCCTTAGAAACACAAAAATCTCAGCTGACACTGGGATATAGAAGTTCCCCAGATTACGGTTTGTGTCTATAAATAAAGTGATAAAGTTGGAGAGCAACTGGGGAGAGGAATGTGGGTGTTCTACAAGTATTATTTCCACTGAGAAAAAAATCACAGAAAGCTGCTTCCGCAAGCTAAAATCCCCGTGAAAGATATTGATGGGTTTTGTGGTTATTAAACAAAAGGAGAAGCAGAAGCGGCCCTTGGCTTTAGGGCACCTCCCAAACACTGGCAGAAAATCCACCTATTTGGCCGTAGGAGCTTTGAGTAGGGAACGCCGTTTCACCGACGGTTCTGGTCAGTTCGAGGATGGGATTTGCCATGAACGCGGAGCCGCCCGGATTTGCGTCCAGCGGGCCCTTCGGCCCGAGTGGGAGCTTTACACGAGAGACAGCAGCTCGTTTCTACAGTCCGCGATTAAGTTGCCTCCATCGTAAAGAACAGGTTCCTTTCTGTGCTATTAGACGTCTTCCAGAGCATGAATTATTTTAACGTATCTGAATTTATAAAAGTGATGAGTTTTGATCAGGGACTTTCACTTTTATATTCTTTTTTACATCCTTTTAGGATTTATAAATAGTGCCCATAGCAGCAGCGTAGCATGGTAACATTTGAAATGGAATATATAGTCAGCAGAGAGCGCTGCCTTTCTGTCTTTTAGACCAAAACGTACCTTGGTTTGTTTTACTGAAACTGAAAAAAAAAACAAAATAACTCAATGTTGTAGCATGTGACAAAATAAAATCAAAACAACAGATGTGAAAAACAGCCCAAACCTCCCATTTTTTAATTTAAACTACTATCAGTTTCAAAATTACTCCGTGCAAGGTCTCTAGAATAACTTTTTGAAAATTCCATTCCACAAGAAGTTTTGAAAGTCTTTATTTAAATCTATTAAAACACCAAGTTGTTCTGCAAAATCAGATTTCCAAAGCAGCTCTAAATGATACACATGGCTTAACTACCTCTTTTTTTTTTCCTTTTTTTTTTTTTTTTGGTTTTTTTAAATTAGCAGCACGTAACCTACAGTAAATGCTCCTTCACGGAGTAAATGCCTCCCTAGTGAATGTGCGCTGGGAGTTGTCCGTCTTTGCCTCTTCCCTTCTGATTCCCTACACATCTTTATTTCCTTAAGGAATTTCTCATTTTGTCTGATGCGATAATAAAACTTTCTAAAAAATCGGAATAAATCATTTCAGTCCTTGCTGCAGGCAGGTGCTCCTCAGCACACGACCCACCAGTTCCCCCCATACCATTCAGCAGACCATAGAATCACAGAATCATAGAATTGTCAAGGTTGGAAGAGACCCTTAAGATCATCGAGTCCAACCCTTAACCCAGCACTGCCAAGGCCACCACTAACCCATGTCCCCAAGCACCACATCTCCCCGGCTGTTAAATCCCCCCAGGGATGGGGACTCAGCCCCTGCCCTGGGCAGCCTGGGCCAGGGCCTGGCAGCCCTTTGGGGGAAGAAGTTTTTCCCAATACCCAACCCAACCCTGCCCTGGCGCAGCTTGAGGCCGTTCCCTCTCGTCCCAGCGCTTGTTCCTGGGGAGCAGAGACCGACCCCCCCGGCTCCAGCCTCCTTTCTGGCCGTTGCAGAGAGCGATGAGGGCTCCCCTCAGCCTCCTCTTCTCCAGGCTGAGCCCCCCCAGCTCCCCCAGCCGCTCCTCCCCAGCCTTGTGCTCCAGCCCCTGCCCCAGCCTCGCTGCCCTGCTCTGGCCACGCTCCAGCCCCTCCATGGCCGCCTTGGGGTGCGGGGCCCAGCGCTGAGCACAGCATTCGAGGGGCGGCCTCACCAGTGCCCAGCACGGGGGGACGATCCCTGCCCTGCTCCTGCTGGCCACGCTATTCTTGATACAGGCCAGGATGCCATTGGCCCTCTTGGCCACCTGGGCACACTGCTGGCTCGTGTTCAGCGGCTGTCAACCAACACCCCCAGGTCCTTCTCTGCCAGGCAGCTCCCAGCCGCTCCTCCCCTGATCCTACTGAAGATGTAGTGGTACGAGAGCAAAGGAAGCCATGGCACGGCGATGCCTGTGTTCATAGCATCATTTGCAAACGGTTTCACAACAGCAGCTCAAATCTACTTTATAAATTCTTTAGATAGTATTCAAACGGACCTGCAACTTGGTGGGTGGGGCACCTGGGATTTACGTTCATACACCATGGCCACGCAGAGCAAAGCAGCCATGCAGCAGAGCGCCTTAATCCTCACCTAAGTGCAGAGCACGGTGCAGAGATGCCTTATGGACTCATTAGCTCAGATCTCGACAAGCCTGGGCAATTCTGCACCGTGTTGCATCTCACTGTGTTTGGCATTCTCCATCGGGAATCTTCCTAGGCTTTCAGCGTGGGAGGAAGCCGAAACATCCCTGGGTAAGATGCTCCAAAATCCACGGCAGGAGTCGGCCAGTCTTGCACGAGCGCAGACGTCCTGGCGCCTAGGTGTGCAACACCCACTTACCTCCGCTGTCTAGAAGTTACGCGCCTCATTTAAACTACACAAGTGAAGTCTCCTGCAGTCAACAGTGAGAGACAGGCACCTTTATGAGCAGTAATCTCATATTTTAGGAGCAGATGAATCGTCTTTGGAAGTCTCTTACTGGTGGGCTTGGACTGGGTGCTAAGGTTTTTAATTGCTTGAGTCAGTAGGATGAATCCCACTCTAAATTACACGTCTGAGCAGAGATATTTATTTTTAGAATGCTGAGCCTTTGAACTCTGTAAGGCCAGACTTTGGCTTTGATTTTGAGACATGGACTACCCAAACCCCATAGTTCGCCACAGACGGGAAAGAACGACAGGGTTGAAACACTACACCCAACCCAAAACTTGCTGCTTCACTTACCTGTCCGTCTCACCTCAGCGATCTTCTACTCACTGTCCTTCCTTGAGCAGAACCACAACAAAATGGGTGTTTGGCCACTCTCCTCCTTGCTTCCCTTTCAAAATTCCTGAAGTCTTCAGTCATCTGCAAAGCATCACCTTAAACCACACTCTGGAGCTGAAGTACTAACAACAGCAGCATCACGACCCCCACCTTCAGAATACCGTCTTCTCTTTAGCCATCTTAACTCCCTTTTGCTGTCTTTTTGTCTGCCCTCGAATGCCAAAGCCCAAACAGTTACTTGCTTTGACAGGCTGCAATCACTGGAGACAGACCGACCGAATGCTCTTTGCACTTACAGCCTGGCAGACATCTGCTGCTGATTCACAGCCCCAGCCAGGCTAAATTCCTCACAATTCTCCTCCTCATGCCAACAAAACGCCAATCCTGACCTTTAATTGTTAGTTCCACTGCTCATATATTGGCAATTCTTCCTGAGAGGATGCCTGCACCCAGTCATCTATTACTCAGAGTTATTATCTGCTCTTCAAGAGCGTGCTTTCTTCCAGCCTGGGCACCAATTTGCATTTCCTATACATGAAGTCTTAAGTAGGAAATAAAACATTCATGCGTGTCCTTTGCAAGTAACAATTACTCACTTGCTCATAACTGGAGTTACAAAAGCAGAAATCTCTCTCTGTACTCATTCACATCCTTGCTTTTTCAATGAGGCACAAAAAATACATGCAAGGAACTGGTAAGAGCGGTCCACCTACGGACCTGAATACCTTCACCTTCTGAAGCTGCCATCGGAAAACCTCCCTTTCCCCTTTCACCTCACGATCTAGCAAAAGCAGCAGCTCAGTGAGCGGGAGCCAAGCGAAGCCTCATCGCTGTGACACGGCTGGGCATCAGACAACAGAAATACCCGGCCGAGTCACGCTGGTCAGGGCTGACCACCACGAGCTCCTCAAGCAGCTGTACCGGGGCACTTCCAGTCTGCCAGTTCTTGCCTCAACGGCGCCAGACCAGATGTACAGAGAAAGTGCAAACCCACCGTAAATAGGTATCACAGAATCACAGCGTGTTCTGAGTTGGAAGGGACCCCCGAGGATCATCGAGTCCAACTCCTGTCCCTGCGCAGGACAACCCCAAAATTCACCCTGTGTGTCTGAGGGCGTTGTCCAAATGCTTCTTGAATGTCGTCAGGCTCGGTGCCGTGACTGCCTCCCGGGGGAGCCTGCTCCAGCGCTCCACCACCCTCCGGGTGAGGAACCTTTGCCCAATGTCCACCCTAACCCCCCGGCAGATCTCCCTGCCCTTCCCTCGGGTCCTGTCCTGGGTCGCCAGGGAGAAGAGATCAGCGCCTGCCCCTCCTCTTCCCTGTGAGGAAGCCATAGACCGCGATGAGGCCTCCCACAGTCTCCCCTTCTCCACGTAGATACAAAAGAACCAGAGAAAGACGCAAGAACCCTGTAAATAGGCAGATACAAAACAACCGGGTCCCCTCCTCCTTTCCCCGTCCCTTCCTCAAAGCATCCAAACACACGGCGCTTCACATAAGCCCCAACAGAAGAGGTGCCCTCCCAAGATCTGCTCTTTTCCCACCTCCCGGTACCGAAGCAGGAGCTCTGGGCTGCCGGCTATTTCCCTGTAGCACATCCCCCCGTGCAAGATCGAGTGCACGACTGAGCTGCAGGGCGCTGCTCTCCATCTCAGGAGACAGCCAGTAACAACAGCAGGGTATTGGAGAAACCAGAGGTGCGTTCGCTCCCCCGCCTACAGAAGACCCAGGCTGGGAAGGGAACGGGAGGCACGCAGGTTAGGCACTAGTGCTGTACGCACTGGCTTAGCAGTCAGGATCATCTGGAACAAGCTTTCCCTCTTCAACTGTTTGGTTTTCTAATTACCAACCATTACGTAAACTAAAAGATGAAGTTCAAAGCACTGAAGAGACCGTGACAGTTAACCCACACACCAACTCTGGAAGACGGGAAGAAATCAGATGATAGTGTCTAATAGATCAGAAGAGGAGAAAATCAGAAGAATCAAGTAGCTTGTCCTATACTACATAAGGAGACCCTGATGGAAAAAGTAAAATTAAGGTAAGAGCCTGGTGTCACTACTTTACTATTCAAACTCACTGGTGTAAAAAGAACATTACTCTCCTGTACTCTAAAGCCTAGAATCAAAACCAAAGTATACGCTTTAGTTAACCCCTTGCTTACAGCTCTTAGGTGTCACTGACTTAAGCACATAACCTCCTTACTGAACAGAAGTTCTTGAGAATGGAATTAAAGTGATGCAAAGCAAAAAAACCCCAAAACCCAACAACAAAACCAGTCTATGAACATGTAGAATTACTCAAAATGCACAACGCAAGTGCTCAGCATTTCAGTTATGCAAGCTGATACGTTCTACCATTTCTTAATGTACAAGCGATATCTTCCCAACTTAGATGATCGCTTCATTTGCATGGGTTCTTGTTTTAATAAAGATGTTGAACACCCACCCCATCCCTTAAATCTTACGCTCTACAGTCTTGACTTTCAAAACTACAGCATCAACTTCTGGAAGCTGAGCAAGGGGCCCGATGAAAATGGAAGCAGAGTACATAGAGGCAGCCCTGTTTTACAGAAACATGTAGGAGTTTGACAATCTCTTTAAGAAATAGCACGGTCCAAAGAACAAACCTGGGCTCTGTTTGAGGTTCTGAATTTTCTGAGCGTTTCTATACACCCTTGCTAGTTTAACGAGGCGCAGCTCAATGAGGAACCTGAACGGCGGAGCATTCACCCTTCTGTAGAAAACATTTTGATTTGAAAAAGAGCACAGACACAAAGGCGTCTGGAATGCCCAGACAGCTGGATTTACAGCTACCCCTCACCATCATTATACAGAGAGATTAACTGTGATAGCCATCAGACTTAAAATAATCAAATAGCAATAATGTGCTTTAGCCAGGATCACAGTAAGAGGAGGGGGAAAAGCACCACCAGCAACAGATCGGGAGGTCTTAAGAGGACTGCAGCCACCTTCAAACCCAGCAAGAACGTACGCCGCTGCCCGCGCCCACGGCCAGGCGATTCCAGCTCCTCTGAACCGGGCTGGGGTCGGGGACAAGAAACACCAGCATCCTGGTGCCCAAAGAAAGCGGTCTCATGACAACGCCCTGTGTTGTCGTGAAGAATCCAGGCTTAGGTGCCTTTACTGAACAGCCATGGCAAGGAGCCACGGGCAGAGAAAAAACCGCCTCGGGTAAGCAGGTCCCAGGCCGTACGGGGCTGTAGGAGTGACCGCCCGACGCTCCCGGGCAGCCGCACACGGCAAGATGCTCCGTCAGCTAAGCAAGCCTCTGCATTCCTCACCAAACACAGCCTCCAGCTGGTTTGAATCTGCAGCTCCATTAGGAACACACGGCTTGAAGCCAGTATTACACAGATAATTCTGACGATATTAATTCAATGATGAGCACACGCTGGCTCTGGACAGCAAACAACTGTGCCCGTTACCGCTGCAATGCCATCGCTAACTTTACTTCAGGGAGGCGTTAAGCTGTCTGAACCTGGAAAATTTTAGCAGTTCAACAGGTTTGTGAGGGCACGATTCATTCATTTCACTGCATCCTCGACCTACACGACAGCCTCCCTCCCACTCGTGTCCCATCCCCAGCTAGAAAACCACCACATTGCTCAACTGGTTCATTGTCAGAATAAGAAAAGTAGGACGGTTCGGTTCAAAACTAACAGCACGTCAAAAGGCTTGGGCCTGTCCATCTATTCCCTCGTAAGCACGAAGAGCCCAACGGCGCTGTCATGCACCGTGCCTGGGAACAGGGCAGCCAAAAAGTTTCTCTGCAAGTGCTCGCTCCAGCCTGTTTGGAAGAGAGCAATCGCTAAGTGGCCATTCTGAGCCTCCCCCCTTCCACGCCGCCTGTGCGACAAATCCCTGAACGACCAGATGCATTGAGACTTCCACGTTCTCATCAACAGCCTTCCACTACATTTTCATAAAAGAATGTGTGACAAGGACGGCAGGAGATTGCCAAATCCCGTCCTGGAATGATTTCCTCACTCGCAGCCAAAGGATACAGACCAGTGGCCGACGTAGCCGGTGTAAATGGGACCCCCTCACGTTCTCACCTTCTTGAGAGCTTCAGTCCTGTGTCACAAGATGCCATGAAGCACGTGATGGAGCCCGTTTGACTCATCACAGGGACTCTCCTGCTTCTACAGGTCCCTGAACAGTTTGCACCCAAAGCTTCCTCTTCACAGAAGGGTTCTACATCCACGTTATCACTGGTTGCAGTTCTGCACACCCGATTCCTGACTGTGCGTGTCTGTACACTCCTCTTCATCACATCAGACCCATGCTCTGTGCAAGGACATTTATAGAGTCACAGAATCGTTTCGGTTGGAAGAGACCCTTAAGATCACGAAGTCCAACCGTGAACCCAGCACTGCCAAGGCCACCACTAACCCATGTCCCCAAGCACCACATCTCCCCGGCTTTTAAATCCCCCCAGGGATGGGGACTCAGCCCCTGCCCTGGGCAGCCTGGGCCAGGCCCTGGCAGCCCTTTGGGGGAAGAAGTTTTTCCCAATACCCAACCCAACCCTGCCCTGGCGCAGCTTGAGGCCGTTCCCTCTCGTCCCATCGCTTGTTCCTGGGGAGCAGAGACCGACCCCCCCGGCTCCAGCCTCCTTTCAGGCCGTTGCAGAGAGCGATGAGGGCTCCCCTCAGCCTCCTCTTCTCCAGGCTGAGCCCCCCCAGCTCCCCCAGCCGCTCCTCCCCAGCCTTGTGCTCCAGCCCCTGCCCCAGCCTCGCTGCCCGGCTCTGGCCACGCTCCAGCCCCTCCATGGCCGCCTTGGGGTGCGGGGCCCAGCGCTGAGCACAGGACTTCTCCAAAACCTCTCCTCATACTCACAAAAAACTGGGAGAAGGGTTAGGGAAGGGAAGGTAGGGAAGAGCTACAGCATCTCTCAGCAATTTCCAGTTGAGGATTTCACAGCACGTAAGTGGTATAAACGCCAAAAAGCTGAGAAAGGCATAGTGTCCTCCCAGCTGAAAATGTGCTGCTTAACTTTCCCTGCCGCTTTCTTCAAAGCAACTCCCACATTAAATTTCCTGTATTTGTAATTACCCAAGTTTATTTCGTGTTATGCAATACCATATCAAATGCTTTACAAAAGTCCAGGTAAATGGGAGTTACTGCGTTTTATAGATTTATAAAATGTATTTCTTTTTAAAGAACTTCTCAGAGAAACCCACCAAATTAACGACTCTGTGATGAAATCTGTGACAATCTGTGACAAAACGTATTTGAACCATTCCATTTACCTCCGTATCTTTGAATCTGTTATTCGTGATTTGAAGCGCATGGCTTTCGAACACCGTTTCAGGCTGTGCCCCGGGCGGACCCAGCCTCCGCAGCGCACAGCCCCTTGGCAGAGGCCGCGGCGTCCTGCCGACTGAACACACCGCGTAGCGCAGAGATCGGATCGATGGGGTTACACCTGCCCACGCCACACTCCCCTACCACGCATTTGCCCGTTATTCATCATTTTCCGCTCATAAGATACCACCAGGACTGACAAGTCACTATATTTACTACCAGGACTCCAGTGCTCCTGGTGCACTTGCACTTAAGGACGCGTCGGTCTCGCCTGTTTTGCATCCGCTAGCAGCCATTTCCTTGCAGCTACGCTACGCTTAGCACCCACCCTGCTTCGGCCAGATACACCACGTTCTCCCCTCGGCTCCCTATCCCACCTCGCAGCATCACGAACACCTCCTTCACTTCTTGATCTTTTACGTGGATCTTTTGCTGCCAACCAGTCCTACCCCACCTCCATTTACTCTTATTTTCCTTTAATATTTTGGGTTGGATTTTTCCCAGTGCAGTTTTTTTTTTTTCTTTTGCCAGGAACTGACTGACGATTGTACCAGCAAGTTTGACTAAGAAGCAACTCCAACTGTCCTCTACATCCTCCACCTCCTAGTCCCGCTGGTTCCCCCAAAGAGCTCCTCCAGTTCCCTCAAGCCGCCCCGCTGACGCCAAGCGCCCAAAGGACGTTCGAGGGCATCTTGCGATGGCAGCGCCGCTTGAAGCCGCCCCAAGCTCAGCTGTTTGATCCCACCCTCTAACTGCCCCTTCGGCAGCGCTGGTATGTATATCCCCATGGGACTACACGGAAAACGGACCCAGGAACTGATCCAGGTTTAAAGTAACCATTGGTGTGGTTTCTATTACACTTAAGTAAGACCTACCAAGTGTTTTATCAGCACAAGTAAGATGATGGTGGAGGGCTGGTGTAAGATGCTGGAGATTGGAGCATTTATAGCGACACGATCACCTAAAACCATATCCAGAACTCACCTTTGGAGTCTCCTTTATGTCTGCAATGATATTTGATTATTATTATTGTTTATTTTTTTTAGGACCTGAATATCTAAAAATCCTCTCATAATACAAAAACATTTTTGAAGCTGTATCACACCATGTCATTTTAATAACCTATTAATCTTTCACACAGATATGAGTGCCGACGGCATGGAAGCGCGGCCGTTGGAAGGAACTTCTCGTTCAGCGAGCTCCAACAAGGAGCAGGCCTTGGCTGGCAGCGCAGCTCCAGCAGCAGCAGCGCTGGTCAGCAGGCGAGACAATCCCGCTCTAGCACGTATACTGCAAAGCATCACAACATTTCTGAGCAAAACCATTTCATCCTTGTTCATACTAGGGCATCGCACCTCTTTTCCTCCTTTGGTTGGTGCAACAAAAAGTTTGCCTAGGATTAGATGATGCTCGCCGCCTTCCCTGAGCAAAGGGGTGAAACGGCTCAGCTCTCCCGCGCCAACGACTCCCTGCCCCACGCCGACACAGAGCGCCAACGCTCCTGCAGAGTTATTCTTTGCAGAAGGAATGTTTCACAAATTATGTCAGGCTGCCTTAATCTCGCCAATTAAACAAAAAGTCTGTCCTTTTCCCTTTTTATTCTTTCTTGGGCATGACCAGCTTGCATTATTCCCTCACCCAAACCCAGAACGTGTACTGACAAAGGAACTGGGAAATCAGATGCCATGCAGCGGATATTAGAGCTGTTCTTCTGTAAGGTCAGTATTTGTGATATGACCGTGGAGAGGCCAAATTCAGGGCAAACATTCCTTCATCAAGGCCACCAGCAGTCCACCGGCACGCGAGGCTCAAACCTGCTGAGACCGGGAGGAAAGCACAAAGCTTCACAAGACTCCATCTTGCGCTGCATCTCTTGCGCTGCCTTTGAGAATTGCTCTGTTTAAGTAACATAAGATGCAAACCAGGACAGCCAGAACGCTTCCTAGGAACTACCACAGCGCTGGAGACACCGCTGCCCGGGAATAAAACAACTGGTGCAAGTCCTTATAAGCCAGCTGAGTGAGTGAACAAGGCAAAGACATCGAAGTGTGCGGTACCTCAAATCTTAACTTTGCCTTGTTCAGAAAAGAAGCACTTAAGACACTCGGGCAAGGCTTCAATATGTTTTATCTAAGCTAGCACAAGCAGCCAGGACGTCTATCCTGGAATCCAGTGACAGGGTGGGGGGAGCGGGGCCCGGCGGCGCGCCCCGGGCAGTCGTGCTGCGCGCCACGGCACACGCCGTCAGTCGCTGCCATTGCACTAGAATCACAGTCCTTCTTGGAGCCGAATTCTTCCTTCCTCCATTCCTGCAGTAAGAAAGGATTAGAACATTAAGGCCCATGAAATACGGTAAAAACAGAAAGGGGAATAAATGTCGTAAAGGTGGCTTAAACCAAAATGAAAATAATTTCAGAAGTCACTGACTCCCGGAGAAGTGACAGCATTTTGTCTCACGGGGAGATGGGAACGGGAGGTGCTCCCTGAAAAGCAGTGACACTATGCATTACAGGACCACTGCTGAGAAACCTTAAGATACAATATACAGACGTGGCCGTTATCTAGAGTTATTTCAAGGGAAACTTTAGAAAAATCTGGATATTAAATTTTTACCCAGCTGGAGATTAATTTTGTTAAACTTCCATAGCTTGCTCACCACATCACTGTACTATTGTTATAAAGTTTTATATAAACTTGGATGTTTAAGGAAATACGTCTTTGTCTGAATTACTTCTATACTGTGTAGGCATGTGGAATAGCGTATATGTGCATATACAGCAGACACACAACGCTAATACATACAATTAACAGGTCATATATGCATTCTAAACAAGCTGTCTCTAAATACAGTCTACACACATTTTAACACATAATGTGTTAAAATGCGTGCATACACGCGTGCATACACGCACAGGCATTACGTGTGTGTGTATACACCCATATAAATGTATACGGACACTGGGTCTCTTGAAAGATGCAAAGCAGAAGGACCAATCTGGGACAGAAAGGTGAAGCAGGATATATGGTCACAGAAACGTTTCAGCCCAAATTTTGCAAGCCTGTTTGACTGAGCCCAAACCCAGTTGCGCCACGACCCTAGAGAAGCACGCAAGCTTACTTACCGTCGCCGTTCGCAGGCTGCAATACAGCCTCGCAATCCTGAAAGCGCGAGTGCACGCTCCTTCCGCGATACCTGAGCTGGAGCCTACCGAAGTCTATGAGAGGGCAGCAGCTCAGCACTGTTTATACTGACTCAACACTGCTCCTAAGGCAAGCAACTGCTGCTTTGCTCTCCTTTATGATCTTTCTTTGTAGCATGCACGGGCTGGACTTGGGGGCAGAATCTGTTCCAACACATTCAAACAGAATTTCAGTTAAAGTAAGTTTAAGAGGTTCACCGATACCTACTCAAAGAATACAGGAAGCCCCAAACTCATTTTTATTAAACTCGGTGAAGTTCCTTTTAAGTTCTAGTTTAAGTGGAGACCATGCTCTTTAATAAGCGCTCCAGCTACAGCTCTGCAGAGAGAAGTCAATCCGTTTGGAAAAGTTCAACATTTAAAGCATTACATACTATCCTATGTATATATCCTATGTATATATCCTATGTATATATCCTATACTATACAATTCAAACAAATAAAATCTGTATTTTAAACTGTGACAAATTGTGTTTAAATTAATTTTGTTGCAAAGAAAAAAAAAATATTCGCCAATGAGATGTTAGTAGCACTTATGTTCTGACAAACTTGATTCCCATTTTGCTAAATTCACTGCTTCTCTACATAAATACTTTAAAAAAAAAAAAAAAAAAGAAAAAAAAGAAATTACGTCACCGTGCAGAGAGTGAACCACCACCATTTATTCACCTTCATTCGACCGCACTGATAACCCACGCGCAGGTAAAACGGTTACCCCAAACCTTCCACTTTTCCCTCCAGTCTCCTGCTGTCAGCAAGCGACGAGAGCAGCAGGCAGCTTAAGGAAAAGAAAGGGAGCTTCCAAACCCGAGAAGCAAAAGGAGAGGAGACGTCAGGGGAGCAGGCAGGGCCCTCTGACACCCCGCCACCGCGCGCTGGGAGGCAGCAGGGGAGCCAAGAAGGGAGGGCGGGATGGCGCCAGCCTTCGGGTGCTTTCCTTGAATAGCTTCTCTTACTGCCGCTGCTGGAGGCAAAATCCTGAGCTAAAGGCACCACTAACAGGGCCTAGGAGGACATTCTTTACTAATATTTTCCCATATTTCTTTTTTTTAAAGATAGGAGATACAGAGAAAAATATAAAGACAGGATGAAAGCTTTGCCACCTTGTTTCCTGACATTCCAGCAAGATGGAAATCACTGCAGTTTAACCTTTTTTTTCCCTTTTTCTCCCCTTCCCCCCGCCCAATATTCTGGAAATAAAGGGGGGAAATTTAACAGTCGGACACCCCAACAGTCCCCACAGCAGAGCAAGTGGGGGAAGAGTCTAAAGCCTGGGAGGCTATCGGGAATTCTGCAAAACCAGAATCTCCACCTGGCGTTAATGGGTCCACACTCATTTTTTTGTTTTCCTTTTGAAAAAACAGCCATTTCTGAGAGGGGCCCATACTTCACATGGCCATGTTTTGTTATTAAGCCTTTTGGTGGTTAATACTGGTTTTCCCTCATGATTTTTCATAGAGGAAAAGCCTGGAAAATACAACGGTGGTCAGAATGAACCTGCAAGAAGTGAATCACGCGAGACTAACGTGTGGTGGGAGTAAGAATGTAGAAGTCGCCTCAGCTCCATCTGAAGGAAAACCCAGGGAAGGTCTAAAATGCCGCCTGGCGATTAAGCATTCCCGATTACAACGGATGCTGCACATTCCATAATCCGTTGTTATACTGGTAGTAACAGAAAATGCTCATTTCTGCTCTTTACCAACTCAGCACGAAGAATAATTCCAATTTGTGAACAGTGCTGGACTGAGCAGTTCCCGTAACAAGAAAAAATAACTGGAAATCCAGTTTTCCACTGCATGGAGATGCCTGAGCTGATGCAGCATCACCGTCCGTTCCATGTTATCATACGTGAGACGCTGGGTTTTTTCTTATTTTACATCCCTTTTCACAGGTCAGTCATTAAGATAAGAGAAAAATCAGAGCCAATGTCTCAACTCAACGATAGTGAGCCCAGCTCTGAAAGAGCCGGATAATTCTGCGACTAAAGGACACGGCAAGGCACCTGCTGAAACTCAGCAGGAGCTGACTTCAATTTATCAAAGCTTTACAAATTTGTGTTGGTGAAAAAGGGAGTAACGCTTGAATAGAGGCTGTTCAGAGCCAAGGGCAGCATACAGGCTCCTTCCAACTGAAGGGACGCGGTTTCACGAGCGCTTCCCCCGCGGCGGCTAGGCCAGGGCGCCCATCCCGCCGCAGAGCCGCCGCCGGAGCAGAGCACCCAGAGCACCCTGCCTGACCTGAAGCCCGATGGGTTTCTTGTTCTCAAGAGCTCTCTTCAAAAGTTTCAATACACCTTTCTGATAACAGTGTAGCTAGGCTTTGGGTTTGTTTTAATCGGGATGAACACTGTAAGACGGAGAGAACGACTTTTTTCCCCTGAAAAATAAAAAGGAAATCACGTGCCTTCTTTTAATTCCATCTTTCTAACAAGGCTACAAGCAACAAAATCTTTAGTGGCATAAGTTTGGTTAGCCTATTCATGAACACAGTTCAGATTCTTCTGAAAAAAATGTCAAATTCCAAATTGCACAATAATAATCCAATGCCTGCAGGAAAAAAAAGACAAAATATGAACAATTAAGTAAAAGCCTAATTCTATTTTGAAGCACATCACCTCTCATCATGGGTCACTTAAAAACATCATGAGTATGTTCCAAACAAGTACTCAACAAAAACAGGAATGAACATGTGGCAAAAGTACAAAACTCCTTTGCGCTATTGACAGATCATTTCATTTAAGTATTAACACTAGCGTAAAATATCTAGGCGTCGTTTCATTTAATTTTGAAAACAACATGTAGAAAACAATGCTCATAATTCCATCCACAGGATTCTACAAAGCTGCTGCTTCATTCCATAAATCTAAACTGTTTCAATATGAAAATCCCAATTTTTCAAATTGCTCAAAAATCATTGCAGACAATTTCCAAGCACTTGAATTGAAGCACAACCAAAGTATGAACTTGGTACATTTTTGTAGTTATTTCTAAAATAAGTTAATTTACATAAGTAGTCTCAAAATAACACAATGGGATTCAACTTCATTTTAGACATTTGGAAAGCAGTGTCATACTTTATTTAAAATAAACCCATGTAAAAACAAAGTTTAAATGAAAATGGTACCTGAAAAATAAATTATTTGATATAAAACAAATCAATAACTTAAAAACACACTAAATATACAAAATGTTTAACCATATACTATACAGTATGGAAAACAATTGATAAAACCTTCTGTCCCACAAACAGATTAATTTATAAACAAAAGATTACATAAGTTAAGGGAAATTAAATCAATAAAAAGACTAGAAGTACAGTATTATTCAAAATTACTGGTCAAATAAAGGTTTATCCCAACTTATGTTTCAAATGTCTCAAGTCATTTTCTTCTCAATGACCAAGTGAAAAAGTTCAGCTGTACCACTGAAAAGTTGCTCAAAAATGTTTAAAAATAAGGAACAATAGTATGAGAATAAAGGTTCTGAAACGTGAACACAGTAGCAATTTTTCGAGGTTTCAGGTGGCAGTTCTGCTAGCACTGATTTTCCATCGTTACCAACAAAAAGAATTTAAGTGCTGAAAATTCCACTCAACAGAAAAATATTTCTAGTTCAACCTTTGTCCATGTGTTACTAAGTGTGATCTATAACAAATAACCGCAGCAAGACCGAAGAAAACAACAACAGGATTTAAAGTCAAATCCACTCACTGGGTGTCGTGTTTTGCGCTAGAGATCATAAAGGCTTCAACTGGTTTTTAAATCATGCAGAAGGAGAAAGCAACACTTAAGTTTCGTTCCGTTTTACTACGTAAGACTACTACCAAAACCCAGTCACGAAATGACGCTGTACCTGATTAATCTACGAGCAGACACTTTTAGAGGTTAACGGCAATTTTCGATTCTGCCGGCTGCGGCATGGCGAAGTCGCACCATCCCCACGCAAGAGGCAGGGAACTGCGACCCTTTTTATGAGATCCACATTTTTTTTCAATTCATAAGGAGAAAAACCAATGAAGTAGAAGAAACACAGAAAATAAACGCTAGCCTTTTGATCTTCAGAGTGATCGGTTCTATTGTGCTGAGTATCCGACATGGAGAAGCGCAGAGCTACGTTAGAGGAACTTGCCTACGGCACAGACTCTTCTGCTTCCAAATACAGAGAATTCAAGTACCGAGGGTGACAAATTCAGTTCTTGAAAAAAACCCAAGTGCAGCTCCACTAAGGGAGCTGTGTTTTCTTACGCTAAATGTGAATTTGGTCCCTGCACTCTAAAGCTATTCTTAGGAGCCTAAAAAGTAGAAATGTTACAATAAGGTGCTTCACTGACAGTGGTACAAATTCCCTCATTGTGGAAGTCAAAAACACGGTAACCTTCTGAGAAAGGCAGCATTAGGACAAATTGCTCTGTATTCGACTTCTGTGGTTGAACCATGAGATCACCGTCAGTAGTTCACAAAAAGCCGTATGTTAAAAAACCTCCCACAAACCCTAACATTTTGCAGGTGGATGTATCAGAGGACCTACTTGCAATAAACAGTTTATTTTCTTAGAAGACCTGTTTCTTTTGTTAAAAAAGTAAACATGGGGACATTCTCCAAGTTGTTTGGTTTTTTTTACATATGTAACTATAAACTATCCAAAAGTAACTTTAGTTATTACAGTTTACAATACACTGAAAAAAATCTCTCCTGAAATATTTGGAGAATCTCTACTTTATTGACCTTACCCAGAACATTAAAGCAACAGAAAATTATAATAAATGTTTAAGGACCCTTGGGGACTATTCATTTCCAAAACTTAACATTCAAAATAATGGATCACCTTTACAGTTATTTCATCATTTTGGTTTTAACTGTTGAACATTCTTTCTATAAATGTAGCTATGCCAAATTTTTTTTTTTTTTTTTTTTTTTTAAGATTTTAATTGCTTTGTATGAACAGCATTACTACAACGTTCAATGCCCCTACAAAAACAGGTGTCCTCTCCATACTGACACCCTTTGGTCACCTGGACAAACGTAGTGACCACAAGCTGAGCAACTAGGACTCACTGCAGTGAGAAATTTATCCTCCTTTAGTGACTCATGTACCTCTGAATTTTCAGTGGTTTTCACGCTATCGTGATACAGATGTAGTGAAAAAACACAACCAACCAGAGGGAAGGAAAAAGATGTGTGGACACACACCACTACGGGGCCGCTGCTCTGGACAGTGGTGTTTCCTGACTCCTCCTTCCAGGCTAAAAGATGGATCCTCAAGTCCTTCTCAGTCCCAGATCTAGAGCAGAAGTGAAGGGATTGGCACAAGCTCGGCACGGGAGGCAACATTAACTGCATTGGCTCGGTTCCCCTCCCTCTACACAGAAGAGTGGAGCACAGCATCTCAAGTAAACCAAACTTTGTGATGACGTAGCTTGAAGAACAAAATAAATTCAACACTTTAGTATACAGACACCATCTAAAATGGAATCACGAGAGAACTAAACACACTAAGCTGCGTTGAATCTGCTCGTGTTTATAGCTTTTCTGATGCCGCCGTCTCCTCATCTGAAGGATCTGTACTTGCCTCCGCCAGCTTATACAAAGTACACAGCAGCATTAGACTTTCCTTTTCTGCTTTTCCTGTGAAATTTCCCTATCTGCAAATGGTTAACAGAAGGTTTGACCTGTGATTAGGCTTGTGGCTAGCTTTCTGCACAGGGGTGAATTCCATTCATAGCAGAAATCTGGGAAGCAAGTGTAAGTTACTGAGCAGGAATAAAAACTTATTAATAAACCAACAGACTGGAAAAGACCAAGTCTGAATAAAGCCTTCAAGGAATTTTCATTTTGACAAAACTCTTTTTTTTTTTTTTTTTTTTTTACATACTAAGAAAATCTCAATTTTTTTTAATTTTTTTTTTTTTATTCTGAACAACACACCTAAAGCCCAGAACATCTTCAGAGAAGTTTGGAGGTGGTCTTCAACCACAATCAGGACAGTTTTGCTCTTCACTAAGCATTGTCTCGTTTTAGAGTGAAACTCCACAGTCTGACAAAGAATGAAGACCGCTCAGGTGCAATTTTGGAAGCAGCCCCGTCACAAGTGTGTTTAGCAGCCATGCCTTGGCCTGGTAAGAGCCTTCCTGAAGCGCCAGATACAACAAGTATTCGTAAAAAAAGTGGAGAAAAGGATAGGTACCAAGTAAGGGCAGCAGAGCTTCCCTTTCAAAAGAAATACCAAGATAAAACAAAGTGATTCTCAAGCTAAAAGTGAGAAAGCAATAATTAAAGTAACGCCAGACATTCAACAGCTGGTAAAGTTTCCTGAAAAATGTAATTAGCTTAACATTCAAAGTCCTGAAGGCTGATCAAGTCCCAACATGCGATCCTGCCCTCGAAGCCTTTTGATTGCCACAGAAGCCAAGGCTCAAAGGTGACTGATTTGCGGACCCCTTCCAAAGGAGACGGCTCCCGGCCAGCACAGGGTGACGCCACCGGGAAGAGCCACAGGAGAACGGCCAGTTTCTGCCGAAGTGCTAAGCATTCGCATGCAAACAAGTCCTCTCGTTGTGAAAGCAAGTGAGTTTTGGACACAAAGCAACCAGGTCCATCTGACAACAGAGCCCGGCTGAAGCCCGACGACAGTACCACTGGTGTTCCCGTTTGGATTCCCAACCGGCTGATCTTCAGCTCCGAGGCTAGCTACCCTGACCGTAAGGAGATGGATGAAAAAGCCTTCTCTCCCCTTTTCTTTTTAAACACAGGCAGATAAACTTCTCATTCTGTCACCATATTTGTCTGCCTGATCAAATAAGCGTAAAAAGGGAACGGTGTTGCCCAAATTGCAGGTTCACGAAAGCCAGATTGATCCCTTCGGAAATGCTGGCACAAAAGCCCACGCCCTGTCCCCGGAGACATCGTAATTCTCTCCGACATCTACACACAAGAGCCTGCCATAGCAGCACGGCCGTAACGATGTGTTTTCATCGGGAACTCTACCTGATCCTTCAGGAGCAGGTACCCGGGGGTGTCCTGCGAGGCTTCTAACCTTTTCTAAAGGACCCCAAAGCATTCCCATCACAGCTGTTCCCTGTAGCACATCTCCAGCATGGACCATCAAATCCAGGTCTTTAAGATCTGATCATCACATCCTGATCCAGCAACCACGACTTTCCAGTGTTCTCTACCTTACTGAGCCCTCTGCATCTCCTGAGGAATGTCAGGGGCCTCCGGTTTGAGACGGGCCTTTGGTTTTACAAAGATCTTGTAAGCACTGACTGAGACAGAAGCGTCACCTGAAAGAAATACCTATATTTCATCAAATTAAAGGATGAAAAGGCAGAACATATCCACAGTTTTTCTAAACTCCACGAGGATTAAGAGGCCAAAACCTCTCTTCAAGCAGCTATGTTCAAGGGAGAGCTTCAAAGGAGGGTACGCTGGATGGCGTGATAAGGAAACCAGTTGCTCGTACCCTTTGGGTAGAAAAACTGCTGGTGGAGTACTTGTTGTTAGAATTTAGTTTCCACTTCCAGAAGTTTCCTTTTGGTCTTTACCACTAGGATGCACGGACTATCGTTTCGGACCAAAACCATCAAGAATACATACATATTTTTTTCTTGACTTCAGCTATTTATGCCAAGTATTTACTGACTGTTAGAATGGTGCAGACCATGCGCTTCTTCTGGTACCAGCTCCTGACAGGCTAGCAGGATTTTGTTTCCTCCCTCCCGACTCAAGCAGCAGTGCTTTCCGCACAGCAACTGCCCGGGAACTATTTTCAGAGCAACTATCAAAGGAAGCTGGGATCAGATGTTTCCTAAAAGAGATGTTTTCATACCACTACTGAAACAATATCCTGCATTTCCTTCTTATTTAGTAAAGAACGAGAGATGGAAAAATAGGGAAGCAGTGAGATGACGGTGATGCCAAAAAGCCGCCAAGAAAAGTTTTTTAAAACAGTGACAGCTAGTGAACTCACAGCAGCGTGCCGCCGACACGGCTGCAACGGCCAGCATGCTTGCAATGATTACTGATGCCAAGTCGTATTTAGGGTGTCATTTGTTGGAAGTCTGAAACCCCGTCTAAATGCTGTGATAAAACAGCAACTCCCATTTAGTTTGAAAATTAACCTTATATGAAATAAGGCAAGAGAGAATGACAAGAAATTGGAAACGACTGCAGACCCGCTCCTGTGAACCAGGATAGCGCAAGGTTAAGAGGTGATGGGACACAGTAAGAGGACTTCTCTATACTACGCAGTTCTAACTCGAGAGAAATCCCCTGAACGCTTCTGAAGCTCTCCTCGTATACAGAAAAGAAGTATTTGTTGAAGTGATAAATGGATAATGATAAATTAGTGGAAACATCTGGAACAGACACTGGAAGAGACAGCCGGAAAGCACACTTTGGCGGGTTGGAGCTGGTTGGTTGCTTGGTGACAGCCACCGTTTTACGGTGGCTTCTCAAAAGATGGTAGAGTGAACAGGACTGGCAGGAAAGGCAAGGCTGAGCGTATTAATAGCAGAAATCCCACTTACATTCATTGCACACAAGCTGAAAAACAGTGGGAGGCTGCTCGCTCTGCCATATATCTATATGGCATCTATCTTATCTATACGGCTTTAAGCATGCCATAGGCAGTTCCAGAAATATCGGCAACAGCATTTCCTAGACAGCGCTGAAGGTACAGAGATGGGCAGCTCGTTCAGCCGCTCTTCAGCGGCAGCGCGCAGAGGTGCTGCTGCAGACTCCTTTGGGCTGCGCAAGACTGCAGATCCTGCTGCAGGAAGGAGAGAAACACTTGCGAGCACGGGGCAAGGTCAGCTGGGGATGTAGCGATACGAGCAGGCAGCACGGAACGGCCTCTGGAATCTGAAAATAAACTTTGGGACTGGTAGAGGTTCACGCAAAAAAAGGAGACACTGCAATAAAACTGCCACTCTCCCCGTTTTCGTGTTTGCTCTACCTTCTGGCAACCGAACACGGACACCAGACCTGCAAGTTGCCCCGGCCGAGCCTCTAGTCGTGCACAGCACCCTTCCACAGCCTTTACCAACAGAGCAATCCTTCCCGGGTTTCCTACCAAAGACCACCTGCAGGGTTACACCACTCTGCGGCACACAGTTTCTATGCGACAGATTTCTCGTAGCGCTCTTGTTTCACAACCCTTTTTCTTCTACTCATCTGGCAAAGGAGTAACTTAAAACTCTGAAAGAGGAACTATGGTTCTTTAAAACGACCCTCTTGGAAAGCTGGACACTTTGTGCAATACTTAGCAAAAAAATAACAGAAAATAAAAAACAAAACAAAATTTGAGCAAAACAAAATCAAATTTAATGTTCTTAAATGCAAAAGTAAAAACAAACAAAAAACACAAAAAAGCAAAAGAAAATTAACAGAAACAGAACAACTCAAAGTTTCAAGGCAGTCTGCAGAAAACTTGGGGGATTCATCTTTAAATCTACAAATCAAAGGGGTTTTTGTTAATATCTAACTTGCAAGTAGTAAGTACTTTTCTGCTGAGTGTTCAATAAGTAAAGCTAGTTGTCAAAACAAAATCCTATTAAAATAGAAAAATCTAGCACTCATTAGAAGGGATGCGAGAAATACAATGCTCAAATGTTTATAACTGTTTTTTTTTTCTTTACAAAATAGAACTACCAAAGGAATTCAAACTATAATGATCTTTGAAAAGGAGTAAGTATCTTGCTGCATTATAATGTACCAGTAAGTAGTGCACCATGCATTAAATATTTGGACAGAAGAGATTCAGGTTGATAAAGTAGCAACATATATTCACACTCTTTCTGGAGTTTCATTTTGACTCTGAAATCTTCCCGGAGTTTCCTTGAAACTCTTTGGTCCATTCCTATTAGAAAGTGGGCTTTAAAAGTAATGTTTCTAAAACCTTTGAATTTGACAGCTTGGCCACTGCTCAGTGTGCAACTTACCTCATCAATGGTGTTAAAAGTTATGCTGGCATGCTACTACTTACAAGACCTTGACTTTAAAAAGCCTAATCCTCGACTATATACGTAGTAACGAATATTAATTGATCACACAATGTACTGTCAACTAAAACATTAGTATTTCTCAACTTTTCTTCCATACTACCGAGTCTGGGGTAGAGAAGGTCAGGGGAATGGGTAGGAAAAACAACAACATAAAAAACAAGAAAATTAATGAATTCAGCCTGATATTTTTCAGAAAAATTCCAGTTTTTGCAGACAACATTCAATGGAACAAATGTTAGTCTCATAAGTGAAAGCATGCTTCAATTTTACCACCATCCAGAGGGTCTAGTTAATGCAATCTACTTAAGATTTCAGGGGATTTTTTAACATGTTTTAAATGAAATAACTTAAAGGAACTTAA
Organism: Platalea leucorodia; assembly: GCF_965183815.1. Taxonomy (NCBI): domain Eukaryota; kingdom Metazoa; phylum Chordata; class Aves; order Pelecaniformes; family Threskiornithidae; genus Platalea; species Platalea leucorodia. The sequence continues at coordinate 6,321,343 of NC_138843.1, read as the reverse complement.
AATTGGTCTAACATTGTGGGATTTCAAACATTTGAACATGTCAGTTGCATCCCAGAATATAAAACCTTTTTCACTTCTCATTTAGACTAAGACAAACACTTGTGAAAATTGGCGCAAAATGAGTTTTACACTAACAAAAATGTTTCAACTTCTGTCACTCAATTATCTATTCCATACAAAAAGCACGAGCAAGTTATTTGTGGGACTTGTTGGTTTTGAAGGAAACCTGTAAGATTTTGTCCCCCAGGCGGTAGCCATTAAGACTTGCTATGGCCATTGCAGCTTCTTCATAGTTTGTCATGGTCACAAAACCAAAACCTTTGCACTTGTTGGTGTTGAAATCTCGAATAACTTTCACATTGGTAACCGCACCAAAGGGGCCAAACATCTGCCAGAGGATTCCCTCATCAGCATCTTGACCAAGGTTGTAGATGAAGATACACCAGCCAGAAGATGCGTTTCCTGGAACATTTACACCAGAAAGCCCACTCATGTGATCTACACCCATAGGAGAGAACCTAGCGAATAAAAAGCACAATATTTCATGTAAAAGTTCAATTCAATTAAGCAAAGTAACTTGAATGGGAAGCAACTGAGAATGAATATTTTTCTACATGGACATCAAAACCGCCAGAAAGAAATGTTTCCCCATTCAAATTGACAATCAAATTGACAGCTGCCAGGAAAAAAAAAAAAGTTAAGTATTCCAACTACTTTATCAACAGGGAACTGTCCTGAGAAATAGGCAGGCAACAGAACAGTTGCAAGGCAAGATTACGTGATCACCTTCACAGGGGACCCAGCTCAATCTCTGCAACCCAGCTCGGCTGCTAGGAGCGCTCCGTGGCATCAGTGCAGAATTGCTCCGGTGCGGGCAGCAGGCAACACCTCCCCAGAGGCCCCGGCTGGCTTCGGTCACCCTCGGGCACCTCCCACTTATTTCGCTCAAGGAGTTTGCATCCTATATCCTCCTTTTCTTGCCTCTAAAATAGCACGTTGGGAACTCTTAAGCCAAAGGGTTTCTTTGGGATTTGCCGAGGGGGGAAGGAGGGGATGGTTTGGTTTTAGGAGTGGGGATTGCGTGTATTAATTTAAATTTCTTTTTTTTTGTGGAACAGAATAAACCTACTCCCTTTTCCACCATAAGGCAGCAGGTGCAGGCAAACACTCCCAGTACCAGCAGGCTACTAAAGAAGCCACAGTCATGCATACTCGCAGCTCTTAGGCAGCCAAGGAAATAGTAGCACTTCCTCAGTCGATTCTCAGTAGCTGGGATGCCCCACGTTTCTGGCTACAGAATTTAAATCTCAGGGGTTTATTCCTCAATACCAGTTGTGCAGATATTCTAGCTGCAGTAGCTTTCAAACATCAAAATAGCAAACTACATTTAAGTACACAGTTTTACAATTTCAGTATGCATGTGTGTTTTCTTCTTATTAATTTTACACCAACTTCATACTAGGAAAACTTATCTGACTTTACTGAACTGGGTTTTTTAACTCACCTACCCGCTCTTCCTAAGCCCTGCCTCCTGCAGAGTACCCCAGCAGTACTTATGCATAACCAAAAGCAAACCCCCTCTCCTTTTTATGTCTTGCTTTGTATTATTTTCTTTTCCCCTATAACCCACATCTCTAATTCCCCTTTCTTCTATTTCTGGTCTCCATCCTAGAAATTCAAAGCTTCAGAATATTTTAATGCAATATTACGGTTGCACAGGTAAGCACTCAAAGGTCAGGAAATGTGAAAGTTAAGGTAAGAAACTCAATTTGATCCCTTGTGCTTATGTATTATTTAAAAAATGTGAGGTCATGTGATTGTAGAAATATAATTATACTATACCAGGGGTTCCCAAACTGTGGTGTACCACTGGTGATATGCAAACCACTTAAAAGCGGTACACGTGCTGCTCTCTGCCAAGAACATGGCGGTGGCAGTTCCTGATTCTCTGCTGACCTGGAGAAAACAGGGAACGGATGTCTGGGCAGTGAACGCTGCATTAAGTGCCAAACACTTCCCCACTGACTTTTGCTTGCCCTGCACAAAGATAGGAGCTGCTGCTGTCTTTATAGAGACGGGAGGGCTCACGGCAAGGTGTAGCAGAAGGAAGGGGAGCAGAGCCGCAGCAGCACGCACGCAGATGCAGGGCAGTCAGCTCACGTTCAGCGTGGCACTTCGGTTGATGCACTCACACAGAGACCCACTCAGTCACCATCTCCCCCACCCCAGGCTCTCCGCTGCTCAGAGCTCCTTTCCCCGGGGCCCTGAGCTACCAGACCCTCCCGTACCCGGAGCAGGGGGAGTCCTGGCGGCACAGAGCCCTTCCCCTCCATCGCACCTGAGCTGCCGCTGCCTGCCTGCCGTCAGCCAGCGCTGGCCTGGCTCAGCCAGGCTGCAGCCCAGCCGGCTGCCTGACGCTGGTGTTTCTAGAGCACAGTGCGGACACACCTGAGCTCGTGCTGCACGTACTCACTGCCGCTGCCACTGTTGGCCAGCCCCAAGCAAATCCAAGTTTGGGAATCCTTGTACTATAGTAAAACTGAAAAAGCAGTTAAGAGTATCAGAATGTGAATGAAACGCACTGATCCGTGTGATCTGATGATTATGTGACATAACTACTATTTATTTTGCTTTTATATAAAAATGTTCCTGTGTTTGCATGCTTTATATGCTTACTTTTTCTGACACACACCTTCAGCTCTGTAGCTTCTTTCCATTTGAGTAATGACCTGGTAGGATGTATTTATCTCAATATCTGGAAAGTTTTCATCTCAACAGATCACCAGTCTTGGGTTCCTGCTCATGTGTACGGAGAGCAGAAAAATCACTAAGCTCAGAATTGCATGACGTTGGTTCCAGCAGTCAGTGTAGCTCTGAACCTGCTTGCTATGAAGCCTCGGGCTCTGCCCACAAGCCCAGATCAACCGTACATCAAGGCTGGGAAACACTTGTAGAAGAGCAGCTGGGGGTTGAATGCAGGAAGGCAACAAATCTAAATACATATTACAAGCAAAATAATTTAAAATACCTCTGTAAGTACCTCTGCAAGTACCTCTGTTCTTTGGATACACTAATTTTCAAACAGCTTCTCCTCTCTTCCCGCTTTGACTCACAAAAATGTTACAGGTTTATTAAAAAAAAAAAAAAAATCAAAAAAACAAAACCAAAAAAAACCACAGGGTAAAAATATCCCTAAAAGACTTGAAAAGTCACTTCAAAAAACCAAGCATAGGAAATACCACCTCACACACAATATCCCTCTCACCCAGATCTAACATGGTTCTAAAGCGAAGCTATACTTTGCAAGTTCACATGAAAAAGAAACTTTTAACAGAAGTTTCTGGCTGGTTAAAAAGCAACCATCAAAAAAGAAATTTGCAAAGGTGACAGTAAACGCGGTATAGGATCAGACTTATGCGGACGGCTAAATTTACGTTCAGACTTGCATCCACCTGGAAGCATCGCACAGAACACCTGGCACGAGCGAGAGCCCGCAGGCTGAGCTGCAATCCCGCTGCCCGGTAAATCCCTGCGCCCCGCCTGGCCCGAAGGCCTGCGCAGGAGGGATGAAGATCTCGCGGTTAGCCCGGGATAACGGCCTGCCCGCGGCCGGGCGCGGAGCGGCCGATGCGCAATACCTCTCTGTCCTACAGGAAAAGATCTTTTTGACCACACGGATTTAAAATGACTCTTAGGAAGTTATACTTACGAAAAGACTGACTGCTTTGGGCAAACAACACTAAAGCCCACAGAGATCCACGATGTTTCAGAGAAAACTTTTTAAAAATCCCATTAATACTGTAATTTGAACGATCTCGGTCTTATCATACTCACTGCTGGTGTCCTCATTTTTGTTGCATTTCTTTTTATACTGTCTCTTCCACATTGCTTTTTTCAATCCTCCCTAAGCATCAGTAGATGATGACATCTATGGATGCTTCTTCTCAGTCATGCTAGCCTCAAAACTCCAACGTCTTGTGACTTTAAGTAGCAACACTATTTTTTTTAATTGTAATCTTTTTCACTTCATAAGCTTCTCATTTATATGAATGACCTTTTGCTCTACTGTTAAGAGACAGGCTGCTTCATTTAATAGATTCTGGGATTATTTTAACACACCAGAGGACAATCTCAGGAGTGACCCTCCTAAATGAAAAGTTTATTTTTAGTTTTATGAAAGTCCTATAATTTTTTTTTTCTGAATTCTTTTCACTGCAATCTGAGAACAGCTACTTGCAGCATCACGGGGGGAGCAATCCCACAGCTTACCTCATGCTGATAAGCTGTAATATTATTTTCAATATTAGCCTATGTTGCCATCGCACGTGAGCTTGGCATCTTTTTAGTTTTGAATAGTTTCACAAAGAGAGGAGTTCAACTACACTGACACTGGTCATGCCCACTGTTTTCTCCACAAGCACCTTTTTCTCCTATACCCTGATACAGATAGGAACGATCTACTGTGCACAGAACAAGTCTTGGTGAGTATCCAGTGACACAGGCTTTAAGCCTGAAATAAGAGAGGTCTTAAAAAGGTATTAAATCAAAACAGCCACATATCAGAGAGCAGCAGCAATCGAAATAAGGGGTTTCGGTACCACATTCTTCTAGAACGTGGATGAAACGCTACTCTGGACGAAATGTCGTCTTCTGTGGTGTTCTCAACACAGACAACTTGCATCCAAAGGACAAATTGGCTTAAAGGTTGAAAATTTAAACAGTTTCACTGGAGTGAAACGAGACAGATGCGTGGGAGCTGGCCGAGCAATATTGTCAGTGACAGGGTTAAACGCTCTGGAGTCTTCTCACATTTCCACATGATCAAAGAGTTATCGACAAATAACAGCTCCCCTTCAGGCATTTTGGACTAACTCACGGCCCCTGCTATCAACAGAAGTATGCCCGTTAAAAGAAGTGGGAACTGGCTCCAACCCTGAACAAGTCTGAAAGCAAAACCAGCTGAACTGGGAATATTCTCGAGATTTGAAATAGCATCCTTCTAGCCTAAAGCTCTGGCGAACTGTAAAAGCACAGGACTTGCAGGGACTTTGGGCAGCCGTCTCAAGCTTTAGGAGCTAACTGCTCAGTTTCATCAGAGTTCAACACCTCAAGATCTGCTTATTATCCTGTCTAAGTAAACAAATCTTATACCGAAAAGAAACCCTTGCCCCAGATGTTTTATCTATCCTCCAAACCCAGTCCCATGCCGCAGGGTCATTCCTTCTGGATGGAGACAGGGAGCGCTTTGGAGCAGGTCTCAGAATTAGCAGGCCAAGCCAGCGCTCCAGTGGGACAAGGCATTAAGACCAATTCCACAAATACCACAGGGACTACAAAGGATTAACTGAACATTAAACAAAGGGTCTGAGCGGTATCTGTAGGAAATTAATAATTATAAATTAGAGATACTAAAGGCTTAATCCCGGATTTACAGGGATATGATGGAATGAGATGAAGTGTAATCAAAATGTCAGTTTAAGTATTCGACCTCTACGCAGCAGAGACCACAACTGTAATTTATACAGACTGTGAGCTCTTTGGAAGCAGCTTATCCTTTCATCATGTTTTGTTCACTACACAAAACAAACAAGACTCAGTCCAAGCGAAGGTTCCTAACCTTTACCACAGTATGAATAATTATAACTCGTTAAGTTCAGCATCAAATTAAGGAAGACTCACTAGAAAAACTTGCAGTTAACACCTGGTGGGAAGAAAAATAAGAAGGGCTGTGGGATGGTGTGTGTTGTGCATACAGGTACATATGTGCCTGCATGCACGCGTGACTGAGGAAAGGAAGTGTTATAAAAAGTGCAAGTTCTTGCAAGTCTGTGACAAGACACGAAGAGAGATGGACAGTTCTTGTCTTCAGCTGGTGAATCTTGTCTTCACAGCGTATTCGTAACAGCACGGCTTAACCCAGAACTGCTCTATTACTCTATTGATCTATTACCTCTGCCAGTCTGTAGGACCTAAAACCCTTCAGCTCCTTCTCCATCAGCAAGCCTGTAAGTAGGAGCAGAAGTTGGCCAAAATGTGTTGACAAATGAGCACTGGGCACAGTCAGTGGACACGGTTACCGCAGAAGCAGGAATGGAACAGAGAGACAGAAGGTTTTCTTTTACCTTATCCCCACTTGTGAAAACTCATGCCTGCAGAAACATAAGAAACGCACGCAAGTAACATTAACGATGCTCTTAATGGTACAATAAAAGAACAATGAACGAACCGAAGTGGAACTGAACAATGACGAGGATGATGGTTCATCGAGCTCGGAGGAGACGCTGAGGTTAAGTCGGTCTACGCCCTGCGTCAAACCAGCTTCCACAAAGGAAAAAAGACGGGTCATTGCCATAGGAGACTCTCTCCTGAGGGGAACAGAAGGCCCAAGACGCAGACTGGACCCACTTCTTAGGGAAGTCTGCTGCCTCCCTGGGGCCTGGGTTAAAGATGTGAAGAGAAAGCTTCCTGCCCTGGTACAGCCCTCAGATTATTATCCATTATTGGTTTTTCAGGTAGGCAGTGGTGAAGTTGCTACAAGAAGTCCGAGAGCAATCAAGAGACTTCAGGGCCTTGGGATGACTGGTTAAGGGATCAGGAGCACAAGCAGCGTTCTCCTCCATCCTTCCAGTTGCAGGGAATGATGAGGGAAGACGCAGGAAGACTCAGCAGATCGATACCTGGCTCTGAGCCTGGTGTCTCCAGCAAGATTTCGGGTTTTTTGATCATGAGTCAGCCTACACAACACCAGGCTGGCGACAGACGGGGTACACCTGTGTCAAAGGGGGAAAAGGATCCTTGGACAGGAGATAGCAGGGCTCATTGAAAGAGCTTTAAACTAGATTGGAAGGGGGAAAGGGATAAAATCAGGCTCACTAGAGATAAGTCTGGGGGCAGCACGCCAATGTTTGAAGGACGGTGCGCTAGCGAGGCCCTTCTGTCTGCCATCTCAGTGGAGGCAGGGGATGGAGATCTGTGCGGCAGCAAAGAGGCAAGGGCTATGGATGTGTAAGAAACCATGGAAGCACCTGAGAATGGTCACGTAGGAATCAGGGCTTCTTCCCCCGGAAAGGTGGCAGGAACAACAGCCCAACTGAAGTGCTATGCCAATGCACGCAGCATGGGCAACAAACAGGAGGAGCTGGAAGCCATTGTGCAACCGGAAAACTGTGACATAGTTGCCATCACGGAAACGGGGTGGGATGACTCGCACAGCTGGAGTGCTGTGATGGACGGCTATAAACCCTTCAGAAGGGACAGGCAAGGAAGGAGAGGCGGTGGGGTAGCCCTTTATGTTAGGGACTCTCTAGAGCTTAACGATGGCGACGATAGGGTCGAGTGTTTATGGGTGAGAATCGGGGGGAAGGCCAACAAGGCAGATATCATGGTGGGAGTCTGTTACAGACCACCCAACCAGGACAAAGAGACAGATGAAATAGTCTCTAAGCAGCTGGAAGAAGTCTCACGATCACTAGCCCTTGTTCTCATGGGGGACTTCGACCTACCAGATGTCTGCTGGAAATACAACACAGCAGAGAGGAGACAGCCTGGGAGGTTCCTGGAGTGTGTGGAAGACACAGCTGGTGAGGGAGCCAGCTAGGGACGGCGCCGCTGGACCTCTCGTTTGTGAGCAGAGAAGGCCTGGTGGGTGATGTGATGGTTGGAGGCCATCTTGGGCACAGTGATCATGAAATGATAGATTTCAGCTCTCAGAGAGGTAAGGAGGGGGGCCAGCAGAACGGCCACCTTGGACTTCCAGAGGGCACTTTGGCCTGTTCAGGGGCCTGGCTGACAGAGTCCCTTGGGAGGCAGCCCTGAAGGGCAAAGGAGCCCAGGAAGGCTGGTCAGTCTTCAAGAAGGAAATCTTACAGGCACAGGAGCAGGCTGTCCTCATGTGCTGAAAGACGAGCTGGCGGGGGAGAAGACCGGCCTGGCTGAACAGAGAGCTTTGGCTGGAACTCAGGGAGAGGGGAAAAAAAAAAAAAAAAAAGAAAAGAAAAAAGAAAGAGCATTTATGACCTTTGGAAGAAGGGGCAGGCAACTCAGGAGGACTACAAGGGTGTTGTGAGGTTACGCAGGGAGAAGATTAGAAGGGCCAAAGCCCAGCTGGAACTTAATCTGGCTGCTGCTGTAAAAGACAATAAAAAGCATTCCTATAAATACATTAGCAATAAAAGGAGTGCTAAGGAGAATCTCCATCCTTTACATCCTTTATTGGATGCAGAGGGAAACAGAGCGACAAAGGCTGAGGACAAGGCTGAGGTACTTAATGCTTTCTTTGTCCCAGTCTTTGACAGTCAGACCCGTTGTTCTTGGGGTACCCAGCCCCCTGAGCTGGAAAACAGGGACGGGGAGCAGAACGAAGCCCCCATAATCCAAGGGGAAACGGTCAGTGACCTGCTGCACCACCCGGGCACACACAGGTCTATGGGGCTGGATGGCACCTCGAATGCTGTGCTCAGCGCTGGGCCCCGCACCCCAAGGCGGCCATGGAGGGGCTGGAGCGTGGCCAGAGCAGGGCAGCGAGGCTGGGGCAGGGGCTGGAGCACAAGGCTGGGGAGGAGCGGCTGGGGGAGCTGGGGGGGCTCAGCCTGGAGAAGAGGAGGCTGAGGGGAGCCCTCATCGCTCTCTGCAACGGCCTGAAAGGAGGCTGGAGCCGGGGGGGTCGGTCTCTGCTCCCCAGGAACAAGCGATGGGACGAGAGGGAACGGCCTCAAGCTGCGCCAGGGCAGGGTTGGGTTGGGTATTGGGAAAAACTTCTTCCCCCAAAGGGCTGCCAGGCCCTGGCCCAGGCTGCCCAGGGCAGGGGCTGAGTCCCCATCCCTGGGGGGATTTAACAGCCGGGGAGATGTGGTGCTTGGGGACATGGGTTAGTGGTGGCCTTGGCAGTGCTGGGTTAAGGGCTGGAATCTATGATCTTAAGGGTCTTTTCCAACCTAAACAATTCTATGGCTCTGATTCTAACTAGTCATTACAATTTAGTTTCACTTGCTCTTATTAACATGAATACATTAATCATTTTTACTATTACTGAGTGATCATTACAGGACAAAATTAAAGTTATTTGGTATCTTAATTATGGATACGAGTATTATTTGTACTACTTATTCTGATGCATCTTAATTCTGCTATAAATTTTAAGGGGAAGAATGATGATAACAATATCCAATTACATTAAGAATGAAAACATGAGACATAAGCCTCAAGATTTTACTAGGACCAGGACACATGGAAGCCCTGGCTCACACAAAAGACAGATGTGTAAGTTTTTTACTGGCTCACCTAACTGCCAACAATGTAGAACTTCATTCCTTGGTGTAGTTTAGAAGGTTTGGGTGAGGAGATCTGGACAAGTGCTTCAGGGAAATTAAATCTGGTGTGAGGAGCTGCCTGCATTAAACTTGCCTGGGCTACAGTTGAAGAGACTCGGAGAACGACGAGATTGGCAGGGATCTCTGGAAATCCTCTAGTAAACCTCCCTGCTCAAAGCAGGGGCAGCTAGAGCAGGTTGCTCAGGCCTGTTCCAGCCCGGTTTTGAGCATCTCCAAGGATGAACACTCCACCGTCTCTCTGGGCAACCTGTTCAACCACCCTCGGTGTAAAACAACAGACGACTATAAAGTACTAATTCTCACTGGAGACACATTACACCCAGCTGTTCTTAAAATGCTAAACTAAAGCATTTTGGAAAGGTCACAGCAATACTGGAACAGTAGTACTGCAAAAAGCTATTTGAGATTTTAGTCCGATTTTGCTGAGCTGATTGGATACCTCAGAGGAGAAAAAGGAAAAAAAAGTAAATTCTCAGCAGGGAAACACTACTCTCAGAAACTCTCATGAACACATCTCATAACAAAGCCAATTACTTATCTGCAAGGCAGTAAATATAATGCATTTTCCAGAGCACAGTCCAACTATCAACACCCTCCTTTAAGCAACTAAGGCAATTCAAATTTAAGCAATTCATATTCAAAGCAACTAAGGTACTTCTCAAAGGCAAAATCCATAATACCTTCCACAGCTCTGGAAGCAGACAATACGTTGCAATTATTCCGTAATCGTACTGAACTTATGAGGACTCAGGGAAAGACAGGACAGGGCACGGCTCAAGATGTAGGAAGAAATCCCACAGACTCTCTCAATCAGAAATAAGGTTTTCCTGTTTTACTATGACACCTCCCTGCTGGAACCAATGGTTCAGAGCTTTAATTAAGTTGCCAAATCATATCTGCATTCAGAGATATGGACTACAGAATGGGGATCTGTTGAGACAGGCATCTACCAATACCCATCTGGAATCTGCTACTTTATCATCTCACTATACACTCACTTGTAGAAAAAGACACCGTAGTGTATGTACCTTTACATAATTAACTTCCATATAAATTTTACAAGTAAGATTTTACTTTAATCATATTTTAATTCAACAGTTTATTTACATAACACTGCAGGACATATAGTGCACTAGGTATTCATTCACACATGCTGCAATGAAGATATTACTGCACAGCTGCAAGAGTACAGTTTCCCAGACGGACACGGGAATAGCAGTACAGCCTTAAATGCATTATTCTTCCTAACCTACCTGAATCTTTGCGCCTGGTGATGCACTGGCCCTCCAAACCGTCTAGCTGGTGAATGACACAGCTGCGATAACAGTGCCACATTTTTGTTCTGGTTAGGATTGGCTGCAAACTTCACTGTAATGGGTTCGGAGGAACCTGGGGGTTTGTGACCATTGAAATTTGTAATTGCCTCTTCTGCTTCTGACCTTTTGTCAAACCGGATAAATGCGACCCCTCTGGACAAACCTTTTAACCAAACCAATAAAAAAAAAAAATAAAAAAAATTGAAGTTCAGGATAAACTCAAAATAACTTTGAAAGCAAAAAACGAAAAAGTTAAGTATTTCTACGGTCACGGCTTTCAAGTTCTCTACATTTACTAATGTTTCTTCAACAGCTAGAGGATAAAGTACAAAATTAAGAAACAAAAGACAAATTAACACATTCATTTTTCAGCTATAAACAACCACAGTAACTAAAACACTTAAAAAAATCCAATGTGGTAGAATTTCATGAAATCCATCACCAACTGACATTTAAATTAACAAAAAAAAAAACCTCCCAACATTTTAAATGAATTCCACACACACACAAAAAATTAATTCCAGTCAGTTAAAAACAAAACAAAATCCCTTAGCTTTGATTACTTTATCACTAAAAAGCATCTGCAAACAGAAAATTGACACCGATGTTTCCAAATGCTTTCAGCTTTCCATGCTGAAAACAGACTCGGGTTCATAGATGAGGGCATGAGGGTCTAACTCAAATAAAGCAGTTTAACCTTCTGGAACGAGGAGATCACAATTTCAGCTACATCACGGCCATTACTTCTAGCTGTCACGTACCTTATTTTTAATTCATTAGAAACCAATTAAGAATTACCTCTTGGTAACCGTACTGAAACAATCACACTGCTGTTAAACATTTGCATCTTTTTTTCCTAGTTCCAGACGCAGCCACTGGATGCTGATCCCCGTCAGATCGAGGTAAAAGTTACGCCTTATGAAATCTCTTCCCCTCACCCCCTTCCCCACTTCTTATCCGTGACTTAACCATAGTCTGGAAATATGGTTTATCACAGTGTAGCTAAAAGGGTACATTTTGTTTAAATTTCATGCCAAAGCAGATATATGGCTAGACTAATTCTAGGACTTTACCAACTCTGTTTCAGAAAGGGCCGTATCAAATACTTCCATGTTGTCTCTACACCCACGTAGGGCAAGCTTCAAAGGCAGTTTCAGCAGTTGTTTAAGCTTATCAGAAATCACCAAGGTGTTTGTAACAACTGAACATTATGTCCTGTATTTCACGGAGGGAAATGCAGCATGACAAAACCCTAGGCATGCGGCAAGCGAAAGGGAATCCAACCCCTACAACTGCCCCCAGAGCGGTCTCTAGGAAAGGCGTCTTTTCATTCGGGGCACTGGGAGAACTTCCATAAATAACAACTCATCTTGTTTACTACATGTTGTTAAGTATGCAAAGTCACAGAGAGAAAGCCTGTTTCCTAAGCCACTGCACTTTTTGAAGAAAAGAACTGCAGAACAACGGTGGGAGATGGCCGGCACCAACTGTGCCGCTGGAGCGATCTGGAAAGGAGCCAACCTGTGAGGAGGTTATTCCATTTTTTGATTTCTTACTGGTTACTTCCCAAACAGGAGGCTGGACCAGATCGGCTCATCAAATTAGAGCTGACAGCACTACGTGCTGCAATAGCACTGAGATGAGCCTTTCTGGGCTGGGAGGAAGCATCTGCCCCACCCCGGCGAGGCACAGAACAGCAGCATCGCCCAGAAGTCAGCAAGGACCATCCCAGAGCCCAACACAGTGTTAATTCTTCTCCACTTCCATGCTGTTCATCTTATGCTTTTCACTTGATCTATCATCGTGTTCATTTGAAAATATAAATATTGTAGAAAGCGTATTTTTAAACAGATTAATTCTCAAAAAGTAGAGAACAACCCCTGCTGAGCAGGTACATCTAAAAGCACGAATTAAAATTTGCTCTAACTGGGCCTAGATCAAGCTATGAAACACAGGTATTAAAGCCAAGGCACGGCCACATTCTTGAAGTGAAACGAAACCTAGGCTATGCATGCATTAAACTTTATAATGTGAACAGAACACATTCTTCAAACAATACATTATTAAGGTTATTTGAAAGCAAGCGGTATATTCTGAGCTGACGCTGAATTAGACAGCATCATGCCTCAGCACGCTCAATGGAAACTAGATTACTCCTGGAGAGATTTGAATTGTATGACTTCTGTCATCTCATTTTATAGCTCTGTCGAAGACGGGTGCTAGCTACCTAGACTCCACTGGCAGCCAGAGAAGGACGACTATTTTGGACACTTGTATTAATAAGTTTTCTGGGCTCCAGAAGTCTTTTTCTTACTTCTACCTATGGTCATCACCTAGATAACCAGCTCTAGAGAGAGAACCATACAGATATCCAAGTAGGACAAAATGAATCCTTCTCTCTAAGAAAGGAAGGATAGGATGTTCCTTGCTCAACACTGGAGTGTCTACAAGGTCGGTATCCAGATCTCACCTACTCACCGCAGGTTTCTTTTATGCACTATCGCATTTAAAGTGCAGCCTGACGAAATCGAAACACTTGAGAGCAGGTGCCTACAGAAGGAGCTAGCTCTGATGGGGATACTTAACGTTGCGGACTTTAGCATGTAGTCAGATTAATCCCACCAAAAGCTGCTGATGGCCTACTCTAAATTACAGCAGATTCCTCAAAGAGCATGAAAGTTGCTGCTTAACTACTGTGTATAAATGTACATGCTACCATGCATAAATGTTAAATGTGGAATTGCTAGAATTAGATTATCTTCTGTTCTAATATAGCACATGCATAATCAATGAAAAAGTGTATTTGTAGAAGTTCTCTCCAAATTCATACATGACATATGGGCTACCGGAAAAAACACAGAACACCTAAGGTTACAGGGTAAGCCGCACTCTGCAGTTATACACTCTGACATAATGAGGTAAGAAATTAAAACTCTGAAAATACATTGTAACCCTGAGTCAGAATTAACATTATAAAGGAAATCCTTAACTTTGGTCTCTCCTGAGCTGAGTGCTTAACTAAGCAACTTCTCCCTTTTCTTTTTAATTTTGTTTTATAAACAAAATACTTTTAGAAAATTCAAGAGGGTAGTACTAAGTATATTATGTTCATTCTTTTGGTTAACAGTAACCACAGAGGACTGTAAGACACCTCAAATGTTTTAAAATATGATGAAATTGTGTGAGTGAGTTCCAAGTTGGTATGAAAGACAAAACACAGTACTGTTTTGCTTTTTCATATGTAACTACGGCCTGGAATTTACCTGTGGATAACTGCTGCCTTTGTGTAACGTAAAGGTAACATTAGCACTCCAGATTACAAACATGACAGTAATATCAAGTGTTATAGCAAGAGAGTCGATTTGGGAAATCAGCAGCTCAGCCTGGTAAAACTGACAGTAAGAGCATAAAATACGATATGAGGTTTAGATTGTAAGCTACCAAAGGAGGCAGCGTAAGTCATTCTGTGTTTTAAAAAAATCATTGGAAAAGGATATCCCCTTCAAATTATTTCAGTGGTTGACGCCAGATGTCGTGGTTAGTTTGTGAAAGTCTAGCCTAGTGTAGAACTACCAGTCTCTGAAAAATGTAAACCCTGCTATACGCTACAGTTTCATGAAGCTGGTGCGACAGAACTCACCTGTAGTTTGATCCACAAGCACACGCGAGTTGATGATGCGTCCAAAACGCGAAAACATATCTTCTACATCTTTTTGTGTCATTGACCTTGGTAGTCCACTAATATATAAATTAGCATCCTTGATAACTTCAGAACTTGGACGAGCATAGGAAACCTTTACAAAGAAGGAAGAAAAACAAAAAGGTATGTTCAGGGTGCAAATAGGAAAGAGTCATTTCTTTTGCCTTGAGTCACTTTTATTTATTCCCTGCTAAACAATGCAGGCAATTTTTACTGGAGTTCAAAAAAGTGGAACAGGGAAAAGGTAGGGGAAAATCGCCAGAACAAAAAGAGAGAAGTCATGTCCCCATATAACGCCATTCCTTTTGGGCTCATCCAACAGCTAAGGAATATAGTGGCATTGCTATAAACAGACAGCAGTAGACTCGTACCAGTGCTTTCAAACACACACATCTGCTACGTTGAAGAATCCCTGTCTGACGTTCTGACTGGGATACTGGACCTGTCAGTAACCACAGGTCACGCCAAGAACTTGTGCTGTCGGTATATTTTTCAAAGCCTCATAAAAAGACTTTACCAGCTGAAGTGCAGTTTCCTATCTTAATTTCTGCTACTAGATACAGTTACAAATATCACCTAAGCAGGTGTGATTTCCTACACATACAGTACTAGCTGTTATTTTGGAAAAGGAATGCATGTGTATTAGCAAGATTTAAAACAGAGATCACCAAGTATCTGAGATATACATGAGTTCAAAAGCCTGGCAACAATTTGGAATGATCCCACCTACTGCTGTAAAAATGGTGGGAATGAAACAAAGGGAATCTTTGAATACAAAGCTGTTACAAAACCCGAGAGGCTTAACAGCTTGCTTTACTACTCTTCTCCCAGATTCCACCTCTCCTGCAGCTGGAGAGCACACGAGCCTTACCACCAGAATGAAGTTTTATTAGAATGCCATTTTCATAGAAGACAGAAAAAACCTAGACATCCTACCTTGATAGTTTTTGACTGAAGTCTGAGGCCATTCAGTGTGTTTATTGCTCTTTCAGCATCTTTTGCAGTAACGTAGTTCACAAAGCCATAGCCTAAGCTGTGTCCTACATGGAAGAACATTTTTTTTACATTAATCCTAACAAAAGAAAGTTATCACCACCAAAATTAAAGGAAATGCAAGTGAGAAAAAGCAAACTCAACATAAACATAATCCACAGAGCAAATATATAAAAAAGCCAAAGAAGTTTCTGAAGGCTGGCATGCATCGTATGAAGTAACTCGGAGCTCCTTCATCTGCCACTCTGGACATCCCTCTGTCTTCAAGGACAGTGAGTATCAGCCAGCCACAGGTGATCCACCGATACTAAGAAATTCAAGGCTAAAATACCGACTCTGAACAGTCTTGTAAACTTAATGGGTGTGGAACAAAGGCAAGAATTTAACAAAGTTCATAAGTACAAACTCTTGTAGATAAAGAGCAGAAAGTGAGAAAGTGCCAACGGAGGAACTGCTGGGTAAGAAATCATCGGGCTACTCATTTCTGGGTAGCTATTCCAACCTTCACTCCTGGAGACAAGAGGGAAAAAGAAGTTTTCAATCCTTCACACATTCCTATAGCGAATGAGCAGTAAGTCTCCCAAACAGGATGAAACTGAAGAGGGAAAAATTCTCTTTAATGCAGGCAATTCATGTACTATTACTTAATGTAAGTTTACTCTTACCTCTTACAAAAAGAATTTGAGAATAATAATAATGATAATACAAATCTCTAAAACATTTAGGGCAAAGGATATTTATTTGGATATTTATTTGTTCTGCTTCTATCTCCAACCTCCACAAAAGCTACTATCAATTATAACACTACATACTAAGATCCTTTTGGCTTGCAATTTTAAGAACACTCAAAGACACAGATAATCGTTACAGTAGAGGATTCTCTTCTGAAATATAGCCCTTTTTTAATCACACAGCATGGCTCTGCAATGGTCTTAGCTGGCAAGGAAGTTTTCGTAGGCTTTCCAGACATTTCAGAACACCAAATATGCCACCCCCTTGCCAGAAAAAAAAGTCAAATGGTGATGACCCTAGCACAAAATGGCAGAGAAACTGAAGAAAAGGGCTGTAACAGACACTGCAGATTACCTCCATCTACTGAAGAAAGAGTCACCAGTCTACTGAAGGCCTTGAGACCTACAGGCCTAAAAGCCCCAGGGACGGAAGGAAGCTCCAAATAACGCTGACAGCGTTTGGACTAACGGCATGCCCGACAGACTGACTGCAGAGCCACCGCAACAGCACAGCTCCCTGGCACGTCCTCAGCATTCATCTGCTTCGCTGTGAACCCTAACAGACCAGTAACTCATCTAAACCCAAATAATGTCATTGCCCGCTTCCTAATAGACTCCTTGTATAAACAGGCCCAGTTCATTTTCACTGTCTGCTAAAGCTCTTCAAGAAGCCAGATCCCCTTTGTGTTCAACCCTCGTACAGAAACTCGTACAGACCGAGCGTTAGAACACCTCCGCTAGCACAGATCAAACTCTCATGACGCCGGACGCTTCTGTAATGGCAAATCACTCTGAGAGCCAAGCAGGATTTAACTCTGCATAGTAAACAAATAAACGCAATAAAAGCAAGATCTTAGACACCAGCTTCTGCACCTTTATCCTTTAAAGATCTACACATAACATCGATCAGGGTTTTGCAGACATATCTTGCATGTACCTACAGCATGGGTTTTGTTGATGTCTTTATAACATTCATTTTCTGTTTTATTAGTCAGAGATGGTCAATCATTTAGATCAAATCTGGTTAGTCCACAATCACTTACCTACTGAGATTCTTCTCCCCTCATTAAGAAAACAAATAATTTAACAATTAGAAAAATGTTTAGCACCTGGACCCTGGCTTCTTTCACCAGAATCTGACCAAGTTTAAGAGGGAACAAATATGACGCAGACAGTAAGCAGTGACTTTCTCCCTCCTAGGAGGGCGGGAAGAGTCCGACCGCCCTCACGCACAGGAGCAGCATGCCGGCTCCGGCTCTGAAGGCTCGGAGCACCAGCTGCTTTATAGATATTTTCAGTCTGTCCCAAAAGCCATATAAACATGAATATTCCAGCAAACTACGGAATAGAACCAGGTCCTAATAAAGTTTATGGAAATAGGCCCTTAAAGACCGTGGAAACAGGCTTCAGCCAGACTAACCCCCCGAGTCTGAACCTGGCAGTCAGGGCTGTCGCTCCGCAGGTGGACGCTGCACTGGGGAGGGGGTGACTAAATTCTCCTGGCAGGGGAAGAGCAGCAGGATTTCACACCGTATAAATTTATTAAGCTATCTTTAGTATTCTGAGTCACGGAGATCAGGGGCTCAGCCTATGACCAGGGCGAGCGAGTATCCTTCCCTGGTTTCTTGCAACAAGTTCCCAGAGAAGGCAGGCAACCGTTACTTACCCAGAAGCGCTCCTGCAAAGCATCGGACAGGTTATATGTTCATGCACTGTTTGAGGTCAGTGACAAGGAAGATTAAGCTACTTAGTTTTGGTTTTATCCTGTACGTAAGTAACAGCACTCATGGACACACAGGACCAAAAGGGACCACGAGAACTGGGTCCAGTCCCCGTACACAAACTACATATTCCCTTTCCCTAAATCATAAGCAAGCTTCACATTAAAAGCAGTTCATTTTTTGTCCCAGGCACTCTGATTTAAAGCACATTCCACAATCCCCTTCCAATGCTCTCCTTTTCTAAAGGCAGGTCTTCATATCCACTTGTGCTTCTGCAAATACTGCCCTTGAGCTTACACACGCTTACCCGCCCAAGCGCCTGTTCCCCAGGCACACACAGGCAGCGACCATATCCCCTTGGCCTTCTTTACGGTTTTTGTCTGAACAAAGTTCTGCACTTTCTCCGCTTCTAATTTTACACAGGTTGCTCAATGACTATTCCTTATCAACGAGTTTGAAAGCCCTGGGAAAAGAGAGCAGGGGCGTAATGGGGTTGATGGAAACAAACACAGACTAAAACAAGCAGGGTCTGAAAAGTGGCAGGATTACAACAGTTACCAGGTTTTCTCATATTTGCTGTAGGCATTTGACAATAAGTACTAAAACCTAGAAATTACAGTCCTGTTAACTTTTACCTGCCACTAGATAGGAAAACATCAATTACTTATTTTTCTCTACAAAAAAATAGAATACAGACCTTCCCTTTTAGACTATACTTACCACCTTTAAATTACATCAGTGTAACATGGCTTTACAGTCCTTAAGCGCTAAAGAAAAGCCAACCCACGCAAAACTGGCAAGATATATTAACTTATCTTGCTCTAAATACCGAATACCATCAGTCTCAGCCATCTCCTGCTGTTCAGTTACCAGTTTTCATCTCTAAACAGGCTGGGATAGCCAACACACGACAGCCCCGTCCCCGCAAGAGGCACGTTCCACCGCTCCCCTGACAGATCACGCTTCAGGAATGCTCCCTGCTTCACAATTTTACTCTGTATTCCCTCCTCCTAAATCAGTACAGACTACCTTCCCTTTACGGCATGCCAGAAAATATATAAGGAATCGGCATTTACATAGCATTATGATTTATGTCGAGTGTTTATCCCAGGCAAGGAGACAAGTTATTTGCTTTATCATGATGTTAAGAGCCTGCTAGAAACCTGTCGTGCAAAAGAAGGCAGTACTGTAACAGCTTTCAAACTATTTTAGTGGACAGCAATTAAAAAAACTTTAAAAAAAAAAACTTTTAAAAAGTTTGCATATACGTAAATGCAAATTTACTCAAGAAACAAAGATGAAAAAAAGAAACAAGTAGGTCCTTATCTGGATGAATAATTAACAAAGTGACCATAAACCCTAGTTTTAAGCAAAGTACTATACTCCTTCAGCAAAAAGAATCTAGTTTTGTTTCCATGATAAAAAGCCCTTTCATGAAAGAGGGCACTCGTTTTCTTTCTGTGCATCACTTGGGTTTCTGTCCATGTCCTCGCTTCCTTTCCCAGCTCCCCGAGACGCGCTGCTTCAGGCACCAGCTCGTGCCTCGTTCCCCTCCACCCTACTTTCACTGGGGACCCCAGTACGAGACCAGAGCCCGCACTTATTTTCCACTTCACTACAGACGAGCTGCCCCCCCGAAAGCAGCTAACACAGGTTCTCCCCATCCTAGCCTTCTCATAAAACCTAAATTTAAACCTGGCTCCGGTTATGTCAGAGCAACTCAGTATAAAGGCATTTTCATTTCAAATTTGTTTTCTGAACTGGGAAACAGTGTGTTGAGGTGAAAGTAAGAAAGCCTAAGTAAGTAACACAGAAGGATGGAACAGATCTCAGCAAACATCACTCAGGGGAGGATGGAAAGAGCATCTTGGGAAGAGTTGTTTGGTTTTTTTGTTTGTTTGGCTTTACAACATGTGCTGTGAGTGATAACCAGAGCGCTTAAATATGTATGAATGCATCAAGAAATACCACGTCCAAATACCAGGCATCATGTGCTGAAAAAGCAGAATTCAAAGCGGTGACTCTGTAGTTTCAGAGGATGAGAACAGATTAAAAGTGCCCAGATGTGCCTTCTGGGGGCTTTCTTTAGCACAGTTACACTGCTGTATAGCTGGGGATACCTAATCACATCGACCCCGAGCAAAATGCAAGCACCCCTGCTTCAAACTTCCAAACAAAAGGGTTATGCCAATGCAGAGGTGCAGCAAGGTAGGACTGGCAGAACAAACGATCAATCATAATTGGTAATAATTTCCATATTCTAACCCCCCGAGACAAGCCAACGCTATGCATACAGCATCTTTTGTTTCCTAACATCCTAACACCCAGGAAAACAAGCAGATGTGGCAGCAGAGCAGCCTGGCTGAGCAGGGAGCTCATGGCAGAGCTCCAACGCAAACAGGCAGCATACAGGAGACGGAAGAAGCGACGGCCTACACAAGGAGGAATTTGGAAACACCGTCCACTCAGTCTCAGGAAAGCCAGAGCTCAACTGCAGTTGCGACTTGAAAGGAATGCAAACAAACAAAAAATAATATCAAGGGTAACAAGAAGAGCTTCTACTGCTGTCTCAGCAGGACAAGGCTGAAAAAGGAAAACATAGGACAGCTGCTCAATAGGGAGTGTGATTTTGTGAGAGCAGGACGTGATGCCTTCTTTGCCTCACTCTTCACCGACAAAGTCCAACAGGCCTCCGCACTTAGCGAAAGAGTTCAAGGCGCCGGACCAGCGGATTAGGATCAAGTCAGGGACTGACCGGTTGAGAGAACTTGACCCATACAAGTCCATGGGATGAGATGGGCTCTACGGGTGCTGAGACATCAGGCTCATGTCCTGGCCAAAACCGCTCTCTGTCATCTTTGAATAGTCATGAAAATTGGAAGCGTTCCCCAACAACTGCGGGAAGGCAAATGGCACATCCATCTTCAAAGAGAGACCAAAAAACCACCATGCTCTACACGGATGCCTACAACAAGTAGAGCTTTGCAGGGATCTATCCTGAGACCTGCTGCTTAACTTTTTATCCACGACCTGGAGGAGGTGATGGGAACGCGCTCTCACCAAGACTGGAGATAACACCAGGTCGGGAGGAACCTGTCAATACCCTGGAGGGCAGGGCTGCCACCCAGAGGGACCTAAACACGCTGGAGGAACGGGCCAACAGGCACCTTATGAAACGCAGCCAGGACAAATGCAAAGTCCTGATCATGGGAAGGAAGAAGCCCTGGCAACATCACAGACTGGGCACTTACTGGCTGGAGAGCAGCTCTATGGAAAAGGACCTGGGAATCACGGTGTAGAGCAAGGCGAGCGCGAGCCAGCAGTGCAGTGTGAAGGAGAAGGTTAACAGCATCCTGCGTGGTGCTGACAGAAGTACAGCCAGGAGGCAGAAGGAAGAGATCACCCCTCTTTACTCAACACTCCCTAGACCACACCTAGAATCCTGCATCCAATTTGTAATGTCCCCCAGTACAGGAAAGACACTGATAAACCGGAGCGAGCTCAACAAAGGGCCACCAAGGTGCTCAGGGGACTGGAGCATGGGGAGGTTTACAAGACCAGATGGGATAAAGTCCTGAGTAACCTGGTCTGACCTCACAGCTGAGACTGCTCTGAGCAGGAGGCTGGACTAGCATCCCTTAAAACTGCACCATCCTACCGTCCCAAACGACAGAACGAGGAACTCCACACTACATTAATCCGAGGTTCTTCCAGTTCCACAGAACAAGGTCTTTTTGTATTAAGACAGCCTATATGCGTACTTCATCTAAGTAGGGATGTAACGGAACTAAATATTCATGAAAGATTTAGAGAAGGTAAAGAATCACATTTCTCCCTCGCAATATTTTCTCCCATTCATGGAACCATTTCTAAATTTTGAGTTTATTTCTAGTGTAGTCCTTAAACCAAAGCCTGGAATTACCAAAACTGCTACCTGGCTAGCAACACAGACTCTGCCAATTTTCAGTGGACTAGTTATTCTGTCACACATTTTTGGAAGCACCCACTCTCATAGGCTATTTTTAATTGAATGAAAACGCATTTCTGTGGGTTCCCACTAGTTTTCTCCCATCATTTTTTTTGTCCACTCGTCTCAGGAGGTGATGCTGGTTTCCAGCTCCTCCTTATGTCCTTCAGCCCAATATTAAGTCTGCTCCACATCATAACAGTTAACCAGTTTTTCACTTTAATATTCTAAATGCCAGCTTCAGAACCCGACATGTTCTACGTGCACTGCTTGCCTCGACTTTGGAGACAAGCAGTTGCAATTTGTTACCCCCTTGCCAGTTTTTGTTTTCATACTACAAGATGTCCTTACAAAAAAAAAAAGAACAGAAAGCAGCTTCTTGAAGGATTTTTGTCAAAATATATTTTTAGATGTGAACAAACATCTCAAGTATTTAACCATCGATCTTCAAAACTAGCAGTAGAAGGGCATGGTTTTCCATTACAAGTCCATGCTGATTAAACCCTATCATCACAACACAGAAGCGATTCTATTTATTACTACATAGCTCACAGTATATTTTTGAAAACACAGGGAACACCCCCTACACTCAGTCCTTCACTAAAGATACAGATGATGCATCTCAGCTACTCCGAAAATGCCTGAATCTGAAGCTAAAACCCACAGCCTGAACAAAAACTTTTTTCCTGATCCAGTCCCCAAGCAGCCAGGCCTCCATCCTTCAGCAACGTCCTTACCCCGGCTTCATCAGCGATACTGAGAAGTTGCTTTGCTCCTCTGAAGCACACCCATTCTTACCCACTTACACCATGGTGAGCACAGTAAGCCCCAGAAAACGAGAAAACATGCTGCTTGAGATAGAACTAAGTACAGTTTAATCTTAAAAATCACTTTTACTTTGCCCAAAAAAATATTCTACAATTTTTTATACAGATCTTGGAAAATGGAATCAAGGTTTGTTTGTTTGGTTTTTTTCCCCTGAATAGCTTCTTGAAGCTACAATTAATCATTCTCAATTACTTTTCACAGTTCTGCTTCATCTCCAGTTTAGTCATAAATGCCGTCCAAAACTATCATTAGTCGTGCAAACACCAAGAGAGCACGGCAGAAACCCCACATAATCGTGTTTGGGTCAGGCTGGGGGCAAAGCTCAGCCTAGCTGGATAGTCTGGTCTCGTGCCTAAGCTAGTAAGAACCTGGGAAGCACTGCACTGCTGTAAGGCCGGATTCGTCAGATCAGCACTACACCGGGAATCGCTGTACCGCGCTCCACTTACGCTTTAAGCATACCCTTCAGAGCACAAAACCAAAATTCTAGGTTTATATTTAAGCATTTCCACAAAATTTGCTCCACGATATTGAAACGCCTCTATGGTCGGTGTCAGTGCAACAGCTCGGTACCTTTCTTCCACAGTAGCCGAATTCAGCTTCGTTACGGTTTCTGACCGAGACACAGATTGCTATCTGAGCCAATTCCTGCTTCTGCTTGAGACTTAAAACCAGCGTGTCTTACTGAAAAGACTTCTGATTGCAAGAGAAAGGAACTAGAAAGGAAACAAAGAAAATAATATCTAGTTTTACTGATAATGATTTTCAAATACAGAACGTGTCCCCACTGCTTCATTTCGCTTTATCAACCAGGACACAAGCCACTTTCTGTTCCGCGGCCAAACGATGAATAGTCTCATTTATGGAAGTTTAAGGGCAAAATCGCATTTAACAGGTTTGGAAAGCCTGACCTTCAAACAACTCAGGAAAACATTATGAATTACAAATAGAGCGGCCTCTCCTCCATTTGCAAAATAAATGACATTTGCCTTGAAACAAAGATGACTGCAAGCAATTCAAACAGACGCTTCTTCAGAAAAAAGTCAAAAGCTACAAAGCCAACTTGACGTAAGTCTGTTCTTTACCCTGGCTCAAAGAGACAGCTTCCAGGGAGCTCACCATCTCCACAATATTCTAAAAAATTCAACCATACGCGGTAAGAGCGACAGCTTAAAATCCTGAAAACAAAAGGTTTACTATTTTTAGTAGTTCATTCCATTCAATGATGCCCTTCCACATACTTATCATTTCTTGTATGTTCTCTTTATATTTTTCCTTTCTTTCATTTCCAGAACATTTTTCTATTGAGATTTAAGTTAAGTTGCTCCAGGGCTCTTTTTCCAGATGAACTGCCAGTGTCCTAGCTGCTGTGAAGTGAAAAGGATTTGTAAAGTGCACACAGAAAATACCAGGCCCAAAATTGTGCATGAATACCACGGGCTGATTTCTTGGGGAAGTCCTTGGGAAGAAAATGCCTTGCTCATCTACTGTAAGATCTTGTTTCTTTAAACTTTAGGATAGATATTGTTAATCTGTGGTTGGAACAGAAACCTGACTATTCAAGATGCCGAGGGCTGAAAAATCCACTCCCCCCATCTCCTTAGGAAGATACTTCAGCTTCCAAATAATGACACTTTTTTAGCTGCAAACATTACAATGCAAAACCTCAGCAAGCGTTCAGTGTCAACACGATCATAGGTTAAGCTGAACTAAATTGTTATTCTGCGGAAACATACTGCTTCTCCGCTGGAAGAGAATGAAAGTATTCTAAGAAGATGTGGAAGAATAACTCCCACTAAAAACACGTTGAGAAATATCAGAGTACAACTGAAGATTTTGCTATATGGCTCATTTTTGTGGCTTGATGAGGGAAAAGAAAGGCAAAGGGAAGACATCAGCTTTGGTAAAGCAGAGTACTGCAACGGCTAGTACAACCGCGTTGGCCTTTTTGGCTTTGTGCGCCTATGTATCATACGGAGGGATACCAAGCATGACTATATTTAACCCTCTCAATGCCTCCAGATAGAGTAAAAGGATACCCACAACCCTAGAGCAGTAGGAAGTCATCCTCCGTTCCGCCAGCCCTGCCTTCAGGCTTTCAGAGAACGCTGCCGAGGTCCCTCGGCATGGCAGCACAGCCAGCTGGCGTGCCAGCCACTCCTCCCCGTTTGGCGTCAGCCGCACACATGCCGAGGGTGCAATCTGTCCCGTCACCCAGGTCATGAATGAAAATTTTAAACAGGAGTGGCCTTGATAGCAAACCTTTGGGTACTTCACTAGTGACTGGCCTTCAGCGGGATGTTGTGCTGCTGATCACCAACCTCAGAGATTGGTTTTCAATCCAGCCACAGGTCCTTCACTTGGTGACACAGGTCCTCCGGCACTGCACACCTCCTGCAGCGATAAGAACACGTCTGCCCAGCCTAAGCGGGAGGCCCCAGGCACTCCCTGCAGCCCAAGACCTGCAGAGCTGCACCCTCTTTTTCGGTCAAGGCCTCTGACGTTACAGGGCCAACCGCTACAGTGACTGCTGGAGACCGCGCGTCACCACCATTCCCGAGTGCACACAGGCTGATCGCAACACAGTCCGTGGTCCCCATCTGCCCTGCTGAGCCTGTTCGCAGCGCTCTGGGAGCTAAGCATAGGCTAGACTCTTAAATAGGCCTGTCCTAAGCAATAGCTAAAAAGGTGCTTGATCCTCCCTAACTGGGGGTCAACTGGAACAAAAGCTCCAGCCTCCCTTTGATCAAGTACACCTGAAAGAGCTCAGAGATCCTCACTGGAAGTCAAGGTCTCCTAAGGTATCCTCTCCTGGCAGCAGCACGCACCCCAGTTCTTCAAAGGGATCCCAGAAGGCCACTGTCAGTCCTAGAAGTTCCCAGAACATTCAGAAGCCGAGCCCAGGAACTGCTGCTCCAGCTGTGCTCTCAACCCACCCAAAGAACCCAAGCAACCTTTATACTGAGTGTATTCCCACACCCTTGCCATAACTCAGTTACTGCCTCTGAGGTAGTTCATATGGCCAGCTTTATGATAAAGGAAATAAAGTGAAGCTGGCAAAGCTAGGAGGGTGTTAACATTTTCAGTATTTGGGCAGTTTGGCTGCAAACCATTTGCGCTTTTCCCTAAGTTAACCATTGTTGCTAGGCATTCTTGAATGCACATTTCAAGAAATTGCATACCACCAAATGTGATTAAAAAGCTAGAAAAAAAAAAATCCAGGGGTAATGATGCATTCCAATTACACAGTTAAGAGCAAAACGGCATAAGCAATTTCATGGTTGTTTCCATGCAAAAGGAAACAATTTCAGCCAAAGAGAATACTTAAATACTTTCCACAAAACAGGAACACTTAAGAATTCTGTTTCTAGACTGGAGTCCGCTGCACTAGTGGAACGAACAGAGAGTTCCCCTGTCATGTCAGCTATTTACCGCCTTGAGCATCTGAAAGCGGAGCAATAAAATCTTCCTTCCCTTTCTGCTATCAAGGCTTACAAGGACACAGCCATTCATTTCTTTTTCAGCTGCATCATTTCTGTCAAAGTCTTCCAAAAAAAGACATCATGAAAAGGAAAAGACAGGGAAAAGGTGAAGATGCACAGCGATGCCTGAGGAATTCCAGCTACCTAGAAGCGATTGCTTTTTGGTCCTGTAAGCAACACACCCCATGCACACTTGCAGTGCAAATGAGCCGTAACAACAGGATTTTTTGAGATGGACCCCAGATTTCTGCCCACAACCTTAACAAGTCACCCCAGAATGTCCATTCTGCTCCACACTTTTCAGCAACGGTGGAGCGATACCTTTGTCCCTGATAGCTGCTGATCGAGGAGTTCAACGTTAGCAAGATCCGTCAGAGCTCCAACTTACATCAGCAAACGCAGACAGTTGAGAGGAAGGCCGCTGTCTCCTTTCAGCGCCTGCATAGAGACGGCCACATTTTGGTAGCTGACAGGTACTGACAGAGCCTTCGGCACAGATTTCCTAGAGTAGAAAGCCATGAGTATTTTGTCATGAGCATCACAGGGATACCTTTTTCCCTGCTCAAGCCGTACAGAAGGTGTGAGGGAGGAAACAAGAACCCTCCAGAAGCTGGATGCCTCCCTAGCAAAACCAACTGCCATCAGACAGAACGCTTTTACCGAGAGCTGCACACAGCAAATTTGTCACCGGGTACTCAGAGCAGGGCTACGGCATCGTGAGCAATAAACAGATCCCACAGCAGTCTGAGACCCTAAACACATGGGAGAAGTTTAACCCAACCTTTTCAGAGCTTTAGGACAGTCGGGTTTGCAAGTACCAACATTTCAGCAGGGTAAGGGGAAGACAGAGAAACTAAACACAACTTACGCTCATGGCAGACTAACTCTTAGCTTTAGCATTTGGTCCAGAAGAACTACAGGCTGGATCGTTGGGCCAGGGCTAACTGTATGAGATTCAACAAGGCTCAGAGTCGGGTCCTGCACTTGGGGCACAACAACCCCAGGCACCGCTGCAGGCGTGGGGAGGAGCGGCTGGGAGCTGCCCGGTGGGAAAGGACCTGGAGGTGGTAGTTGACAGCTGGCTGAACATGAGCCAACAGTGTGCCCAGGTGGCCAAGAGGGCCCATGGCATCCTGGCCTGTATCAGGAACAGTGTGGCCAGCAGGAGCAGGGCAGGGATCGTCCCCTGTGCTGGGCACTGGTGAGGCCGCCCCTCGAATGCTGTGCTCAGCGCTGGGCCCCGCACCCCAAGGCGGCCACGGAGGGGCTGGAGCATGGCCAGAGCAGGGCAGCGAGGCTGGGGCAGGGGCTGGAGCACAAGGCTGGGGAGGAGCGGCTGGGGGAGCTGGGGGGGCTCAGCCTGGAGAAGAGGAGGCTGAGGGGAGCCCTCATCGCTCTCTGCAACGGCCTGAAAGGGCGCTGGAGCCGGGGGGGTCGGTCTCTGCTCCCCAGGAACAAGCGATGGGACGAGAGGGAACGGCCTCAAGCTGCGCCAGGGCAGGGTTGGGGTGGGTATGGGGAAAAACTTCTTCCCCCAAAGGGCTGCCAGGGCCTGGCCCAGGCTGCCCGGGGCAGGGGCTGAGTCCCCATCCCTGGGGGGATTTAAAAGCCGGGGAGATGTGGTGCTTGGGGACATGGTTTAGTGGTGGCCTTGGCAGTGCTGGGTTAAGGGTTGGACTCGATGATCTTAAGGGTCTTTTCCAACCTTAATGATTCTATCATTCTAACTAGAAGTCTGTGTCCACCTGCACAAGCAGCAGACTAAAGTCGACCAGGTTCTCTCAGAAAATTCACAGCTATTGATTAGAAGCATCCGCATTGTGCGTCATCAGACATCCTGACACAACGAGTCACCCACATCTGTGCTGCAAGAAATTCAGCAAGACCAGAGTGGCACAAAGGCCTGGCTCTCTGCATTAACAGATGCTGAAGGAGAAATGCTTTAAAAACGTCCACCTGTGAGAGGAGCCCAGCACAGCAGGTTGGCTGGAAACCCAGACCCCAGAATCTGGGTGCCCCAGCAAAGTCAAGCACCTCCAATGCAAAGTATGGTACAGGACGTACTTCTGCTGAATGATCTACGGTAGGAGGCAGTGGCTCCAAGAAAGAGGACAGCTAACGCTATACACACTGCTGGGTAGGAGATCAGTACAGAGCACAAGTTTGGCACCATTGTGTCTGAAGTCAGTGCTAGAGGGCTACAGTCTAATCAGCGCAGACTGATCGGACCAAACCCCAGCAACTTCTCCTTGCTCTCAGCCTCGTGAGCCAGAGCCGCAGGAAGAGAGGATTTTATCAACTGAATCGGGTCAATGGCTACTCACAAGCCGCAGCAATGATCGCAAAAGGCCAGGAGATGCAACAGTGAAAAGTTACGTCTCAGATCTGACGCTGTGCCATACTATATTGGGAAGCAAGCTTCTAATGCTTCCCGAGGGCTCAAAGCCCCGAGGTATGGCTAGTGCTAGTCTTAAGATCTGACAGAAAGAACAACATCCGCTCTGAGTTCTGTACTTGTCTTATGAAAATCCTGGATGTCCAAGACATACTCACCATAAATACAAGTACCGTGAGCAACAGAGCAACAATCCAATATTTGCCCACTGCCCCTGAGTACTGATCCACTCATCACAACCTAAGCAAAGCCATGCCTGGAAGCGCTTAGGAATGCAATGCACAAACTGGAGAATGAAGAGACCAGCACCCTGTCTTTCCAGGATGATCAGAAAGAGCTGAAGGAGCACTGCACCCTGTCTAATGTTCATCTACTGTGCACAAACTTCTCTTTACAGTTACTGTAAAAAAAAACAGAAAAAGAAGTTATCACGTCTCAAACAACAAAACAAATGCATAGTCATACTTCTACCAGCTGTGTACACAAAGCAGAAAATTCATAGTAAGGAATGTAAACTGACACTATGGTGTGCTGCTACTTTCAACCTCCTATAGCATTCATCACGAACAAAATAAAGGATAAGTAGTCTAGTGGTTTCAAAGAGTTCCTCTAGATTTTACAAACACAACATAATACATGGAACATAAGATTGTTCAGTACCATGCTGTATTTAAAACAAACTCCAACAACATATATACTTTGATCATAATTAAATACTTCGCTCAAACAAAACTTTGGCTTTCAAATCGATTCTTGAATCAAAGTAATCAGTCTCCAGAAAGCTAAAGCTAGTTCAATAAGTCACTAAAAACTGCATTCCAGGCAGAAGACATTTTCTGCCCTACACGTTCCACTAATAGAGAATTAATTGAGAAAAAATACACATATCAGTCATTGTTTTCTGAAAAATAAGCATTATCAAACACACATTGATTTTAACTCTGCAAATACAGTCCATAAAGGCAACTCCAAAGACAAAATGCTTGGATTTAACAGAATGTCATGGGGGCACCAAAGCTGTGATTTCATTAAAAAGAACTAAACTGATCTAAAAAGTCTAATTCCAACAAAAGGAGAGGTCCCCTCCCTCCCGTCCAGGCCACTCAGCCCCACTACATCTTACATGCCAATATTATGAGTTATCTGACCTCACAGAAACCAAGGTCAGGGAGCTAAGCAGGTTTTTCTGCAGCTCTAGTTTCCTGCTAGTCTGCCACGGGGTCAGAAAAATGCAAGTGGTGGCACAAGGAAAGCAGAACTCTGCCAAAAGACTGTTCTTTTCGGGGGCAGCCAAACATCAGATCTGCTTAGAGTGGAGTTTTACAATACAGAAATTTTAATGCAAACATGAAGGGGCAGAAAGAAAAGCAAAAGGAAGAAAAAAAAGTGGTAGTTTTAGAAGGTTCCTGGAGAAGCCAATTCCTAGTTACTGATATTCAAAACTATCCGTGAGCATGGAGAAGACTGGGAATTGCTCCTAACAGTGTTGCAAGCGAATGAAAAAATTCGGTAGCAACAAAATTAAGTGGTCTGACAAATGTAGCCATGCAGAATGAAACACTAGCAATCACTTTAAAGCAAAGCCAGCGTTTTGTCTGCAGGCTCTCACGGACTCTGTGCAACGCTAACAGGAATTTTACTTTTGATTCTTCAGAGGGTTGTTGAGAAAAACCTGAAGTACACAAGCATGTTTTGGACTTTAAACTACCCAGCACCATCAAGTTCCAAGTTAAAGTTAACCAGACTTTACCGGAGTATTCGATGCTACAGGGAACGGTGTGAAGTAGACTCTC
Source organism: Platalea leucorodia (assembly GCF_965183815.1). NCBI lineage: Eukaryota > Metazoa > Chordata > Aves > Pelecaniformes > Threskiornithidae > Platalea > Platalea leucorodia. The sequence continues at coordinate 6,291,088 of NC_138843.1, read as the reverse complement.
AAACTTCAGGTAATGACGTGTCTCGCTTCCCGTTTAAAATGTCCTTACCTCCCACACAGACAATTTCGTGCTTATTTGAAAGTCTAAGGTGTGGACCAGCTGTGACATTTGGTGAATGGCTTCCTACCGTTAAACACGTGATCTTATTTCCTTGCAAAAGTAGCCTCCAGAGCAAGCCTCTACTTCTAAGCATCTCAAACTGTATGACAACATCTAGGCCATCAAAATATTCAAAGAACTCAGTATTTAATGTAACTATTTCATAATGATTTTACATATACATATACATTCCGTAAGTACAGATTTAGATAGATGGCTATCACATGAAACTTCATCTGAAAGAAATTGGGAAAACTAAAGACATGGAAATCAGAGGAGCCATTCTGAAAGTAAATTCTGAAGTTTTTCATTATTCAGTTCTCATGTCTATTCTCAAGCACATAAAGTACTAAAGTCAGTTAAGATAGCACACAAAGAATGCTCACATGTTTCATCAGCCTTCACGCAGTTTTTACAGAGAGTGGAGTAGTTTCAGACCCGTTTCCTTATGGATTAGATAAGGATCTAAGCCAGTATTGCTAGATTCTGAAATACAAGATTGAGCATGTGCAGCAGAAAATTCCACAAGGCGACCGTCTGCAGGCTGCGAACAAACAAGCACGCATAGCTAGCTCACAGCACAATTACTTTTATTTACAGAAACAACCATGCCCTCCCACTGAATCCAAGATTCCGTGAATTCTGAACAAGAATAACCAGAATTTGTAAATGAAGATTTTTAACTGTGCAAGGATTAAAACATCTTCACAGAGCAGATAAAAAGCTCCTGCAACTAAACAGATATGCTCTACCAGCATTTGTTTGTTTTCAAGGAAACATTAATTCATTCGTCTCGTTTTTTTAAAGCTACTACTAACAATCCTATTGAAAGAACTTACACGTTAAATTCCTGAAGAGTGATAAGGCCTACAACCATTTCAGACGCACGTCACACCTTTATTTTACTGATCAAAATCAGATCAAAAGGTTTGTTTGCATATTCAGAGCTCTGGTAGAGACAAAAATGCTCGGACTGTAGGAAGAATAAATAAGCTGGGGACTAAATTCAAACTAGTTTTAGGCACGCCTCTTGATGTTCAAATTTAGGAACTGTACTTCTTGGAATTCTTAACCATATACAAATAGTCCTTAATTTAGCCTTAAGTATTCTACCCTCCTAACACTCAATATCTAGTCTAGCATTACTCCAGTTATATGCATACTTTTCAATAGTTTGATTACACACACACAAATATTTAATATTTCTACATTAAATTGCATTAAGTATTTGCTTGAGCAGTCTACCACAAAGTAAAAGTTTCTTATAAACTAGATTATACCTGCAACTTTGTCCCGAATGAGTTTTGCAGATTCGACTTCGCCAATACTGCTAAATAGACTCCGTAACTCATCTTGCGTCATGTTCTGAGGGAGGTAGTTCACAATTAAATTTGTTCTACCAATATCATCCCTGCAATCTTCAGCCATGTGATCTTCATAACCATTAGACATGTTATAATATATCTGCAAAGAGAAAAATCCCAAATAAGTTCCAGATCTTTGCATTTCCATAAGCCAAACTTTCTCCACCTGAAAGAAGTTTGAATGTTTATTTTAAAAAAACTGAGAACAAGCAACTGTTTCAACTAGACGTTTTTTCCCACTCACAAAACAAAAACATTTGTTGAAAATTCCAGAACAATTCATTCTTTCAAACTAACAAGCACGGCATTTTACAAAACTACGTACCATTAAAGAGATCTTACGGGTTTTGTTTTTTTTACATTAATAAAAAGCATCAAGAGAGATTTTGTACAATGTAAGCACCTGTAAGCACCAAAGTATTCACAACAGCCGAGTTAAAAATCAGGTTCCCCACGTCCAAGCACTTGACTAGCCAGCAACACAACTGCCACCTTAACCTTAAACCCAACCTTATGCCCAGAACTCTTAAGAGACAGAAAGAGGAGCAGCAGCCAGATCTACTGGACCCAGTTCAGTATTTCAACTGGGGACTACTTATTTTCTAAATGTTTTCTCCTTTACGTATTGCTTATCCTGTTCTTCAGGCCGTGTTGTTGTTAAATGGTTGCCTTTGGGTGAACAATTCATACTGCATATATGAAACAGATGAATCTGTACTGGAACGCTAACTTTGGTGCATATTGAGCATTTGATGGAGTTTCTACTTTTGCATCCTTTTAAAGAAAGCCTTGAGAAAACATCCCGAAATCCCATCGCACGAGGATACTCTCTGCCTCAGTCAGCCACCAGCAGGGACTGCATCCCGACGTTCCAGATGCGGAGGACATCTACAGCTCAAACTCACAACAGACCCAAGTCGCTCTTCCTTCATGGCCTGCCAGAAGAGTGGATTTTAAAGCGCTTTTACAACTAATTGGAAATTGCCAAAAATCAGGATACCTTAACCCTGTTCCTGCAACGGGAGAAAAAAGAAGCCTAGCAGATTCGGGACGCCTCGACTGGCCTGCTCCTCCTGGACACCACCACCAGGCAGCCAAGTCCTTGAATGGTACCAGACTCCGGTTCTCGAGTTTGCTGCTCCCGATTTGTTCATCCTCTCAGTTCGAGCGCGCTAAACATCTATAGCTCCAAACAACATCGTTTTGTTTAACAGCTCTTACAACCAGCTGTGAAGCACACAGAAAAGCTGCTAAAAGCCTGAAGTTAATTCACGGCCTCCTGATGCTCAGTTCAGCACTCCTCCTCTTAAGTCATCGCTATTTGTGCATTTTACCACAGAATCCAAACACTTTGGCCTACCAGAGGCATACAAGACATGTCAACTGACACCGTAAAGTTGCAATAACGTGTAAGTATGAATGTGTTTCCAATTCAGACTCCACCAGTAAGGGGCATAAGACCAAACGCTTTTATATTTGGAGGAAATGAAGGCAGACTTTCAACTCTCTAACTCCCTTCTGAAAGTTCAGTGTAAACCTTCCAAGTTCAGCAAGAAATCTGCTTCTCATTGAATCTCTCGGTGCCACCACAGAAGAATTAATTACCATAGGCTCAAAGATGAACTTTGTGTTTACTTTAATAGAACTTTTGGCCAATACACTCATTTGGCCAAAAGAATAAGATACAACGCTGTACATAAGCAACTACTATTAAAATCCCTCTAGTTGCAGTTCGTTGGACAACTGAGCGTATTATCTGAAGCAGGTATCACCAGCACAGTGCTAATCTTGCCTGAGGGGATCATCAATCCGAGCTGAATTAGAACAGTTTAAGATATTATTGCTTCTCAGGCACCAGTAAAACATCAGGTCAGGTGTTCAGAGGATGCAAAAGCTTCTAGATCATCTCAACGCAGAGCGAGCCAGCAAGCCCTACAGTACCACATAATTAATACTGGCTACGTTTGCCAATTTATTTTTGCATTAAGCTGGGTCAGAAGCATTCATATGACCACATATGCTTCTCAAATAAGGTGATTTTGAGCTACAACCATTAACATACATAGCATCAGCTAACAGATTTTTGTGAAACTAGACACACCGCTGCCGTCTACACTAAGGGCCTGAGCAGCAATGGTACGCGGCTTTATTTTATGGCTCAGGATCTACTAAAGGATGAGCCTTCCCAGGGACTGCACCGCTACTGACAACTACAAGTCGAGTAAGGGAAAAAGTCAGGAACAGCAACTCGAAATCCTAAGTCTACAAAGGCAACGTTGCCTGCGGGAAGGGACTTTCAGCCCCTTCACCAGTAGCTATCGTTAAGTCGTGTTTGGCATTTATTTCATACTTTCTTCTTGTGAAGGTCAGATTTTTTTAAATGGCAATAACAGAGTACACCATTTTAGAATAAACCCTGACTAAACTTATATTAATTTGATATTTAGCACAGTATAGCTTTAAACTGAATCTTTTTTTTTTTTCTTTAATGTGCTGAAGCATTAACAGCTGGCAGCTTACCGGAGAGGTCTTGCTCCCCCTCGCCCACTGCTTAGCCTGCTCCCCCCATTTCGGTGTTTCAAGTGCCAACAGGAGCAAGCCCCAGCACCCTTCTGCCCACAGCACAACCAATTTGTACCATGAAAGCAATGGGAAACTACACCAGGAGGGAAGCACTTTTTGTTGTGTCAGCAGTTTTAGTCTGCTTTCCTTGCAGCCAGGTAACACCAGAGCCAACGCCAGAGGAGAGGAGAGCAAGGGGAGAAACTGCAAAGCCAGAAGCAGGGGAAGAGACTCCCCCATCTCATGATTTTAAGCTGCCAGGTTGCCCCAGTTGTACTGTGAAATTATGTCATTAAATACCCATTCCCTTCCAGTTCCGTCAGCACTGCCTGAGCACAACCTCGGAACAGTTTCCCGTTCTGCTCAATGACACTCAAATGGCTGAACCTTCTTTGCTCAACATATCTGAGCTATAAAACCAGATGACTAATGTTTTCACAATGGTTTTAATGGAAGGCAACTTTGCTTGCCTTTGTCCGGTATACAATTCAAGCCCTACAAGCACAACACACCAATATGTTGAGGAGTACGGAAGCTGTACAGTACAATTATGAGTATTTAGTAAGCAAAGGAAGAAACTTTGAGATTTTTCCAGCTTTACATGACAAAAGTTCAAATTTCCTTCACTTTAGCCAAATTTGCCCAAGATATGATACAAATCCTTCCTGCTGCCAAGATTCTCCTCCTGCCAAGTTTAAGAAGTCGCTATATATTTTAATGCTTTCCAAAAACAGGAAAAAAAAAAAAATCCACTTTCCTTACCCTCCAAGGCATATCTGCTGCCTAAAAAGGAGGCACCACAGCTAGATACCAAGCACAGAAAACTCCCCAGCACACCGCGATGGCAAGCTCCCAGCCGTATATCTGGCATTAAGCAAAATTGACAGGAGTTTGGCAAGCGGCTATCAACTTCAAATCATTTTACCACAGCCTCTAATCTCACTGTCTGCAATACTCACCATCTCTATCTCCCCGTGACAAACAAGGAGGGCCTAGGGCATTGTTGATTCAGAAGCAATTAGAACTGTGAAGGAAGCCTCCCATCTGCTTTTCTTCAGACATTAGAAAGCAAATTATAGGAAGACCTTGCATAACGGCCCGGCAAACATTTTCACGGGACACCAGGAACAAAGCACGCAGGAGCGATAAAGGCACAGCAGAGAAGAGGAAAAGGAGCAGAGTGGTGATAAAGACGCTCCTTTCTTCCTAATCTTTCCCCAAGTGCTTACACAACCTACTGCCAGGCCAACACTTTCTGGCCATCCTGGAAGTCGGTGGGAAACCACTTCCTCCACTGGTGGTCAACAGTTCCCGTGCCAGTGAGAATAAAAACAGCCCCTGAAGAACTGTTAACTTTTGCATACTGAAAAGAATTCCAAAAAGAAAAGGTGGTATAAAGTGGTCAGTATGGATGAAATGAGAACTGCTACGTAAGAAAACAAGTTTTTTATTCTGCTCTCACTGAAATATGTTGGGGGAATCTTCTGATCTTTCTTTACCAAAGAGGGAACAATCAAACTATATCAGTAAATACCCCAGACTTGAGAAGCAGGCCTAGAAACTAACTTGGATCTACAACTTCAGTAACTGACGTTTGTCAATCCATGTTGACATAAATCAGAAGTCTGAACGCACTTATATTCTCAGCGGACAGGTCAAGGATGGAAAAAAGGTCTAACAGCTCCATTTGGGAAGGCTACCTGTAATGAGACTGGTGCTTTGCAGCCTTTCCAAAAAAAAGGCCTTCAATTTTATGTCCCAAAAAAAGGAAATTTTGAGACTATGTTCCATTACACTGCAGTTCCTAAAATGAGAATTTTTTTAAAATAACCAAACCCTGCAACACCTTGTTTTAAAAGGCAGCCGCCTTTTTCTTCCTTGTGCGAGATGCCCTCAAACTTACGATGCCAAGGATGCATCGAGCAACCAACAGGAGCCGTCCGTACTGTGCCCGAATCTTCCATTAACTCTGGAGGTGCTCAAATCCACACAGCCCAACGCTTTACCACCTGCTTCAAAGACTGCTCCTTCACCAACAGCCAGGTCTGCATTCTCAGGACTGGACTGAAAAAGCTCTCCAAGGTTTGGGTCTTTTTTCAGAAACGTCACACTGACCACGACAATTGCCTTCTCACAAAGGCGCACAAGATCCCAGAAGGTTTAGAAGAAAAATGACACAAGTGGTTCTGGCAACAGACCGATAAAAGCTTTTTCCAAATGACACTCGGTACCTCCATCCAGAATTCTAGGATACAGCGCTGTTAAGTCTTTCGGTGTGAGATGTTTGCTAAGAAGGAAGACCTGTACAAATCTGAGGAGGTAACCTGAAACAGGAACATTGCCAAGAAAGATACCTGTCTGTCTGCAAGATCAGGCAAGAGGCTCCGTATACTTTCACCTTGTTCACAGCTCTGCAAAGGCGCTAGACCACTACTGGGATCACAAACTTGAATGTGGACACCTAAACGGATGATAGATGATAACGTGAGCATTTTAGCTACTGCAGAACTTAAGGTGGGAGATTCTTCCAGGAGCAATGAGCTCTGTGCTCCTTCATGCCAGCAATCAGCGCCTTCATTAAAACCCAGGCAGCAGGTCTTACCACGCCAGCGACTGACCTGTTCTCTTTCACGCAATATAGCTCTCCAGACAGGGAAAGCCCTGTAGCACAGGTGAGCACTAACACCAGCTGTGCTGAACACAAGGTCAGAGCTACCTCAAACTTATTTCTTGTCTTTGATATCAGAAGCGCAGAGACTACGCCAATACCTGACGCTTGGCCAAAGCGAGCCAGATGAATGCATTATCGTGGCACAGAGCTTGTGGCACCTTCACTGGAACACCGGGAACGGGCCATACCGAGCACAGCACGGATCTCAAACCACTGTAGAACTGAGGCAGCCGACACAGGCTATCGACCCACCACCTCAGCCTTTCTTTGCAATAAACTGCAAGTTCACATCACCTAAGACATGCTACGTAGGAAGTGCTTCAGGAGACAGTCTCTCACAGAGTCCCTAAACTGATGAAATCTCCTTGTTGGGGTTAATACTGGTGAGCGAACAGGGACCCTGCGCTGAAACAAGTGACGCTGGCAGAGTTCTGCTGGTGAGCTGTCTTGATCAACTTGGACTTCAGTCTCAAGGTTTTATTCTTAAATACACTGGCTGACCTCAAGACTCTTGACGGGTGCTTCAAGGCTATACAAAGAAGAGACCTCCTCCTGTTTCATCAGCACATGACTGATATTTGTTGACATGCCTCCCCCGCAAGTCATGGCTGACCCAGAGGCAACCAACAAAGTTGGCTATCTGTCTTGCACACTGCTCTACCACTCAGTTTGGAAGCTGCTGAGCAGGCTTCCTTGGAGATCACACCTGAAATAGAACAAAAAGGACACTACTACATCAAGGGAAATACCAAACCGATCCACACAGCCGTGAAAAGCAGATGCAGAGGTGCTGAGATGTCTAGGTTTGAACACATGCCAAAGGCAATGCCACATACACAAAAGGGCCTGAAGGGCCTGCAGAGAGCCTCCGCTGGTTTTAACTGTTTCAGGAAAACAGTTTTCAAGAATGATCCAACACAGTATTGCCATGCAAAAACTTGCTTTGCAGCCAGCTGTCAAGACAGGATTGAGAAGCAAGAGTTTAGTCAAGACACAGAAGGGACAGAGACTAGGGAGGAAAACAAAACGAAACAAAACAAACGTTTTCGCCTCAGAAATCACTGTAAGGAACAGAATGTTTCACCTTACAAGCCACACCAGCAGGAAAACCCCCACTAGGCCTACATGCCTCCCAGAAAGAAGAAAAAAGTTTCCCAGTGCTCCACAGCCAGAATACATCTCTCTCTCTTAATCCAGACCCCTCTACTTTACCTATGCCACAGATTCCTTCCCCATAATCTCCAAGAAAACGCGTTTTGTTCTGTATACCAACTCCTTTCACGTCCCCAACAGCTCGCCACGTTGCGCCCCACAAGCACGGACCTCTCCACGAACAGCCACACAGACCACAGGTCAGTGACAATACAGTGCAAGACCCATGGCTATTTCACTCACACTGCTTCCATGCAATATTACTTCGAATAGCAGAGGGTTTTAATCTTGCCCAAACACCAAAAGCCAACTGGGGGGAAGGGAAAAAAATCACAAAATCCACAGATTCTCTCTTCAATTCCACAATAACATTTATACAGCATATAAGGGGAAAAAAAGTTTAACATAAAAGGTCATCCAAGCACGTACACGCACAGTATAGGTCACGTACTTCAAAACCTCCACTCAGATCTGAGCTACATGCTTAAGTCTGTCAACAGATTATTTCAACGTATACTTGCAGAGGCAGGTGATAATGCTTAAGTCTTTCTTACAAACAAAAATGATTTAGTTACCAAGTAGTGTGCCTGTGTTTGAGAGATGCCTGATGCTGCTTCCAAAAAGCAAGTCCATGACCACAAAGGAAGAATCTTGATCTCACCTTTTCTTGCCTGTTATGCTTGCCTAGGCTGATTGGCAGCTACCGTATTTCATGAGCATGAATCTCATGGTTCGTTGGAACAGCCATCTTCCTGAACTTTGAAGCATGATGTTTGGGTACAGACAAAAACTTAAAGGCAGAAAGGGAGGCGTCGCAGATTCCTTCCTCCAAACTGTACTGTTACCCTATTTCTCTTTTTATTGTCCGATAGCAATCGATAGGATCAGTATTCTCTCCCACGTAGCTGTCTCATCTGAATTCCTCTCCCCCGCAGCCACAATATTTTAAATCAGCAAACAGGAGAAATTTAAATTCAATATTCAATTTAATTCATTTGGCATTTGTACTCTCTCTCCTCTCCCCCCAGTCCCAAGAACGAAACCAACTCAATCTACTGAAACATGCTAATGAAGGTCACTTAAAAAAAAAGTTTGTCTCTAGACAGGAAGATTCTTTTAGACTGAAACTCTCAGCGTTAAGCCACATAAGTTGCTTAACTTGTACGTATATGTTCCTTCCACATTAATGTGTGAGTTCTGTTTGTAAATCCGGCGACCAAATAGATCCCTTCTGCTTGCCAGCCCTTCAGATTTTTCAGAGTTAATAGATCTCATCTTTCTATTGATTCCTCTCGCCCTTTGCGAACCTGGAATGAAGACACTGCCTTTTGTCTCCTTGGCTTGCCTAAATTTAAGATTCCAACATTTTTGTCAGTTCTGACAATAAAAATATCTCTGCACCAGAACTAGTTATTACTGAAGTCTACTACTGCACTTCAACAAATGTTATTTCCATATGCTAAACCAATGATTTCTAGTACAACGTACTTTAAGCAAAGGGTTGGGTCTTTTTTGTTTTATAACATTGGACATAAACTTAGTTTTAAGAGTATTACTAGTCTAACAAATCTCAACTGTCATAATTTTAGTATTTTCACAAAGTAGTTTTACATATTCTTTAACAATCAGATTTGTCTAAAAAGCTTTTAAATGCTTCTCTTAATTGTTTTTATTCATGTCCGTATAATGACATCATCAAGGTAAATGTTTTTGTCCATGCTTACATTGCCATTCGGAGACAGAAATATTTGAGGCCAAAAACTAAGCTGCATTCTCCAGAGGAACGACCTCATTTTGCCAGTCTGATGAACTATACTCAATTCACGGGAACAAAATTAATCATAGTTAGGATGCTGTCAGAAATCAGATACAGACCGGCCATAATTACCATCCGCCGCCGCTTTAACGCGAGTGGGAGGACCAGGGCCTCCCGCCATCACCTCTGCTCGAGATGTACGAACAAGGGCCAACTGGAAACTACGCCGCTACGATACCAAACATCTGCACCTAGATCTGAGATTTCCCCGTCTTTCAAGGCTAGTAGTTCGCCTTGCAGAGAGAGCAGGCTACAGAGCTCTGCTCAGAGCTTCACGTCAGCGCCTTCCGCAGTTGTCCTGTCCCTGGGTCAAAGATGCTGACAGTTAACACAACAGGGTTCTTGAGCAGAGAAGAGACAGCTGGACAACTTCTTGCAGCTGAGACTCTCTCACCTTCTGCACTGGTATTTTAAAAAGGAAAGGTTTATGATAAACATATTAAAAAAAGAAATAAGTTATCTTCCTTGTTCTAGACAGTGTCAGACCATCCAGCAATTGCCTCTGGCAATTTTTTCACCTACAAAAAAACATCTGGAGACAAAGAACTGTGCTGTGAGGGAACAACTCCTTCCCTACGCACAGGACACTTGCAGTAGGAGAGAAGTGGAGATAAGAACCACAGATTCCAGGCACATTCTGACAGCAGCTGCCCCACACGTTGATCCATCCTTGGATTAGCAGCTGGTGCTTTCGCTTCGATGGGACAGGAAGGCAAGCGAAGGAACGGGAGGAGGAGACAGCATCCAACTCCTTCACCAGCACAGAACAAGTGGCTGGAAATCCATCTCCGAGGGCTTGATGAGACACCACAACTTGCTACTGCACTCCTACAAGGAGGCCATGGAAGCAGTGGGCGAGAGGAAAATTATACTTTATACTTACTATGCCACTGCTACTAATATTTAACAAAAAAAAAAAAAAAAGGCAGCAAAACCACACACATGAAGAACGTCTCTGCCTTCTCAGCATAGCTTATTTCCACCCCACAAAAAAAAAAAAAAAGAAAAAAAACACAAAACAAAAGAAGCTTAAAATCTATTTTTGCATACATCACCTACATATAACAAGGTTGTATAATCAAATGGATCATTTAGGCCAGCAGTTTGAAGTTGCAGGTGCCTAGATCACAGAACTGCACATCAAAAAGAAGTGCCCTGATGAATTTCCAATAGAAGGCAAAATTTAACACCTCGTTTGCTGAACTATACCACTCTTCTTACATGCTTAAATTGGCGGGAATCTCCTGCAGCTGCCTTCCATGCTTTTTCTAAAGTACTTGGAAGGGCAGGAAGAGCAGCTTCTCTAAACATCTTTTTGAAGTCTGCAAAAACAGCAAGCTTGAGCTTTCTGTAACTAAAAGCCTACCACCTTCACAGGTAGGTTATCCACCAGACATGTAGTCAGTGCAACATCCAGTAACATTTTACTGCAATCGATTCACAGAGGGCTCCTAACAAATAAGCAAGAAACAAGACAGAGACCAAAGCTTCAGGAAAGCAAGCAGGCTAGCACAACAGCTCAAAAAAACAGATCCTGCAAGTACAGTGACATGTCTGACAGGTCAAGACAGGGAGGGTTTTTTTCAGGAAGAAAAAAAGTGACAGAACATGCAAGAACCAGCAACCAGAAAAGAGTGCTTTAATTTAGTTTTGGGCCCCGCACCCCAAGGCGGCCATGGAGGGGCTGGAGCGTGGCCAGAGCAGGGCAGCGAGGCTGGGGCAGGGGCTGGAGCACAAGGCTGGGGAGGAGCGGCTGGGGGAGCTGGGGGGGCTCAGCCTGGAGAAGAGGAGGCTGAGGGGAGCCCTCATCGCTCTCTGCGACGGCCTGAAAGGAGGCTGGAGCCGGGGGGGTCGGGCTCTTCTCCCCAGGAACAAGCGATGGGACGAGAGGGAACGGCCTCAAGCTGCGCCAGGGCAGGGTTGGGTTGGGTATGGGGAAAAACTTCTTCCCCCAAAGGGCTGCCAGGCCCTGGCCCAGGCTGCCCAGGGCAGGGGCTGAGTCCCCATCCCTGGGGGGATTTAAAAGCCGGGGAGATGTGGTGCTTGGGGACATGGGTTAGTGGTGGCCTTGGCAGTGCTGGGCTAACGGTTGGACTCGATGATCTTAAGGATCTTTTCCAACCTAAACGATTCTATTCTATTCTAATTAGGAGCACAGAGCACATTTCATGGTAAGCTAATGCCAGCACTAGACACCGGCCACATTCAGCAGACACGATTAAGTTAAGAAAGATGCTATATAAAATATTCACATTTCCATTAAGACTGTGCTTACTGCTGCTGTTGTTCCCACAAACCTGGCACTGCGTAAGACAACTCACACAGGAAAGCAGTACAGCCACAGTTACCTGGTGCCGCAGACCCACCCACATCAGGGCTAAATAACTACGGCTATAAACTCACTCTCCAGTGTATTTAACAACCACACCAGCTTAAGATGTTCCTGTTCACATGCTAGTCAAGCCCAGGGGAGAGCCTGCTGCAAGCGCAGGCCGTAGCTCTGTAACTCAGGACTGCTGAACACTTTAAATCCTGGAACCACGGACTCATTTGCATCATTATACAAATACAGTTACACTGCTTCAGAACAAGAACTAGGACAGTCACAGAGTAATGCATCATGCTGCGTAGACTTATAAGCTCGGGAATCTAGACTTTATCGTCTATCACACAACACAGACATAATCCCAGAGTCAACAGAAATCTAAGAAATTATATCAACCATACAGGGGAGCGGCTGCGTGGTGCTTAGTTGCTGGCTGGGGTTAAACCACGACAAGCCTATGGAACATATGCATCGCCCCACTTTGAAAGAGCGATACGCAAGTCAGAGAACTCTGTTCCCACAGATCCAGAAAGAAAAGCGGTCAAGACATGAGTACTGGGGAACAGCAGGCTGGTAAAGAGGCAGGAGCTGAGCGATATGAGCAATCAACGTCCACATTCAGGGCACAAAAGGAAAAAGAAAAAAGGACAGAAATAGAGAGACCACAAAAAGTTATCAAATGTCAACAACAACAAGAGGCATTAATAAAGGGAACGAATCTCTACCCTTCCCATTTCTTTCCTCCTTTACTTTCCACAGATGCCTCATTAAGTGGTTCATGGGATCCCAGTGCAAGTCCTTCATGCAACAAAACACGCTCCCCTTCTCAGCACGTCTCGGACAGAAGCCCCTGCCCAACAGATAACGCTGCTCCACTGCCCAGCTTTACAGAACATGGTAGCCAGCACACGCTTCCACTCAACTGCTCCACCAGAGCTCAGTGGCCCTTTCTCCGGGCCACCTCCACATGCGTTCCTCTCGCCCACACCCCCCGCTGCACGGCCCCCCAGTACATTCCTGCCTCTTCCCATCACTGGAAAAGGGTAAGCGCTCTACTTGGAGAAGCCTCCCACGAGTACTAACAATAGTGGACTGCTACTTTAGCCATGATTTCTTCCGGCCAAAAGCACTTAGCACAGCATTACTTAACCCTGTTGCCAGCCGCCCCAAATTAGCGTTAATATTAAGACGTGTTGTCCGCATTAGGAAGCCCACCCTCGGATACTGCCAGTCAATAAAGATGCGCCAGTCTTAACGAAGGTGGGAGATTTAAAAGCTGTGTCCGTGCAGACGCAGGCAAAATAAACACGAAAGACGACGGCGTTGGCCAGGAGAAGAAAGGCTCCGGGACACGGCGCGGACCCGCGCAGCGCATCTGCCGCCCGCGGCCCGCCCCGCCGCGCCAGCCCCCGGCGGCGAGACCCGCGGCCCGCTCGCCCGCCAGCGCGGAGGCCTCGGGCCCCTCCTCCTCCGCCGCCCGCGCCCCATCCACCTCGGGCAGGCCCCCGCGGCCCCGCACGCCGCCGGCCCGCAGGCCGCGGCCCCGGCTCGCCGCCCGGCCGCCCCGGGCCCGCGCTCCCCCTCCGGCTGGCCCCTCCCCCCGCAGGCCCCGGCTCTCCCCCTGCAGGCCCAGGCCTCGGCCTCCTCGCCGCCGCCGGCCCTCGCCGCCCGCTCCCGCCCGCGCCGGCCTGGCGGGAGCCGCCGGGGGAGGGGGGAGGTTGGGGCTCCGCGGGCGCGGCCCCGCAGCCGGCGGCGGCCCGGCCTCACCTGTCGGCGGCTCGGCCGGGCCTGGGCAGCGGGACGCTAACGGCTCCGCAGCGCGCACAACCAGCCGCTCGCAGCGCCGCCGGCCACACCCCCGCCCCGCCCGCCGAACCCCGTTGGCTGCCGCGCGCACGTGCCCCGCGTCCCGTTGGTCCGCCGGCCCGTCCGTCAAGCGCCGGCCGGGGGCGGCCTCTCGCGGCGCGCCGGCGGGAGGGCGCTGTGCGTGCGGCGCCGGCGGCCTGGCGCGAGCAGCCGGGCCCCGCGCGCCCCCGGTGCCCCCCGGTTCCCCCCCCCCGGCCCGGCCCCGGCCGCGGGCAGGCGCGGGGAGGGGGGGGGGGCATCGCCTGCGGCCCCAGCGGGGCCGGGGGGCTCCGCGCAGCCTCTGCGGGCCAGCGGGGGGCCTGCGCCGGGCCGCGGGGCGCTCCCGGGGGGGCGGTTGGTGGAGGGTGCGGCGTGACCCGAGCCATCCCCGCCGGGCCCGCTGGCGGCTTCGGCTGCTCCCCAGCCTCGGCCCTGCTCCGCCGCGGCCTGCTGAAGCCGTAGGACGGAGCGAGGAGGAGGACGTGGGCCTGGTCGCCGTGGCTCCCGGTGCGAGAGCCCTTCCGCGCCAGCGGGAGCGCGGCGCGCCGTTCCCTGCGGCGGGCGGGAGGCGCGGCGGGGCGGCCCCGGGCGCCGGAGCGCTTGTGGTCAGCGCCTCCCCGTTCGCTGAAGCCTTCTCCTTCCGTGGGTGCCAGCTGTAGCTCGGGCAATGGGGGAGCCTCCCCGAGCGGTCACACGCTTGCGGCTGCCTCAGAGATTAAATTGTCCCTGTGTAAACGAGACGCAGGCGATGATCTGCAGGAGAAGCTGCGGCGGGCAGCGCTTTTCTGTGCTCGGAGAAGTCCTGCAATGACCGCAAGGGACCGGCTATGCTGCTCAAGAGTTTTCCCTCTGTCCGCTGCCAGCAATTTTTTGGGTAGCCAAGGGCATCCCTTTATATCTGAACCTATTTCCACTCCACAGGAGGAGTCTGTGAATGTCAAATTCCACTATTCTGCAGGAAACAAATGTCTTTTTGTCATTAAAACAGTATTCTGAAATAATACCCATGGTACGAAGCAGCACGTTTAGTGTGTGACATACTTGCAAGTCCGTAAATCCTGTATACCTGTCGAGGTACTCAGCTTTAGCCAAACATTCAGAATATTGCTGCATTAAGGTGTGTGATGTTATTTTTCCTTCACAGACAACTTGTCATTTGAGTTTTACTTCATTGAGTAACGACTGAAAATCAAATCAATGCACCTTTCTCCCGACTAGAACAGTGAGATCTCATCTGAAGAATAGGAGCTTGCAACATAGCAGCAAAGCCACGTATAGGAGCATGCATTCTTTGCCATTTCCCTGCACGTGTGTGCGTGGAAATACTCTGTACCTAGTCATGATGACACCGGAACACATGGAAAATCACACAGTGAAAACGCAAAGATCTTCACCTATCTTGACGTGGCCTCTGGCAAGACCCTGTATAGTAAATTCCCAACATTGTGGCACTGATGGAATCTGGTTTATCTGCCCAGAAACCCATTTCAGCCACCCCTTCAAGGGGTGCTGTTCTACTGGGCCATTATATACAGGCTCCTAATCTATACGTTATGACCAGGAACAGCCCAACCTCTGCCGGAGTCCGAAGGGCACAGTATCAAGGAAAACGTAATGGTCAGCATCGTTAAATGAAGAGTCCATCGAGGAGGTTAATGATTAAGAGAGATGTTAAAAATGTTGCCTTTTTCTTTTTTTATTTATCATTGCTTTCAGTGCCAGATGGGGAATCCTCACATGTAAACTCCAAGCCTGACAGGTCTGGAAATATCCTTCAAGGCCTCATAAAACATTAAAGATGTTTGTGCATCTGTTATTTGCTCATGCTGCTATGTATGCCAGCCACAATATCACAATTTTGTCATTCACATCAGTGGCAGCTTTCTGTTACTGTGAATTTTGTATTTCCCTTGTACCATTCAGGTTTTAATTGAGCGATCCCATTCTTGGGCCTAAGATGGGTCTCCGATCTCCAAAAATCGAGGCTGTGGGCACAAGACAACGCTGCACAGAGCTTTGATGCCTTTATCTTGTAACAGCACATTTGCAATCTCATCATTTCATTTATCACCGCTAACGCTATGTTATTGAACACCGCGATGGCAATTAGAAGGTATTACCCCATTAAACCATATGTCAGTTTTTAAAGGAACGATCTAATTTTGCTGAAATATATTCATTGTCTGTTGCGGTGTTTCCGTTCAGTGTGAAAACACGTCAGTCTGGAGGTTTCATGATAATGTGGAATTTTAGGAATTTGAAGCCAGGTCTCCCGGTGAAATTGTCTTACGATGATGCAACATAAATGACGTCAGGCTCTTCGCAGGTATGTTGAGCCCCGCTATTTCTTGAGGTATGTTGAAACACGAAAAAAAGCTCACTGCAAACCGGGGAACAGCGGAAGCCATTTGTCAACGTGGATCTTACGCGGCAGGAGAACGAACGGCGTGAAGCGAATTACTGAAGCGGTTTGCCGCAAGGACAAATGGGGTGAATAAACACCAGCTAGAAACTCCAGGTTACAGAAGGAGGGAGGTTGTTGCAGAGCTTTCTAAGTGCACAAACGCAACCCAGGCGGCGGGGAGGCTTCCGAACCCGCCCGAGCTCAGCTACGCTCCTGGTTTGCAAGCAGTGAGCAGCAGCAGCAAGCAGCGAGCAGCAGCCACCCCCCGGGCCCGCGTGGCTCCGGGCTCTCCTGTGAGCCTCCGGACAGCAGCTCTATTCATTAATTGCCCTATTTTTATGTTGTTTATCAGAAACCACGAGTTTTATAACACCGGTTTATCTTTCCCGGGGTGCAGGAGGGGTCTCCGAGCAACAACCCCCCCCCCCTCCGCGGGGCTCGCGTAAAATGGCGGCCAGCGGCGCGAGGCAGGTAGCGGCGGGGCGGGGCCCGCCCGGGGGGGGGCGGGGCGGGGCTTGTCCCCGCCCCGCCCCCCCGGGCGGGCCCCGCCCCGCCCCCGGGCTCTTCCCGCCTCGCCCGGGGTGGACAAAATGGCGGCGGCGGCGGCCTTCCCGCCGTGGCGTTGTGCTCGCAGGCTCCCCCCCCTTCCCTGATTTTCTGCCCTTGTTAAGTAGCTCCCTCCTGAAAGGCGTCCTCAGCGTCTTTATTTTTTTCCCTCCTGTGGGGTTTCGCGTTCCTCTCTGATGTCTCCTTGCCATTAAGAGACCCCCTTCTTCCCCCTCTCCTGCGGCTCTCTCTCCTCAGCGCCTCAGCCCCTGGACTTCCATTACCTCCTGTCTTCCTCCACCTCTTTCAACAACTGCCTTGGCATTGCTCTGAGACTTTGCTTACCTAAAACGCGCCCATTTTTGCTCATCTCTTGGTTTGTGGTGCCATACGGTGATCTCATTAGCCGGATTTGAGGGCTCCACTGTCAGCATCCTTCTGAATAACGCTTTCTGGTTTTACTTTTCTTGGAGTTTCCTTATTGTCGTGGTTTGACCCCAGCCAGCAACTGAGCCCCACCCAGCCGCTCGCTCACTGCCCAGCAGTGGGGTGGGGAGAGAATCGGAAGAGTAAAAGTGAGAAAACTCGTGGGCTGAGATAAAGGCAGTTTAATAGGGAAAGCAAAAGCCGTGCACGCAAGCAAAGCAAACCAAGGAATTCAGTCACTGCTTCCCATGGGCAGGCAGGTGCTCAGCCATCCCCAGGGAAGCAGGGCTCCATCACGCGTAACGATGACTTGGGAAGACAAACGCCATCACCCCGAACGTCCCCCCTTCCTTCTTCTTCCCCCAGTTTCCATACTGGGCATGATGCCATGGGGTATGGAACAGCCCTGGGGCCAGGCGGGGGCAGCCCCCCTGGCTGTGCCCCCTCCCAGCTCCTTGGGCACCGGGCAGAGCAGGGGAAGCTGAAAAGCCCTTGACCAGTGTGAGCACTGCTCAGCCACAACTGAAACATCAGCGTGGTGTCAACATGATTCTCATCCTAAATCCAAACACAGCACCGTACCAGCTACTAGGAAGAAAATTAACTCTATCCCAGCGGAAACCAGGTCACTTATGCTCTCCTCACTCTTTCTGGTATTCAGTCCTTGGTGCTTCTGTCTTTGTACTTGAGGGCAATTTCCTCCCCGGAGATCTGGTCTGGTAATATCCGCTTGTCTGGAGCGGTTTGTCCTCTTCAGAAGCGCCTTCTCCTGGTCGCTTGCAGAAGAATGGAGTCGTACTTGGTATTTCACTCCCATGGGAGTCACCTTCCTTGTTGTAACCGCTCTTGGTCGCCTGCCTGTGCTGTCATTTCACTTGGGAGGTGAATTATGTCGCCTGGGGCATGTTTGTCTCTTCCTTGCGCTGCAGTAAGATCACCCCCATTTAAATTTTACAGTGAATTGTCGGAGAACTTCCCTGGCCTTTCTCAGATTGAAGCAGAAAACAGTGGAAATCGCTGTGTTGGGCTCTGAAGCGGAGTGAGCCTCTTCAGTCACCAGTGGGCGTGTTGGCTGGTGAACACGTTGGTTCAGGTTTCTCTGCACCAACCTTCTCTAATTAAACCAGCCACGCTTAATCATTTGTGGACAGATGTGGATAACTTTTAATTCAATTTAAATTTGCAGTTATTATAAGCAGTTATTGAAGCTGATTTTTCTCTTACCCTTTCTTTGATTTCCCTTTTCCTTTATTAATAGCCTTTGTAGGTGTTCCCCCCCATATTTGTTGATGACTATATATGACTATACATGACTACATATGACTATACATATTTGATGACTACTGCCAGTAATCATCTTTATTCCAAGCTCATAATTTATGAAACTTGTGGTTGTGTGTGGTTTATACCAGTCATAAATGGTGTCTATGTAAATTGTTTAACTTGATGTACTGGTTATTTGTGGCATAGTCCTATTTGTCCAGTGAGCTGTTAATTTTCTATTGCAATCAAAATCTAGAAGTTTTGATAACTGGTTTTGTAGTCTTTAATCTTGCTACGTATCTCAGACTAAACAGAGAAGCAAATGGCTGGGAAGTGCTTGGGATATTTTGTGGGAAATCCGATTATGCATTTAAGTTTTGGCACTTCAGATCCCTTCTTAAATTCTAATAACTTGCAGTGACTGCCGGTAGCATGCTTTCATTTGCTCATGTCTCTGGTGTATAGGAGCAAAGTAATATGTATTGTTTTGTAGTAGCGTAAATCACTGCTTCTGCGTATTGTTTACTCCTCCTGGCCTGGGCATGACCTTGTTGCGTGCTGTAACCTTGTTTAGCCTAGAAAGATAGCCTCAGCTTATTGACTGACCACATTTTCTAGTCTCAGCTTGGTGTGAAAAACACTTTGTCCAACTGTCAGTAAGACAATATTAATTACATTTCTCATCCTCTTCCAGTCCTTGAAATTCCAGGATGATGTTAAGCAATAGTAAAATGCATAGAAAACGCACTGTTTGAGTTACTTTTTTTATTTCCCCAAAGACTTGGGGAAAGCGCCTGTTTTTTCTGTACTTTGGAATGTTTGGCAAAACCTTTCGCTCAGGTGCCCACATATGAACTAGCAGTAGGGAGTTAGGAAGAGCCTGATGTGTGCGTTAAGAATGGGTGTTCCAGAGCAGTTTGTTAGTCTTGAGATCGAGTATTTATTGCCACAAAACAAATACATGGAAATAGATTTACTGACCTGTTCTTACATGGCTCAAATGTCTGCAGTGATGTAACTGCCTTATTGAAGCCACACATTTAGTTTGCGTGCATCAGCAATGGTAAGTCCATTGATACTGCTGCCAGACTTGGCACTAAGATTGTCGGGACCAACAACAATTACCTAGTGCTCTGTGTTTTTAATACATTTTTAATACATTTGATGTGAATGGTTTGCTTTCACTGCCAGAGGTTTGTGGTTTCCAGAGCATGTATCCTTGATGGTCTTAAATACAGAAAATGTGGCATTATGAACACCATAATGCCTAAGGAACCTCCTGGATTTTATGAAGTAATTAGTTGTGTGAACATTTATGGCACTTGCACAAGCTTTAAGTGTCTCTTATCACCACCGTGGAAGCCATAAAGCACTACAGAATTACTGTGTTATCAGACTTGGAGTGTCTTCATACTTCAAGGATGTATTTCAAAATTCTAAGAGAGACTTTGTAAAATCTCGTTATCATTAAAATATACATTCATCGCACAATCTTCACAAGCGTCACTTACATCACCAAACAGAATTCCCCACACCAGGGCCTTATGGAGGAAGGCATGACTATAGCTAAACATGTTTGAAACATCAAAGCCCTGTTGAGTCTTGAGTCTCTACAGGGCACCAAAGTTTGGAGAAAGCTTGAGTGTCAAATTCGATCAGAATCCTAGCTGAAAAGGAAAATGTAATTGTTGTGCTAAGCATACCAGTTTGCAGCAAATAGTGAAGCAATGTGTAGGCTTGATCTGTTTTTATCCCCAAATGTGTAGAGTTTTGCATTTTCAAGGTAAGTGCTTTAGATAATCCTTTAGCTTAATACGTTACACAACGAAGTGCAAGATCTGTCTTCAGGGATTGTCTTTCAGTCAACCGGTCAAAGCGCCGGCTGATGGGTGGCTATCCAGCAGTATGTCTGACAGTTGGTTTGGGTTTTTTTTCCTGTTTCCAACATTACGCTTTGTATATGTTTACATGCTGAAGGCTTTTCTGAATAGGTGGGATGTCTAAGGATGTCTGCTTGCACGGATCCATGTTATTTGTGCATTTTAAAGGGTTTAACT
Organism: Platalea leucorodia; assembly: GCF_965183815.1. Classification (NCBI taxonomy): domain Eukaryota; kingdom Metazoa; phylum Chordata; class Aves; order Pelecaniformes; family Threskiornithidae; genus Platalea; species Platalea leucorodia. The sequence continues at coordinate 6,270,557 of NC_138843.1, read as the reverse complement.
TCAGAAATTCTAGTCATCTAGTCCCAAGTATCTTGGGTGTCACAGCTGTCGGGAGATACATATCATCAGCACAGTAACAACAACCCAAGCCCTGTCTTTCAAAAATCATAGAATCATGGAATCATTAAGGTTGGAAAAGACCCTTAAGATCACCAAGTCCAGCCGTTAGCCCAGCACTGCCAAGGCCACCACTGAACCGTGTCCCCAAGCACCACATCTCCCCGGCTGTTAAATCCCCCCAGGGATGGGGACTCAGCCCCTGCCCTGGGCAGCCTGGGCCAGGGCCTGGCAGCCCTTTGGGGGAAGAAGTTTTTCCCAATACCCAACCCAAACCTGCCCTGGCGCAGCTTGAGGCCGTTCCCTCTCGTCCTAAAATCCCCCCTGAGAACAGCTTAGAGATGCCGAAAAGCACTGCAGTCCAAACTGGCCCGGGGAAAACTCATACCCGGCCTAAGTTCAGGCATACCAGCCGTCATGGTCAGGCGTGAGCACTCAGCCAGGTGTGACCAAACCGGTTCAGAATGGCCCCAGGCGTACCAAGCATGGCCTCCAGATGATATCACGACATCCCGGTATCGATACTGAAAAGTCTCTTTCTAGCCTCCCTCCCCCAGCCCGAGTCTGCTGTAGCATGTGTATGTTTAAGCCATCTTACACGACTTGGTCATTAGTTGTCCTGTAGCTATGGTCTGCCGCGTTCGAGCGTGACCCCTCACGTTTCAGTCGAAGTCCGGCAGCAGATGCAGGTGTTCTCCTGCCCGTACGATGTGGCGTGGGGAAAGATTCAATACAGGCTGGACTGGGCGAGCAGTGAGCTTCTGAAGGAAGCAAGTCTCTCTCCTATGAAATCATGATGCTTCAGGCTTTGGGATCTACCTGGGAGCAATAAAGGATATTTTTTTTCCCTACTTTACAGGTTAAGCTTGTGCACTCAGTGTTTTTTATGTTTTGCTAGTTAACTACCTCTAAGATAATACTCTAAAACATCTTTTAAGAACAGTACTGTGTTAAAAAAAAAAAGCCAATGTGACTAAAAAACCTAATCTTTGATAAAAGTTACAAGATGTTCACCTGTGCATTACTTTATTGTTTTTGTTTAGTGTTCAGCTGCTCTCTCGAAGATGCCTGCACTTCCAGGTTCTGGTTTGTTTGAAGAGCTACATCTGATAATAAACTTCAGTCAAGGCCATGGTGTAGATTCAGCTTTCTTTTTGAGTGACAAAATTCCACTTCTGGTGAGGATGAGGAGCCGATGGGTCTTGAAGACTTACGGCACGATGCTTTTGAGTTTATGAATTTCTGAGTGTATGAATCCTTCAGCATCTTTTGAAGTCTCTTTACAAGGCACGATGATTCTTGTTTCTGTCTTCAAGGCTCTTCTCACTGGGTGGAAACTAATGCTTGTCATTATTAAAGTAATACCAGTATCGAATTTTAAAATGTTTCAGTTTAAATGTAAGCAGGGACTTTCCTTTTTAATAGTTTCTGAAGTTGGAAAAAGTAACTTTGTTACCGTAACTTCGCCTCTGCAGTTCCATAACTAAGCGTGGAAACAAGTGGCATTATAAACTATTAAAAAGGTCTTTGCAAATGTTACCTTTTTAAAAATAAAAGCTCTGTTATTTGGATGTTGAGGTGAACCGTGGCTTCAGAATAAGTGCGCAAGCAATGGAGGTGTAGCAAAAGCAGGAATGCTCTCATAGTTTTCTGCCTTCCTTGGTAAAGAGGCAAAGCGTATCAGCTGGTAAAGGCTTTTAGAGCAAGTTCTTAAGTCAGTTTTTCTCCTGCAATTGAACAGTGACATTTGGGGAACTTGTTCTCTTGGCTGTTGCAACGAATGAACATTAATATTTTTTCTCCCTTCGGTTTTGGATCTCTGTGGCATCAGCTTCCCCCCTGCAATAAACCCGCTTACCTGCATCGTATGGCTCGTGCTTTAATTGAAATCTAACAGCAAACTAAAACTTCCGAGTATAGAAATAGGTCGTAAGCTAATGGCTTAAGGACATATGAAAAGATAATTAATTTGCTTTCTAAATCAGGTCTGCAATAAAGCTTTTGCAAGGTGGAAATTGAAGGGTTGTATTTTCTTTCAGGAGAGCTCAGCCTTGGCTGTGGTATCGCACGGGGCCTGAGCTATGGCTGTTTTGTCCACGTAGACAGAAGAACAGCTTTTTTTTGTGATACCTACAAAAATTCAGCATTTAATGGTTACCTTACAGTGTACAAAGTAAGAGAACAGTGTGGGGCTTGTCACAGTGGGCAGGAGCCCTTTAGCAATTTTAAGTAACACTAATCCTTAATTACTAGGACATCAGCAGCTATTTGTTTATTGATTGGCATTTTCTGGCTTGTTTGTGTGACTTTATCTTAATTCCACGTCTAATCAGTCATGGCCTTAATTTTATATCATGGACTTGAACTGCATTAGTCAGTCTTCATAAGCTGACTGGCCTGCAGGGCGATATTAAAATGTGGTATCGGTAAATTCTACGCATGGAAGCTGGGTCTGTGAAATAAAACTTTTGCGTACTTGTTTCTTTTTTTAAAGCATTCGGCCATCTACAGTCTAATCCTGTCCCGTCGGCGGAGCGAGCTGCACCGCAGAGCGAACTCCCACCTGGGCACCTCCTCCCGCGGCTGCCGGGCCAGGTGAGCCGTCGCCGCTGGACCGGGTCGGACCGAGTCGGACGCAGCCGCGGCAGCAGTAGGAGCGTATTTCCCAGCCTGTCCTACCACCAAACTTTTAGGAAGGGGACATGGATTAATACCTGGGGAGGTTTTAGATGGCAACCTGTACCGATAGTATTTGCTTATGCTGATTGCATGGTCAAGACAGTAATGATTAAGATTCTTTATGATCTGTGTGTCTAATCTTTAACTGAAAAGACTCAGTCGTCACTACCTTCAGTTTTCTTCATGCCTACGCAGTCCATTTAGGCATTGAAATGTGGATTTTGGGTGATGAATAATCATCATCATCATCATCGTCGTCGTCGTCGTCATCATCAATATAAATATAAATATAAATATAAATATACATATACATATACATATAAACATAAACATAAACATAAACATAAACATAAACATAATAATATATAATAATGCATTATTGTTAAATAATAATTTAATTATATAGTAATATATAATGATTTAATAATAACAACAACAATAATAATAATAAATAATTCTGGAGCTTCCTCTGCCACACAACAGTTTAAATGAACTTAAATTTTACTGCTGAATGTTCCTCCTCAGGTAACTCTGGAATTAATAGGCAGGGCATCAGGACTAATAAATCTGAGCTTTTGGTCTAGGCTATGGCAAGTAATTTCTCAGGGATTCCAGACAGAGAATGCCTCACTAGCAGCGCTGCATCTCAGGCAGGGGCTACGTGGCATGGGTGCATACAGAATTATGGTTATGTTTCTGAGCTTCCATCAACTCCGTTTATGTCCTGGATTAGAGTCAGGATTTTTGATCATTTTAGGAGAAATTGGCTCCAGTCATCTGTGGCTGTTATGCTCCCCATAGAGCAGATAAAACAGACCTGCCCACCGTCAGGATCAGGCTGCATCAGGGGAAAAGGGATGCGGCTTGCAGGCAGTGAGGGCTCCGGGTGAATTAAATCAGGAATGTCCTGGGTTTGGCGCAGTGTCAAGTTATGAAGATTTTCCAGGTTTTTAGTGCTCATAGTACAAGTGTCAGTTTTGGAATGTATTGAACTAACCACCGTGATTTATCAACAGAAACGATTGCTGCCTCCCAAGAGGTTACTTTTCTCTGGCCGTCAGAACTTGTTTTGCTGGCGTCTTTGTTCCTTGACTCTGTGCCGTATTTAATTCTGAGACTTGAGGTTGAATTTGCAGGTCTGCTCCTTAAGGGGAGCTTTTTTGTAACTGTAAAATGGGTGTGTATAACACAGAAATTCAGACTAAAATCATATAACCTCTGCGGTACTGTTTCTGTGGTAGTTTGTCAGAATCGTTTTATTGTTCCTTGCTTGCCAGGACTGCTACCAGAGAGCAAAGTGCAGCTGATATCAGCATTTCCTAGGGACTTTTGTCTCGGTAGAGTATTCTGTTCTCATGCTTTAAAGATAATGAAGTGAGTCATTGTCTTTACATCTCATGTGATTTATTATAGACATGCATTGCTAACGCTTTCCGAGGAGAAAAAAAACAGATCTTTTGTTCAGACTTGTGGCTTTGAACTAGTAGGCTGATGGGGAGTTTGCTTAACTAAGGAGTTACTTTGATTTCTTTTTTTTAATCTATGTGCTGAGAACACTTCAGCAGACAGTGGAGCTCACGGGAGATTTTTGATTATTTATTTTTATACGTATACTTCCGCTTTGGCATCAAGGATGAACAGATTCATCAGCACCTTGTAGTCTATATGGATACATCAATCTTTTATTCTCCTACTGAAAAAGTGAGGCTTTTCTGCACTGGGTGCAGATTGGTAACTGATAAAGGAGTCGATTTGACATCTTGAATAAAAAATGTCAACTTGTGAAGCTTTGGGTGTGTTGAAAAACTTCCTAGACTGACCATCAGTACGAACTGTGCAGCAACATCTCCAACCCGTTCCGCCGTTAGCATTTGATGTACTTATTTATGACCTAGTCCGTCTTTTCTCATGAAGATGACAAGGTGGAGTTACAACAAGAAGTAAAATAAAAGGCAAATACAGTTTAGGCTTTTGTCCTAACCCAAAGGATGTACTTGTAGGGCCAAGTATCGAACAACTGCCAAGCACAGGATAGGGTGTTGGAAGGAGGAAGGAGTCCTGTGCGCTGCCGAGGAGCTCGAGTCAAACGTAGACACGCTCGTGCTCGAGCAGAAAATACCGGTAATCCTTGCTAGAGGCTCCATGGTAACAGAAGTGAGGAGCCGTTCTGCGGAGGACCGAGAGAGCAGGAGCGTTATCCACCTCCCATCATAAACAAGTTTCTCAATTACAAGCCCTCCTTGCCCACAGTGGCAACTCTTTTGCTGGCCTATGTTTAACACCAGTGACAGCAGGTCTGTAGGCCTGATGACCTAAACGTAACTGCCTTTTTTTGTTCTTACTCCAAACCAAGATTGTCAGTAAGGTTTTTAAGCTAGAAATGTTATGGCTTTTAGTTGTTTGAAATGCTGGCTATGCCTGCTGCGGTACAGGTGAGGGCGAGAATTACGGGAGCCGCCAGATTAGCTCTTGGAATAAACTGCATGGTTCATACAGGGAGAAATCCCTTCTGATGCTGAAGACTGTGCAACTCCCCCAGTTATCAGGGACTGTTAGGAAAACAGAACTGTATGTATTTGTTTCTCAGAATACCTCTATCACTGACAGTTCTGCGATAAGTATGATAATAACTGAATCTTCATTTCCCGGCTGTAGGAGGTGCTGGGATCCAGCGCACAAGGCACCAATGTCAGTTAGAACTGCACTGAAATTTGGAATGAATCCGTTGCAGATGAAGAGATTTGGAGTTGTTCTGGTTGGTTGTATGTTGAAATCCCTCTCCTGTGTGAGGAGATGTTTTCTGCCAGATTATAGCAGATTATACTGGCAATATAGCGTGGCAGGAGTCACGCAGTGTGGTTTTAAACTTTGCAGAGTGAAGTGTGGGTCAGTGTATTCATTGTCTGAAAAAAAAGATGAGCAGTGGGGCGATATAATCTAATGTTGTGTGGGGCAGAACATGAGGAATTACAGGAAGACTTTATGCATGACTGAATAGTTAGTGTACAAAAGTAAAAACTTGGGGGAAAACTGTCCTAGCTTTTCCACAACATAAGGAGCTGTGCTGGCTATCGCTACTCAGGAGCAAAATTGTGGAGTTTATGACAGTGCTGAGCAGTAGCTTATCAAATCTTAGACATTAAGAACAAAAATAGAGGACAGAAAACATTATGCTGCTGTTCTGCATAGTGTCAGTGGTTTGTCTGTGCTTGGGATACCGATGGCACGCAGTTCCCTGTTCCTCTTCTCTTGGAGAGGATACGGTGGGACTTGGGAAGGGCCTGAGGCTGGTGACAGAGGTGATCAAAAGCAGAGCATAGCTTCCATAGCAAGAACGACTGCGTGGGCTGGGACTCTTCAGCCTGGCAGAGATGATTTAAAGCAGATAGTAGATGTTTACAGAATCTGAAGTGGCATGAAGCAGCTGGATAAGAACTGACTGTTCACTGTCTCTTCCAGTACTACAGGAGCTCGGGTTTGCAAGTGAAGCTGTGAGGAGCCAGCTTCAAAGCAAGCCAAAGGAGGTGATGCTTCTTGCAACGGGCAGTAGATGTGTGGGAGTCTTGCTCAAGGATGCTGTGGCTGCAGAAAGCTAAAGGGGGAAAAAAAAGAGGCTGAGCAAGTATTGGAGAGATGTTTTGAGAGTCACCAAAGGAGAAATTACACCAGGCTTGGGATATTCTTGGGGCTGACAATTGAAGCAGAGCAACAGGACAAGGGGTAATGGTTCTAAACTAAAGGAGGGTAGATTTAGACTAAACACAAGGCAAAAATTTTTCATGGTGAGGGTGGTGAGACACTGGCAGGGGTTGCCCAGAGAGGTGGGAGATGCCCCATCCCTGGAAACACTCAAGGCCAGGCTGGACGGGGCTGTGAGCACCCTGATCTGGTTGAAGATGTCCCTGCCCATGGCAGGGGGATGGACTGGGTGGGCTTTAAAGGTCCCTTCCATCCCAGAGCGTTCTGTGATTCTATGACTTGGGAGTATTCAGCAGTGCCTCTTCCCTCAGCATTTGCTTACAGGCACCACTGGAGACAGGATAGACCTGGATGTGCTTATTACCAGGTAGTGCCTTTCTGATAGACTTCACACAGCTGCTTTATCACTGTTGCATGATTTTCTTCTCTGTGTGGGCTTCACTTCGCTGAAGTTGTCTCTGCCTTCTGTGCCAGCTGGTCTCGACTCCCTCTGTAGGCAACAGAAAGCAACAACCAGGATGAGTTACCTTTCGGGATGCTTGTTGCTCTGGGACTACTGAGAACAGCCAGATTTTCCTGATGACTTGTACGTCCTCTGGCTGGTGGCCAACAGCCGCGCAGGGTGCCAGGGCATTTGGTTTGATCTGCCCCTGGTGCGAAGCCTGCAGCCCCCAGGCAGCTGGCAGGATAACTGAATGACTAAAGAAGTTGTTGCGTGTTGTACTGATCTAAGACCCCCATTTCTTGAGGGATGTGCTTTTTTCCAATGCATTTCAGTCCTTAATAACTATCTCTGGGTATCGCCACTAATGAATCAGCTTTGACTTTCTAGTGAATTTCAGAGAAACGCTTGCATGTTAGCTGCTTTTTTTGAATGGTAAGATGTGTTTCTTATTCAAGTGTTCCAGATCTAGGTATTTCTAGAGAGTCAAAATAAACAAATCTTACTCTTTATTTTTTTCCCCCCTCCATTGCAAGAGTATCTGTTTTGAATCAGTATCTGTTATACCAGCAAGAACATTGTATTTCGTATGTTTTAATGAGGTCTTGTATCTTGCTTTAGAAATTTGCAACATGCCCTAATTTTGGGATGACTTAAACTGAGCACCATTTGGAATTGGGATGGGCCTCTCATGGGAATGACTTAAAACTGCCTTCTTGTCCAGAGTTACTGTCAATGATTCCCGCTGTTTCCCCTGCAGCTCCAGCTGAGCTCTCCTAGAGCACGCACGATTCGCCGGCTTCCTGCTCCCGAGTCATTCCCTGCCAATGCCACGAAAATGTCGTTAGGTATTTTTTCTGTAGACAATCTCATTATCCACTATTTGAGGCAGACATCAAGAAATTAAATCTGTGAATTGTCTGCTGTCTGCCATGTCAGTCAATTAAAAGCAACCATTTTTTACTACAGTCTGTTTTATTAATCCCTCGGTTTTCCTGTTGGAATTCTGTATACAGGATAATTACAGTTATGAACAACAAACATCTGCAAGCAACTACGAGGGCAAGCAGTACCACCAGCCAGCGCCTGCCTGCTCAGCTGCAGCATGCGGCCAGGGGTTTGTACGGCCCCCCAAACAAGTGCTGCTGGCATCCAGCATCCACGTCCTGTGTATGTATATATTTTATTTTAAAGTTCTTGCAGTGTACAGGTAGTTGGTTCTCAAATAAGACACTTAAAAAAAGCTAAGGCCACTACTTCCTGCAGTCACGGAAGGAGATGAGCTTCCTGCTCAGAATCTCTTCCCCCAGAAGCCTCGTTCTCTACTAAGAAAAAGAGAATAGTTTCTTCAGTATGAAATGACTGCTGTGAATTGCACCTTCTTGCTCAAATATCTGTTTCGTATCAGGCATTCAGTGCTCATAAATGGGTTGTATTTAATGCGTATTCTGAAACTGTGGAAATAAGAGACAGAGGAAATAATGATTTTCGCTTCTTTCCTTTGTGTCTTTGTAACTAGAAAACATGACACTATAGCTCATAATCATGTCTCCAAACAGGATCTGAAGTAACTTGAATACAGAAGCAATGTTTTTCCATATCTATTTGTTGAGAGAATATGATTATATGAACTGTGGATTATAAATATTCTTCATTAATTCCTTGAAATGATGCTAGAAAAAGTGATATTTCTGTAGCACTGAATTTGAGAACTCTGAAATGAAACTGTTGCAGAATTAGTATTTCGCCTTTTTAATGGGTGATGTAGATTAGCTTACTCCGTCATTGATTTTTTTTTGTGGGGGGGAGAGTGAGGGAGGAAGGTTTAAGTAGGTACACTGTTCGAGAGACTCTAAAAATATGTTCCTCGAGCTCTTGGACATGTGTATGTATTGAAAAACATTGGATAGTGAGCAGTATATTTGTAACTAAAATTGCTGGATAACTTTGTCTTGCTGAGGAAGCAAGAAGTGATAAACACTGACTCCACATTTTGTTAACCCTTATTTTTTTTCTTCTGCTACTCATTTTAGTAATGAGAAAAGCTTTCTTCTACTGATAAAATGTAAATATTTTTATGATAAATGCAGTTTTCTCTGCCTACTGGAATGAATATGTGCTGTTTCAAACTTTTCATTTACATAGCTTTGTATTTCTTCACCTGAATTCTTAGGATTTTTGTTAGCTAACCTCCTTCTGTTTTAAGAAGAACTTTTTGTTGATGTGCTAAACATCTCTTTCCTAACTTAAATGATATGACAGTTTGGGAGTACATCTTCTGGGGTGCCTTCTGTCCTCCAACCGGTTATTGGTGTGTGCATTAACGCCTGGAGTCGGGGCCAGCTGCCCCCATGCAGGAGTGCGTGGAACCCACCCAACTGGGAATTCCACTGTGGGAAACAAAACTTGAGAGGGGATTTTCCCCCTTGCCTGTGTTACTTTCTCAGTTTGCTCCCTGAATGACAGCTTGCTTTTTATGGTGGAAGAAAAGAGAGATCTGTTACTTCGAGTGATGTTTGCAGAGAGCTATAATGTCGTACAAGAGTACACTTAACAACCAAGGAGTTACCACATCTAAAACTCCTACAGATTTTTTCAGAAGCAAGCACGTGATGTGCCTGTAACCGCCCGGCCTCTTTGAACTTCTGTCTACATTAGTTATGATTCTTAGTGCCTTACTGGAAACTTCAATGACAAACAGGTTGGGGCAAAAGGGTCCTTTCTTCTTTGTATTTTGTGAGCTGACATGCATCTAACCAAGTGCATATGCCTACAATATTGTCACCTGTATCTAAGCCAGCTACGCTAGGTATGCTCTGCAGTCCACATAAAGCTAATCAGGTAGATACGTTTGGCCATATGCAAGTCTTGCAGCCAAGACGGGACTGCTTGTGTAAGAAGCCTAAAATGAACAGGTTGTGTGTGAGTGCTGACAGTAGGGCAAGCCGGTAAAGGAGAAATTCATCAAACTGTTAGTGCTTGTGAGCTTTTTATACGTTGCATGTTTGAATGTGACTCCAAAGGGAGTTTTTTTGGTTTTAATCTGAGCGTTTCAGGAAATTTTCCATTTATTTTCAGGGGACATTTAGTGTTTTAGTAGAAAAACAGTACCGTCATTGAAAGGGAAATGAATATGTTGCCCTGTTTGATTGCAGACTTACCAGGAGCACTTAGAATGACAAAAGCACAAAAAGAAAGACCTTGTTCAGAAGACAGGAAACCAAGGAAACAGGAGCTCCGCAGGATTCAAAGCCAGCTTCAATGTGAGCTCTGTGATGTCTCTTGCGCAGGAGCAGGTGCGTGTGCCGCACGCATCCGGGGAGCCATCAGAAGGTGGCATAGGTTTGTAGAGTTATGAAAATGACAGAGCTTGCTTATGTTCTAGAAGTGTGTACAGCAAGTAAAAGATCTTTCAGAAACGTTTCTGAAAGAAAAATTGTGATAGAAATATATGCTTTAAGTCCGTTCACTGCAGTGAACAAACTCTTGGGGTAACCAGGTGTGATCTGAGCGTAAGTGTGTTGCTCAGCTTTGCCAAATGTCCCTCCCCTAAAATTGTAATCTATGCTGAGAAACCTAATGTGCTGGGTTCGGCTGAGATACAGTTAATTTTCTTCATAGAAGCTAGTATGAGGCTATGTTTTGGATTTGTGCTGGAAACAGTGTTGATAATAAGGGGGTGTTTTCGTTATTGCTGAGCAGCGCTTGCACAGAGTCAAGGCCTTTTCTGCTCCTCACCCCACCAGCGAGGAGGCCGGGGGTGCACAAGGAGCTGGGAGGGGACACGGCTGGGACAGCTGACCCCAACTGACCCAAGGGCTATCCCACACCGTATGGCGTCATAAGCTCAGCATATAGAGCTGGGGGAAGAAGAAGGAAGGGGGAACATTCGGGGTGATGGCGTTTGCCTTCCCAAGTCACCGTTACGCGTGATGGAGCCCTGCATCCCTGGGGACGGCTGAGCACCTGCCTGCCGATGGGACGTAGTGAATGAATTCCTTGGTTTCCTTTGCTTGCGTTGCGCGGCTTTTGCTTTACCTGTTAAACTGTCTTTATCTCAGCCCGCGAGTTTTCTCGCTTTTACCCTTCCAATTCTCTCCCCCATCCCACGGGGGGAGTGAGCGAGCGGCTGGGTGGGGCTCAGTTGCCGGCCAGCATTAAACCATGACACCTAACCATTTAAAAAATGTTTTCTATAACATTTTTCTCTAAACTCATGTTGAAGTAACGTTACAGTTAACAGGGAAATAACTTTATCACTTCAAAAAACCCAACAACCTAAACATAGCAGAATCAAATTCCAAATGTATTTCTTGAAATATTCCTGAAAACTACTGCACAATTGAACTTGGTTTTGACTGTTCAAGCCAACGTCCCTAAAAACCTTTTGCTCCAAGTTTTCAGTCATCTTTGGATGTAGTACTTTAAGTCTTGTCTAAGTTAGGCTTTGAAAATATCTAAGCACAAGAATTGTCAAGTTTTTTGCTTGGCCTGGGAAGAAGATTGCGTACTTCTAAGAGATTATTGTGTGGTCATTCAGAGTTGTCTTTCCTGGAGTGCTTTTCTAATGTCCACTTTTATACCAGAGTATTTACAGCAGGGTGCCAGTATTTGCTCCTCACTCTTGAAGAAGCTAAGAGAAGTCTGTTTTGTCTGTGAGATCAGCTATGAACCTGAAGTTGTTCTGCACTGTTCTTTTAGTTTGAGCCTGGGAACTGTTGTATGAATGGAAGTTTAGAAGCAGCTGGCTTCTGAGAGCTGCTCACAGAGAAGGGATGCTGAGGACGAAGAGGAGGAGGAGGTGGTGGGAGCTATAACCTGTTCAGAAATGTTCTGGACTATTGAAGGCACGGGTGTCCGGTGTGTAGCATCACATACACGTTCATGTCAGCTTGTGATAAAAAGCTTAAAATCTTTCAGGCCTAATTACAGTTTTGTAGTTGATGTACTAACTATCCTCAAAGAAATAATTACAGTTAAATTTGTGTTTGCAGCGCACAAAGACTCTAGGAGAGTCTCAAATCGCCTTTTCTTTTGAAAGACTTCCTACCACTGGAGGAACTTCCCTTTCTTTGCAGAGATCCTGTCTTTGCAAAGAGTAACTTCTTAATGTAACCTGCTGGGCATTGTGGCAGTCTGAACGCGAGACAGTTGCTCAAGCGGAAAGCATAGGCATTGGTTCTGTGTTGCATTCGAGGTGCAAATCTCAGTAATAAATGTAATGCGCTACTGTCAGCTGCTATAATAATTGCCATAATGCCGAGGAATAGAACAAATCGGGGAAGATTTTGTGGTGACAAACAACTGACAACAGTATGAAGGATTTTTAACTTAAATGCTATTAAGGAGCTCTTCCTAAATAGTAAAGAATTGGGCTACTAATCCAGTTTTCTTCATTCACAGACTAATAAAAATAGAGGGAACAAGCAACAAACTTGTGGAAGAGGTGATGAAACCAGAAGCAGAGCTACAGCTATCTCTGGCAATATGCCCGGAGAGCCGCTGGAGGTACAACCTCTTTTACATGACCACATAGAAGAGGTCAACATCTTTCCTTGCAAGATAAATTACTATGTGAGGCTTTTGATTTCAGACAAATTTATCATGATTTTTAATATATTTGCAGTGGTGTTTTTTCAACAATACTTGATCTAGCTGTTGAACTTTTTCCATGCTGTTTTATTTCATGCATTATTTATTTTATTACTATTTATTTTATTTCACCTTACTCTCATTTTTCAAATATACATTTATGGGCTTATGTGCAAGGTTTTGTATTAGTTGGGCTTTTTTTCTGTGGGTAAATACGGTTTTCAATGCTGTGCCAGGTGACACATTTAGATTGTTTCCATTGTTGTTATTTCATGAAGTCCTGAAAATGTTACTTTGCTTTTAGTTATGAAATTGTACATTAAGATTTGAAATCTAAATTAAATCTTCAGGTATAGCATTTCCAGTGAGATCAGGTTTTGTCCTTTCTGTTCTCACTATAAGGAAAAGCAGATAAGAAGGAAAAAAAAAAAAAAAAGCAAGCGTAAGAATTATTTCTGCCTGGAAAAAGCCCGTGATGAGACAGGCAGGTGACTGACTGAGTACCAGGGAGTAGGTGGGTGCTGCAGAAAGTGGTGATGACCTTCAAGGGTGCACTACGGACTCAAAAAAACTGCTAGAAGAAATTCTTTCCTAGAAGATGATTGCTATTTCTTATGAGCTTTAACATGAAGTCATTTCCATTATGATGACAAATACTGTCTTGTCACTGTATGCGAATGAATCACGTTCTAGTTAAATTTCTCTGCAGTGTTTTCGGTTCTGTCTTCCTAGAGCCCTTTGCAGCTGAAATGGATGTTGTGTTTCCTTCCTGTCTTAAATTGCCTTGTAACGCTGCTGTGAGCTTTTAAAATAGCTGCTGTACGTTACTCAATGGGTTGGCAAAATTTTCATAAGGAATAAATATGTGCATCTTGTCAAAGTACATTCTGGTGAGAAATTCCTAAATGCAAGCCAGTTGTTACCGTCGTGGGTAGTCACCCTGAACAACATGGTTTATGTCTCCGATTGGAATGATGAAGGAAAAAATATCCGACTTCATTGTAAGCTCCGAGTGCAGCTTCAAGGGGTTTGTATTTAGTATTCGGAGAGTAGTGCTAGAATCCTACCACCAAAATAAAAAATGGTGGGGAGGTGGGGAAAAAAGGTTCTACTCTTGCCTACCCCCATAAAACTGCAGTAGGTGAGGGATGGAAAAATGCCAGTAAATAACAGAAATACCCATGGAGACCCCCAAAGACTTAGTCTAAATGACAGATATATTCTGCTATTCTGTCTGCTTTTGAGGGAGAATTTCTTGTACGATTACTGCAGTTAAGAAGATTACCAGGCAGCTGTAGCATCCTGCACACACTCAGTTGTCTCAGGTCTTTAACATTTGCAGAAAGAAGCTCTGAACTGAGCTCTCCGTTCACTTGACGTTCATCCCTGGGAAGCTCTGGTTATCATCGAGCGCAGGTCAAAGGGTTGGTTTGTGTGTGGTTGGTTGGGGAGGGGGGTGTGTCTGTTTTGGTGGTAAAGTAGCAAAGATAATTTCTTACTTGGCTATTTATATGACAAAAATTATCACAGAAGTTGATAAGTTCCTGGTGGTTTTACAGGCCTGTGAGAACGCAATCTAGAAACTAACGTCAAAGTGCTAAAAAAAACCAAGGCAAAGTCCCAAGGACGGGCAAACGTCTAGAGAAGCAGCACGGTTTGGTTAAAGGGAAAGCATGTTTGTTTGCTTTTTACTTCTAACATGTCACTTATATCCTCTCCGTAGGCAGTGGGACTTTCTGTAGAAAAGACTTGAAGCAGGGCATCGAGCCCGTTAAATCCTGGCAGCGGCAGGCAGCGTGTTCTTGAAGGCGTCGTGTCGGGAACCCCGTTGCCAGGTGGGTGTCGCGGCATCGCCCAGCAGCCTCGCCGCAACCTTTGGCGCAGCAGCTTGTGCTGTGAATGTTGCTCCTCGGTTCTGCCGCCTCTCGGTTGGTTTCTTATGCAAGTGTGTTAAGTGCGATGTTTTGACTCCTCTGCGCTGCCGAGTTGCTCTGCTAAAATAATATTGATGGCAATACTCCCTCCAGGAGGGAGAGACCTGTCTACCTTCTGATTCGCAAGGAAAGACTAATACCTGAATTTGTCAGAGATGTATTTCAAGCCCCCAGGCGCTCACACTTGGCTTCTACAAAGCACATGTTGCTTTTCAGAATGCTTGCAGTCATTATTCATAGAAAAGCTTTTAAGGGAAGTCACAAATGCTGTAACTGTGTGCTCGTTCCAGAGAATCCTAAAGCTTGATCAGTTTGTCACATTTTCTTACCTGAGGTAAAGCAAAATTCCAGAACTACTTAAACAGTTTTTAAACTTTATTTTTAACTCTTTGCCTGCTGAGTTTTGCTGCTAAAAACCTGACTGCAATATATTTATTTTTGTGATGTGTTTTCTTTCTTGTATCTTGTGTTGTCAGATGAACCTGGGCTGCAAGATCCCTGTTAGAAAGATGAGTTGGATGCTTGGGAGACTGAGGTGTCCGGAGCGAGGTGGTGCCACAGCCCCTGCACAGGTACAAAGAAGAGCAGTTAACAACAGATGACAGGACGCTTTGGTAAATGCTCCTGGCAGTGGTATACTGGGGATCCCCACTGCAATTCACACTTTTAAACTACTGAGAGATGCAGTCTGCATTTTAATGAGAGAAATATAATAATAAATAGTTACGCCAGATGTTGTGTTGATGTTGCTCACTTTTTAATAAGGGGACTCATCAAAGTGAGTCAATGTTTCCCATGAGAGTCCAGTTGTCTTTAAATATAATGCTACTTGTTTTAAATGTTTCTATCTGCCATTGAGTCCTCTGTTACATTTTTATTGCCTATGTGTAGAACCATAGAACTTATTGTAGCACATAAAATCGTGCAGTGTGTAACTCCAGCCCTCTTCCCTTCTGTTTGCTTAGTCGTTCTTAGTTTGGCGTGCGGTAGGAAAGGTCATTTACATATAATTACTTCTTTTTCATTGACACTTAAGATTTGCCTGACCGTGCTGTTTCTTTGCAATGAAAGCATTGACTTTCTTGACCAATACCAAATAAGCAAACATCAAAATCCTACAGTTACTCGTGTTAAATATGATGAAAGAGAATCGAGTATGAGACTAAATTAAAATTGCTGTAGCCAGTCTTGCCTGAAAGCTCTGTGGCTCAGCGCAGAGGTTTGATTAAGAAGACTTCAGCTTGGACACCAAATTCTTTTCTTATTTTCAAAGTAGCAGGCTACCTTAGCTTTAGGTGAGCGTTTGCAATATAAGCTTAATTGCTATGTACGGTGTAGTGGCGGTGATGATCTTCTAAATAGCTTTCAATTCCAGCTTCCATAGTGTGTGGGGGAAGAACTGCAGATGTCTACGTATTTCCTTCATACAGCTGCCTTCGTTTCAGTTGGGTTGTTACCATTTTATCTTCTCCTTCTCCTAGCATGTTTTAAAAATGCTGGCTTTCAGAAAAAAAAAAATAAACAGGGGACTTAGCATGGGCCCCTTGCCGTCTCCAAAAAATACATTTAATGCATGCGGTAAAAAAAAGAAGAGCGACAGTTAGAAGAGCAGAGGGTGAAGGAGGTGGAAAAAAATGACAAAAAAGAAGATGCTGCCTAATAATGGTACAGCGTGTATAAAATAATGTTCATATGGTTCCAATTTTTATATATAAAGTGGTCCTGGTTTAGTCTGATATCTTATATTTTTAATAACTTTTCCTTGAAATAGCGTACTGTAGGTAGTTTTAAATGGTACTATAATCCCTACAGAAATTGCACCATTGTGCAAGAGCGAAGTTGCCTGTAGCAACAGTTCCTTTCCTTCTGTCTCCTTCCCCTCCCGCTCCCGTGCTCCAGAAGAAGCTCTTCCTGCAGCACCACAGGTAGACAGTCAGATACTAGTAAAGAAAAAAGAAAAAAAAAAAAAAAAAGAGAAAAAAACCCCAAACCACCCTCTGGTATCGTGCGTATTCATTATACGTTTTCTTTATTACTTTAGATTTCTACCCTCCCACCGGAGGCAGTTTCTAGCCCGGCCCGCAGTGGCTGAAACTGCCATGGTTTGTTACCGTGTTGGAGCGGGGATCTTGCCCTTCGGTGGCTGCTGTCTGGGAGCAGCGAAGTGCAGAGTGGTACAGAGATACACGGCCGCTTGCTTAGAGCCTTGGGGTGGTTTTGGCAAAGCTGCCCAAGCAGACGTGTGAAGGACAGGCTGTACCACGGCTTTCGCGGTGGCATAACGGCACCTGGCAAAAGAGCACAGTGAGAAAAACAGAGTTGAACACTTTTGTTGTTCTTGCGGTGTTGCCGGTTAGCTGGCGGGTTGTCACAGGCTTCAGCTTCAGGCGTATGTTCTTCGTTTCAGCTTCGGTTTCAAATCACTCTCCACATTCCTTCAGGCTTTTTGGAGCATTTTGAACAACAGCTTTTTAGAATTTACTGAAAAACATTATTTCTGCATTGTTTATTGTTAAATAAAGCTGTTTCTTCTTTAAGTACTTTTGTTTGGGGTGTAAAGCAGGTTCTGTTTAGATATTCCGGGTTAAGAATTATAAACCATACAAAAATATGTATTTGAAGAGGGATGCATTTCAGCGCTTCCATAGATGTTTAAAGAGATGCGTAGTTCTATTTCACGAGCACAGTGCAGCGTGTTCTGAACCCAAAGGTGCCCACAGCGGGCTGGCTCTGCCGAAGCTGCCGCCGTCCTTCTGTACGCTCGGTGTTACCGCAACCTCACGCCGAAGCCTTGACTCTGATCTTCCTTTTGCCATACGGTTATCCTCCTCTGTTTCTGGGAAATCAAAAAGATTGGGAAGTGTTGAAATGTCGTGAGCAATTTCTAAGCTTTTACCTTAGTCAGATCAAAAAAAGATGAAGTCGTGCATCCGCTCCAAAAACCTTCCTTCATTAGAAATTAGGAAGTAAAACCATTAGACACTGTCACAAGTGCTGCCAGAGATGAAAGCCAAATTATCACACGAAATACTGAAGAGTTTAACTGATGTAGCAGTCCCCGTTCAGGGGAAGTGACATGGATGCCTGTAAAGACCAAGACCCCAGATGTGGAACTTGCCTCTAAGTGCTGCTCGCCACCCTCCAAAACAGTCGCGACACAGAAGCGCGGACGCCGCAGCGAAGGCCTGATGTGTCCAGGTGAAACAGCTGCCGCAAGAGCGGGGTTTGGGTGTAAGACTGAGGCGCTTGGCTGCAGCTGTGCATCTTCCACTTGTTCCTCGAGCACGCCCAATCTACTTTCTTGCTGGGACACACATTTGTGCATTGCTATTTGCTGTATAAGGGTTTAATGAACACATCTGTGCTGTCCATGCTGCTCCTTGGGGCTGCTGGGGACGGAGAGGAATCACAGAATCACAGCGTGTTCTGAGTTGGAAGGGACCCCCGAGGATCATCGAGTCCAACTCCTGTCCCTGCGCAGGACAACCCCAAAATTCACCCTGTGTGTCTGAGGGCGTTGTCCAAATGCTTCTTGAATGTCGTCAGGCTCGGTGCCGTGACTGCCTCCCGGGGGAGCCTGCTCCAGCGCTCCACCACCCTCCGGGTGAGGAACCTTTGCCCAATGTCCACCCTAACCCCCCGGCAGATCTCCCTGCCCTTCCCTCGGGTCCTGTCCTGGGTCGCCAGGGAGAAGAGATCAGCGCCTGCCCCTCCTCTTCCCTGTGAGGAAGCCATAGACCGCGATGAGGCCTCCCACAGTCTCCCCTTCCCCAGGCTGAACAGACCAAGTGCCTTCAGCCGCTCCTGGTACGGCTTCCCCTCCAGACCCTTCCCCATCTTCGTGGCTCTCCTCTGGACGCTCTGCAGTAGCTTCGTGTCCTTTTTGTGCTGTGGCCCCCAGAACCGCACACAGTGCTCACGGTGAGGCCGCACCAGCGCAGAGCAGAGCGGGACCATCCCCTCCCTCGACCGGCTGGCAACGCAGTGCTTGATGCACCCCAGTCCCTCTCGGAAGCATCGGTCTGGCTCCTGGCAGCGCAGTGTGCGCAGCGGAGGGGTGCGTAACCACATCTGAACCCGGTGCTGGGTACGGCTGCTTGGAGCAGGGTAAGGCACCACCCAAACCTCCAGCCATTACCTAGGGTGAAATACCCTTGCAAATGATCCTCTGTCCAAATGACCCAACAGTGGTGTTGGGTTGAAATATAAATCTTTGCTATGAAAAGGTTGTTTAAACTCAGTGCTGTTCTCTTTAAATGCTGGAGATTGGATGTCAAGGGCCAAGGCAGACATCCTGCGCTGCCCTCGGGAGCCGCAGGCAGCAAGCACCCCGCCGCTCAGCTTGGCTTACTCGGGGCCGGAGTTTGAAACCTTTGGCTGCAGAGGGAGCCAGAAGGGACCTGGGTGTTTGCCTTCAGGTGCTAAAGGAGAAGTAAAAAGAAGCCACCCCGAGTTGTTGTGGAGGCAAGGTAGGGAGGAGTTGTCTGCTTTTTTGACATCTTGCCATTTTCCGATTCCCTTTTAAAAAGCTTGAAACGCAGGGCAGATTCCTCGGGCTGGGAAGGCACATTTCTGGTGAATCCAGCGGCATTGTCAGCGCGGACTGAAGGGAGCTGCCTCGACAAAAGAAAGCCCATGGGCTCTGGACTGCTAATGCCCAAGTCTGTGCTGAGAAGGATTTGGTTTTTCGGTACAAAACATGCTGCAGTTCCTAAGGAATATCGTTGCCCATCTTCCTCCCTCCTGCTCAAACCTCTGCTTCCTTGGATAACTTCGCCGTTCACCTTACCAGGAACGGCACTGCAGTGTGCTCTGCAGGACATCGCGCTTGTGCCTGCGAGCCTGCCTCTCCCTGACCCAGAGGAAGGATGCCAGGAGGAAGGCTGACAAGCGGTTAAAGCCCCAGCCTAGGGTGTCAGAAAAACATTTCCCATGCTATTGTACCCAGTGACTTCAGAAGCGCTACAAAATCTTGATGTTTTGGCTCGCTACAGGCTGTTTTGGGGGGACCTGGGCACTCTGGTGATTCAGCCGTACAACGCTGAGCTGGGCTGTGCGGCGCAGGTATCTGCTTTGCTGCAGAGAAGAGAGAGAGACAGTTTTGAGGATCAACGTATTAAAGACTGAGGCGCTGACTGGGTGGTAGATACCCAGATGTGTAAAGGGGGAGACCAGCTCCAGCAGGAGCAAGCGGGAATCTTTTGGCTGGCCACGGAGCAGGACGGGGAAAGCCCATTTATTAAGTCTGAGCAAGTTGTTCCCCGCGTGTGATGCTGAGTTCTTCGGGCTGTGGTCACGTCTGCGACAATGACCGGATGCAGCAAAACCCCAAAGTGCGACGCAGCTCCTCTTGTCGCGAGGCCCTGCACAGACCCCAGGAGATCCAACGCGGAGCCCCGGGCGTGCGGCGCGGGGGCCGGCGGGGTGTACGCGGGTTTGTTCTCCAGCTTGAGCAGACCTGGTACGTACGGATCTGTCCTTACAAATCCAAAGGATAACGGAATGAGCGCTCCTGGGGAAACACGTCCCAAGAATCTTGTGAACAGACCAGCTGGAATGGCTTGGGGAAGTTGTTTGTTGATGGAAAAATATAACCAGGAGCTGAAACTACTGGCTAGTTTGGAATAGTTCTCTTCTACACCGCTTTGCCCTTGAATTGCCAGTATTTTTTGAAGGCTTAAACACCATTTTATTAAAAACAAAACAAAAAAATACACACAAAAAAAACCCAAGACCCCTGAATGAAGTATGGTGTTTGCCTGAAACTGCATTTTCTTCTTTTTCACCGTTTTGCTCAGAATATTGGAAATGTTGAATGTTAGTGCAAAACTCATCTCCGGTTTTCCGGCTGGGGTGATGAGCCGGGGAGGCGATTATTCCCTCCCCACGAGTTGCAGATGCTGGAGGATACAGATAAGCCACTGCCATTTGACAGTGGTGTTGGGATAAAAGCCTCTCTGCAATTGCCCGTTCCAGCGACGCATCTGCGTTTTCATCCCCTACGAGCAGCAAGGCACGGCTGCGCTCTTGGATCGGCCTCCCCCAAGTCTCACAGAAGTCGGTGCTGAGACGGGATTAGACTTCAGGATCCCTGGTCCCACCGCATCCTCTCCTGAGCCTCAGCGTCCCTGGAGAGCTGCTGCTGCCACGGGCGCCCGCTCCTCGGGCGGCTCTGGTCACGGTACCCAAGGTGGTAACAGCAAATCTCCCCATTTCCATGGCAGATCGTTAATTTTCTGTGAATGCTACGCTGCAGGCTATAGGATCTGATGATCTCCAGTTCATTTCTAGCAAGGGTGTGTACTTGTGCCCTCAAAGGGTAAAAGTTGTTTTAAGTGTTGTCAAATAATGAGTCATCTCTGATTAATGTTTGACTGAGCAGAGGCGGCAGGCACTAGGACCTCCGGGACGCTGCATCTGCAGCCCTTACCAGAAGAGAAATCAGGAAATAACGCAGTAGCTCTTTCTGGGAGCATGCCCTTGAAAATAAAGCTTTGCTGCTCCATGTGAAAGAGAATTTACTCTCCAGGAATTCAAGGATCTGAGTCCAGGCTTAGCCGTGAGCTACCCCGAGACATCGTTGCCCCCAGGGCCCTGCATGGACGTTGCCGGGAGGTAAGTGCAAGGGTCTGCCGGAGCTGCCGAGGGCAGGTGATGTGTTGTCGCGTCTGCTCTGTCACCGGCGGGGCATGGACGTGGCATTGTAGCGTTAAGAGCATTGCGGTCAGTGGGGAACATGGCCCGGTGGCTCCTGTTTTTCAGCAAAAGAGCTTGCTGTTTGTCCAAGCGACCCTTAGTGCAGCCGGGCGTCCGTAAAAAAGTTCTCCAGCTTGCATTTCAAAGGTGTGCGCACGACGCAGCCGGCGCCCATTTCAGTGCAACCTGCCAGTGCCTGCGTCCCCTCCTCTGCCACTGCGCCGTGGGGTCCCGGCGGCTCCACAGCTGGGGTAACTTTGCACTGGGAACAAGCCTGAACTCTCCAGTTCAGGGCTGGGATGGCTCCACCAAACCCCACCGTGTTTCTGTACTGCAAATCCTCATTGCAAATACTCAGGTTAACCGATTAAGTGTAGAACAGCTCCAAAACAAAGAGGGGGGCAAATATCTCCTCCTAGGCTTTCTGCCTGCGCATCCTGCTTGTGGGAACGTTCATTCCAGTGATGGGAACCACATGGACCAAACATCTCAAGAACAAATAGTTGCTTTAGGACAAGGCATTGAGTGGCACCGGGAGGAAGGTGATTCACTGCCATTGCCCGCTGGTGGCTGGGTGGAGGCACTGGCCGGTCTCCAGGCTCTGCCAGCGGCAGGTATCCGTGTGCGGGTGCGGGTCTGGCACGCCGAGCCCTAGTGCCAGCTGGGCAGAAGAGAAGTTGGGCCCTTGGGTGCTCAGAGCGGAGGAGCCGTCCCTTCCAAGCACCACCTGCGGTCTGCACACAGGGGCAGGGCTGAGCAACCAGTTGCTGCTTTTCACCAGAAATTACTGTCCCGGAGCAGCTGAAAATGAAGGACCAACTGTCAGAGCTACTGTCATCCCTCCCGGCTCAGCCAGCATGTCCCTCCTCGTACCAGGCTGTGTACCACAGCCAGGGCTATGGAGCGGACCCTGTCCTCACCCATCCTGGAAGTGAGCTGAGCTGCATCCAGTCACGTCAGACTTGGGCTGTGCCTGCGGCACGGAGCGGCCGCCTTTGCATCTCGAAGTCCACCAAGATAATACGTGTGGCGCGGATGGGCTGCAGGACGAAAGGATGTCTGTGCTAGCTAACAATGGCTTCTGGAGCAGATAAAGCCTGCTAATATTAACCTTGCAACAGCTGCAGTTATCCCTTTTTTGTTGCTGTTTTGGATAGGGACCGGCACGGTAAGTCCTCAGATCCTCACCGTCACGGAGACAGGCTGGGGTTTACCACTGGTGATGCAGAGGAGTGACCGTGACTCACCGTCCAAAAGAGGAACAGAGCAAAGACTGTCATCTCTGCTCCAAGGAGCCGAGTGAGCCCCTGCGCCTCTCCCAGCCCAGCAGAGCCAGGGAGACATCGTCCTGCTCTGGCTACAAGTTTCCAAGAGGCCAACAGTGGGGTTTCCCGGGAGCGGGGTGGTCAGTGCTGGGTCCCAGCCCCGCATTGCCCTGCCCAGGCTCTCGTGCTCACTGAGCACCAACAAAACCAATGCATGAATGAAACCACCTCTCCCCCTCCTCAGCCATTTCTCTTCTCTGGAAGCTGATGCTTCCCTGGCTGTTTTGAGGTCTTGGAAACAGAGAGGAGCACGGAGCTGCTGGAATAGCTTCACACTATCTGGTTCTCCGGTAGGAAGGAGCAAGGTGGGCACGAAGCAGATTCGCCTATGTGGGACGTGGGTCTCATCAAATGGCGTCTTTGGCAAAGCTGAAGAGTGTGAGCTGCAAGCACTGAGAAATCCCACCTTCCTTTCGAAAAGGAAAGAAAGCGTCTGCCATGCAGTGAGTGGCAGAGAGAAATTTCAACTGCAAAATGGATCTGGAGGAAGGGTGCGGCAATCAGAACAAAACTTACAGAAACCATGACTTGACTTTGAAGACTGTGGTGGGTTTGAGGATGATGCCGTGGTATGGGGATGCGTGGCAGCCCAGGCAGTGCCACCGAGGACACAGGCTTGGTGTCAACGCCCCAGCGGCTCGGCCGTCCCCCCTCCAGCCCCCGGTGCTGCTAAGGCAGCAGGAGAGGCTTTGCCCACTGAGTCCCACCATCCGCGATGTCAGTTGTTCAAGGAATTAGTGGATGGAACCCTCTGGGAAACGGCCCTCAGGGATCAAGGAGCTGAACAGAGCTGGTAGCTCCTTAGGGGCATTTTTCTTAGAGCGCAAGAGTTCTCAGTTCCCTTATGGTAAAAAAATCAGGCAAGGAAGGTGGGAAACCAGCACGGCTCAGTAAGGACCTGGTCAAACCAAAGGGTAAGAAGGAAACGTGGAACCAGAGACGTATCCTAGGAAGGATAAAGAGATGCTGCCTGGATGTGTAGGGAAGGCATCAGGAAAGCTAAGGGGCAGCTGGAGTGGAATTTGGCAAGGGATATGGAGAATAATAAGAAGGGCCTCTACAGGTGCATTGGCCAGAAAAGGAAGATTAAAGAAAATGTGTCCCCCACTTAAATAAGACGGGAGAGCTGGTGACAACCAACATGGAGAAGGCTGAGGTACTCAACATTTTTTTTTTCCCCTCAGTTTTCAACGGTAATCTCTCTTCCAACACTTCTCAAGCCCCTGAACCTCAGGGCAGGGACTGGGGGAACAAAGTCCTTCCCATCGTAGGAGAGGATCAGGTTCAGGACCACCTGAGGAACCTGAAGATACGTAAGTCTACAGGAACCAACAAGATGCAGCCCAGGGTCCTGAGGGAACTGGCTGATGTAGTTGCCAAGCCACTCTCCATCACATTTGAAAAGTTGTGGCAGTCAGGCAAAGTTCCCAGTGACTGGAAAAAAGGGAAACACGACACACATTTTTAAAAAGGGTAAAAAGGAGGACCCTGGGAACTACCAACCAGTCAGTCTCACCTCAGTGCCCAGCAAGAACACGGAGCAGATCCTCCCGGAAGAGATGTCGGAAGTCATGGAAATCAGGGAAAGATTAGAGACAGCCAACTTGGCTTCGCCAAGGGCAAACCATGCCTGACTGATCTAGCAGCCTTCTATGATGGAGTGACTGCATCAGTGGACCAGTGAAGAGCTAAGGATGTGATCTACCTGGAGTTCTGTAAGGCCTTTGATATGGTCCCTCACAACACCCTTACCTCTAAATTGGAGAGATATGGGTCTGAGGATGGACTGTTAGATGATAAAGAATTGGCCGGATGGCCACGTCCAAAGAGTTACAGTCAATGGCTCGGTGTCCCAGTGGAAAGCAGCAACAAGTGGTGTCCCTCAAGGGTCCATACTGGGACCAATACTATTTAATATCTTCATCAGTGGTGTGCATAGGGAGATTGAGTGGCCCCTCAGCAAGTCTGCAGATGAGACCAAGCTGAGTGGTGCAGTTGATTCCCTTGGGGGAGGGGATGCCATCCAGAGGGACCTGGAGAGGCTGGAGGATTGGGTCCATGCAAACATCATGAAGTTCAACAAGGCCAAGTGCAAGGTCCTGCATCTGGGTACTGGACTTGAGGGTACTGGTGGGTGACAAACTGGACATGAACCAGCAATGTGTGCTCGCAGACCAGAAAGCCAGTTGTATCACCGGCTGCATCACCAGCAGCATGGCCAGCAGGGCCAGGGAGGGGATTCTGCCCCTCTGCTCTGGTGAGACCCCACCTGGAGCCCTGCGTCCAGCTCTGGGGTCCCCAGCACAGGACAGACATGGACCTGTTGGAGCGGGGCCAGAGGAAGGCACGGAAACGGTCTGAGGGCTGGAGCAACTCTGCTATGAAGAAAGGCTGAGAGAGCTGGGGTTGTTCAGCCTGGAGAAGAGAAGGGTCTGGGGAGACCTTATTGTGGGCTTTCCATATGTAAAGGGGGCTTACAAGAAAGACTTTATACCAGGGCTTATAGTGACAGGACAAAGGGCAGTGGTTTTAAACTGAGAGAGAGTGGATTGACCTTGGACATAAAGGAGAAATGTGTTACTATGAGAGTGGTGAGACACTGGCACAGGTTGCCCAGAGAAGCTGGGAATGCCCCATCCCTGGAAATGTTCAACGTCACATTGGACAGGGCTCTCGGCAACCTGATCTAGTGGGAGGTGTCCCTGCCCATGGCACGGGTTTGGAACTAGATGATCTTTAAAGGTCTCTTCCAACCCAAACCATTCTATGAGTCTGTGATCCTGGAGGCGATACTGGGGATGAAGGGCTCCAGGAGGAGAAGGCCCACAATTTTGCATTGGAAAGTGGTCACATGCATCCCAGCATGACAAGCTGGTGGCAGGGGGAGCACAGGGACCTTGCGTGGTCATCCCACGGCCAGCGGATGTGACAATCCCGCCTCGGCCCAGCCTTGCCCGTCAGCGTCCCCCCTGCGGCAGGCAGCACCCACATCAGCCCTGCCACGTCCTACGTCAGCGGGGCCCCGTGGCCGGTGGAGCTGCTGAAACAGGAGGTGAAAAAACAAGTTCCTGGTAAAACCACGTTCCCCCGCCGCAGCCATGGTGATGGGCTCCTGTCATGCCGGTGGGCGGTGGAGAACATCTTTGGACTCTTAAGGCAGGGAGAGGGGCAGGGGCTGGGATAGCTGGGTCCTGCTCCCACCTGGGTTTGGGGCAGGAGTGTCCCTGGGGTATAGCTGGCGTGGGCAGGGTTTGCAGCCTGCTCTAACCCTTTTTCTTGCTCCTGTGGTCCAGGGCTGCCCCAGGTGATGCACAGGCTTGCAAGGAGCTGCGTTGGCCAGAGGAGCCTGTGGGGACAGCAGCGGTGGCCTGGGACGGGCCAGCTCAGCCCCATCCCTCCACAGCCCCTCTGGTTTCTTCTCTGCAGGTGGCAGCAGGAGAGGACAGGGAGTCACTGATGCGCTGACGGCCGACCATGTCCAGGGTGAGCGGGGCTGTCACAGGGATGGCAGCACTTCCCTTGCTGACATCGGGGTGACATGTCCCCCCAGGACCACGGTGGGGTGGAGGGGGGCTCGTGCCTGGTGCCCCTTGTGCCCAGCCAGGGCTTCCGATGGTCCTTGGGGCTGGCGCTGATGGCTGTGGGAGGTGGAAGGGGGCCAGCTCTCGCTGTCCCTGCTGACGCTGCCTTCTCCCTTGCAGAAACACTGGCCCCCCGGGACGCAGTGTGTCACCAAGCATGACCACACCAAGCCCAAGGCCCAGGAGCTGGCCTTCCACAAGGGCGACGTGGTCACCATCATCGAGGCCGTGGAGGTGAGCCCGATGGGTGCTCGGGGGACGCGCTGCCGCAGGAGGGCGGGGCGGGGATGGGACCCTAGTGCCATCAGCTGAGCTGCCGGAGCCAGCCTCCCCCCTTCCCAGCGGGATCCCCCCTTCCCTCCCTTGCTCTGAGACCTTCTCACCCCCAGGGCAAAAGCTGGTACCGCGCCAGGCACAACGAGACGGGGCAGGAGGGACTGCTGGCAGCCAGCGCGCTGCGGGAGCGCGGCGCCATCCGCGTCGACCCCAAGCTCAGCCTGATGCCGTGAGTACAGTGGGGGGGACCCGTGGGGGGCCAGCGGCCCAGCTCAGCCCCCAGGAGCTGCAACAGCAGATGAGTCCAGCACATTTCCCCCCAGCGAGGTTTTGGGAGGGCAGCTGAGGGCAGAGCAGCCCGTAGCCATGCCCTGGCAATGGAGGGATTTGCTGGGGCCAGCGCCTGGCTTTAAAGACCCCCAGTTGTGCCCACCCAGCTTGGATGGACCTTGCAGGGAAGGGGTTTATGCAATGGGGTCTACGTAGCTTTGGCAGGGGCTCTGCTCTCCCCGTCTTGCTGCTGGCGCTGGGGGAAGCCCGCCGGCACGGCCCCTCTCCCCAATGCCCCTCTCCCCAGCTGGTTCCACGGGAAGATCTCGGGGGTGGAAGCGGTGCAGGAGCTGCAGCCCCCCGAGGACGGGCTGTTCCTGGTGCGCGAGTCCATCCGGCACCCCGGCGACTATGTGCTCTGCGTGAGCTTCGGTAAGGAGGTGATCCACTACCGCGTGGTGCACGAGGAGAACACGCTCAGCATCGACAACCAGCAGTACTTCTCCAACCTCATTGACATGATCGAGGTGAGATCCCCCTCCCCGGGCAGCGAGCCCCGCCAGCGCCGGACTGAGAGCAAGAACCTCATGGGGTCCCAGGGAGCAGTGGCAGGTCCCCGTCCCTTTCTCCTGCGGTTTTCATTGGGGTTCATTACCTGGGGTAACTCTGTCCCTGCTGAAAACTCGTGGTTCCCACTCAGTTTGGGGTGCAATGGACAGATCTGGGATGCCATGGGGACGTCTTCTGCTGCAAACCAGCCGTGCCGGCAGCAGCCCCGGTCCCCTGCCCAGGGCCACGTTTCTCCCACCCCTGCTCATTCAGTGCTTCAGGCAGCAGCGGGGCTTTGGGCATTTTGGAAAAATGCTTCTGCCACCCCTGGAACCTGGACGAGGTCTGAGCCCTGCCGAGGCTCTGAGGCGTTTTGCTGTGTTTCTCTTCCATCCAAGCCCCCCTCTCGCCTGCTCACCCTGCGGGGCTGCCGCGTTAGCTCTCGCCCTTCCAGCAAACTCTTCCTCAAGGTTCATCTTCACCCTGGCTCGTAGCTGATGCCTATCTCCTCCCCACGGGGTTGCACTCTCATATGTTTTCCTCATTTAGACACAACTTCTGCTTTTGGGTGGCTCCTTTCCCCTTTCAGCTGCCCTAGCCCTTCTCTGTAACCTCGACAGCCGTCCCTGCCGCTTCCGCTCCCTGTCTCTGCAAACTGCCCTCAGCTGCTGCAGTGCCCGTTTTAACCCCATCGGCTGCCCTCCGGCTCACCCGGAGCACCCCGTATCGCCCGCGCTGTCACGGTGTTTCCCTGGCTGGAGGGGAGCAGGGCTGAGATGGAGGCTGCAAATTGTGGTGCGGGGGGAAACATGGCATTTCGTGCTGCCCGAGCTGAAGGGGCTCCTGGCCCCTTAAGGGCGGCGATGGTGGTGGGGTCCCGTGGAGCATCCCACAGCTGTTTCCCGGCTCCATGCCCCAAGTTTGGGGGTAAGAGGTGGCATCGCCACATCGCCTCCGTCTGTCCGTTCCTCGGCAGCACTACATGAAGGAGCAGGGAGCCATCTGCACCAAGCTGGTGAAGCCCAAACCAAAAACCGGGATGAAGTCGGCCGAGGAGGAGTTGGCCAAAGGTAGGGGATGGCGGGAGAGGGCCGTGGTCTGGATTTTGGGGACAAGGCAGCATGGCCGCACTGGTGGCCCCTGCTAACCTGCCCTTGTGCCCGTGCCCAGCCGGCTGGTTGCTGAACCTGCAGCACCTCACATTGGGAGACCGCATCGGGCAAGGCGAGTTCGGAGGTAGGTGAGAAGATGAGGTTGGTGGTTCCCTGGCCACGGGCTTCCCCAGATGGCACCCCACGACATACCCTCCCCCTCCCATGGCATGGGGGGCTCAGCCTGGGACGTGGGGGGTCAGGTGTGGGGCTGAGCCTGACCCCTCGTGTCCCCTTCCAGACGTCCTGCAGGGTGAGTACATGGGGCAGAAAGTGGCCGTGAAGAACATCAAGTGCGATGTGACCGCCCAGGCCTTCCTCGCCGAAACGGCTGCCATGACGTGAGTGCCCCATGGGGGGATACGGCCCAACCCTGCCCTGCGACCCGGGGACGAGCAGGCACCCCCTTGACCCGGATCCGCTCTGTTTCAGGAAGGTCCGGCACAAAAACCTGGTGTGTTTGCTCGGCGTGATCCTGCACAACGGCCTCTACATCGTCATGGAGTTCATGAGCAAGGTGAGAGCACCCAGCCAGTCCTCAGCCAGCGGTACCCACCACTGCTCAGATTTGGGGACAAAATCCCCATCTGGGGGGCTGAGTTGGATGGGTGCCGGGTGCTGCAGCCCCTGTGGGAGGCAAAGTCTCCAGGCAGCCCCGTCCTGTTGGTCCTTACGCATTTCTCCTCCTCTATCAGGGCAACCTGGTGAACTTCTTGCGCACGCGGGGCCGGGCGCTTGTCCCGACCCAGCAGCTCCTCCTGTTTGCTCTGTAAGTCCACCTCCCTCCCTCCAGTCTGCAGATCGCTGCTCTGCGTCCTCCCGGGCAGCCCCAGGGGACACGCAGTGACACCGCGCTCTGCCTTGCTTGGCCGTCGCAGGGATGTGGCCCAGGGCATGGACTACCTGGAGTCCAAGAAGCTGGTGCACAGGGACCTGGCTGCCCGCAATATCCTCATCTCCGAGGAGAACGTGGCCAAAGTGAGCGATTTCGGCTTGGCCCGGGTCAATCCCAAGGGCGCAGATGCCAGTTTGCTGCCCGTGAAGTGGACAGCCCCGGAGGCCCTGAAACACAACGTGAGTGATGGTGGGAAGGGGGGGGGGGGGGGGCCCTCCCGAAGGAGCTCATCCCCTTGCGTCCCCCCTGTTCGTCCCCCCCCCACTGACTCGTCCCTGCCCCGTGGTGGCTTCTGGCACATTCAGCCCTGCATCTCCCAAAATTCGGGCTCTGTCCTGACCAGCCCTCGCCCTGGTGCCTCGCGGGGACTGGGGCAGCTCCGGCAGGATGCGGCAGGATGGACCCAGGGCTGTGGGGGTGATGGGAGGGGAGGGGGGGACGCACCCCGTGGAGCTGGGGGGGGGCAGGGGGCAGGGGCTGTCTCCTGTCTCGCCCTCGGGGAGGGATGGCGGCCCGGCATGGCCCCCAGCCCGCTTCAGCCTCCCCTCCTCCTGCCGCCGCAGAAATTCTCCTCCAAGTCGGACGTGTGGAGCTACGGGATCCTCCTGTGGGAAGCCTTCTCCTTCGGACGAGCGCCCTACCCCAAGCTGGTGAGTGCTGTGCTGGGGGACACCACAGGTCACACCCCGCTGGCACTGGTGGGACGGGGACATCCCACTGTCCCCTGGCCAGGGCGAGCCCCCGGCGGGGCGGGGAAGGGGGGTCCCAGCTGGCTTCTCCATCCTGCCAGAGCCTGAAGGAGGTGACGGAGCTGCTGGAGCAGGGGTACCGCATGGAGCCCCCCGAGGGCTGCCCGCCCGCCATCTACGCCCTGATGAAGAGCTGCTGGGAGCTGGAGCCAAGCAAGCGGCCGTCCTTCAAGAAACTCACGGAGAAGCTGCAGAAGGAGCTGAAGCACCTGAGGGACGTTTAACTCCCGTCCCGCGCCCGGGACCTGTGGCCAGAAGCCCCCCGCACCCGCCGGGCACGGCCGGGCAGCGGGGTGGCCCATGGCGCTGCTCTGTCCCGGTGGAGATGGGGCGGCAGCTGAGGGGGGTTCCTCCTCCCCTGGGGCGCCCGAAGAGGAGGCACCAGCCTCCCTCCATCCTGGCACGGGTCCTTCCCACTACACAGCTCAGAGAAAGGTCCCATGGGATCGACCGCCCTCAACCCGCTGGAGCGGGGAGAGTAGCCCCCAAGGGGGGCCATGCCCCACACACCCCACGTTCAGCCCCGGGCAGTGGGTGCCACACGTGGGGTCCCTTCGAGCTGCCCCTCCCGGTGAGGGGGGACAGGACGGGACATCTCCGCTCGCTGGAAGATGAAACCCCAACCCCGACACAGCCCTGCTCCAGCCACCCAGCCCCGCGCAGGGACGCCGGGTGCAGCCAGCTAAACCACCCGGATTTGGGCTTTTTGATTAAACCAAAGATATTAGTTCAACAGCATCTTTAAGCCTCTGGGCTCAAATTAGGCCTATCCCTCGCTTGGGGCCTGGCAAAGCACAGAGAAAGGCTTGGGGGGGCCCGGGAGCTCCGGCCCTCAGAGCCCCCATGCGCAGCCTGGCCCCTCTCCCCTCGGGGCTCTGCGCAGCCGGGGATTATTCTTTTAATCAGAGTCTGTATGGGAATTGCTTGCATATAGATTACGGGAGCTGGGCACGTCCTCTGGCAGCGGGAAGCCCCCGGCCCCGCCGGCTCCCAAGCAATCTCGACTTCTCGGTGGAGCTGGGATTAGCGGGGGCATGGGGCCGCACGCGCGCCTGTGTGTTTGTGCGTGTGCGCCCGCCTGCCGCCTCGCCTTCCTTCCAGTCCTTTGACCCTCGATTGGGTTTTTTTTTGGCTAATCCTCTTGTGTCTCCTCTGCATCGACTTCTTGCACCTCCAACCCCGCTGTGCCGGTGTGGGTGGCTCTGGGTGCCCATGGCGCAGGGTTTTCCCCAGCAGGGTCCAGCCCTGCGAGTGCTGCCCTCCATCGGGGCCCGTGCAATATGGGGTCTTTCAGCCTGATCTGGGGTGCGCTGGGGCTCGGTGTCTCCACCTCCCCATCGCCCCGATGGGGCAGCACCCCGCCGTCCCCCCGCACTGCCGTCCCCCCCCCAAGCACCCTTGGGTGCAGTGAGCAGTGCAGGAAGGTCTTTCCACCCCGGTGGCTGTGGCTTCCCCTCCTAATGCCTTAATCCGCCCCTGATCCGCGGCGCCCCTGGGGCAGCTGGTCCCGCTGACCTTGCAGGTGCCGGCCCTGGGCACGGACCCGGTGGTGCCAGGCACCGTGGGGCGCGGGCTGCCACAGCCGCCCACCCATGGCCGCCTTCTTCACGGCAGCCCTGAAGAGCTTTCAGGGGGGCAAGGAGGAGCCGCCCAAGGGGCCCCCCAAGGATGGCAAGGCGGCCACGCTGCCCAACGGCATGGCCCGCGAGGAGTTTGAGGAGTACCAGCGGCAGCTGCTGGAGGAGAAGTAAAGCTTTGCTGGGGCTGGGGGGTCATTGGGGTCCCCCATGCACCAGGACCGGGGTCCCACCCGCCGTGGGCTGTCCCCGGGGTGGGACAGGGACAGGGAGGCAGCCGGGGCAAGGGACAGGGGCAGAGCGGGTGCCCTGTGGTGCAGGGGGTCCCTGTGGGTGCTGGCACGGGGCTGGGACAGCGGCTCGGTGCATCGTAGGTGACAAGGGGCACCCCTGGGTGTCAGTGCCCCAGAGCGGTGGGTGTCTGGTGCCAGCCCAGCACCCATGGAGCCAAGGGACAACAGGGGCCAGCGTGGGATTGCATTAAGGTCCCACCCCCCCCGGGTCCAGGTGCTGTGGGGACCCAGTGGCCCAGCGTCCAGGAGCTGAGAGGCTGCAGGAGGAGCAAGTCCCTCCAACAGGCACCTTCACTGACCATCTCTGCTCGGTGCTGGGGCAGGATGCGGCCCCTGCCCCCAGATCCCCGTTGCAACCCTCCTGCAGACCTTTGCATCCCCTTCTCCTCCAGCCCTGGCCCAGGGCTGGCACAGCCACGCTGCTGCCGGAGGACCAGGGTGATGCCGGCGGCGGGGGGGTTCTGGCGGGGGGCTTGGTGAGGCGGGGGGTGACAGTGTGGCACCGGCTGCTGCAGGATCGAGCGGGACAAGGCCTTTGTGCAGAAGAAGGCAGAACGGGCCACTGTGCGGATGCATCTGCGGGACAAATATCACCTGGCCCAGGTAAGGACCAGCCCGCCCGCGGTGGGACCTTGGGGGTCTTCCCCTGGACCCTCCACCCTCCGGCACAGCCCCAGGCCGGGCGGCTGCCAGGCCTCCCCCGGACGGGAGATGATTCCTGAAGAGGGCAGCAAATGGCTGCTGTCTCTGTCTGCACACCCGTCTGCCCACGCATCCGTCCAGCCGTCCAAATCTGGAACTGGACAGTCCCAGCGTCCCCCAGCGTCCCCCAGCGTCCCCAGTGCCACCACAGCACCCGGCTGGCCCCGAGGGACCTGCTCTCCCCCCCACCCATGGCCGGTGGGCGCCTGGGTCTGCCCGCAACCCTGACGCCGTCTCGCGCTCGCGTGCAGGACGAGCGGGATGATGCACAGCTGCACGTGGCCGGTGGCGTGGTGGAGCTGCCGCAGGAGCTGGCTGCCATGGTGCACAGCGAGGAGGAGGAGGAGGAGGATGGCGGCGACGGGACCTTCGCCTTCCTGACGAAGCTGCGGGAGGTGGACCTGCCAGCGCTGCGGGACCGCGCGCTGGGCAGCGTGGACGAGGTGAAGGAGAAGTGCACCCTGATGTAGTGTCACTGCCCGCTCTGCCGGCGGGTGACACCAGCAGCGTCGGGGCTCAGCCTCTGATGCCCCCAGGAGCGATGGGATGCGGGTGTTACGGGTGCCATTACTTGGGGGTGGAGGTCCCAATACATGAGCTGGGGGGGGGTTTTACTCCCCAAAACCATTCCCTGTTTCTTTTCTGGGGTGCAGTGGGTGGGTGCTGGGATGCAGGATGCCTGGGCCCCCTCTAGCCACGCTGGCCAAGCCCCTCCCCGCGGTGCCCCTGGTGTGAGGCCCCGGATGGGGTGGGCGGTGGTCCCTGATGCTCTGTCACCCCCAGGACCCAGCGCCGGGGCCTCGCGCACCATTTGGCTCAATAAACGTGGCGTTTGCCAGCACCAGTCTGGTCTTCCTACCATACCCCTCGTCTGCACGAACCCTGTCCTGGGGGTGGGGGGGACACGATGACACTGCTGCAGCAGGGCTGCTCCACGTGCCCCTGAGCCAGCACCCAGCCGGATCCGTCCCCCTCTCCTGCAGCAGCCCCCAGGCACGGCCGCACCCCAGCAGTGCACGGGAGCCAGCGGCACCCGGTGCCCCCACCCCGGGGCCTCCCTTGGGGGCAGCATTGAATGCCCCCTCAGGCATCCCCCTGCCAGCACAGGCAGCGAGGGGTCCCTTTGGCCGGGGCCAGGGTGCCCCGCTCCCTCTTGCCACCCCGGGGACTTGCTCCCTGCTCCCAGGCGTTCAGCAGCAGCACTGGCTTAAACGCTGCCGCGCCGGAAGGCTGGGGGCTGCTGAGATCACTAATACCTGCCTATTTTAGTGAGGTCTAATCTGCCTGAGTCGCCTGTCCCTGAGGACTAAGCTAGCTGAACCCTTGTAAAATGTACCGCCAGCGCTGGCCCCTGCCGGAGCAGGAGCCGCCGGGGGAGTCACGCTGTGTTTGCATGAAAGAAAGGACGCGCTGAGCCACCTCCGTCCTCCCCACGCCGGGGCCATCTGCTCCGGAGAGGCCTGTGGGGACGGCCCTGCCCCGGGCTGCCCGGGGCTGCGGTGGCGGGGCTGGGAGGGGGCGGCCGAATCCAGCGCAGGTGGGGTGGGAGCTGTGCCGTGGAGCTCATCGCTGTCACAAGAGCCACAGGTCTCAGCTGCCCTGGCTGGAGCACCCGGAGCTGCAGGAGCTCCAGCAAGGAGGTCCCTGGGCGCAGGAGGTGCTCGGTTCCCCCCTCCAGGTACCAGTCAAGGAGCTGGAGCGTCCCAGGGAGCGCGCGACAGGTACATCAGGGCTTGACACCTGGGACCCTCCTCGTGTTCGGTGGCCCCACTGCCCCTGCCATCCGCACTGTCCCTGCCATCCCCACCATCCCCGCCGTCGCTGACATCTCCGCCCTCCAGCCTTTCTTCAGAACTTCCAAAATCTCCCATTTGGGCCCAAAAATACACCTGTGTTGCACGGAATGGGGCTGTCCGTGTCCCCACCAGTCCCCAGCCAGGTCCCCAGTGGGGCGGCAGCAGCCCTGGCACCCGGTGCAGCCCTGTTCCCACCCCACGTTCCCGTTCTCCCCAGGGCTGCGGCTCGACACCAAGCGCCAGCCGCTGGGACGGTGGCACCGAGGTCCCCAACGCGCCCCGTCACGGCAGGCTCCTCCATCCCCGCCCCGCGCCGAGGCCCCATCCCTCCCCAACGGGCGGCCCAGCTCCCAGTGCTCCCAGTGGGGCTGCGCGGGGGCTCCCAGCGCCGGCTGGGATTCGGGTCAGGACCCTCCGCCAGGTCTCCTTGGCTAATCGTCCTGCCCCCCCGCCCTCCCCACGCTGCCACCTGCCTCCCACTCAGCACCCTTTTGGGTCACCCCTGCCGCCTCCCCGCCTGCCCAAGGCCTCTTAATGAACTAAAAAAGTGATAAATCCCCGGCCGAGCTGGTCACGTGAGGCCAGTGGCCCCCGGCCGCCCCCCGCCCCGACCCCCGCCTCCGGCCCCACCGCCCCGGTAAGCTGACGCAGCGTCTCTAAGCGTTAGCAGCTTTGCCCGCTAATAGGATTAGGGAGGTTTAAAACTGTCATTTGAGTGAACTAAACCCCCTGATACTCTGCATTGCACCTTCTTAACCAATTTGCCTTCAATTAGGGTAATTGGGAAACTAGCAAAGAAGTATAGCATTAATATTTTAAAGTGATGAAGCGATTACGGGCCTTGGACGAGGAAGCAAATCAATTTGCTATCTGCTCCTAAAAGGCAATTATAATCATTTGGCAAATAAGCCTGCTGGCCTCCCCCCCGCCGTGTGAGCCAACACCTTAAGGCGGTCAGCGGGGCCGCCCGGCCGGCACCGCCAACGCCGGGCAGCTGGGCAGCCCCCGCTTCTAAAATCAGCCCTGGTGTCCCAGGGACCGCGGGTCCCGGCACGGCAGCACCTCCCTGCGCCCGCCGGGGCTGTGGGGGCACCCTGGGGGAAGCCACTGAGGGCCACCGGAGCAGGGGACCCGGCTCCTGCGCCCATCATGGTGACCAGCATGGGCACAAGCGCTGGCCCTGGGCAAGCAGGAGTGGCAAGTCCAGGTGCCCGTTTGCATCCCCGGCCCCATGTGTCATCTCTGCACCTGGGATTGTCCCC
Organism: Platalea leucorodia; assembly: GCF_965183815.1. NCBI lineage: Eukaryota > Metazoa > Chordata > Aves > Pelecaniformes > Threskiornithidae > Platalea > Platalea leucorodia. Next base: position 6,235,032 of record NC_138843.1, on the reverse strand, counting down.
AAATTCCCCTGAAGGTGGCACCTGCCCTGCACCCCCCTGGCAGCACTGTATGGCATGGGGGTGTCACCCCGTCCCCAGGGGCTGCGTGGCCCCCAGAGGCGTATGACACCATCCCTGGCGTGGGGACAGCCTGTCCCGGGGGTGGTGGCATGCTGTCCCCAGGGTGGTGGCATGTCGTCCCCAAGATAGCATCACGCTGTCCCCAGAGCGGTGTCAGACCGGACAGGCGAAGCCATACAGCCCCGCCGGGAGGGACGCCGGGAGGGACGCCGGGATGGACACCGGGATGGACGCTGGGATGGCCTCGGGGCCCAAACCAGGGCGCAGAGGTGGCTGCGGGGTCCCGCCAGCAGCAGCTCCGGTGGGGAGGGCACGGACCTGCGTGGGGCAAGCAGCCCCCCGGCACGGCGTGGGAGGGGGTCCAAAAACCCCGCGGTGACATTTGCCATCCAAAAGGGGAAGCGTGGCGAGGAGAGGAAGGGAGTGGGAGGAAGCCGAGACGGCGGCCGGGGGCAGCAGCGTTTGCAGGTGGCAGGAAGAGGCTTTTGGGAGAAAGTAAAAGTGAGCGGAGAAAGAAAAGGGCAGAACCCGCCGGGCGGGACAGGGGCGTCTGGGCAGCACCGAGCACCCCCCACCCAGAGCACTCCAGGACCCCCGTCGTGATGTTCCCGCTGGCCCCTGGCCGGGGTCCCCGGGGCAGCAGCAGGAGGCGGGAGGAGAGGGACGGCGTTTCTGCCCCCAGCCCAGCTGCCTCTGCCCCACGCCCCCACGGCCACGGGCAGCCCCCAGGGATGGTCCCCACGGCTGGACCCCGCAGCTGGTCCCAACAGGGTGTCCCCATGCCCGATCCCCATGCTCAGTCCCATGTCCGTGGCTTGTACCCACGCCTGGGCCCACGGACGGTGCCCAAAGCCTGCTCCCCATGCCTGCTCCCCACGCTTGGTCCCCCTGCCTGGTCCCTACCCCTGGTCCCCATGGCTGGTCCCCGCGCCTGGTCTCCACACCAGATCCCCAAGGCTGTTCAGCCCCTGGTCCTGATGGCAGGGCCCTACAGCCGGTCCTCGCGCCCGGTCCCCACACCCAGACCCCAGACCCCATCCCCACACTTGGTCCTCACGGCTGGAGCCCATGCCTGGTCCCTACCCCGTCCCCACGCCCAGAGCCCATGGCTGGCTGTCACACCTCTCCCCACACCCGGTCCCCACGCCGGCAGGGCTCCGCAGGCAGCATCACCGGGAGCCCGTGGGGCCACACACGCCGTCACCGGGGCCACCCCCAGGGCTTGCCATCCCCATCGGGGGGGGACGACAACAGCCACCACCGCAGCATCCCCATCCCGCCGAAGCTTGGGGCGCCTGCCCCGGACCCCATCCCCGGGACAGAGCCTCGGCAGCCGAAGGAAATCCTCCCCCCTTCCCCCCATCGCCCCGGCCTTTCTTCTCCGCTCCCCCTGTTTCTAATTCTTTTTCCTCGCCCGTAATGAGGGGATTACAAGGCAAACTCCAGCAGGACGCCTTTGTGGGGAGACAATCTGAGTGGGGAAGGCAGTTCGGGGCTTTGTCCGCCGCCGCCCCCCCGGACCCGCGCTGGGGGGACATTTAGAGCAATTACTTGTCCAGAAAGTAACTGTCAATCATTCTTAAAGGGGAAGGCCTCCAATTAATAACCTCGTCTTAATCCTTTGGACTCATTTCCAATCTGCGGGGCCTTGGTGACATCTGCAACACTAAATAAAGATTCTCCCGAGCCTTAGCACGGCGGTTCTGTGACAAATAAGAAGACTAGAGGCAACTTTGGCTGCCAAAGCTGCGAGATTGGTGAGGTTGAGCCGCTTGTTTGGTTCCCAGGAGGGACCGGCAAAGTTAAATACTCCTGGAAAAGCCGAGCTGGGCCCAGCAGGTAATGCCGATTTATTCCGATTCGGGAGGAAGCACCAGGGGAAGATGCCGAAAAAGGGAGCGGGTGTCCCTGGGGTGCGCCCGGGGCCGGGGCTGGGGCCGGGGCTGGGGCTGGCACCCTTCCCTGGGGGCTCGGGAGCCGGTGCCGGGTGCGCGGCAGCATCACTCGCGCTGATTTACACCCGGGGCCGGAGGGCAGGAGCCACCCACGCTCCCCATCGCCCACTGCAAACAACCCGTCCCAGGCGGCCCGAGCCCAGGGGGCCGCGTCCTGGCACCCAGACGGGCTTTCGAAGGGAAAAAAAATGGGACCCAGCGAAAGCCGGGGCTGTCCCCAGGCTGTCCCCCCTGCGTCCCCCGCTGCCGGGCGAGGCCACTTGTCCCCACTGATGCTCTGCTGCTTTCCAGCACCGGGGAAGTGATTTTTTTACCCAGTTCAACCAGAGCTCGATGCCATTTCTGTTGCTTTTTCGGGTGTCTTTAATAACAGGCGCCCGCTCCCCGCCGGCTGGCAGCCCCCGCAGGAAAACCACGGGTCAGGGCGTCGAGCAGGTGGGGGAAAACCCTCCCGAGGCTGCGGGTCCGTGCAGTTCCCAGCACAGTTTTAAAGCTTAAGGGCTTAAACCCAAAAATTGCCACCAGGATGACTGCGGCCGCAGGAAAATGTCCGACGGGAGCAGGGAGGCAGCTCTACCCGCCGCACCCGCTCAGCGCTGCCCGTTTTTAGGCAGGATTCCCAAAATGCCGGTGGCAAAGACTCGGGGCTCCTGGGGGATGAGGACCACAGGGTGGCCGGTGCTGACGTCCCCCAGCCCGACCCCACTGGGGTCCCCCCTTCCATGCCCAGGGACGTCCATGACCCCGGCCAGGCCGAGGTGGAGCAGGGTGGGGAGGTTGTGGAGGGTGACAGTGTCCGGTGCTGCCGCCCTGCTGCCGGGTCGCTCCTGCTTGGTTATTTTGCTGTTCTTCGCTTCATTCCTGCTCCCACGCCAGGGTTTGCTCTGCTTCCCAGGGGTTTTGGCCTCCTTTGCTTTCAGATGGAGTCAGGGTGGGGGGCGATGGGGGCTGCCCCCAGCCCTGGCCCTGCTCTCCACCACCGCACCTTGTCCCTGTCCCCCGCCACTGCCCCACCTCTTCTCTCCTCCCGCTTGCCCCTTCTTGTCCCCAGCCCCCACCAGTGCCCTGTCTCACCAGTGTCCCCCCAGTGCCCATCTCACCCATCCCCATTGCCCCAGCTCCCCCCCGTTGCCCCGTGGGGCCGCGGGACATGGCTGGGCAGGGCAGCCAGGGGGCCCTGAGGGGGTGCTGGGTGCCCCGGGGGGGGCTCTGGGGGCTCTGGGTGCTCACCCCCCTCTCCCCTCTCCTTGCAGGTGTGGAGCTGCGCAAATGAGAAACAGGTGAGCAAGAGTGGGATGGCGGCGGGGGATCCCATTCCCTCCCCGTGTCCCCAGCCCCAGGACATGCTGCGACACTCTCACGGTGACAGCGGGGCCCCTGCTCCCCCCAGCACCCACTCACCCCTGCCTTGGGGCACCCCAGGGCGCAGCACCCAGCACCCCTGCACCAGCTCACAGCTCCCCCTGTGGCACCCCAAGACAGCAGCCCCCCTGCAGCAGCAGGGCTGGACCCGGGGCCGGCCAGAGACCCCGGGGGTACAGGACCACCCGGGGGGTGTCTTGGGGGGCCAGCAGCTCCCAAAGTCGCACACGCTGACGCCTCACACACACTGCACGCACAGCGCTGCACGTGCACGGCACATGCCGCACACAGCCCCTGTGTGTGCACTGCGCACACTGCGCCTGCAACACACACTGCAAACACTGTGCGCTGCACACACTGCACGCGCGGCCCCTGTGCATGCACTGCATGCATTATACATGCTGCACACGCCACACACCCAGAACGCATGCTCTGAGCACGCTGCAGAGGCACCAGGCACAGCACCAACAGACACTGGACACACACTGCACGTTAGATGTGCTGCACACACAGACACTGCACATGCTGCACACCTGCAGGCACAGTGTGCACTGCACTGCACGGCGTGTGCTGCATGCTCTGCAGGCGCCTCCGCTGCACGCACTGTCTGTGCTGCACACAAAGGCACCACGTGCACTGTGCAGACACTGCACACGCACTGCACGCACTGTGTCCCCACAGATACTGTGCGTGGATTCAGGCTGTGTCTACACAATGTGCACACTGCACACATTGCACGCACTGCACTCCTTGCACATGCACCGAGCTGTGCACGCTGCACACGCACCGCACACGTACACTGTGCCCTGCATGCTGCAGGTGCAGACATTGCGTTGTGCGTGCTGCACGCACGGCGCACAGACACTGCACGCCGGGCACTGCGCGCTGCACCCGCACTGCACACACTGCACGCAGTGGCCGTGCAGCACAAACTGCCCTGCGCACGTGCGCCCAGCCCCACGCACGCACGCCCACGCCGCGCACACCGCGCACACGCTTCACACGTTCCACCCCACGCTCAGTCCACTGCACGCGCGCCCTCCCGCTCCCCACCGCGCGCACCCCTGCGCGCACCCCGGGCACCCCAGACCTGCCCGCGTGGGCGAGCCACGCGCTGCGCGCATCCCCGTACCCGCACAGACACGCGCCTGCTGCAGATGCACTGCTCGCGCCCACGCTGCCCACACGGGCCCTCACCGTCCACCCTGCGCACAGACACCCCGCACGTGCGCAGCCTGGGCAGCACCCCACGCCCACCCCCTGCACACCGCCTCTCGGGACCCCCAGTTATTTCCCCCCGGAATTACCTGACGTTCCCTCTCCCTCCCCACACCCATTTGCGCGTTAGCCGAATTTTTGCCGGCGGCTCTGGGCGATGCAGCGCCTTCCCCTCAGCACAAGTGCCCCAGGATTACGACTTTCTGCCCCATTTCCATGTTTGCCTACATTCTTGCGGTAGAAAGGGACCTTAATCCCTAGCAAATACTGCAGGAAGATCTCAGATGCCGGATAAAAAGCTTACAGAGGAAACGTTGCAAGGGTTGAAAATGCTTATAAGCATGCAGAAAAAAAGTTATTAGCCACGGGACGGCGCCGGGTCGCTCCAGCCGCACTTGGGGACCGACGCTGGGTCCTCCAGCAGTTCAGGGCCAGGCTCGTAGCTCATGGGGAAGCCGGGCTGGAGCAGAGGAGCTGGGCTGGGAGGAGGGAGCTGACCCGGGCTTGGTCCCGTCCACGCCAGGGCAGGGGGGAGGTCGGGTCGGCTCTCAGTGATGGCACTTCCATAAAATCCTTGGCTTTAGGTGAAATCTGACTTTTAGTTTCGGGCAGGTGCATCGGCCTGGTTGCATCTCACCGTGGAGCCAAGCACGGGGTGCCCAGGGCACCGTCCCCGGGACCCCAGGTCAGTCCCTGCCACACCGCGGCCCCGGGATAACGCTGCGGCAGAAGAGAGGATTACGCCTTTGCGTAACCTGTTTCTGGGGCTGCCCCATCCTCCCATCCATCCGTCTACTTGTCCACCTCTCCCTGGCCTGGGGTTGCATGGGGGGGTCCGATGTCCCCATGCCCCGGCTAACCCCCGCGGTCCCCTCGCAGGCACCGCCATGTTCCTGAATAAGTGCGAGGGGGACCTGGGCGAGCTGCGGAAGCCAGGGGACGGCGAGGGCACCCCGCCGGCTGCCACAGAGGAGGAGCAGCCCAAGAAGAAGCACCGGAGGAACCGCACTACCTTCACCACCTACCAGCTGCATGAGCTGGAGCGCGCCTTCGAGAAGTCCCACTACCCCGACGTCTACAGCCGCGAGGAGCTGGCCATGAAGGTCAACCTGCCAGAGGTCCGCGTGCAGGTAGGGAGGATGCCCGGTGGCCCCAGCACCCCGGACCTGTCCCCTGGGCGGTGGCAGAGGGACCACCCCAGCGCTGGAGGGCTGCTCCCAGCTCCACTGCTACCGCCTTGCTCTGTGCCTCAGTTTCCCCATTGCTCAAAGCGGGAGCAGCATCTCTGCAGAGTCGGCTGCTCCTGCCAAAACCAGAGAGAGGATTTAATGGCTGAGCCTTGTTCCCCCACGAGGTCCCAGTTCAGCCCATGTGCCAGAGGCTCCCTTTGGGCAGGGAGATGGTTTTTAGAGATTTTTTTCCCTGCTGGTGGCAGCTGCTCCCATCCCTCCCGCTGATCCCACTTGCATCCCTCCTGCTGGTCCCATGGGAAAGAAAGCACCCAAACCTCAGCTGCTCGTGACCTCAGTCTAGGGCTGGGAAAGCACAAGATCCTCAGGGATTTGGGGGTTTTAGGGTTGTGGGAGCGGTTCCAGGGGGCGGCGGGGTAGGGGAGGTTTCGCTCCTGGGGCTGCAGGAGAAGGCTCTGCCCAGGGGAGGCACAGCCTGGGGAAGAGCCTGGGGTCCCATCGGTCTGGTCCCCCCTGCCCCTGGGACTGATGGGGTGAGAGCAGGGTGAGGGAAAGGCTCAGGGAGTGGAAGAAGCAGCAAACCCACCGCAAAGCAAGGCAGTTATCCCTTTACAAATGAACTGAGTTTCCCAGGGCTCAGCCCCAGTCCAGGACACCGCAGCCTTTTCTGGGGGGTGTCCAGACTGTAGGGACACGTCTGCCGAGCTCTCTGAGCAATGACCGGTTTCATGGAATCATAGAATCATTTGGGTTGGAAAAGATCATCAAGTCCAACCCTTAACCCAGCACTGTCAAGGCCACCACTAACCCATGTCCCTGAGCACCACATCTCCCTGGCTTTTAAATCCCCCCAGGGATGGGGACTCAGCCCCTGCCCTGGGCAGCCTGGGCCAGGCCCTGACAGCCCTTTGGGGGAAGAAGTTTTTCCCCATACCCAACCCAACCCTGCCCTGGCGCAGCTTGAGGCCGTTCCCTCTCGTCCCATCGCTTGTTCCTGGGGAGCAGAGACCGACCCCCCCGGCTCCAGCCTCCTTTCAGGCCGTTGCAGAGAGCGATGAGGGCTCCCCTCAGCCTCCTCTTCTCCAGGCTGAGCCCCCCCAGCTCCCCCAGCCGCTCCTCCCCAGCCTTGTGCTCCAGCCCCTGCCCCAGCCTCGCTGCCCTGCTCTGGACATAAATTTTGCACCAGTATAGCCCAGTGTCCACCAACAACTGTGGCCAGCCCATGGGAGACATCCCGTTCTCAGCCCAGCCATTCATCTTTACCCCCGCTTTGCGTCGCGCAGCAGACGGCCGTGCCCCGTGCCGCTGGGGGCTCCAGGGACACGGGGACCAGCGCTCTAACGGGCAGCTCCTGCGGGGCGAGACGTCACCGTTGGCCTTGGCTCACCGGTCCCTCTTGTTCCTGCTGGGTTTTGGTGCAACTGTGGCAGTTTGGCTTCTAAAAGCTTTTACTGAGGGGCTTTTAAAGGGCAGACAACAATATACGGAGGATTGTATGGGTGTTTGTGGGGCCGGGGTGCATGTTCCCTTGGAGCAGCGAGGGCGGGGGCTGCACGGTGACACCTCTCACCTTCCACACCTCGGAGATGCCCTCCGTCTCCAGGGTTTGCGGGAGAGGTTTGGCAGAGGTGCGCGGTGTGATTGCTGGAGCCCCGTGGGACACCCTGCCTGGGACCCAACACACAGGGCACCCCCCGTGGGGCGGGATACCCCATACGGGACACCCCACCCAGAGCACCCCGTGTGGGGCACCCTGCATGGGACACCCCGTGTGGGATACAGCACAATGGGGCACCCCGCATGGGGCACAGCACATGGGGCACCCCAGATGGGGCACCCCGCATAGGGAACAGCAGGTGGGGCACACTGCGAGGGACCGGCTGGGCACGGTGGGGCTCACCCTGGCTCTCCCCTTGCAGGTCTGGTTCCAGAACCGACGAGCCAAGTGGAGGCGGCAGGAGAAGATGGAGGCCAGCTCCATGAAGCTCCACGACACCCCCGTGCTCTCCTTCAACCGGCCCCCCATGACGCCCAACGTGGGGCCCATGAGCAACTCCCTCCCGCTCGACCCGTGGCTGACGTCCCCCATCTCCAGCGCCACCACGGTCCACAGCATCCCCGGATTCATGGGAGCCCCCCAGGCCCTGCAGCCCCCCTATGGCGGGCACTCCTTCCTCAACACCCCCCCGCCGATGGCACAGGGCATGCAGCCCATCGCCCCCGCACCCTACCAGTGCAGCACCACCTTTGTGGACAAGTATCCGCTAGAGGAGGTGGACCAGAGGAGCTCCAGCATCGCCTCACTCCGCATGAAAGCCAAGGAGCACATTCAGACCATTGACAAGACCTGGCAGCCCATTTGATGAACGCTCCCCTCCGGCCCCGCCAGCCCTCGGCTCCTGCCCCCGGCATCGGCTCGGCCCCAGGGCGGGCGAGGGGGGTCACGGTGGGATGCTCAGCAGGACCAAAGCCGGCGTGGGGCAGGGATGCCAGGCTGCATCTTCTGCCTGCCGAGCCAGCACCATTGGTGGCAAGGGAGCGAGCCGGGGCGCTGGTGGGACCCCACCGTGGCAGAGCACCCCGGCAGCCACCCGCGGCCCCTCTGCCTTGCCGAGGCACCGGCCTGGGCTGAGGATCCGGCCAAGGGTCAGGCATCCGACCGTGCCACCGGGCCACCCACCGCCCCTGGTTGGACACCTCCTTTCCCAACACCCCTTCTCCTTCCCATTATTCTTAATTTTTTTTTAATGCTGCAGATTTAAACAAAACTGAACAGAAAAGCTCTAGTTTCATAGGGAGTACCTGGGGGGATTTTTTTAGCCACATCGGGGCGTGACGCCGGTTGTGCCGGTAGATGCGCTGGCACTGAGAAGATGGTTGTATCATGAGTAAAGAGATAAGCTGAATGGCTGCCGCGTGCTGGAGTCGGGCGCTGCCAGGGGCCCTGCCCGCCGTGCCGCTCGTTAGCGGTGCCGCTCGTTAGCGGTGCCACTCGTTAGCGCACTGGGGCTGCGGAGCCTCTGTCGGGAAGGAGCTTTCTGGGGGGGATGCGGGAGCATCATCCCCGGGCACCCTCCTGCCCCACTCCCCTGGGCTGTTGCGTGCGGGGCCGGATCCAGGCACGGGTGACATGCTCCGGCCCCGGCTGCGGGCTGGGACCAGCTTTGTGCCTCGGCGGCCTGTCGAGGGGCATCTGCTCAGCCATCCCTCGGGAGCTGCGCCTGCCGCCTGCCTGCCCTAATTGCTCCCCAGCGGTGCTCGCCCGGCCACATGTTGGCGGCACAAAGCTGCAGTAATTGTGCCAGCGGGAGGGTGGGCGGCAGCGGGACCCCTGCGGCCCCCGGATGGGGCTGGCGAGAGGAGGGGGCCGGCCAGGAGCCCTGGGGTCCCCGCAGTGGGAGGTGACGGGCTGCGTCAAGGCCAGTGTACCCCTTGCCAGCGGTTTCTGCCAGGTGGGAGCAGGGTGGCAGTGGCAAGGTGCCACGTCCCCGGGGGTCCCCGGCAAGGCTCTGCAGCCCCAGGGGGACCCTGCCCGCCCCCCGGGGCTTGTGGCACAGCCAGCGTCACTGGCACCCTCACGGTGGCAGCAAGGGCCAGCACAGCTCCGGTGGAGATGGCTGAGCCCACTGCGGCTTTGAGGTGCTGAAGCACGGCCGGGACAGCAAGAGATGGGGGCTCAGTCCTGGGCGAACAGGTGCCCCGGGTCCCCGGGGTGTCCTGGGGTGCCCCATGTCCCTGGGGTACCCTGGGTCCCTGGCGAAGCGAGGCGAGCGCCGACCTTCCCCACACCAAAATGACATGTTTCCCCTGAAAAATCTTCCCGCTTCAGACCTGATGACAGCCACAAACCGGGGCTTCGCGGGGGAAGCCCCATCCCCACCGTGTCCCCATGTCCCTGCACAGGCCAGACCCCACTCAGCTCCAGGACCCCTGGCCGTAGCCCCCCCACCCCGGGGGGTCTCACCCCAATCCAACAGCCCCAGGGCCGGACTCTGACGTCCCCACAGCCCCGGGGTCAGGCAGGACCGGCCGGGATGCCACTGGGCCAGGCGAGGCACTGACCCCAGCGAGACCCTTCTCCTTGTCCCCCGTCCCCCGGCTGCTGCTGCTCGTCTGCTTTGTTAGTGACAATTAAACCTTTAACAACGCATTAAATGCATAATCGATGCTCCCCCGGCTCCCCAGCCCGGCTAATGGGCCGGGGCCGAGGTGAAGCGGCCCCGGCAGAGGCGTGCTCCGGAGGGGAGATAATGAAGCAACGGCCGCGGAAGTAATGGGGTTTGATCCAGGGGAAGGGACGCGCTCAATGGGGGCTGCGCTTTTCACATGACATAATTGCCGAGGCTGGCGCCAGCCCGGGGCACCCCCCGGCCTCCCGAGCACCAACAAAAGCCGGCTGGCGCGGAGAGCGGGAGGCTCAGCACCCCCCGACCCGTTTGATCGGAGCCTAATTGGGGCGAGGGTGCTCCCCCTGTCTTGCAACTGCCACCCAAAAGCGAGGGCGCAGAGAGGCCCTGGGATGAGGATGCGTCTCTCTGGGTCCCTGGGGTTGGGGGGTATGCGAATTATTTAAATGAATTAATTTGCATGGGGTGGCACTGGCACACCCCAAGGCATCGTGGCCAGGGATGTTGGGGTGCCCTCGCCAGAAGGGCTGGTTGCCCCTTCCCTCCCACGGGTGCCCCGGTGCTGCACTGCACTTAGTGCAGAAACAGGCAATAGTTCTGGCCCAAAAAAATGCCGGTGAGATGCAGAAAAGCCGTAGGAGTGCCGAGCCGCCTGCCCTTCCCGCTTTATTGCTCTGTTCCCCAGCTGAGACCCGGTGGAGCACACCCCGCATCATTTGTGGTCCCTGGCACATGGGGCCACGTTTGGGAAAAATCCAAGCAAAAAGGCATTTTTTCCCCCCCCAGATCCCAATCCTGTCCTGAAATCGCTCGCTGCCCGTACAGGGCCTGCACAGCCCTGCGCCTGGGGCTGCACTGGGAGGACTGGGTGCTGCTGGGAGTGTTGGGGGCACTGGGGGGGTTCTGCCAGCCCCTCGTGGTGGAGCAGGAGCCCTCCTGCTCCCACCCCCTTTAATCCCCTCCTGTGGGATTTGCCCCCTAATCTGCTTATTTCTCTCTATTTCTCCTAGGCCTGAATGAACCCAACGCCGCCCTGGCACGACGCCTCGTGCCGGCTGAGCCATGGGGTCTGGGCACTCTGCCCCTGGGCTGCCGGGCGGTGTCCTGGCACGTGGGGCTGGCGCTGGCTTGGGATACGGGGCTGGCGCTGCCATGCCAGGAGACATGGGGCTGGCAGTGCCCTGTTTACGGGGCTGGCACTGCCCAGGGAGATGGGGCTGGCACTGTCCTGGCATACGGGGCTGGCACTGCCATGCCAGGAGATGCGGGGCTGGCGCTGCCTGTACCTGCGGTGGCAGTGCTGTGTACACGGGGCAGCACCGAGCTGCAGTCCCCTGCGCCAGGGGTCCCTGCCGTGCCGCGCAGTGAGCCCCGCACCCCCTGGCACAGGCCGGGATGGGGCTCACCCCCTCTTGGTGCCCACCTCCACACGTCACCTCCGTCCCCTCCAGCCCCCTGCCCCGCAGCACGACAGACGTGGCCCCAGGGGACTGCAGTGACAAGGGGGGACCACGCTGTCCCTCTACAGGGTGTGGGAGCCGGGGACCTCAGGGCTCAGGTTCTCCTCGGGGGTGTTGACCCAGGAGCTCCCCGCCGCCCCCCAGCTCCCGGGGGGGGAGGTGGAGAGGGGGCTGCCGGGCGGCGAGGGGGAGGCCACCAGCCGCAGGTTGAGCTTGGCGATGAGCGGCTTCCCCACGCTCACTGTCTGCTTCTCCTCCACAAAGTCATCCATGCCGCGGTAGCGGTACTGCAGGCAGACGGTGAACACCAGCTCCTGCTGCGGGGGCACCGGCAGTGTGGGCATCCCTCCCGGGCCACAGCCACGGCCGTGCCGTACTCCTGGCACCGGCCCCCCACCCGGTGTGGCTCTTACCCGCAGTTTCTGTAAGCCGCAGAGCCGGCTGTAGAGGCAGCAGGAGGGGCAGCCGAGGCTCCAGGCGGACGCCAGCGGGCTGCCCACCTCCTCCGGGCTCTCCTTGTTGGTGCACTTGAGGTCCACATCCAGCTCCTGCCACGGATGGTGTCCAGCCGTGGAAACCACCACGGGTCCCCCCACCCTATTCCCCAGCATCGCCCCAGCACGGGCTTCAGCAGCCCGCTCCCACCTCGGGTATGTCGGTGAGCTTGGCCTCACACTTGGTGATGTCCTCGGGGGTGGCCACCACACGGGTGTAGATGATCATGATGTTGGAGAACTCAGCGGCGAAGCCCAGCTGGACGGTGACACCACAGTCGAAGCGGAGGTGCCGGCTCTCCGGCAGGACTGGGGGAACAGCGAGTGTGGGGCTGGGACCTGCAGGTGCTCAGCGCCAGAGCTGCACCCGCGGGTGAGGTGACCACCGGGGTCACCCCGGAGTGGGGACACCGACATGATGCTCCTGCCACCAGGCCGGCGCCAGTGATTTCTCTCCTCCAGGGTGGGAGAGACCTGGCAGGTGCTGCCCGCTGCCTCTCCCTGTGACTCGGCACCGTCCCCCCACCGGGTGCCAGCTCCGGCCAGGGTGGCCGTGACTCTCACCGTGAGCCTTGGCCCACTGCAGGTTCCTGGCAGAGGACTCATCCCGGCCCGGGGGGCAGATGGGGTCCGTCAGGGCTCGTCTCTCCGAGAGGTTGCTGCGGAGCTCCAGCGCCTGCCGGCCCCGTGTGATCTCCAGCGTGCCCATGTCTGCGGGGGGCACGGGGGTCAGTGGGGGCCACCGGTGGGGTCACTGTCCCCCACCGCTCCCCACTCACCCTCAGCCACCTTGTCCAGCAGCACCGTGATCTTCTCGTCCTCCAGCAGCCAGCGCTTGAGGAAGCTGACGAAGACACCGTTGGAGAGCTCGCCCTGGCTCAGCTCGTAGGCTTCGGCGTCCGCACACCTGTGGGGATGGGGCAGCGGTCGGCTCCATCGTGGCCTCCGTCACTCCCCCAGGAACCAGCCCCCGCTGGGGTGACAGCCCTGGGGAAGCCAGAGACGGGTGCCCATGGCTCTACCCGCTCCCATCGACCCAACCGGCCACTGTGCCAGGGAGAGGTGGGAGCCGCGGCCAGATCCTGGATGCTTAAACATCATCAGCCCAAATCCCTCTGCTCCGGAGGAGCCTTGAGGCTTAATCCCCTCAGGTGCTGCCCAAAGCCAGGCAGCGCCGTGGGCATCTCCCTGTCCAGTAAGGGACTGGGGGCTGCCGCTCACCCACCACCTCCAGCATCGACCAGAAGGAGCGACGCTGCCGATACACGGGGCGGGGAAAGACATGGGTGCAAACAGGGCTGAGCCACGGCAGGGGGCTGAGTCCCGGCCCCACTCTGAGCCAGGGAGGGAGACTCAGCCCCGCTGCCTTCGCTGGGGGGTGGCGGGGAGGGGACCCACGTGGCGTAGCCGAAGACGATGTTGGCCGTGACCTGCAGCGCCCCGACCTGTGGGATGACGTCGTCGTTGAGGTTCCTGCAAGAGAAGAGCTGCTGGGCAGGGCCAGGACCTGCCGCTCCCCCAAACCCACCCCAAGGCACCCCAGACCCTGGGGGCTGCTCCATGCCCTTCTGCCCACCCATCATGGCGTTTGCCAGCTCAACTGGGGCAGTGATGCTTTGGGGTGTCCAGACAAAGCCAACGGGCTTGGACGGGACCCCGAGGATGCCCCACTCCTCTCCCCTGGGGAACCAGCACCCACAGGCACCCCCATGCCAGGACCTCCCAGCAGCTTGCCCCCGGGCTGGTGGCCAGGGCTGGGTCACCTCTTGCGGCACATGTCGAGCAGGAAGATGTTGAGGCCGGTGCGGCGCTGCTGCATGCTCCGCAGCACCCGCTGCACGCACAGGCAGTGGGCTGAGGTGTAGGAGCTGGGCGCATCGATGGGCACCATGAAGCTGTTGCCAAAATTTTCATAGCCGTGCCCGGCATAGTAGAGCAAACCTGCCAGGAGGGGCGGAGAGCGGGTGACATCCCTTGGCCTGCCGGTGCCCACTTCTTGCCCAGCTGTCCCCCAAGACCCCACCGGCACAAAACCACCCGGTTCCCCCCCGACCGGAGCCGCCCTGGCAGATGCTGCCGCACCGTAGACACCCTTGTCGAGGAGGAGGAGGAACTCGTTGACAGCCATCTGCATCTCGGCCTTGCACAGGTCCAGCAGCGAGACCACCTTGAAGTCGAGCTGGCGGAGGAGGGCGCTGAGGGCGTGCACATCCACCATCGGCGCCTTCAGCTGCTTGTGGTGCAGGTAGTGCATGTTGCCGATCAGCAGGGCCACTTTGTCGGTGGCTGTCAGGACAGGAGAGGGAGGCGCTGGGGACGGAGTGGGACGCTCCTGCTGTCCCCGCTACCTTCAGCCCACAGAGGTGACACCCGGTTGTGGCCGGTGTCACTGTCCCCAGGTACCACGGTGCCCCGTGGCATCCCTGCCTCTCCCCAGAGTGCTGCACCCAAAGCCCCCCTAACCAAGTGGAGCCTCGTGGGGTGACACTGGTGACACTGGGGATGGTCACAGCCCCACAGGGCCACCAACCCCTCCTGGGCAGGCTCTTACCATACAGCTGGCCAGGGCTGCCACGCTCCGGGGAGCCTGGAAAGAGAGAAACGCCATGCCATGGCCCCGTGATGCCCGGGGAGCGCAGCAGGCAGAGCAGCAGGGATCTGCCTGCTCTGCCCCCACCTACCTCCATCCCCCTCCTGCCAGGAGCCTCCGGACGTGAAGAGCCGCGGGCCTACGGCAAAGAGGGGAGTCAGGGAGCCCCGTGCATGGCAGCACCTGCCGGCGCAGGCTGGAGCCCCCAAAACGTGGGGCAGCCATGGGAGGGCTTTACGGGCAGGCAGAGCAGAGCCAGGACACCCCACGTGGGGTGGGAGGCCACAGAGGTTTGTCCGGGGCCCTCACCGATCTCCACGTCCACTTCCCGGCTCCACACCTCGTGGAAGAGGTTGAACACGCGGCAGGAGTAGCTGCCCCGCTCAGCTGTTGTCACCAGCTTCACCTGCCGGCAGGACGGAGCGGGCAGCTGGGGCGGTGTGCCATGCCGTGCCGGGCCATGCCGTGCCGGGCCATGCCACACCGGGGATCACACCATACCTGGAGCCGGGGCGCCTGCGCACCCTCCACGGGGCGCCGATTCCTGAACCACTGGTACTGGGGTGGGGGGTTGCCGATGGCTCTGCACTCCAGCACCAGCGTGTCCCCCTCGGCCAGACGGCACGGCCGCGGCTGCCGCAGGATCTGCAGCCCCGCCATGGTCGGGCAGTAACCGCTGGCTGGGGAGGGGATGGGGCAGAAAATCCGGCACCCGGCCATGGCAGGGCTCTGCTGAGCTGCCCCCAGGCCCCAGGTCCCTCACCAGCAGGCCCTGGCACCCACGGGTCGTGTGAGCCAGTGGGCACGAGGAGGACACAGGGCATTCAGCTCCTCCGTGGGCAACATCACCCCAGCAAGCCCAGAGACCCTTGCGGCTGAGCAAGGGTGCAACGTGGAACGCGATGCCCTATAGGAGCCACCCTGGTCCCGACGGGACAAGCGGTGCCCCACGGGTGCCAGCCCGGGGACGCAGACCTCGGGGCCCACCTGAGCTGGGGCTGCTGCTCTTCTCCACCCGGACGTGGGCCCACCTGGAGAAGGCGAAGGCGGCCCCGCAGTTCACCCGGCAGATGTACCACTCGGGCTGGCCCGGCGGGGCAGCCGTGTCGATCACCAGCTCCGGGGCCGTGGCTCCGGGCACCTATGAGACAGGAGGGGGCCAAGGAGTCGGGGGATCCCTGCCACCCGTCCGGGTGCCCTCACCATGGCTGGGGCCCGGGGGCCCTGCTCGATGGGGCGCAGCGGGACCTCACCTCCTGCTTTCCGCAAAACCACTGGTACGTGAGCCCCGGCGGGCCGGTTGCCCAGCAGGTCAGGGACACCCGCGTCCCCTCCGTCACCACCTGCGACTCCGGCTGCACCGTGATGCGGATCATGTCCTGGACTGTGGGAGAGGAGAGACCAGCCTGGGCTGGCTGAGACGCCTGTCCCACACCATCCCATCACATCCAGTCCCATCCTGTCCTGTCCCATCATACCCTGTCCCACCCCCAGCAGCCTGTCCTCTCCCATCCCACCCCATCCTATCACACTATGTCCCATCCCACCCTCTGTCCTGTCCCAACCATCTCATCCTACCTTGTCCCATTCAGTGCCATCCCACCCACCCCACCCCATCTCATCCTGTTCCATCCTATTCCACCCCACTCTGCTCCACCCCATCCCATCCTGTCTTGTCCCATGCCAACCTGTCCAATTCTGTCCCATCCCATCCCACTGGTCCCATCACAGCCTGTCCCACCACATCCCATTGCCCGTCCGCCCCATCCCATCACAACACATCCCATCCTATCTCACCCTACTGCATCCATCCCATCCCATCCCATCCCATCCCATCCCATCCCATCCCATCCTGGCCAGGGCCCCACTACCCAAATCAAGACCACCAGCTGGAAGAGCTGCTCTTCATCTCCCCCTGCTTTCCTTCTGCTGAGCCCCTGTCCCCCAGTGCCCCCCTCCAGGCCCTGCGGGACCCCGCTGCCTGTCCCTACCGGCACTGCTGAGGACCTGGCAGGCCTGCATGTGCCCCATCCTCTCCAGGCAACCCAGCAGGTACTTGAGGGTGCAGTCACGCTCGGCCAGGAGCTGCAGGAGGCACTGCGTGGGGCTGCCACAGGGCTCCAGCACCTTCAGCGAGCACATCTCCAGCTCCTCCGCACTGCAAGGTGCCCAGAGCGCTCGGCACCGTAGCCCACCTCCCACCCGGGGGGGACAGGGACCCCCGCCGGGGGACTCAGCAGTGCCCCCAGCCCAGGCTGCGGCCACGATGGGATGGCCAGGGGACCCGCGTGCCCCTCGCTCAGCCCAGGGCAGGGCTGTGCCCATGTGCGTTTTGTCACCCAGTGGGGGACAGACCCCCGGAGATGCGCCCCCACCCCTACCTGCACTTGAAGCGTTTCTCGGCCCCGGCCACCTCAGCCAGCTTGCGCCAGCCCCGGCCGGCGTTATCCAGGAGCTCGCAGAGCCGGGCCACCACCTCCTCACCCAGCGAGCCGATGGGCACGCTCCAGTCCCCCATCCTGTCCCAGCCCCGCCACCACCTGCCTGGGGACGCAGAGGGGACAAGCTGTCAGCGGGTGATGGGGTGACAGGCACCTGCACCCCGCTGGACACCGCCGGGCACTGCTCCAGCCGGGCACGGGGTGGCTCAGGAGGGAGAGCACCAGCCCGAGCTCGCCGGTGTTGGGTCACCTCCCCGCAGGAGCCCAGGAGGGTTTTGGCCTCCCCAGGGAGGCACTGGGAGCTGGCCAGGCAGCGCTGCTGGGTCTGGCCGCCGGCAGCCAGCCAGGAACGACACAAGTCCCCCCTCCACGCCTGGAGGACAAGAGCTGTGACAGTGGCACAGGGGACCCTGCTCACGCCCCAGCCTCAGGCGAGAAGCCAGGGCCACGTTAGCCCAGCCCCAGGACAGGGACCTTCCCGGGACAGGGTCCAAGGAACGGAAAAGAGGGGATGTCCCCTGTTACCTTCCCCATCCCTTCAGGGGACACAGAGAATGGGGCCCATCATGGGGGGCTGAGCCCAGGGACCCCTCTCCT
The DNA here is from genome assembly GCF_965183815.1 of Platalea leucorodia. NCBI lineage: Eukaryota > Metazoa > Chordata > Aves > Pelecaniformes > Threskiornithidae > Platalea > Platalea leucorodia. The sequence continues at coordinate 6,217,538 of NC_138843.1, read as the reverse complement.
TCTGGCAGAGACCCCAGTGGGTTGGAAGCAGCAGCCCCCTCGCTGTCACCAGGCCTCTGGAACCAGCATGAGCACTGTCGGGCCACCCTGAGGAGTCCGCGGAGGGGTTAGGGAAGGGGACATGGGGGTCCTGGGGCTGGGACCCGCTTCAGCTCCCCTTGACTGCAGCAAAGGCTTCGGCACCGAGGGGAGCGGGGCATGAATCACCTTGGACGGGGGCAGCACCCAGGGATGGGCTCTCTCCTCCCCCAGGTCCCTCCCCACCGACCCATCCCGAGTGGGCTCTTGTCCCCAGGACCAAGCCATCTGCAGTGGCTGGGTGACACTCGCCCAAGCACGGGGGCTCCAAGATGGAGGGAAGGGACTGAGGTGCCCCCTCTGCTCGCCTGCTGCTGGATTTGGGGGACTGGATGCACTGCGGGGTGGCGAGGGGAGGGCAAGCCGCAGGGCGGGCACGGCGGGGACAGAGCACTCACCGCTGGACACGGCCTGGCCTGAGCCCCGTCAGCTCCGAGGGCGCGCGCTGAGCCCCAGGCAGAGGAAATGAGGGTTGAACCCACAGCCTCCCCCAGCCCCCTGCGCCGCGGCACTGCACTTCTGCTTTCCTGCGCCGCTTCCTGTGCCCCGGCGCGCGGGCGCTGCAGCTGCCAGCCCGGCCGCCCCGCAGACCCCCGGGGGAGCCAGGCACGGCCCACGGCCACAGCCCCTGGGCATGGGGCACCGGGGATGCCGCTGGGCTGGGCGGTGGCTCCATCGCCCCTTCCTCATTGCTGGAGGACCTCGCGGGTGGCTGCTGCGTCCCCACAGCCCAACTCGAGGCCAGGCAGGAGCTGCAAGGCAGCGAGTCCAGGATGGAGACAAACCAAGGGGACAGGGACACCTCTCAGCCAGGGAGCCCAATGCACTGGCAGGACCGAGGCCCAGGGGAAGCTGCTGGGCTCTGCCAGGCCGGAGCCAGCTGAGGACACGCGGGGATGGGGCAGCGAGGCCCCTTTGCTGTGAGGAAGACTCTGCCTTCACCACACAGCCCAGCCAAGCCGGGACCCCGGCGCCCCAGCAGCTGCTGCTGCAGGAGGAAGCGAGAGCATGGCGCGGGGGTGGCATTGGCACGGGGCCACCGTGTCCCCCCTCACCTCGCCCACTGCCCCCGTGGCACCGCCAGAGCCTGGTCCCCATCCTCCCACCCCTGGGGAGCACAGGCTGCTCAGCCCCCAAAGCCCCCCCCAGGGGACACAGGGACGCCAGCGGAGCCATTCCCCACCCAAAACCCACTACAGCCCCGCCGCGGGGCCCTGAAGCCCCAGCCGTTGCAGCGCAGACTGTGACAGAGCAGGGAGCAGGACCCATTTGGTGGTGTAGGCTCCCTCTATGAGCAAAACATTGAGCTTCTGTTTTAGCAAATACACCTAGAATTTGTGGCCTGTGTTGCCTCAGCCCCTCACCAGCCACTGGCACAAGGGGGGACCCACATCGAGCCTGCCGAGGGCCTGGGCTGCCACAGCCTCCGTAACAGGTATCGGCCTCACGAGAGATTTATTACAAGTTTATAGCAAGAAGAAGAGACTGAAAGCGGGAGCTGGTCCCGGCGCCACCGGCGCTGGCACTCAGGGCGGTCCTGAGCTCCACAGTGCCTACAGCTTCTTGCCCTTCTTCAGCCTGTTGCGGTGCCACGTGTTGTACTTCCGCAGGCGCCTCCAATATTCGATCGAGTTGGGGTCCAGCTCCTCCAGCTTCTTGGGGGGCCCGAGGTGGATCTTAAAGAGCCTGGGGGGCGAATGCAGAGGATGTGAGGCCGCGGCACGGAGGGCAAAGGGACAAGCACGGGACGGAGCGATGGGAGTGCGTGACCAGGACACGCGGATCCCTCGCCCAGGTCCGCAGTGCGGCCCGCTCTCCTCCCCCGGCCCTTGGGGAAGGTCTCTGGGCTGCGGAGCGGGAGTTTTCCTCCTCCCAGCATGGTTCCCCGTCTCTCCCGTCCGTGGCTCTGGGACGGCAGCTCGGCAGGGACGGGCACCCCGGGAGGGACCCCCCCTTCTGCACCACCTACCAGTCGGGGTACTCGGAGTCGGGCTTCAGGGCCACCTCCGGGCCCTCCTTGAAGTAATTGACCCCCATGGCGTAGGTGGCGAGCATGGCGGGGTCCGTGCACACCTCCGGCCCCTTCAGCCCCTCCTTCGGCAAGTTCTTGCCCTTGGACTTCATGGCTGCGGGGACAAGGGCACGGTCAAGGCCGGGGACGTGATGGGGGGGCCGGGGCGCAGGACGGGGGCTCCGCCGGGGCCGGGGATGAGGGACGGGGCCGGGGGACACCGGGCGGGCGGGCGGGAGCTGGGGCGGCGGCGCTGGGGGCGAGGGACACGGGGCGAGGTGCCGGCAGGAGGGGACGGGGCTGCGGCCGGGGAGGGCCCGGGGCCGGGGCCGGGGGCCGCGGGGCCAAGGGCAGGGGCGGGGGCCGGGGCTCACCCGGCTTCTTGGCGTAGCCGCGGGCCGGGCCGGGCAGCGCCGCCCGCGCCGCCCGCAGCAGCACCCGGGCGGCCATGCTGCGGGGCCGCGGGCCGGGAAGGGGCGGGAAGGGGCGGCCCGCGCATGCGGGGCGGCGGCGGCGCCCGGAAGCAGAAGCGGCGGCGGGACCGGATCGTCCCGTCCCGTCCCGTCCCCGGCAGCCGGTGGGTCCGCAGGGGCCGGGCCGGCTCCAGCCCCAGCCCCGGGCCCGAGCCCGGCCGGCAGCGGGGAGAGCCGGCGCCGGCAGGGTTGGCCCTGGCCCCTCCGCGCCCCGCCGAGCCCCGCTCCCCGCCCGGGGCGGCCCCCATGGAGAGCAGCATGGACTTCCAGGCGGCCGCGGCCCCCGCCCCCCGTCCCGGCAGCGACGAGGCCCCGGAGCCGCCGGCCATGGACACGGAGGAAGGGCCGGCGGTGCGGCCCGGCGCCCCTGAGCCCCCTGCGGGCGAGGGGCGGCCGCAGGGGCCCCCCTCGATCGCCCCGCGGCCTGGCCGCGGCTCCGGGCGGGACCTGCTCGTCCCCGAGGGCCGGCGGAGGGGCCCGGGGCCCAGCTCGGGCCCGGCCCCGGGCCTCGGCGGAGGTGGGGGCGGGCAAGCCGAGCTTTGCCAGGCCTTGGGAAGAGAGATGGACCCGGAGGCGATGGCCGCGGGGCCGCGGGGCTCCGCCGGCTGGAAACCCAGCGCCGGCAGCACCCCTCGGGACGCGGGGCACCCCCGAGCCCCCGGCAGCGGCGACCCCACGGGCATGGAGCTGGACGAGGCCCCCGAGGCCGGCGCCCGCGCGGGCAGGACCGAGTGGGCCGAGGACGCGGAGGAGGAGCCCTCGGAGATCCAGGGGCTGCTGGCCCAGCTCGAGACCCTCGACCCCAACCTCTGCGACCGCTCTCCCGCCTCCGAGCGGGGCCCGCTGCCCTCCTCGAGCACTGGCGCAGCCGCGCTGGCGGGCGAGCAGCCCCGGCGGAGCTACGGGGAGTGCCAGGGCCAGTGCCGGCCCTGCCCGCTGCACGTAGCCACGGGCCGGGGCCTGGAGACGCGGCCCTGCTGCGCCCAGCACTCGGCCTGCTCCCGGCCCTGCCACGGCCTGCTCTTTGCCGAGGCCGACCGGGAGGACTTGCTGAGCCTCCTGTGCTACGAGGGGGGGCTGCCCGAGGCCAGCGCTGAGACGCCCTTGGCCCGCTCCGACGTCCTGGCCGGGACCAACCTGGAGGTGCTGCAGGCTCAGGAGGAACTGGCCGCTGTGGAGAAGCCCGAAGGGCTGGAGAGGCCTGAGAGCTCGGAGGAAGGATCTTCTGGCAGCTGGTATTATGGAGAGGGGCTCTGCGAGGTCGACTCCGCCTGCGAGGGCAATCGGGACGGTTCCCCGGAGCCAGCCTGGGTGGCCCTGCCTCCCACTCCGGCCCCAGAGGCAGAGCAGCCACCCCAAGGCGGCGTGACCGTGAGTGCATCGCATGTGGGCTGCGGCGGTGCAGCAGCAAGCCAGGACGTGCCCCATGGCTCTGCTCCCTCGTGGGGTTTTGGGTGGGGGTAGAGGGGAGACAGGGGTGTCTTTTTCTCAGGTCTTGCAGGCCCTCAGGCTGCTGGGGTGCCCAGACAAGACCCTCGGTACTGACTTTGGCTCCTGCTGCCCTGAATGTGGGGGGATACTTGCACAGCTGTTTGATCTGTGCATGCCCTGGGGGAGAGGCTGGTGGGTCTGAAGAGCCCCCCAGCCGCAGGACCCTGTGCCCCCCTGCCTCAGGATGCTGTGCCCTGCCTGTCCCTGCTCCAGGGGCAGCCTGGCCGCGGGGCGGGCAGGCCGAATCCCTGGGATCCCAACCAGAGCCTCACCCGCTCTCTCATTGCTTTGCAGAACAGGGAACCCCCATCCTCCTGCCCGGCCTTCAAAGAGGGTGAGTTGCTCCTATGCTCGAGCAGCAAAAGCACCCAGGAGTCCTGACCCACCGCCTCCTGCTCTGACCCCGAAAGCGGGGTGGCCAGGGGTCCCAGCCGGGGAGGGAGCGCCCAGCTCTGCGCCCACGCAGGGTGGGAACATGGCTGCAGAGTCCAGGTGGCTCGTTCGATCCCAGCTCGCCCTTTGCTGAGCAAATGGGGGTGCTTCAGGGATCGGGGAGGGATGCTGAGGCTTGGGGAGGGAGAAAGAGGGATGTGCCAGGGTGTGCCCGAGGGAAGGGGGAGGCAGCCCTGGGGCCGGAGTTGGTCCTGCAGTGATGCCAGGAGCCTGTCTGCCAAGCGCTCAGCTGCTTTGCCCTGTGTAGGAATGCAGCTAACGGGCAGTAGGAGTTGGTACTCCCAGTTTTCAGAGTTGGGCGGACCAGCCCCTGCTTAGTCCTTCCCAATGCCTCAGTTCCAGGCCCTTGTGACCCAGAGGATCTGCTGGACGGTGTGATTTTTGGGGCAAAATACCTGGGCTCCACGCAGCTGGTCTCGGAGAGGAACCCCCCGACCAGCGTCCGCATGGCACAGGCCCAGGAGGCGGTGGACAGGATCAAGGTGCAGGAGGGTAGGGGGGCATGACTGCCGCCAGCCCGGCCCCTCGCGGGCGTGGGGCAGCGCTCAGGACCTGCCCAGGAGCACCCCCCGCCTGCGGGGCAGGGACCCAGAGGAGTCCTGGCAGCAGCAGTGACCTCTCCTGGGTGCTTCGTTCTGCAGGCACCGGAGGGGGAGTCCCAGCCCATGACCGAGGTGGATCTGTTTGTCTCCACGCAGAGGATCAAGGTGCTCACGGCTGACACACAGGTGAGCGGGGAACGGGAGCACCCGCGTGGCTTTGGGGCTGCTGCAACCTTCCTGTTTGGCCTTGGGATCTCTGCTTCACACCCACGCCAGTGGGGTCGTGCCCAAGGATGGCCTACGGGCAAGGACACGCTCTGGGAGGAGACGTGTCACTCCGCAGCCATCCCACGCAGACGCGTTGTGTCCCTCAGCTCTCTGCATGGCTGCACGAGGCTTCTCATGCAAACTGCGCCTCGCGGGAGCTGCTGAGTTCCCAGAGCAAGCTCCAGGGAACTGAGGCTTGAAATTTCTGTAGCTCTTTGCCTCAGGATTAGTTTCAGCTTTATAGTAAGAGGGGAGAGCTGTCTTGTCCCCCAGCAGCACCCAGAGACACGGATGGGTCCTTGATCGAAGGAGCTGTTTGTGCCTTTTAGCATAGACATGGTTTCTCCCCAGCGTGTGCCAGGCATTTGAGCTGCATCCTGGCACAGTGGCATTTGAACCCAAACCCCTCCTGCCTGTGGCGGTGCCTGGCTGGCTCGCGGGCTGCCCACGGGGTCCGCTGGGCCGGGGAGGGCTGAACGTCTCTGCCCGTGTCCCCCTTGCCAGGAGGCCATGATGGATCACTCCCTCCAGACCATCTCCTACATCGCCGACATCGGCTCCCTCGTGGTGCTCATGGCACGCCGGAAACTGCCTCGGCGGTCAGAGGTGGCAGAGGAAAAGCGGCTCTACAAGATGATCTGCCATGTCTTCCACTCGGCCGATGTGAGGCGACACGCGAGTCCCTCGGGAGGGCAGGGTGGTGCGGGGGTCCTGGGCCCCATCCTGCTGTAATGAGCGGGTACTCTGGGTCTCTGTGCTGGGGGCTCCCGACGAGCACGTAGAGGGGGAAGGAGTCCAGCCTGAGCACCTCTGCAACGCAGAGGGGCCCAGCAAGAAAAGGGGAGAGGACTGGCACCGTACAGGGGCCCGCTGAGGCAGGGAAGGAGCCAGGGTGCCCTGGGGCTCCCAGGACGCAGTGCCTGTGCTGGGCATTGCAGGGCGCTGGCAGCTGTTGGCTCCAGTTTGGCCATGGGACCGTTGGCCCTGAGCCATGGGCACGATGCACCCCTCTCTTTCCCCAGGCCCAGATCATTGCTCAGGCTATCGGGCAGGCGTTCGGCGTGGCCTACCAGCGCTTCCTGGAGGCCAACAGCATCGACCCAAGCGAGCTGAGCCCTCGCCAGTACAGCCGTGCCCTCGAGGACCAGGAGCAATACAATGCGGAGCTGACCCACTTCTCCCGGCAGGAGAACTGCAAGGACGTAAGAGCTGCTTTGGAGGAGTGGGGACAGCATGGGCTACCTGCTGGCACCTCTGTGTCGTCCCCTTCATGGCTCCCTGAGCAGCTGAGGTGCTCCCTACAAAACTGGGCCCCAACCCAGCCAGCTGTGGGCCCAGGACACCCATGCTGGGGCTGGGACACATGCCCCGTGACTCTGGTGACCGTAACCCCTCTCTGCCCCCCACCAGGTCTGCATCCAGAAGCAGAAGGGGGAGATTCTGGGCATCGCCATCGTGGAGTCGGGCTGGGGCTCCATCCTGCCCACAGTGGTCATCGCCAACCTGATGCACGGGGGCCCCGCGGAGAGGTCGGGCGAGCTGAGCATCGGGGACCGCCTCATGTCCGTCAACGGGACGAGCCTGGTGGGGCTGCCCCTCGCCACCTGCCAGAGCATCATCCGGGTGAGCCGGGGCTGCGCCCGGGGTGGCCCCGGCCTCCAGCCTGGCCGGAGGGCGAGTGCTGGCAGAGGCGGGGACCAGCCTGGACGCGTCTGGCATTGCCGGGGTCCCCCCCAGTGGTCCCAGCTTGCGGGCAGATGGGTGATAGGAGGCTGTGGGGGCAGAGGGGGCAGGAGCACGGGGGGCCACGCACATCCTGCGGGCTGCGACAGCCCCTGCTCCGAGTGCTTGGGAGGAAGGGATGTGACAAGGCAGGGACAAAGCTGGGGACTAAACTTGCTGCAGCAGGGTGCAGGCAGGGCCCTGCCCGAGGAGGAGGGTGGGTGAGGAGGCAGGCACCTGTCCTGGAGGAAACCTGCAGCATCTTCTACCTCCTGGGCAGGAAGGAGCTGGAAATAAGGACAGTGTTGCCTCAGGGGCAGAGTGGGACGTCTTGGACTGGATTTATAAGTTCTTCTCCCTGAATTTGAGCATGGCAGTATCCCTGTGTGCGCCTCAGTTTCCCCATTGAAAACAGGTTGCTAATCCTCAGCCCGTGGCTGCGTCGCCCCTCTCAGCCATGCCAAATAGCTCTCCAAAGTCTGACAAAGCCCCATCCCATCTTCCAGGAGCTGAAGCACCAGACAGAGGTGACGCTGAACATCGTGCACTGTCCCCCTGTCACCACGGCGGTCATCCGGCGCCCCGACTCCAAGTACCAGCTGGGCTTCTGTGTTGAGAACGGCGTGGTGAGTGCCCGCAGGGACGGGAGCAGAGCCAGGCCGGGGTGGGCCAAGGGCTTCAGCCGCCCGTCTGGCAGAGGAACGCGGTTCTGGCTGTGTCCGCATGGACGAGCGCACAGCTCCAGCGCTCCTTGTGCCTGCTGGGGCTGAGGTTTCCCAGGGCTCTGCTGCGCCACGGCAAAAGGCTCTCTGCAGCTCTCCTGCAGCACCGGCGGCTGGATCCGTCTCCCTGGTGCTCCTTAGCTGTTTGCTTTTGGGGTGGTGGTTTCTTCCTGGCTTTGTGGCGTGCCCTTAGTGACGTTTGTTGCTGTCCCCAGTGCCCCAGCCACTCCCTGCTCTGTGGCTGCGTTGCAAAGGCAGAGAGGGGCATTTCCAAGAGCAGCAGGAGTTGGTGGGGAGAGTGGGCGGGTGGAGGGGGTGGCACAGCTCCCTCGCACACAGACCGATGCTCCCGCTAGAACTGGAGACGCGGTTAGCCCACGGGAGCGCGGGAGCTGCCGCCCCAGGGAGAAGCGCTGGCTCTGCAGCCCAGGCTTGATGGGAGCATGAGGATTCAATGGGTGGATGGGGGGAGCTGAGCTCTCCATCAGACAGGGGAACAAAAGCCTGCGGGCTGCTCTTGCCCTACAGCTCAGCACATCGCTCTGGTGGCAGCAATGCAGAGGGACATCCCTGCCCTCGCTGCACGCCCATGGGCTGGAGGAGCCAGCACCCAAGTCCAGAGCTCTTGCTGGGAACCTACACAGATGAGAGGGTTTGGGGTGGTGGTTGCGTACGGCCCTGGGCTGTGGGCACAGCTCTGATCTTACCAGCGCTCTCTCTGCTCCCCAGATCTGCAGCCTGATGCGTGGGGGCATCGCAGAGAGAGGTGGCATCCGCGTAGGGCACCGCATCATCGAGATCAACGGGCAGAGCGTGGTGGCAACGCCCCACGAGAAGATCATCCAGATCCTCACACAGGCGGTCAGCGAGGTGAGCCAGTCCCGGGCTGGGTGACGGCCAGGGCCCCCATGCCGCGGGGCAGCCGCGGCGGCACATGGAGCAGGCTTGGCTCAGGGTTTTGCCTCGGCACCCTCCAGCCCGGGGTTTGGTGTCTCCCAGCTGATCTGTGCGTCTCTGCCTAGGTCCACATCAAGACCATGCCGGCCTCCACGTACCGCTTACTGACTGGGCAGGAGCAGCCCATCTTCCTCTGAGCGGCTGGCCGTGCCCGGCTATCGCTGCACGTGCCTGGGGCCAGGCAGGAGCGAGCCCGGGGCCTCAAGGGCAGGACGGGCTCTGCCTCCTGCCCCAGTGCCCTCATCGGAGCCCTCTGGCCCCCAGCAAGGCCTAATCCTGCACCTCTTTGGTTTTACTCAGGACACAGTGGGAGACTCTGGGGGCCTGATACCCAGCTTGAGCAGTGTCAGGGCCTGTGGTGCCATGGTTTGGGCACCTCCTTTCCCTCCGTTCACCCCTCCCTGCCTCACAGTGCCTGCACGGTGCCTGTCCCGCTGCTTCACAGGGTCCCTCACCTTGGCCTGGTGCTGGCAGGAGGAGCGGGGACCCCGCCTGAAAGGTCACCCCACACAGTGCTTTTACATTCACCGACGGTGCCTTTCCCCGTGTGGGTCTGGTGCTGGAAGCACAGCTCTGGGGCTCGCCCCCGAGCAGCGCTGAGCCTGCACACCGGTGTGGGTGCCCGCTGGCACCCCCGAGGGAGAGCCGGCAGCTCCCAGACTCAGCCTTAAGTGCAGCAGCACCCTTGGCACCCACTCCTCCCTGGCTTTGGCAGGGGCCTGTCGGGGGTGCAAACAGACCCCCTGTCAGACCTGTTGCACCGAGCTGGGAAACTACCTCTGCTTTTCCCTGGTGCTGCCTTTAACCGCTTTGCACGCACAGCCCGGCCCCAGCCCGCCTGGGCACTGGGTCGCAGCCCTCGGTGCAGCGAAAGGGAACACGGCACTGCCCAGCCCCACATCGCAGGGAGCTTGGGGTCGTGAGCCCCAAGGACCAGCCCCTGGTGATGCGTCTTTTCGTGAGTGGGTCTCTGGGCCCCTACAGCCGAGGTAGCACTGACCTGACTTTGCCTGTGTGCTTGGTTGATGTAAAAATAAAAGTTTTGGGGAATGCGGGAGGCTGCGTTTCAGGAGCCCTGGCTGGGCTGCAGCAGAGGAGGCTCGGCTCTGGGGCACGCACCCTGAGCCCGCTGCGGTGCCAGACGTTGGCACGACCCAAGCCTGATTCCTGCAGCAATGCCTCTCGGGGGCAGGCAGGGCCTCCGGCCGCGGAGGTGCCTGGCCCCCAGCAAGGCCACCCTGCTGCGTGGGTTTCCCCTGCCCACTGCCAGCCAGCGTGCACGGAAACAGCCCGTCCTGGTCAAAACATCCCTTTTATTCCAGCAGCAGAGGCTGTGGCCAAAAGGCAGAAGGAGGCACTTGGTGGTGCTGGGTGGTGAGGGGTACAGCAGGATTAGGCCCAACCCAGCCTGGCCGCGGGGTGCTGCGTGGCACTACCTGCACTGTCACAGGGGCCCGGTGGCGTGGGGCTGGGGCAGGGCTGGCCCGAGGGGCCCGGCTGCCCAGTGGGACAGAGGCCGGCGGTGTCACTACACATCTGTAGCTGGGCCCCACTCGTAGCCTTCGTCCTGGTCCGAGTCGTCCCTGGCCCGTGTGAACCTCTTCCTCACAGCATCATGCTCGTATTCCCTGGGGGATTAGAAGCTGCGGTGATGCCTCTGCCACCCGGTTGGGACAAGTGGCAGTGACAGGCTGCTGCTGGGCAGGGTCAGGCCAGGCAGAGCTGGCACTGGCTCCGCTGGCTGCTTTAACCCCCGGGCTTGCGCAGGGTACCTGATGCTGTCGTAGCGCTGGCCGTGCTGCTGCTGCTCGGTCACCTGGGAAAGACCAGAGAGATGGGGGGGTCAGAGGCAGGGGCAGGATTTGTGCCCCAGCCTGGGCTCAGCTGCGTTCCCCCGCGGGGAGCCAGAGCTGGGCATGGATGCACGGCTGGACCCTGCACCCTGCCTGTGCCACAGGGGACGGGACTTGGCCCCCATAGCCGGGCACTGTGCCGCCCTCCCTCTTCCCCACCAGCCCCTCGTACCAGTATGGGGGCACCCACCTGCTCGCTCAGGACGTGGCTTGGGGACGTCTGCGCTGGCTCAGAGGAGCGGGCCAGCCCGGGCTGGTCGTAGGCGTCCTCGGCCTCGCCATCGGTGTAGGCGCCCGCCTCGCCATCTGTGTCGTCGTAGTCGCTGTTGGCATGACTGTCACAGGTGAGGTAGCCCGAGGCTGTCGCACTTGGCGGGTTCAGCAGGTCCAGACTGTCCTCCAGGGCCACGTCTGCCTGCGGGGTGGGGATGACAGAGACCCGGGACCCCACGGGTGCGGGGGACGGGTGCGTGGCCCCATCACCTGCCTGGCTGCAGCCCCAGCAGGCTGAGCCTTGCCGCAGTGACCCCGTGCCCTGTACCTGCTCCGCTGACGTCCAAACGGGCTGGCTCTGCTGCGTCCTGATGATGTCCTTGATCACCTCGTACCAGGTGTTGCTGCTGCCGCTGAGGCTGACGGTGGCGGTGAAGAGGTGGCTGCAGTACTTCTTCATCTTGCTGGCCTGGGCGTAGAGGCGCCGGGAGCTCTTCCTGGAGTCGGGCACCAGCCACTGGCGCATGGCCTTGATGCCCTGCCGGCTCTCAGGCTCACAAAACACCACCACCGGGTAGTACTGCATGTAGTTGAGGCGCTCCACAGCCGAGGGCGTGATGTCCAACAAGGCATGCTTGTCCTGCGGCAGGGCACGGCCATCAGCCCCGCTGGGGACAGGGACAGGGACGGAGGCCGTGGGCTCTTCCCCAGGCCCTCGCCCACCCGGCTCCAAGGACACGGGAAAGGTCTCTCACCTTTTCTGCAATCTGCCGCACTGCGTCCAACTTGATGACCTTGGCTGATGCCCCGTCTCGGGGCACGCTCGCTGCAGGACACAGAGACATGGCGTGAGAGGGGCTGGGGGAGATGTGGCCCCCCAGGGCCATGCCCGGCCCCAGGGCTGTGTCCCTCAAGGCAGGGCATGCCTGGGGCCTGGCTGGTATCACGGTGCTTGGGGAGAGGGTGAATGAGTCCAGGATGGTGTTGGGGTGTCACGGGGAGGGGGCAGTGAGGCAGGATCAGGACAGAGCCGCAGGTAAAGAGCTCCCGCAGGTCCTGGACACTGAGGGTCTGGCTGCTGGATACAATTTCTCCCCGGTGTGGGGGGCACTTACGGGCAATCTCGAACAGCTCGGGCAGCTCCGCGCTCAGCTTCTGCATGGCAATGTCTGCGATGGGGCCCAAGATCACCACCGGCCGCTTGAAGCTGGCTGTGGGGAAAAGACAGATGGCTCAGGGAGGCTGGGGGCGAGGGCAGAGCTCGCAGCGCCCAGGCGTCCAGCCCCGCTCCTCGAGGGGCCTGTGAGCCTGGGACTCACCCCACTCCTCCCAGGAGAGCGGAGCCCACTAGCACCCGCAGCAGGGCAGCGCCAGGGCCGACGTCCCCTGGGTGGGTCTGGGCAATGGGGGGACAGCCCTGGTGCCCACCTTCCTTCAGGACCACCTTCTCGTACGGCGGGTAGCGGCCCTGCTTTGTGAGGGCAGACAGGTCCTCCCGGCTCTTCCGTAGCATCTTCTTGGCTCCTCGCAGGCCCCGCAGCTTCCAAAACTCGGCCCGTGCCCCGGAGGGGTTGGCACTGGATGTGGCTTTCAGCACCGACTCCAGGCTGGCGATCTGCTCAGCCCTGGGAGGGGAAAGGGCTCAGGACCTGGAGCCTCCGGATTTACCCCCCTGCTTTGTCTCTCCGAGCTCCGAGGAGTGGGGCAGGAGAAGCCGGCGTCCCCGCTCGGTGGCATGGCCAGATAAGGCTGTGGTAGCCGCTTCCCTCCGGGACCTCGGACAACCAGAGCATCAGCTGCCCCATCAACCCCGAGAAAGGATTTCACTGGCTCATGCTTCCCACCGCTGCTCCACCAGCCCTTGCCCTGCCTCTTACTGGGCCCACCATCTGTGTCCCCATCTCACTGGGGAGCCATTCCCCGGCTCTGCTTGTCTTGGGGCTGTTCCCAGCTCTATCCCTACCTGCGCTGGTTGGGGATGATGCCCTTGTCCTGCTCCTGCAGGTCCCTGCCCATGCGCACAGCCAGCCAGCTCCCCAGCCTGCCCCGGTACATGGTGTCCAGCACGTGGAAGACGTCCCCACGGACGAAGCTGAGCCCCGACGGCGTGTCCTTCTCGAAGTCAAAGTGCGTCCGGATGTAGAATGAGTCGCCCACGTTGGACGAGATCATCTTCCTGTAAACTGGAGCCCAGGGTGAGAGGGACCATCAGGGGAAGAGGTGACTGAGGAGGAAGATTCTGGAGAGGAAGGTGCTGGAGGGATTTGGGAAGGAGCTGGGCTGGCCAGGAGCCTCCACAGTAGCCGCTAAGGAGGGCATTGGGGACACCTTTTCCTCCCATGGCTCAGGCATGCTGGGAACAGCAGGACCTGACCCCCCAGCACAAACTGGCCTCTCCAGACTGAGCCACGGTGCCAGAAAGCCCCTGTGCTCCAGGATGCCGAGGCACAAACAGGGCCAGGATGGTCTGGTCCCCTCCCATCACCTCTCTGGAGGAGGAGGAGGGGGGTGCAGGGAAGAAGGACCACCCTGCGGGGGCAGAAAGGGCCATGGCAAGTCCAGCAGCTCTGATGCTTGCTCAGAAGAGACAGAGAATGGAGAGGCACAAGCCCAGGATGAGTCCCGTCGTCACTCACTGTCCTGCTTGCTTTGGGTCCACAGCATGACGTCCTCGCCCGGTGGCAGGCTCATGAGATACTCCACAGCCTCCTCGCGGGTCAGGTTCTGGAAACTGGTGTTGTTCACCTGCCATGGAAAAGCACTTAGACACGGCCCCACCGGCGGGACGGAGAGCACGGGTACCAGGGACAGCAGTGCCCAGGGCAGCATGGGAGAGGTAACTGGTCCCTGTCACCCAAGTGCCTGCCACAACCCCTAGTCACTCTGAGGAGGGCCACTGGGCCAGCTGAGGTGGTGCCTGGACCCCGCTGGGCATTAGCATGGTGCTGGAGACAGGACCGTCCCCTCGGGCAGTGCCCACAGAGCCAGCCCAAGGGGTATGGGCCATGGACACCAGCACTGACCCAAAACGATGCCCAGCAGGAGAAATCCAAGCCCCAGGGCGGTATCAGACCCAAGAGGGATGGGGCCAGTCCAGGTGCAGAAGCATTCGGAGTCGTTCCCAGCCCTGGGTACCTGCAGGATCTGGTCCCCTTCCCGGATGCCCTGGCTGTCGGCCGGGCTCCCCTCCTGCACGCTCGACACGAAGATGCCCACGTCGTTCCCGCCGGCCAGCCGCAGCCCGACGCTCTTGGCCTTCACGAAGTGCACGACCCTGGCGTCGGCGCTGTACCTGCCACAGGGGAAGTCGCGGTCAGCCCGACAGTGACATGCCAGGGACAGCACAGGGGGTCACCGGCCCTGTGACCCCAACCCTGCACCGGAGCAGCTCCCCACCTCCCCCAGCTCTTCCCCACCGCCTCTCGCAGACATACCCGTCCTTGCGAGCAGCTCGGGCAGCGGGGCTGGTGTGGGGGCTGCGGCAGCCATCCCCCTCCACAGCTTCCAGCAGGTCTGTGGGGAAGGAGGGCTGGTCCAGGAGGCGGCGGTGGTGGTTGCACCACTGCCGGGGCACCCAAGGCATGGGGAGACCTGGCGCGGCTCTGCCAGGGGGGTTCGGACAGCGGAGACACACAGGAGCCCAGAGCCCACTCAGTGCCCTTAGCTCCCCCGGCCTGATCTGAGCTCACTCACCAGGGCCCCGAGCATCATCCACGGTCGTGTCAGCCACAGGGTCCCTGTTCGATCGTCTCCTCTCCCTGGAACAAAGTTGGGGCAGGATTCAGGCAGGTCACGGATGGGCACAGGCAAGCAGTGCCAAGTGGGCAGCAGGGACAGCGGAGCAAGCTGGGGACTAAATGGCAGTCCCACCTCCAGGGTGAACGGGCTCCGGGATGGAGGAGAATCAGCCCCGGCAGACAGGCAGAGAACACAGGGGGATCTGACGGGGGAAAGCGGGGCTCACGGGGACAGGGCAGGGCTTACGGTGGTGAATTCATCCTGGCAGCAGCTGAAGGTCGCGGGGAGGTCTCAGGGGATGGCGGATGGGACAGTTCAGAGTCGATGTCAGAGATATCTGCAGCAACAGGAGGGAAGACGCATTAGTGACCGTCCAGTCCCTGTGCTGTGTATTTGGCCCCCAGCCACCGTGTCCCCTCACCATCCATCCGGGAGCTGTCACTCTGGCTGTCTTCTATGTCAGGGATGTTGACCAGGAACTGCCGGTCGTCCCGGAGGATGAGCAGGGTCAGGGTCCCCTCTGTCCGCTCGATGAGTTGCTGGGTGTCAGCCAGGGACATGTCCTCGCTGGCCACCCCGTTGATCTGGAGGGGACAGAGCGGAAGGCCTCAGGGCACTCGCTCCTGGGAAAGCCGTCCCCAGGAAAGCCCCGCTCTGACGGGATGCTCCGACTGCCGCCTTCCCGGTCCCTTCCCAGCCCGGCCCCAGCTGGCTTCGCCTATCCTGGGCTGCATCCCCCTTCCTGCCTGCTTCCCAGTGGGCCCTCATCCTGCACAGAGGAAACAAATCAGCAACACTAATGAACTCCTGCCTTTAGCTGCAGGGGGGGCCTGCACGGAGGCAGGAGCCCCAGCGACCGGCTCAGACGCTCCCTGAAGTTCAGTTTTACTTTGACCTTGGCCCAGCGCTGTCCTTCCACGCAGCGGACTGGTGCCAGGGAGTCAGGCCCCAAGCAGACCGTGGGGCTGTGATCTCCCTGAGGTGCAGCAGCTTTTTCCCAACGGATTGCTGGGATGAAATCTGTCCCGTTTGCCCCAGAGTCACTTTGGCCCCAGCTCCCAGCAGCCATGGGTCTGCCTGGCCCATGTGTGCAAATGAAGCATCTCCCTCTCTATTTCCTCCTCCCCAAATACTTGAAGCATCGTTTCACCTGACACACCATGAACACCTGAGCTCCTCGGGCCGACTCCTCCCCCGGAGGAGCACATGCGGCAAGGGACCAGGCACCATGGGGACAGCGCGGAGGACAGGATCCCACTGTGGCAGTGGGACGAGCCACTGTCCCTGGCTGAACACCGCAGGGCTGCCTCAATCAGCCAGCCTCAGCACCGTGGGGAGCCGGTCCCCGAGAGCCCACGCGGGGTCCCTGGTGATGGCTGAGGAGCTGGGGCAGGGTGCGGGCACCAGACGGAGCTGCCTCCAGCCAAGCTGCCATCCTTTGCAGGCAGCCGAGAGAAGCACAGTCTTTCCTTGTCCCCTGCAGTGACAGTAGCCAGGGACAAGCCACCCAAAGAGGGGGAGATGCGATCCCCAGCAAGTGCTGTGCGCCCCATGGGACCCCGTACCTTCAGGATGAGGTCTCCCTCCTGCAAGGAGCTGCCCTTCGCTGCCAGCCCGCTCTCCACTATGTGCTTGATGAAGAGCTGACTTCCCAGCTTCAGGCCGTAGTCTGCACCAGAGAGAGCCCATGACGGTGCTGGAGCCAGGCAGACGCAGGACCCCCTCGACGTCCCCCCTCGCCACCACCCCTACAAGCCTGCCCTGGCTCTCCCTGGGACACCAGCAAGCCCCAAAGTGGAGCTCTGCAACCCTGGGCTGAGGCCAGACAGGTTTGGTGCACCCGGCGTGGCACGCACTGCTCCTCGCCACATGTCAGACGCCTGCACCAACCCTGCCATCGCCTCCTCCCCAGGGGGATGCACAGCCACAAACCAGGCGACCAGACCCAGGGACAGAGGGAGCGGGAGGGCCTCACCTTCGTTCTGCTTCTGCTTCACCAGGACTGACGTGATGGGCTTCATCAGCACATCCCGGCGCGGCAGCCGCTTGAAGCCCGACACCAGGGCCAGCCCGTTGGTGTCGTGTTCGTGGCTGAAGCCATTGGCAGAGCGGTGCCGGCTGTAGCCCCTTGGATCCGAGTCGCTGCCGGGGCTCTGCCTCCAGTGGCTGCTGTCCTGGCTTCGCCTCCGGCTCCGGGACACTGACTTGTGGTGGCGGCGGTCATCCTGGTGGTGGCCAGAGCTCCTCTCGCTGGACGAGTCCCCGTCATAGCCCTGGCTGTGGTCCAGGTCATCCCGGGAGCGGTGCAGGGCCAGATCCGCACCGTGCGACCTGTAGTCCTCATCTGAGTCATAGCGCCGGGGCACGGTGGGGGACCCGGGGCTGCTCTTGCTGGCGGGGAGGTGGACTTTCTTTGGCCTTTTCAGTGTCTGCAGGTGGAAAGTGAGAAGGAGAGGATGGTGGGGCCAGCTGTCTCTGCCAGATGTTTCAACAGCAATTTCTAAGTCCCAAACGGGACCCCCAGGATGTGTGGGACAGGGGAGCTGGGATGGAGACAGGCACGGTGCGGTCCCATGCACAGTGCCGGTCCCCATCCCACCGCAGGGCACACTCACAATGTTGGCGATCTTGCCACAGGTTTTAAGTGTCTGGATGGCGAAGGAGGACGAGACGTTCTCCATGGAAAGGCCATTCACCATCACGATGTGATCCTTCTTCCTGGGAGGGAAAACGCAGCTGTGGCTCTGCCCCAGGTGCAGCCCCCAGCCGGGAGAGCTGGCAGGGTGGCAAGGGCACCCGTTGCCCCAGGGGGACCCCATCCCAGCCAGGCAGGGTGGCAGCGGCGCTGGCCCTGTCCCAGCAGGAGCAATTCGCTGCCCTTTCTGTCCCCACTGGCAGCAAGCGCCCCCCACGTCCCCACATCCCCATGCACTCACTGGAGCCGGCCCATTGCCGGTCCCCCGGCCACCACATCCGAAACGACCACCGCCGTGTCCCTGGTCATCCTGTTGGGATGGTCCCGGCCTCCGGAGACAGCAAAGCCAAAGCCCCGTTGAGGGTCCTAGTGGGGACAGGCAGAGAGGGGTCAGGCAGAGCCGGCCCCACAGACCCTGGTCCTGTCCCATGGCCACCCCGGGCCGTGCTCACCTTGCTCAGCGTCACCGTGTGCTGCTCCCAGATCACCATCTCCTCCATGGTGGCCACCCGCCAACGCAAGCGAGGGATGGCAGCTGTGGCGGCCGGCCGGTGCGGCAGCCCCTGCCCAGTGGCTGGGGGCGCGGACCGGCTCCGGCTCCTCTTTGCAGCCGCTGTCCCCTTCCTCAATCCCACTTCGGGCTGCAACAAAGAGCAGAAGCAAAGCTGAGCCGCAGGCACTGGGGACCGCGAGGGTGCAGGGGACAGAGCTCCCTGCAGCGCCCAGGCACCCACCAGGGCCACCAGGACTTGCAGTCGTGTCACATCCCAGCTAACCCCGCATGGGAGCTGGCTCCGAAACCCAGAGCTGCCTCCGTGCAGCGTGAAATCCCCCCCTCGGGAGGTTCAGCTCCATCCCCTTGGATGCGTGTCCACAGAAGGGGACAGACGGTGCTTCGGTGCCCTCCCACCCACCTGCCCTGGGCTCCAGCACGACGGCAGAGCCGGCAGCTCTGCCAACCGCTTCGGGAGCACCAGTGCCCTGGCTTCACCCTTTGGTTTCCCTGGGTTTTCCCCAAATCCAATGTTTTCCACCTAGGACAGAGGAGCCTGACTGACGGGGTGATGTCCCGTCCAGGCTGAAATGCCTGGGATGGGCCCAGGGATCCCCTCCACCGGCTCCTGGCTCCCCAGAGGAAACGTCAGCGTGAACCCAGAGAGACGCGGGATCCCTGCAGGGGATGGGGGACAGCGGGGCCAGGGCCTCCGGCGACTTCCCATGGGGTGGGACAGGACGGAGCCAGTTTGATCAGGGACTCGAAGGGTCTGGGTTTATCCGTGCCATTGCACATGCCAAGGACACCCCGGTGAGACCATCAAGTCATTCTCCGGGGCGATGGGGACGGGAAAGCCAACAGCCCAGCACAATGCCACCACCACCGCCAGGTCCTCACCCCTCCGACCGGCGCAGGGACCCACACTCATCGCCTGCCCGCGCCAGCCCTGAGCCCGCGGCCGGCGGGAGGTGAAACGCCCCTGCTCCCAGCCGGGCTGCCCCTGGACGGCGCGTCCCACCCCTGCCCCGCGCACCCCAGGGCTGCCAGCGCCCGTCCTGGTCCCACCCACAGCACGGCGCAGGCACGGCACGGCCACAGCCGCGGCACAGGCACAGACACAGCCCATCACGGGCACAACGGGCCGCGGCCATGCCAGCGCTGCCGGGCCTGGTGTAGAGTACCCTTGTGCTGCCATCGAGGATTGGCCAGCAGCTCGGCTCGGGGAGATCTCCCCAGTGCCGACTGGTCGACAGCTGAGGCATGGGCACTGTCTCCTGGCACCGATTGGCTGGCAGCTCTGCCACAGCAGGACCCCAGGATCCAGCTGGCCAATGGCTCTGCCACCAGTGCCACCTCTCCAAGCTCTGACTGCTCGGCTGCTCTGCCATGGTAGATCTCTCTGATCTCTGATTGGTCAACAGCTCTGCTGTGGCATGTCTTTGGATTCTGATTGGCTGATATCTGTACTGTGACAAGTCTCTCCAGGATCTGATTGGCCAACGGCTCTGCTGTGGCAGATCTCTCGGGGCTCTGATTGGCCAACGGCTCTGCTGTGGCAGATCTCCCAGGGCTCTGATTGGCCAATGGCTCTGCCATGGAGATCTCCTGGCGCTCCGATTGGCCAATGGCTCTGCTGTGGAGATCTCCCGGGCCTCTGATTGGCCAATGGCTCTGCTGTGGCAGATCTCCCGGGGCTCCGATTGGCCAATGGCTCTGCCGCGGCAGCAGCCCCCAGTTCTGGCCGCGCTGGCCCTGCTGCCCGAGCACCCTGTCCCATGGCACCCGCACGGCCCCGTGGTGCCCAAGGGCTCTGGGACAGCCGTGCCGGGCGCCGTGCTGGCTCCCCAACGCGGCTCAGCCACCCTCGAGCCCGGCCGGGGCCCCCCCACATTGGCACCACGGGAAGCTGGAAACCTCCGCAGCCCCTTTGGGAATCGGCCACGGGGCAGCTTTGGCGGGACCAGCAGGCATCAGAGATGAGCGCTGCTGCCCCGTGGGCAGGGATCCCATGGGAAAGCTGGGGCCGGCGGTGGCTCAGCCCCAGCACGGGGGCTTTCCGTGGCCAGCCCCCAGCCAGAACTGCACCGAAGCAGCCAGCTGGGCCCCCGAAATGAGACCTGGCTCACGGCAGCCCCGGGGAGGGGCGGTGTAATCATTCACCCAGGCCTCAGGAATAGCCCCAGCCGGCCAGGCTGCAAGCCGGCGAGCGCGGAGGGCAGAGTCCGGGTTTCCGCTCTGCGTCATGAGCCACTGAAACCAGCCCGAGCACCCATCCGCCACCCGCCGGTGCTCGACACGGGGGGACATGTGCCCAGGGGGTGGCTGGGGCTGAGCAGGGCCCCGGTGTGGTGGCACCCGCGGTCCTGTCCCGGTGCTTGTAAGACTGGTAACACACAGCAGACACCAGCATGGCGGTAGGGTGGTTTCCTGTCGGATCAGTGAGCTGAACTGGTGGGTCCCGTCTCAGCCATGCCACCAGTGTCAGCCCGTCAGCACTTGCAGGCTCCCTGGATGCCCGCGGGTGACACAGCGTGAGACACAGGTCCAAGGGACCCCGACCGTGGGGCAGCCAGAGCAACCCGCTCCCCAGGGTGACGGCTCATCCGTTGTGCCAGACCTGACCCCGCTGCCACCCAACACAGCCTCCCACTGTCCCCAGCCGGCTCCCACTGCTGTCCCATCACCGGGGTGCCACAAATCGCCCACGCACCTGTGTCCCGCTGCCACCGGTGGCTCTCCGTGGGCAGCGGCAGTCTGGGGCGGGAGGGACAGCGTGGGGACGGCAGCAGCTCCTGTCTCGCCAGCCAGCCCAGGCAGCACCCACGGTGCCACCAAGCCCCGGTTCTGTCCCCGGTCCCCCCCCGGGGACCTGGCGTAGGGCCTGCCCCGAGCCAAAGGCCAAGGCTGGCAGCCGGAGGAGCCGGCTCAGCCGGTTTCCAACAGAAACCAGCCCGCACCCGAAATGGCCCCGCCGGGAGAGGCAGTATCTGGGCAGAGCTGACCGCAGCCCAGCCCGACGCGCCTGGCACCGGGCACCGGCAGCACGGGGAGCCCCATGCACCCCAGTCTGCCCCACACATGCACCATGGCCGGCATCTCCCAGGGTTTTCAATGCCAAACGAAGTCCGGGCTGTGCCGGGGCAGCTCATCCTACTGCACAGTCCCTGATTCGGGGCTGTGCCTAGCGCTGGGTGACACTGCCGGCAATGCCCACCATGGGGACAGCAACGGGTGGGGAAGTTATTTATTGGAAAGCAATGCACCCTGCCCACCCCAGCCTTGCCCCACAGCCATCCCCACCGCCCATAACCTGTTTCCCAGCTCCCCCACCAACGGGGGTCCTCAATCTGGGACCCCAAAGCCTTTCTGGGATCAGCAGGGTCCCCGGTCTCAGCCGGTGCTGCAAAACTGCTCGTCCCTTGCCTGGACCTGGCCGTGCAGGACCAGGGTCCCGGATCCCCCCAGAAGTTCCAGTCAGACCCAACCCCACCCACATTGCGATGGGCCGATCCTGACCCCCCACTCTGGGAAAAGGGTCTGTGGGAGGTCTGAGCCAGCCGGGGTATAGATCAGTAGGGTGAAGGCACGTCCTCCAGCCCTCGGGCACGGAGCTGCGACGGCGGGGTCCCAGGATCCCCCCCGGGGTATCTCCCTGCCATCGGGGCAGCACTCCAGGAGGGTCAGCAGGTCCTGGAGCCACCCGGAGAGGGACAAAGCATGGCTGGTTCCCCAGGTGAAAGCAGGGCTGGGTCCACGTCCCCAGACGGGAATCGGGGCCGGCAGATCCCGGGGGGACGAGGTTAGGCACTCACCGAGCCTGGGATCCGACCAGGAAGGAGCTGAGCTCCCGGGCTGGTGGCAGTGGTGTCACTCCAGGGTGCTTTGCGTAACCCTTTGTGGGCCAGACGCTGCCTGCAGGAGGGAAGGAGGAGGAAGGGGGTCCCGGGGCACCTTCCCAGGCACAGCAGGAGTCACAGGGCCTGTCCCTGCTGTCCTCCATGGTGCTGGTGGCTCAGCCACGTCCACTTGCCCCCCCCCCCCACCAAGTCCCGGGCAGGGACAGGCTCAGCGGATAGTGAGGGTGGTGGTGCCAGGGTCGGGGGTCCTCCCCCCCCCAGCCTGGCCCTCTCCAAGGAGGTGGTGGGGCTCTGCACCAACCTGTGCTGCCCCGGACCCCCAAACCCCCCAGCAGCCCTGCTCGGGAGTCCCAGGGAGACCAAACGGCTTCACCCAGTGCCCCAAGAGGGGCCAGGGCTGGTGGCCAGCCTGGGGCTCCAGGTCCTGGGGGGGTGTAGGGGAAAAGGTGACCCTGCTGATGGCTGCCGTCCCCTTCCCTCCCCTTCCCCTCTCCTCCGTCCCCCACCTGGGGACCAGCCCCGCGCCATTCCTCCTCCCGCGGGGTCGCTTTCCTGCGGTGACAGAAACCAGCTCCACGCCTGGGCTCTCTGTCCAGGCTGCTGCTTCCAGCCGGGGCCGGTACAGGTGCCGCAGCTCGCAGCCCAGCGGTGGGGCATCGCGGGGGGACCAGTTCTTCCTGAACCCCAGAGCCGGAGACATGGAGCCGCCGCCGCCGCTTTCCCCACCGCTCCTCAGATCAGCATCAAGCGGCTCCTTCTCGCCGAAGCCCTCCACCAGCCCCGAGGGGAGCAGGCAGCAGCTCCCGCCCAGGCGGCCGCCGCTCCCCGGGCCCAGCCGCAGCCTCCCCAGCCGCGCTGGGGCCACCAGTTGCCCTCCCACGCCGTGATGTGGCCGCGAGCCCCTCGGGCGGGGGGACGGGGACGCCGCCGAGCAGCCTCATGAGGGCCACCGGCACCTTCCCCCAGGG
Source organism: Platalea leucorodia (assembly GCF_965183815.1). Lineage (NCBI taxonomy): Eukaryota > Metazoa > Chordata > Aves > Pelecaniformes > Threskiornithidae > Platalea > Platalea leucorodia. The sequence continues at coordinate 6,195,002 of NC_138843.1, read as the reverse complement.
GTTTGTCCCCCGGGGCGGGGGCACACTGGCGTGAAGGGACCGGCCCGGGAGAACCGGCGGGGCCGGCCCGGGCTGACCCGCACCCCGAGGCCTCCCCGGGCCCCGGGCCGGCCGCCGCGGTGCCGCTAGATGGTGCCAGGGGCCGGGCGGGCCGCGGGGCCGGGAAGAGCCGGGCCCCGGCCCGGGGAGCGGCGGCGGCGCTGCGCGGGGTCGGGGTGGGCCGGCCCCGGGGCACGGCGGGGTGAGGAGCCGGCGGGGGGGGAGGCGGCGCCCGGCACCGGGAGGGCCCCGGCCCCGCGGAAGAGGGGGGGAACCGGGGCCTCCGCCGCGCCGGGGCCCGGCACAGGGCTGCGGCGGGGGCGGCGGGGCCCGGGGCAGGAGGCCCCGCACCGGGGCACCGGGCCGGCCCCGCCCCCGCTGCCATGGCGACCGGGACTCTATGGTGCCTCCCGCCCGCTGGAGAGGACGGGGGTGGCCTTTCTCTTCGCCGCTCTACGGTGCGCGAGGCCCCGTCCCTCTCCCCGCGCCATCCAGCCGGGAGCACTCCCGGTCTCGCTCCCGCTCCCACAGCCCGCGGACTATCGCGACAGCCAGTCCTCATGTCGCAATTAATTCCGGCGGAAGGGGACCGCTCTACTTCCGGTGCTGGCCGCGGCCCCTTCCGCCCTGCGGCGCTGGGGCGTGTCTAGCCGCGGCGCCTCCCGCGCTCTATGGTCCCCGCCGTTCCCAGTCTCCTCAGCGGCGGCGGCCGGAGCCGGGAGGAGCGCGGCGGCGGCGGCAGCGGGCGCGGGCCTGCCCTGCCCCGGGCCTGCCCTGCCCGCGGCCTTCGCGGCGGCCATGGAGCTGGAGGTGCCCGAGGAGGCGGAAGGCTCGGCCGTGGCGGGTGCCGGTGCCATCAGCCCGGAGGCCGGCGTGGGGGGACTGGACGCGGCAGGAGGTAACGGGCTGCGAGCAGCGGGCGGCCGGCACCCGCGGCCGGGCTCCCCGCCGTGTCCCCCCGCCGCCGCCGAGGGGCTGCTCCCGGCCGGGCCCCCCGGAGCGTCTGTCCCCGCGTCCCGGCCCCCCTCGGGCCCGGAGTGGTTTAGCCCAGCCGCACCCCCCGGGGGGGGGGTCCGAGTGGTACCTCCCAGCCGGGCCCCCGCCTTGTGCCGTGTGTCCCGGGGGGGGGAGGGTGCTCCGAGTGGTTCGGTCCAGCCCCCCCCCAACGTGCCACCCCTGGGGCCCCGCCTGGTCCCGTCCAACCGCCGCTCACCCCCCCCGGCACCCAGAATGGTTCCGCCCCCCGGGGCTGCCCCTCGGCCCGGGACCCCCGGGGCACCGGAGGGGGGGGCCCGGCGCTGCCCCCCGCCCGCCGCGGGCTGTCCCGGGCCGGTGCTCGCTGGGGGGAGGCTGCGGCCGCGGGAGCTTCTCCCCTCCAGCCCCGCTGCCGGCCCCCTCGGGAGCGGGTCCCCCCTGCGCCGGGCATCCCCTCCCCTCGGCGGGGGTCGCGGGGCCCCGGGCAGCGGGAGCCGGGGGAGACCGGTTGTGAGCGGCAGGGAGCGACCCCGGGCCTGGCCGCAGCCCCGGCAGCGGGAACAAAAGGGTCCGGGTGCCCGGGTGGGCAGGATCGGCTGCGAGGGGCCGTGCGCGCCCGCCTCCGCTGCCTCGCAATTCGGAGTTGGTGAATAACCTCAAAATCGCTCAAAATGGCTCGGTTTGGTTTTGCGCCTGACCTCCCGGCCCCGCTCCGTCGGGGGGCTGGCAGGATCCTCTGCGGGCCTGGCGCGGAGCCGCCGAGCGCCTGCCGGAGCCCGAAGTTCGCTCGGAGCCTGCTACGAGGCAGGTGGGCTTTGGTTGTGTTATGGCAGCAACCTCCTGGTCTTCGGGCCTTTAAACGAGGATCGTTAGACCTAAAAACCAACAAATTACAGCAGAAGCCGTGGTTCATTCAGAGATGTCATCTGCTGCGTTGTGGGGCTGGGTGTAAGGTGTAATTTTCGGTAAGGCGCTGAGACGTAGGCAAGCGGCAAGCTGTCCTCGGCCCTGCTGCTTCGGTTCCTCGGTGCCGCAAGGAAAATGGAGGGGCCGGCTGCGGGGCCAGCTGCGTGCCGCTCGCCGTTCCCCCCGCCGCTGGCCGTGCTCCCCGCCCGCCGCTCCCACCTCTTCTTCGGGAGCGTGCTCCCGGCGCGGCGTGGCGTGGCTGGTGGGCTTCCAGCGCGGGATCCCGAGGGAGCGAAAGAGAGAGCCTCTTGCCGACGAACAATTAAAATGTTGTTTATCCTTCTGATTTCTCTGTCACCTTTCTGGTTTTTGGGGAGGGCTGAGGGTCGTTGCTCGGGACAAGACAAGGTGTCTGCGGAGACTGTTGCACCGGAGGGGTTTAAGCAGGGAGCGTGTGTTTTTCTTCCCTTTGCAAGTAAATCTGAATTTACGAACCTGTAGGCTGTCTTACCTTACGCTGATAGTAAAAAAAAAAAAAAAAAAGATGAAACGGAGCCAGTAATCTCACCGGTGCTTTGATTTTTCGAGTCAAGTTGCTTACTCCTCACTTGGGTAGCATCCAAATTGTGTCACTCGGCCTCAGCCGCGCTCAAAACCGGAGCTCCCAGGAGGGCCAGGGACAACGCGCACGACGGCTAACGAGTGTTTTCTGGAAGAGAACAAAACCCGGGGGGACTGGAGGTGGCCCTCGGTGGGCTGCGCACGAAGGCCCGGCTACACCCGCACGCGGGGCGGGCTGTGCTGCAGGTCTCGGGTCGGGGCTGCCGGCGCATGTCGATGCGCTCTGTGGTCCTCCTTGCAGCAGATGGGAATGCCGTACGGCGGAGCGATGTGCCTGGGAGCAGAGGGGGTTTGTGCTGAACGCCGTCCTGCTTCGTTGACCGTTTCAAAGCTGATGGTGACAAACCCAATTTAGCGTGCGCAGCGCTGGTGCCTTTGCTGCTATTTGGAGCGACGACGGAGGTGGTGAAGTGCTCGTGACCCACCGATGCAGGTGCTTCGTGCTGCTCACCTTCATGCTCGTGCCATTGGTGAAGGATTACCAGGATAGCCAAAATCTGCTCCCCGGGTCTTTGCCGGAGAGCGAGGATGGCTGCGTGCTGCGCTCTTACTGAACGAACGTGGTGGGGTTAATCCAGAGCGTGGTTCAGGTCAGCAAAGACCTTCCCCAAGTGCCCGGTAAATATGGAGAAGGGAGCCGGTTAGCGCGGTACGGGAGTAAAACTGGATGGAGGAGAGGGGCTGAAAGTCAGGGAGACGTTGGCAGTAGGTTGACTTAAGGCACAGAGAGTCTTCTGAGGGAGCTTTTAGAAGTCTCATAATATGCTTCAAGGGAGAAAACTTCATTTCGTGCCAGCAGCTGGGCTCGTACATGAACACACAGGCCCGATTCGTCCCTTTCTGAGAATGTGGCTTTGAGGTTTTTACGTGTTGTAACCACTGTGGTTGAAAAGGGAGTTTCAAAATCTGAGGGGTGTGAATGCCTGCTGTGCCTCCCCCCCGAATCCGCAGCTCCTCGCCCTGGGAAGGGGCTGCAGGGAGCGTAAGACACTGTTCCTCAGTTTTGGTGGGGAGAGCTGTTGGCAGGAGCGGAGCGCGGAGGCCCTGCGTGCATGCGGGGTGACGGGTGAGCACCCAGATCGTTCGGGCTGGGGTGCCCCGACCCCAGAAACGGTTGGGCGAGGAGAGGGCACATCGCCATCCCTCTGCCTGGGCGCAGCCCGGAGACAGAGGGTCTGGAAACCTCCGTGTTTCCAAGGGGGCTCAAGTTATTGGAGAGCTGTTGGTACAAAGCTGATAGCAAAGCTGGTCTCCACCATCTCGTTGCAAAGGTGGAAATTCTCAGCCCGACGGGGAAGTGAAGCTGATGTCCGACTTATTTCCATTTCTCACATCTCCTGTTACATGGGTTGCAGTCTGCCCATCATTTATGGGTTAGAGCCTGGGTGGAAGCCTCCAAAGTGTTCTTCAGGGTTGAATTCCTCTGCTGGAGGTAGCTGAAATGATTTAACAAGTATTTATGCTCTTGTTCAACAGTTGTCTCACTGTACCCAGAGCTGGAGATAGCACAGTGGAGATCCTGGCCCCAGCCAGTGGTGCCGAGCGGGCTGGATGCTGGCGGCACCTGTAAGGCCATCTGCAAAAAGCACTGGGAGAGCAGTGATTGCGACAGACGAAGAACGGTATTGCGGCTCTTCCCTCTTTGCAGTGATAACTTTGAAGTGACTTTTGAAGGGTTGCTGGAAGCAATTTTTTCAGCGAGCAGATTAGAGATAAGAGAAGAATTCCACCCCGTGGGGCACAAGCAGTTCAATCCATACCAACGTGATGGAGAGAGAAACTGGAGAGAGCTTATCAGCTTGAGGAAAAATCGAATGTAAACATCATCCCCAGCATGATTATGGTTCACAGCTTAGTTGGATGTCACATGCCTCTTTCCCGTGAAATGGTGCTAGCGAAGATGATGACAGAGGGAGTCAGCTAGGCAAAAACAGACAGAAAAACACCCTGCGCCTTGAACTTTTAAAGACCCTGCAGTTACTTCACAGTCAATAAGTCACAGCTCAGCTGCAGGGAAGGAGGAAGGCAATGAAAATAGAATTCAGGCTGCTCTGGCAAATTAGTTTTCCTTTAAGATCTGAATTGGCTGGAAAGAAATAGGGAAGCTGGGATTATGGGGCCTGGGAGTTGCACAGGGCAGTATTCCTACGGCAGGGAGATCTGGGCACTGCCCCCAAGGACGCTAAGCCCATCTGTATCGGTGTCAGGACAGGCTGGAGAATGAATCCCCGAGAACCCAGGAAGAAGAATGATTAATCTAATTTTCATTAACTAGCATTTGGCATTGACCTCTATATAATAGCCCGTCACACCGCTGCTGGATCTGCGGCTGGCAGAGCTGCCGCCGCCATGTCCCACTTGGGAAGCTCGCTGGGCCTCTCCAGAAGGGCTCCTCAGGGAATGACCTGAGTGGATTTAGCATGAGCAGTGCATAATTTGGGAATGATTAGTGAAGTGATTCACTGACATGACCATTATGGGCTCTCGCCAGATGCACAATCTTATTAAATATGATTTTCCCATATAAGGTGGTTGCAGCCTGAAAAGCAGCAGCAGGAATTCCAGTGCTCACTTTCTTCATGAACACAGCTTTCAATCGCAGCTGGTCAAGTCCAGAAATAGGTCTGCCACGGCTGCGCCATACCCTTACAAAGGCTCGGAGAGCCCTTCTCATCACGTGCTGCTTACATCTTTGTCACATTTAATTATTCCTGTCCATCTTTTCAGGCTGCCAAGCATCTTCCTGTAGACCAGGATTAATCTATAGAGGCCTGGCAAGTGCCTCACTCCTGGCATGGATGCGGCACCCGCGTGCCCTATGGGACCTTACCGGCACGAGATCAGTTCCCATCTGCGCGTGTGGGAGCTGCAGGCGTTACATGGGTATAATTAACTTGCACCCCTCGCCCGTCAGAAAACGTTGCGCCTTTTGCGCCGCACCGGGGATTGTCAGAAGCGGAGTTAGAGGGGGAAATGTTTGCTAGCTCCCGGTGCGAGGAGGGTTTGGCTGTGTTTAGGTGGGAGCGACCTTCAGCAGGCTGGTTCGCACGCTCCGCTCCCACCGGCAGCGCGGGGACAGAGCTGCTGGTCGTGTTGCTCGCGAGAGATGCTCCCTCTCGCAGCGTGGCTGTAGGAAAGCAGGAGCCGAAGCGGGTCTTGCCCTCCTTGGCTGGTCTGATCCCATGGGTGCACCCTCCCTGATCTCCCCCGGGGCCCGTGGTGCCGAGGGAGCTGGCAGGAGCAGCGGGTGTCGGAGCAGGCTGCCGATTTTCAGGCATGCTCTCTAGACCCTGGGAAGTTTAAAGCGGAGGCCTTGGCACCTCCTGTTTCTCAAAGATGCATGTGTGGCGACTGTGTATGTTTGAACTCATAAATAGCAGCAGAACAGTAGAAGGCAGCCTAGGTGAGGTTTTTTTGTTTCCCATTAAGTCTTTCCAGGTCTCTAACCAAAAATTCTGATAATCCCCTTTAAATTTAGTTTGTTTAATAGCCCAGTTGACAGTGTCGCTTCCCTTCCGCTATCTCCCAAGCCGTTGCCTTCTAGGCCTGCAAGCTGGGTTGCTTTGTGAACGTGCCCAAGAACAGAATTTCTTAGTCGCATCAGACTGGAGGTCTGTGTTGACATCCGTGCGGTCGGGCAGAAGCTATTTTTAAAGCCTTATGCAGGTGCAAAGCCCTGGTGGCTTGGTGTGGGTTCCCAATAAGTAGCTACTATCGGGGCAGTACCTCTGTGTGGTGTTTTGCCATTTCTAAATCCATCTGTGGCTCGTGCTGACACTCAAAGGAGCAAAATATTGTCATTTTCTGTAAGTCAAAGGGCAGAACTCCTGGCACAAGCACCCTCTATGCGTTTGCTGCCTGTTGATGGTGCACCGCTCCGTGTTCATCCAACAAACAAGTGCAACCGCTTGCGTTTTCCTCTGACGGGAAGGATGCTGTAATGAAAACGTGCGCCGTGCTGAGCCCGTGCCGACCCGGGGCTGCCCGTCCGTTCTGCTGCGTGACTGCACTCACGGCAATGAACCGAAAGGTAAATCAAGGCACTGCGAGGGACTGGAAACAAAAGACCGTTTAATGCTGAAATGAACCAACAAAAAACGCAAGAAAGAAGAGGGTCGTGTAAAAAAAACCAAACTGGTGGCCTGTGCAAAGTGAGTTTTGTCCTGATCCTTATCAGCACTGCTCTCCTCAGCAGAGCAGCCTGGCATTGCTCACCTACCCGCCTGGGGAGCTGCGTGCCAAAAGGAAAGGCATCTGCTGGCTTTCCCAGGCTCTCCACCTCCTCTCCGGATAACTAGCAGGCTGAGTCCCTGGAAGGGGAGCCCGGCCTCTCCAACCAGCCCTGAAAGAGCCAATGATAATAAGGTAATGTTGGGGTTTTTCCTTCTTTAGGTAGGTCTTAGAAATACTTTGTTCCCAAGCAGCCTGGCACTTGTTTGTTTGAGTTTTTCAGTGTTGCCAGTAGCTGAGTTAACCTCGGGACTTTCTGGGAAACGTTTTCTGTAATTAAAAAGCTAAAAGTGATGGGAGCAGCTTTTCTGTCACTTCGTCTCTTCTCACCCACATATTTAAGCAGAAAATGCTGTCAACCCCTAATTAAGTGTCGTCTTCTTCCATCATGTGTTCTTGTGGCTTCCCCAGCTTACGTGTGGGTTTTTGCACTGGCTTGCGGTGAATAACCCAGGCTGAGTCAGAGTACGTGCTGCGGCGGTGGGGAAATCTGGAGGCTTCAGTGTGTTCGGTTGCCCCGGTGTTCACGGCCCGTCCGATGCCGCTGGTCACTGCTAGCTGCGACTTGTTTCATCATCTCACGGCTTTGGGGAGAGGCTGCGAGTCTTTCACCATATGAGTTAGCCCCTTTGCTTCTCTTTCAGCTTGCTTTGAATACAGAAAAGCCACCACTCTTCCCTAATTTCATTTTAAAAAACTACAAATACGCTCAACTAGAGAGTCAGTGTGTAATGTGAAGGGTTCTCTTAAATATTTACTGTAACACAGAAACAGGCTGGAATAATTGATATTTGAAGAACAGCAGCATTTTATAGCGTGGAGACTGCGTGTTCTGTACAGTTGCGTCTCTGGCAAATGACTGTTCCTGGAGCTGTCCCTCTGGGTAATTGCGCGGCTTTGCAGCCATTCGGTCTGGAGCTGCAGAAAATGAACCGCGCGATGTCCAGTCTCTGCCTGTACGGTTTGCATTCAGCGTGAGGAGCGTGAAACGCTTTGCAGGCTCATCAAGGGCACGCAGTCCTCATCTCCTCTGTAATTAGCAGAATCTGCGTGTTCTCTTTGCAGAATTTGCTATTGGAGAGGGTGGGAAAGACTTCCTGGGAGAAAAGAGAAGTTGGAAACCGGCTGTTTGCTTCTCTGGTGTCTACACCGTTGCAGACCTGCCTGTTGTGCGAGCAGTCCTTGGAAAGGAAGGGCCCAGGATCCGGTAGCTCACCTGTAGCTGCTCCTGCTGCACGAGGCGCTCATTGATCTGGCAAAGGAAGCTGGGTCGTGGCCCGGGGTTTGTCACAAGACCGACCTGGGCAGATACGCCGCCGCTTCTGAAGGGGCCTGGAGATCAGCCGAGCACGCGAACACCACATGCAACAAGCTCGTGTCTTTGTTCTGTGTGAAACAGCTCAATCTCCTGAACTTGGAGGAATTAACGGATTGTGAGACGAGGGCAGCTTTGCCTTGTTTAGTCATTAAAACGTAGCAGCGCGCTGTTGGGATGGTACCATTAAGTGGCACGGGCTGGTGGGGAGCCTGGTACCGGTCAAACTCCAAGTAGCTCAAACGCCGCTTTTCACTTTACTGCATAACATTAAATCTCTCCCAGCCACGCAGGGGAGCGATGTTTAATTCAGCTCCTGCCTTGTGCTCCGGCTGCCACTGTGAAGACTTTGCTGCTTCTGCGTTCTGGATTTGCAGTGGTCCCGTGGGTGCCTGCGGTAGCTGTTGCTGAGCGATGCTCTCGCGTGGGGCTTGGTGGCTCCTGCAAAATTACTTCTCTTGCACTTTGAGGGTCCGTGTAGCCAGAGTAGTTAATAACTCTTCATTTAAACTTGGCGATGCTTTCTCTGATGAAGCTCTGTCAAACTACTGACTCTTCCAATTCAAATTCTCTGTGTTCCTGCACCATGGTAGACACCTCCTAATTTCTTCTCCAGAAGATCTGGGAGCATTTCCACCTCAACCAGCACTGATCTTCTGGAGGAAAGGCAGCTCATCAGCAAAGGGGAGCGCTGGGCTGGGAGCCAGTCAGGTCCCTACTCTTTCACTGAATTTAGTAATTCAGAGTAATTCCACAGCTGTTTCATGTTTTTTCCATAGGAGGCAAAGAGATCTGCTGCTTTTGAGACCGGGTAGCTGAGTTCACGCCGTCATTCAGCAGGGCTGATGTTGGAAGCCTGTCCTTAATGTAACTCAAACTCTGGGCCCGTTGGGATGCTGCCCTTCAAAATGAGTGTCTTGAATGTGTCAGACTGTGCTGGTGACCATGGGTATGGTTCTGCAAGAGTAGAATTAGTCAAGGTTATTTTGCCCTTTAATTTGCTGCCTGGCGAGATGTCGTTTAAATCGCCAGTTAAACTTTTCTTCCCCTTGGAGTTTGCCATTCTCAGTTGCTGCTTTATATTCTGTCACCCCAAGTAAGTTAAGGTCCAGATCTCCAGTGGCTGAGACAGCCCCTGAGACCAGTGAAGCGCAGCCTGATGGACTTGAGGACTGACACGAAAAACGTTGAGGACTGATGCGAACAACGCACATAATCTCCATGAAAAGAGCATCGTTTGCAAAGCCAGCCTCTCGTGAGTTCAAGCGTGATGCGCAAACTTGCTTTCTGCCTCCCTGGCCAAGGCTGGATGCGCTCCCCCTGCCTGTGTGCCACCTGAGCAGCCGGTGTCTTGCTCAGCCCCACGTGGGGCAGGAAGGATGGGGAGGAACGAGGTAGGTAGGTAGAATAAAAGCGATGCTACCTTATATTTAAAGCAGGAGTAATGTAGGTCATCTTACTCTGCTCTCCCTCCTCCCCTTCCTGCGGGATGGGAGAGTCCCAGCCATGTGCGCTGCAGGGTGGGACAACCTTCGCTTTGCTGCTTTCTACCTTTGGAGCATTTTGTGATCTTTGCAGCCTTTTCTACTAGTTTATTACGTACAAAAAAAAAAAAAAAAAAACAACCACACCCCGAACCCCACAACTCTCCAACAGTAGAGCAGAATAACGTTTCTGCGCATGAAATGAATGGCTTCAGGGTGTTCCCAGTCATTTCTTAGGGTGGAATTCCTGATTTGTGGGTGGAAGTGATTTTGTTGAAAAGGCAAGTTAACAGCGTCCTCCTGAGCTCTTGGATATTTGCTTGGTTTTTCTCCAGTTGAAATTGTGCAGCAGTGCAGCTACAGTACTGCTTCTCTTATTGTGAAGCACTATATTGAATACCTGTATAAACGCTTTCCTAATGCTGGTCCTTTCGGCCCTCCAGTGATTAGAGTTTGGTTCAGAAGGGCTGCATATGGATTTTCATTTTTCATTCAGGGCTGTACGAGCTCAGGTAATTAAGGCCACTTTGCACCAATTTGAGCAACTTGAGTGTTGGGAACAATTTTGGTTGGCGCGTCAATACAGCTCACAAAGGGTTTGGAGCACTTGAGAAATATTTTTATGTAATTGGCAAGTTTTGAGAGATTTTTGTGCAATCTTTCCAAAGCTCAAGACACATCTCCGAAGTACTGCAAGGCTCACGGCAGGCTGCCGTACCTTAAAATGGGCGATCTTACCGAGGCGCACATCAGCGATGGAAACACCGACAGCAGTACGTACCGCTCGCTTGCTGTGTTGACGCAGTCGAGAAGAGCTTGGGGGTTCCAACAGCTGAGATGAGACACGTCTGGTTTTCTGCTCTTGGAGCCTCCTTGGTTTCGTTACTGCTTCATCCGAAGTGGGTCGGCTTCTGGCCACCCAGAAGCTGGCAGCCCAGCTTCGGCCAAGTGTCATCTCTGATGTCCATTGATTTTACTCAAGGTCCTGAAGATCTGAGGGATCGAAGAAAAACCTTGGCTTGGCGTAAGGCCTAGAAACACACGCTTCCATTTTCCAAAGTAAAATGAAGGCGATTAGCTGGAGTCTCCCGTTGCCACTGGTCGGGTGGCCTGGTTTCTTCCTGCAGGATGCCCGGCTCTCTTCTAAGCGTAGAGTTGGAAACTGAAGCTCGCGCTGGCTTTGCGGCACTGATGGCGTTTATCGTGCTAGGTAACGTGTGGAGAGGCGAGGCTGTAACACAAGGCAGAAGTGACGGTACTTTGCTAACTGCTCTAAAAAGACAGGGAAAACTTGCCTGTGTCTTGATGCTCGCTTGTCGTGTTTGGCGCTTTCCATGACCTGGGCAGTAGTGCAAGCAAAATATTACCAAAGCCTCCAGTGTGGGCAGGCTACAGCAGCTGATGACAAAGACGCTGCAGTCATTTTCTTTCTGTAGCCTCTCTGCACATCTGATGGACCAAATTTTGTGGATTTCTCAAGTCAAAATTGTCCATTACTGCATTTTTCAAAGGGAGGCAGCTGGCTAAAATCATCATCTGGCTGAGTGCTCCTTCCCTGAATGTGTGCCTGATGGCACTTCATGCAGTCAGTCACTCCATTTAGATGCTGATGTGAAACTTGGTTCTCTCTCTGATTTCTTGATTTCACAGTTTCGGTCTGTGCAGCCGGTTCTGCAGCGTGTGCGTCCCCACGCCAAGAGGAAGGGGTAATGTGATCAGAAGTCCTACGCGCTGCCGGGAGGGCAGATGTAATACCTGAAACCGCTTGTCTTCTCTTTAAATGTCACTTTTAAATGGGTGTTGTCTTTAAAATGACAGTTTTCCTTTCTGTATATATTCGGTGCTGCTCTCGCCATCTGTCTGGATGCGTGTTGATGGGGGCAGCGTACAAAACGGCATAGAATTTGCTGGCAGAAATGCAAACTATAGAGATGTAAAATAGTCCTTAACTTCAACGCTGGAACAAAGACAGCAGAAAATGATACCGTCTTGAAGCCGTACTTGTCAGTGTTAAATGACGTGCTCTTCAGTTGCAGGGCAAACACTTGCCTAGGTGGAATCCAGAAATAAGGCAAAGTTTTTCAGTTTGGCCTAACAGGTGGTGATTATTTGTGGGTTTAAATAGCACATGTTATGGGATAATTTTCGTGTTGGTAAGGACTGTTTGTTCAGTGATCAGAACTGAAATCTGGAAGGCTAGCAATTGCCTTAGCATTACAGGGAAAAAAAGTAGTAAATTAAGCAAACTTATGTTACAAGATAATTAAGTTTTTCTAGGGGGTGCATATTGCGCTGCATTTTGTAGCTGTTGATATGCATACCGGTTTTTTTTCATTCCAGGATACTTCCTCTCAAACCGGCATCTCTTCAGGCTTAAATTAATTTTGATGGAAGAGAAGTGATGACATAGTGTTTCTCCACGTTAGTCTCGGAGGGTTGGATGTTTGTTTTCACTTCGGTATTAAGTAGGAGTCACTGGTGGATTAACTATCTAGGACGCTCTTCTGAGCAGGAGGCTTCTAGACTGGTAATGCCAGAAAATGCTTATTAAAGAAAATGAGAAACTGAGGGAGCGAACATCCTGAAACTGCTCGTCGCTTCTGCGGCTTCTGCGTGGACCGGCCCCGTGCATTTCCTGCGTATCATTGCAATCTCTGCTGCAGCTCCCTTGCAGAGAGCCTCGAACTCCTGCTAAACGTGGGTCTGTCTTTAAAACGAAGCAAAGACGACCGTGCACTTTGTCGGACAAGACAGTTACATTTCGGTTAAAGACAGCAATCACCTTATCTGTTGCACTTCGGTATAATAAACCGGGTTGCCCGTCGTATACCAGACGCAGAGCTGGCCGATGTGGGGTGGTGTTAAATTGAGGACCCTCCTGAGATGAAATGCTGGCAGTGGACTGCTTGTCAGGACTCCGTCAGCTGCGAGGAACGTTGTCATTTGGGAGGAACTTCATTTAATACATGTAGGCTCTGGTTTTGTATTGGTAGGATGGCAACGCATGAGCTTCCCCGAGGTGTTGAGATTTAATGTTTATAACCAATCTCAGAGAGATGCTATGGCTTCCCTGACTCCTAGGTTTGAAAACACCCAGATTGGTTTTATTTTGAATCTTTTTTTCTAAACTGAAAACTAGGAGGGCAGGAAGGCTGGAAGTGACCAGCATGAAGAGCAAACTGTGACCTCCAGGAACGAGGTGGGTTTTCACCGTATCTGAAGAAATTAAATTTAAATGCAAGTTTTGGGGTGAAAACCAATGTAATCTGTAAGGGTGAGGTGGGGTGAAAAACGACTTAATCCAAGGCCTGCGGGAGGGATAAGATGTGCCTGAATGGCAGCTGTTCATCTAAAGGAAAAAGGAATATATTACAGGCAGAAGTGGCAAGTGCTGCCTGTTACTTAATGTTTTCTATTAGAGCTCCTGCTTTTGATTGCTTTGACTTGCCAAGGTAATGGTCTCCAAACGTCCTTTGCCTTATGGCTGGCTTTTAAGTTCTGGCAAAACCAACGCGCTTGTTTTGGTGAAGAGGAAGCCAAGAAGCATTGCCCCATCCAAAACTTCAGAGCTTGGTCGGGTCCATCCTTAAATGGCGTTGCAGTATCTGCGGGATGGTTCTGTTTCATCAGACCTGCCTTTTTCTCTTCCCATGGAAAGCCGCGGGCACCTGACTGCTCTAAGCCTTCTAACTTCCATTTTGCTGTGCTTTGTAAAAATAACGCGCCCGTTAAAATCTGCCTGGCCTCGCCGGTGAGGCCGGAGGAATCCCACTGCGTGGTGGGTACAGATTGATAGGCTTGAGCCATCTGGCCTGGAAGAAGATTGCTGGCTTGGGAGCCAGGAAAGGTAGAGTTTAAGCCATGGGACTTCCCATGTCAGCCCCGTGTACCTTACATTGCCCATCGAGAGCCGCCACGTAGCTGTTGGCCAGCGTTACTGCACGCTTCTGTCTCTCTCCCTCCGACCCCACAACGCACACCGCCATCGTAAAACAGAGGCGGCAGCTACCGGCTGAGCCGGGAGGGGAAACCTGAGCGAGAGGCTGAGTTGTCCTCCTGGAGATGCTTTTCAGAGTTAAACGTACGACGTTTGCGTGCCTGGCTGTGGTTTCTGTTTCTCCCCAGATGCAGGAGCAGATTGTGCTGTCCCCCACTCCTTCACAAGTCAGTGGCAGCGTGCGTTTGGCTGATCCAGCCTTGCAGTGTTACGGTTCAGGGGAACTACTTCATTTCTGGTTTTATTAAAGTCTTGGCAAACAGTATTAAAGACCCTGTGAGATTCTTCTATGCAGTTCAGAAATGCTGGACTGAAGTTCACTTGACGCTGCTGTCTTTGAATTACTTTATTCTATACCTGTTCTTCGTAGGGCATCCCCAGTTTTTCCTTGTATCGGGCAGATGTTGAATAAAGCCCTAAGAATGGCTCAGGGGTTAAGTTGTTCGTGGTTCAGGACTCTTAGGACCTGTGTGACCAGAAGTTGTTCCCAGTTGCACCTCGAGCGTACACAGTAATATCACTGCACGTGTACGAGCCGCGTGGCCAGCCAGAGCGGGCTCTTCCCGAGACGGTCACTTGTCTTTGCCGCCCGATGTTCTTCAGGTGTAGCTTTCTGTGTTTAATGAACGCCTTTCATTAAAGCAGGGCTTCTCTGAAACCCACGGCCCAAGAGCTGGGGGCTCTGGAAAGCTGGAAAAAGGTCTGGCTCTGGTTCAGCTCCACGGTAGCTTGTTTTCTTTCACGTAATAACAGTCTGCTGTCAGACACATCCTAGAAACCACAAAATCGCTTCAGAAAGACCTTGGCCACTTCAGTATCCCACGTAGGCAGGTGTAAGTGTGGGATACAAAGGGTAAGCGCAACGCTTGCCCGGTGCACAACTCTGCAACGACCGGGGCCTCCGTTCTTCTGAAGCCCAAACAGCGCTGCTGCTTGCGGAGGGGCTGGTGGCCGACGTGGGCGCAGCCTCGGGGCAAACAGGGCCAGAAAGCTGACGTGACCCCGGCACCCAGGGTGCCTTCGGGAGCCTGAGGGTAACCGGGGCCTCAATCTGCCTGCGCAGCGCTTCGGGAACCTAAGTGCTCTTTTTGGATTTTGCTCTTTGTTCTTTTGCGTCTTTAGTTTGGACACGTACCTGTACAGGCTCTGGAGCAGAGCTTGTTCCCAAATGAGTAAATAAATGGACGTAGCTGCACTGGGTTAAATAGAAGCAATAAATGCCTGGCTCAGCCTCCAAGTGAGAATCTGCCAGGCTGGGCTGGAGGAGCTGCTTTACTGACCTAGCTTTTGAGCAAGCTGCAGATCTGTGCCAGAAAGAGCCTGTCCTTCAGCTTAGGGTTACCTGGAGTGGAGGAGGCCGTCCATGACCGTCAGTATAATGCAAGTGAAGCATCCCTGTAGCCTGGCATAGGTACCAGGTTATCTCTTCCTGCCATCTATGCGTGTCTCACCTGTTTGTATTTCCTACTAAGAGCTCTAGAAGTGTTTTTAAAAAATTAATTATTTTTTAGGTAACTTATTTTCAGCTGATAGCTGAGTCACTAGCTGCCATGCTACAGCCAGCAACCCAGGGAGAGAAGAGACTACTTGCCGAAACTTTGAGTTATGATTTTTGGCAGCACACTTCATCTTTGAGCTTGTTCTGCTGTGGCTTGTTTTGTTCCATCTGTTCAGGTGCCTTTGTTAGAGCAGAGCAGGAGCACCCGACCGAAACGCTCCAGTCACAGAGAGCAGAAGTGGCCTTAACAAGGCTGGTGGGAAAAGAACAAGGTGGCAAGCAAGAATTTAAATTTATTCTTAACCTACAGCCCCCCCAAGCCTTGCGGCAGTAGGTTTTGCTCTAGAGGTCCTTCCTCAGTCTCGCAACACAGGTGTGTGGTCTGTCTAGAGCTGCTGCAGGGGATGTTTGTTCGCAGAGCCCCAACGGAGGAGAGGAGGACTGGAGGCTCCGTAGCCCTCCTGGGTACCAGCCCCCTCAGGCTGGGGGAGAGCGGAGGTGTTGGCACGTCCAGGGAGGGATAGGATCCGTCTGGAGGAAAGGATTTGCAGTAGCTGGGATGGATTAAGCAGAGTTTGCTCCTAAAGAGTTGGCTAGCCCTCGCTGTGGCTCGCCATAGGGTTTGGATGGGTTGTGGGGACTCTGGGGTGCCGGTGCAGGGAGAGGGCGCAGGCAGCGCGGGTGGCAGGGTGCTCTGATGACCGCAGAGGACGCGGTGATGGGAAGCAGCGAAACGCCAGCCAGGCCTGGCCTTCTGCCGCATGTGAGTCGGGGTGGTTAATTTTGAATGAGGCCAAGAAATCTCTGATAGCTTGGTGCCTAACGAGCTCAGATGAGACACGCGTGCAGCGGGAGAGCTTCGTTTTCTAGCTGTTACAGCAGCAAAAGCTTAGGTTTATTCAGAAGTAGATCTCTTGAACAAAGATGTGTCACTGGTCCGCTTTTCCTGTCGTGTCTTATGTCTTTTTAACTGCATGTTTTTAGTGGGACCTGGTCAACTTGAAAACTATGTCTGGATTGCGTAGAGGGCATGCTCTTTGAGGGGCTGCATCACAAAACCACGCTGTAAAAACAGGTCCAGAATTCAACCTGATGCTTTCACCTCTACATCTGTTTTTGAAACAGGTAGAAGTTACAGATGGCCCCCACCTCCTCTCCCACCCAGGCTTTGTCCTCAGCATTGCGATGCAAATCTGTACGTACGTGTGCACGTTGCAGTGCTGTCAGCGGCGCCTGTGGCAACCTGGAAGCGTTTCGTGAAGGAGAGTTTGCTCAACCTGGTGCCAGCAGCCTAGCAAAAGGACTTTATATCCAGTGACACATGTTGTACGCAACCCTGTTCTGAAATCCCCTTTCAAGCCTTCAGTGTTTGAGCACCCCTGGAAAATCTCCGTCAAGTGACATTAGCAAGAGCGGAATTAAATCTTAGAGGATTTAGCCGAGCAGCTTTGGTTACGAAGTAAATCAGGAAATACCCCAATCATTAAAAATCCAGGTGCATCTTCAGGACGACTTGTGAAGGGTGGCCTGCAGACAAAACAACGCTGTTCCTTTTGGAGTTCGCTGTTGGTTGGGATGCTGAGCTCCCACAGGTTTAAAGCTGTGCTTTCTGTGGTAACTTCTGGATATCCTGGTGTTGTGGTAGGTGGTTATTGTGAAACTTCAGGTAGGTTTCTTTACCTGCTGTGACTGTAGGAACGGGACTTCAACACATCTTTTAGAAGGTCAGAAAATGGAAAATTTGGGCAGGCGGATATCTTTCTTGAGTTGTATTCTTCTGTTTCAGTGTAATTTAGTCTGAGAATAATTCTTGATGGTGAACGAGCCAGGGGAGTAAGCTCTCTGTCGAGTAATGTTTACAAGAAGACACTTTTAAATGGTGGAAGCAATAAACTATCTGACCCATCCCTCCTGGACTGGAGGTGCCAGCTTTGTTTAGCTGCAGAACCCTCCGAGAAAGGGCTGAGAGATAAAACAGGGGGGATAGTTTGTCACTGTCTCCTATAGCTTGCAATCCAGCCCTCTCTGTACCTGCAATGCTGCTCCTACAAGCAGCTTGAATGATCTCTTTGATTTGCCAGTGCTCTCCCAAGACAGGTTGAGATCCTTCGGAGGGATACCCAGAGAAGCAGTATTGTAAAGGGAAGCAAGCTGATGTGCAAAGGCATCCTCCTGCTCTCTAGTTAAAGGGGTTTTGCCCGCTCACTAACAATATCCTGCTCTGTTTATCGGTTTAAGAAGTTTTGGGATTGGCTACAGTGAAGTGGCTTTTTCCAGCCACCGATTCCTTGTCCCGTGCCTGGTACCGGCCTCGCAGGTATCCTTGCAGGGACGGCAAGTTGCAAAGGGAGCTTGCGAAGGTCGGATGGTGGAGAAGAGCCTCCAGCAGCGCTAATCCCTACCTGGCCGGGAGGTGCTGAGGTCTGACGTTAAGCCTTGTGCAGCTAAAGCACTGAGCCGTGCCATGCTGCGAACCCTGGGTATTTGGGGCAGAAGAACTGCTCTGGCTCTGGCAAGCGGTGTGTAACCTCCGATTAGTCAGCTCACGCTTCTCCCCCTTTGTTAGTGGTACTTGGAGAACAGCATAACAGAGGATGCAGCTGAGCATCCTTGCCCTGCACAGAGGTAGGACACTGCATGCGTTAAAAGTGCTGAATCCTGCTTCTAGGCAGGAGCCTGCAGGCGGGGAGGTAGCGATGCTCAGAAAACAAAGGAGGGAAGTGAATTCTGGACCCAGCCTTCGCAAAGCTGTCTTGTGCTTCTCTGACCTGGGGATGGGAAACGGCTCTCTTGGGCCTTTTGGCAGCTGAAAACTCCATCTGAACACACAAAAAGAGTCCCAAGGGCTGCCCGGGGTCATTCAGGTCCCCGATGTTTTCGCAATACGACTAGAAAGACACCAGGAGGTTCTCCGTCTTCTCGCAGCTCTCCCAGCAGCCAGGAGCTGCTCCCCTGAGCAGGGTCGGTGGGCTGGGCCCCTCTAGTAGGGGATGAGAAGCTTATCCTACCCCTGAGCTATTTATCAGGTAAGGGGGAAACTGGATGTTGCTCTGGCTCTTCTGGATGTTTGTGAGGAATGTGACTTCAAAGTCCTTCAGCGTTTTATGGCCTCGCTCTAAATTGGCGTCGTGGTTTTCATGTGGTGCCACTGTGCCTGGATGTCATCACAGGCGCCGAGAGCTGGCTCTGTCCTGGAGAGGTTACGCTTCCTGCTGCGATGTTTGCCGTCTTTAATTAATCCTAATCAAGCTTTGCTGTGGATTCTGGTAGACAGATTTGGACTTGTAGGTTGTAATAAAGAGAGAAGCCGGAGGCTAGGAAGAGGCTGGCGTCCCTAATGCCGCTGCCGGCGTCCCTGACCTTGGGACCGTCTCACCTTTCTGCCTCCGCTGCCGACGTGGGCAGCGGGGAGAGCGCTCGCCCGCTCCGGACGTGCCGGGGAGCGTGTGTTGTTCCACTCCGCAATCCTCCTGTGACCGGCGGCGTGGAAGGGAGCGGGAACACTGTGTTCAGATAAGACTGCACCTTTCCCATCTAGCAGATGTTTGCATGAGCATCCCACTGGATTGCATAATTACAGAGTTGAACGTGGAGCCGAATGGCTGCAGCCTTTTCCGCTACTGGGTGTCAGCTATTGTGTGCTCGTCTTGATGAGATTTTTGTTTTGCTTTTTTGTCAGCTGTGTCACACGGTTCGGGCTAGGCGCTCCGAAATTGTCCTTTTTTTCCTACACGCAGCTGATCTGAGACAAGAAAACAAATCAGTTCTTTTTAAATTTCATTTCCCTGGTCTTGTCCTGCTCGTTCCCCGCTGTAATTGGGCTTCCGTGCTGTAAGCGCTTTTTCTGGTGAGTTGTCAAGGAAACGTTTTAGCATGGTGTGTCCTGGCTCAGCAGCGTGGCTCCCCGAGGAGGGCTGCACCCGGGATGCGGTCCCGCACCTGCAGCTGAGGGAGGAATGCGTTAACTCCCCGCCTGCGTCTTCAGCTTCTGCCCTGCCTCCTGAGCTGGGATAAACAGATTTATTTCTGAGGCAAAAAGAGTTTCTGCATAAAAACAAAAATAAAATAGGCTGGTAGGTGCCTTTCCTGCAGAATCATCCATTTGTGGCACTGCTTTGCAGTGGTGATGCTCCATAAGCTGGATGCTTTGCTTTGACCCTAGCTGGGCTGTGTAATACAGGGCTTAAATTGCTTGATTCCCGGGGGAGCGCTGGCAGGGGAGCAGCGAGAGCGCTTCTGGGGTTTGGGGATCAAAACCCTCAAGCAAAAACCTGGAGGGGTGGCTGGGGCAGGACCGGGAGCGGGGCTCGCTGCGGGTCCCGGGTTAATTGAAGAGCTCGTAGATAGAAACTGCCTGGGGTGGGAAGGAGGGAGTGAGCTGTGTCACTGCTATCGAGTAGGTATCACAGCAGTGCCCTCAGGCCCCGTCCTACCTAGCCGGTACATTAAGCTCTTTCCCTTAATTTGTACAAGGCATGCTGTTCCTTTCCCTAACGAGTTTATGCTCAAATAAACGAGACAAAGGGCATGGGAAAAGAGTGCGGCACATAAAGTTGGTGCAGCAGATCATGGTTTGCAAATGTCATCTTCCCTCCACCAAGTGGAGGTGGTTCCTGCATGCTTGAAACGGCAAAACGAGGCACGGAGCCGGCGTGGGCGGCGAGCGGGAGCTGAGGACAGGGAGGAGAGCGGGGCAGCCAAGGTGGGATTAAATGGGATTACTTATCTCTGGCTGCTCCTGGTAGTCCAGTTTGAGTACTGCCCGCTGCTGCCAGCGTTTCTATCTGTCCGCAAATAACTGCTGGACTTTGGATGGTGACTAAACCGTCCCGAGGAACGTGGAGCTACCTGCGCTGCAGGTGCGTCGGGGCAGGGCTCTCCTCCCCTTTGCCGCGCTCGCCCGTGGGGATGGAGCAGCCTCGCCGGAGCACCGGGCTGGACGCGGCTGCCGCTGGAGAGTTTAGGCTGTGTGTGTTCAGCCAGCGTGAGTTTTGTGTAGATGACCCCAAAAATCATGCATTTAGTCAGCAAGTGCTCCCTGGAAAAATGGATACGTTTTGGTATCAAAGCTATATGTAGGTTCTATAGAACAAGCAGAATTTATCTCAGATTGCTTTATTTCCTTATTATTTCTACAAGCTCTCCAATGGCAGAAGCAGCTATCTGTGCCCGGGGTGCCGAGCAGTCAGCTACAGCGCTTTCTGCTGAGGGATGCTGAATTTAAGGCGGGAAAAAAACCCAAACATTTTACTGAGTATTGTGGCTTACTTGATGTTTCTTATCCTAATCAAATCATGTTGTTTTATGGGAAGAAAATGTGTTTAATGCTCAGAAGTAGGTCACCCTGGATGCCTGGGAAGGGCAGGTTGTCAATAGCTGCCTTTTCCAGGAGGTTGCCGAGAGTCCGGCTTCTGCTTCCTGATGCGTCTCCCCCTCTCTAACGACCGCCCTGGGCTGCGGGTCCTGCGTGCTGGGAGCTGAGGCCCCACGTTTCGGGTGCGAGAAGACATTCAGAGGTTGCCTTCTGCCTTTCTTTCCCTTTTGATACGGCCTGACGCTCGCGCCGGCTCCTCGGGAAGCCCCGGCCGGCTGCCTGCCCTGGTTCCGACGCTGCGTCTCAGCTGAGACGTGCTTTCTGGCATCTTCTCCGAATTGCCCCCAAAAAAACTTTAATTTCTCTTTATCAGCGGTCCCTTCCGGGAAGTGACAGCTCTCTCTTTTGATGGATACGTTTCATTTCCAGCCTTTCTCTCTGTATTTCGACTGCAACACATCTGCTACATGAGTACAGCCTTTAACTTTCACAGCTCGTGCCTTAGCGCTCTGTTTCTTAATGCTTTTGCATGTAACGCGTTGACCAGGCGGGGCCGCGTTTAGAGCGGTCTGATCGAACAACAAATCGTAGCGGCCTGGTTGCAGTCTTCACCTCCTTTTGTCGTCTAAATGGGTTGCTCGGGTGGGCCACGTTGTCTTGTTCTCACTCGAGTAAGTGTTAGATGAGATGCAGGCCTCCTTCGGTGCGTGTGTGACTTGTCAGAATGTCACAGCTTTCTAGCCGATTACGCTGCGTTAGTATTAAATGTCAATTTTGCAAAGGCTGCTGTCAGCTCAGTCGTTTAAAAACAAAGAACAAATTAAAAAAAAAAACCCGCCAACAACAAATACAAACTGCTGGTCCAGCGCTTTTGGAGAACTGTGCTGTGTTGGATTGCAATTGCCGCTGCCCCGGTTGAGCGGCAGATTGCAAGTCTCCAGCGCGTTGCGTTTTTGGAGGGGTCGCGTTGGTACAGCCTCCAGCTGAAGAGCTCACGTGGCGTTTATATTCTAACGTGTTTTTAGTTGCAGTCACATTGTATAGCTCCTGGTAAACACTTTAATAAAGTGAAGCTTTTATTAAAGATGCAGCAGCATCTCTGACTGGAGGAAGGAGTCCAGATAAATCTGTTCAAATTTGCTTTGACTTCTCTAGAGTGCCATAAAGCATCAAGTACTTATAATTTATAAACACATATGCGTGTGTGTATACATCTGTCTTATAAAGAAGAGTTCTTTATTAGGTCTGAAACCAGGCTTCTGCTGGATGTTTGTAAACTTTCTTAAGAAATCCTTTTTCAGTGGACAGAAGCCTGCTCTGGTTCTTTCTGGGTTTATAACGAAGGGGGTTTGCTACTCAGCTTGCCTTAGCTGCTTTTGAGAGATCCGAGTGACTTTTTTTTTTTTTCCTTGGTTAGGTTTTAAAATTTATTCTCTGCACCTAAATGAAACTTGATACCCACGTTTTTAACTTAAAATGAGTTCAAGTTGTGGACAGCAAGGGCAATATTTTCTGGATTTCATGAGATTTGCTTTTAAGCCCAAAGATTTGATGATTTTTTTTTTTTTTTTTTAAACTTCTTAACTTCTGACATCACTTGCATTTCCCCGATGACAGCATCTAGAGAGGCTGTGGGCTGGAGAAGCCGAGGGAGCTGCTCCCATCCCAACCCTGCGCCGTTTTGCGAGTCCAGATGCAGCGATGAGGCCGACGAGCCTGGTAACGATGAGCGCTCACTGGGAGCGAGCGATCGAGCACACGTAAATGGGGGGTGAGGGGCCTAAAAAGGTCTGAACACCAATTTGTTGACGCAATATGTCGTGTAAGAGGAGAAATGGGTTATCTCATCTCGCGTAGGTTTACGCTCCTCTGGCGCGGTAGAGCTAAAACTCGAGAGTCCTCTTCTGTGTCGGCCCGTAAATGTGCAGAGGGTTTCCAGAAGCAAATTCATCCCCGTCCTGCGGGGCATCAGCGTCGTGGCGGGGATGGACAAGGTGGCTGTGGCTGTGAATAGAGAGGCATTTTTATGAAAAAAGCAGATGTGAAATCAGAGATGAGAATTGCTGGATGCTACAACCGAAGCATTCATTTCCGAGGCTCCGGAGGAGCTCCAGCGTTGGGATGGGGTCGACTCAAAGCCACGCGCAGATGAGAAGAGGAGCTGAAGGCAGCAGGTCAAGCGTGCATGAAGCGTGCTGCAAAACCCAGGCACGAGCTGGAGGCAGGGCAGAAAGCTGGGGTTTCATCCCGGGGTTCCCCTTCCAGCGCCGCTTGTTGTGTTTCTGAATACACCATCACTAAGCTGCACCAAATCCGATAAGAATCATTTTGGTTAGCTTGTTCAGTGTTGAAACTTCCTGCAGCAGAGCTCCTGTTCCCCCCAAACCCGCGTGCTGTCTCTCGTGGCTGTGTAACCCCCGAAGCTGGAGTTAAATCAGTTTTTGCAAGGCCATCTGTCAGCTTGTTTGAGATGAGCACAGCCGAGTGCCATGCACTGAGTAGCTAGTGGAAGATTTTTTTTTTTTTTCATTTTCTGCCTAGACAAGTTGATTTTACAAAGCTGATATTTGGAGGGGGGGTGGAGGGGCAGGTTTGCTGGTGATGCTCTTGTCCACCTGAAGCATCATTTCTCCTGGAGATCCACAGTTCCTCACCTCTGATAACCTTTCCTTCGGTTGGGCGGTTGGTGTTGATTCCACATTTGGTACGTGTACAGCAGCAGACACTTAAAAGCTGGGAATGAAAGCGGCTTGTGGTAATTATCACAAAATTAAAGATAATCTCCTGCTCTGGAATTGTGACAAAGTGCAGAAAAGAGATTAGTGCAGTAGCAGAGCGGTCTCAGCTGTGGCAGGGAGAGCGTAGCCTCCCTGGCCCGGGTCCCTCTTGGCCGCACTGTGTTCCCAGCCATTTCCAGTGTTCAACGTGGAGCAGCATTTGCCCCTTTGGGTTCCTCTGTGGCCTTGAGTCGCTGCTCCAGCTCACGCCCTGAAAATTCGTTAGCCAAATGCTTGCCCAGTGCCATATCTCCCGCTCCTCTGGCCGTTGCGGGGCTTTTTGTTGAGCGATCATAAAAGTGTGTTGTCTTAGGCCAAAGGACTAATTTTTCGGCACAAAAACTGACGTGGAGTTTGAGCTAGCGGTGGCCCTCGGAGCTGTGGGCTGGTGCAGTCCCAAAGAGCTGGAGGGAGCGATGGAGTCTTGCGTTGGCCATCACGCGCAGCGACGGCCCCGTGGCTGAGGGATGGGCGAGCCCGGTGAGCGATGGAGGGCAGCCGCTCCGTGCCGGTGAGCGGTTCCTGCTCCGCTCGCCTCCCGTCCTCCTCTTTGAGATGGGATTATGCGATGCAGCTTGCACGGAGGGAGCAGGATTTCATACCTTGGCTGCAGTCCTGTGATTCCGTTCCTGATGTGAAACTTGGGGCACTAGAGAGCACGATTTAAAGCAAAACAGCAACAAGAAGTGAATCTTCCCGTGTCGCTCTGGCTTTGCAAGCGCAGGCCAAGCTGTCGGGCGGGGGGGTTGCATTGCAGACAATTCAAAACGCCACATTGACAAAACCCGTTTTGCACCAGGGGATCCCCAGTTTGCGGAGACTGGATGGTGAGAGAACCTCAGCGCTTCTGATCAAGAGCAATTTCATCTCCCCCGTGACCACCGAGGGGTTTTTGTTGGGTTTGTTGTTTTCTTGCTTCCCAAGGTCTGAAATATTTCCTGATATAACTGAATCACGCGCTTTCCTAGCGCTACTGTCATCTGCAGAGCATTGCGCTCCTGTTATGCCCAACCTCTTGCTGAGGCTCCTTTTGAAACAAGCCCTGAAGCATCGCTTGTATTTGAGGAGGTTGGGCAGTTACCCACTTAAACCGTCGTAATTCCTCCTCGGCCAAATGGGGGAGATGCTGAAGCAGCAGCAGGTTGGGCTGGATCCTCTGGGGCTTTTCCTGCTCTCCAGCTGGGAGGGCTGGACATCTCCCGCTCCCCCTGGAGAAGGGACCACCTCCCCAGCTCGAGCGTAGATATCCCTCTTGAGTCAAAGGATTTGCACGCCGGCAGGCGGTTGTGTAATCCACACGTTGCCCTCACGTGGGGAAAAGTTGAGGGCTTGGCAGAGCCTTTCTTCTGCACAGCCAAAACTCTCAAGCTCCGCTCGATGGTCTCTTGCGAAATTAAGCCCTTTCTGAAGGATTCTGGGTTGCTTAATGATCCATGCTTGTAGGAACACTTCAGACAGGAGCAGGGAGCAGCAGACTCGTACCTGGAAACAGATGGCCGTGAACCTATCGCTTGGGTTCACATTCTCTGCAAGCCGGCTTCTCTCCTAATAACTGGGCTCTGGGTGCAGAGGTGGTTGGGGGAGGCTGGGGAGCTGCCTTGGCAGGGGACGTTGTGGGTTGGGGTGGCCAGCTCTTCTTAAGCAGCTCTTGATCCTGGTTCGTGGTGGTTCTCCGGAGTCAGCTGGGCTGGAAGCTGTGGTCCCACGCGCGAGGCTCTCGGCCGGTCAGCGAGCACCTCGCGGGGCGGGCAGCAGGGAGCCTCTCAGCACTGTTGCCTGAAAATAAGGAGCTCCTTGCAAACTTGGGCTTGTGCTAGGAAATGGAAAGGTGGCCTCATGTTAGAGGAGGGTTTGGGCCTGTGTTTCCAACTCTGATTATATATCTGAAAGCTTTAGGCAAAATCCTAATTTCTTACCGTTCACTGTAATGGAGTAATGGTGGCTTCTCCCAAAGGCAGTCGTAGAGATAAATGATGCATTCATTTTCACGATATATTTGGACATTGGATTCTATAAATAGATTCAATTATCAATATAGTTTGTCAAGTGCCTTCTGAGTGGCTGGAAAGCAGCTTCATAAGCGTCTCTCCAGGCTTCTGTATGTAACCGACTCTTCAGTGTAGTGTGGACCTATTACTTATGGTGCAGCAGGGATTTACAAGAACTCTCTCTACTGAAGCCTCTAGGAAACATTATCGGTAGGAAAAATCGTGCATCTTTGTGCTTCTGAATATGAAATTGTTTGGGTGACCCCTATAACTTCAGACTCCTGCACTAGTGAAACTGAAAACTGAGCGAAACCAGCTGCTTTTAAGGGCTTTCCAGCTTGCTTGAAAGAGCAAAGCATTAGGCTATTTTCTCGGTGTTGTGGGTTTGTTTTTTTTTTCCTGATGTCCCTACTTTTACTGATGCTCTTCCCTTCTCTCCTCAGGTCTGGCACCAAAGAAGGCAGCCATCACTGAGGTGAGACATGTAAAGCTGGCCTTGAAAATCCCATCTTGAGAAATGAGTACACAGAGCTCTAGAAAACACTTGTCTGCCTTTTTTGAGCAAATCTGGATTCCAAAATACATTTAAAATTACTGAAAATCCGTTATCTGTTGTTTGGGAGAAAGAAAATTAGTGGCAGGTCTCTGGAGTCCCTGTGTTGGCATCACTACAGTCATGGAGGGGATGCGAAGGGCTTATGCCCACCGCGTGGCCAATTTTAGCTGCGTGATCCATGATATCCGTAAGTAAATGGCTGAGGGCACGTCTTCCACACCAGAACCTGAAGGTGATAAATGGAGAATGCATGTACTGGGCATCGCCAGGGCTCTGTGTTGGATCTCACCCGCTCCTGGGGGCAAGTCAAGGAGCCTGTAATATGTGAAGCCATAAAGCAGGGGAACATCTCAAGGGACTGATCTTCCCTCACACGTAATCCAGGTCGCAGGTTGCTGAATCACTGTTACCTTCTGGAGCAAAACTCTTCACAGTTGGCAGCAGGGAATCTAGTAGGAGGATCTGTGCCTGAAAGCTGTTCCCTGAAGCCCACACTCTTGGTTTAGGGCACCATGTTCAAATGATTTTTATTCAGTCTAACTTTCTGGCATACCCCGTTACATTATTCACCTGGGTTGAGGAGCATTTGTATACATGAATAGCAAAATCTTCCCATAGAACTGCCAGGGATGTGATGCTTGATTGTTTTTGCCTCCCCAGAAATATGCATAGTAGGAAGCTCAACTTCTGTGACAGTTGATTGCTTTGTTCAATGCACAAATAATCCCACTTCTTCTTGCCCTGGAAACACAGTCACAGGTAGAGCAAGGGACTGTGGAAAAGACTTTTGTTACTGCATTTCATATCATGGCAATCTCTTAACCAATACCTGTGTCTGTTAATCGCTTTGAGAGGATGATGATAAGCCACGTGGCGAGGCAGGACCGTACAGCTTGAGCTTGTGTGTAATAGGATCCAGCTTGTTGGTGAGAAGCTGCAAGGGAAGGATAAGCTGTCCTGCTAATCACGACTGCTCGGAGGAGTACTCGGAAGCAAGCCTGGCTCTGCTAAATGTTTAAAACGGAGTAGGAAATAAGATTTTTTTTTTTTTTTTTTTTGAAGGAGAAATCAGACTGCCCCTTAGTGCTAGAAGTACAAGCAGTTTGACCAGAAATAGCTGCAAGCTCTTAATTAAAAGCTAAAACACAAAGAACTTCTGTAGTCTGAACAAAATTATACATTGTCTGCTGTAGACATCAGTTCTGAGAGATGGGTCTGTGCGGCACTTGAGAGAGACAGTGATATCATATTGTCACTTGGGAAGTGACCTTGGATCTCTCTGCACGCTGCTTAAAGGAACATCCAAAGCCCGGCTGTTCTTTAATGTAACGACCCCCCAGAGGTGGCTGGCGGCTCACCGGCAGTTTTAACCATTGGCTGGGGTCCGCGATCCGCTGGGGTGGTGGGAGAGCTGGGGAGTCGGGGAAGCGTCGTCCCGTGGCAGGGCACAGAGGCCCTACGCTTGGGGTTGCAAAAGGAGCTGTATCAGACTTCGCCAAAGAAAACTGTGTTGGCTCGTTAAAGCGTACGGCCACAATCTGCTCCCTCCTGGATCAGCAAAAAAAGGCCCAGGCAGACTCAGAGGTAGAAGAGGAGGAAAATGGGATAGGAGTAGGTTCGTTCTCACTCTTAAGTGCTGGCAGTCCTTTAGTGTTTCTCTAAACTCTTTGCAAAACTTCAGGAAGAGCTGTTAGTGCATTGTGGGCTCGTCCTTTGAATTGCAGACAAATGCGATCTCGCTTAAATGGATTATCTCCATGTGAACACAGGAGTGGGGCGGTGGTGCCCCCGTTATCTGTCTCTTATTTCTCCAGTGAAGCGCAAGGTATTGGTATGACACCCGAGGGCATGGGATTTTTAAGAATAAACTTCTCTCGCTGTTTGATTTAATACATCACTATTTTAAATCAATGAGCAACCGCAGTCAAGCAACTGCTGCGGAATCTTGGCAGCTGGGAAGCAAGCGGATCTTCCCTGAGCTCAGCATCTTTGCTGGGCTCTGCCGAGGGTGTCAGATGGAGTGGTTGGGTATTCTAACTTTTCTTGTCCTGAGGGATGGATGTATAATTCAAACAGCCTTGTTTAAGACTTGCCGGTCCCAATTACACCTGTTTGCACTCTGCAGATTTTTCTCCAGCAGTAGAGAGCAATCCCTCTGTCCTTTCCAACCGCGACAGCGTGGCTGTGCCTGTGCTGCTCTGCTCCTTCTTGTCGGCCAGGTCAGCTTCTGTTCTGGGCTTTAGCCGTGCTCTTTCGTTGCAGGGACCATCCCTACCAGGACAGCCTGGCCAAGGAAAGAAGATAGGTCATCGAGGCGTCGATGCTTCTGGTGAAACCACCTACAAAAAGGTTTGGTTTTGTGGAGTGGGAACAGGCAGCTACGGGTAGGTGGCAGGCTGAGAAGAGAAGTTGGGGCCCAAGGTTGGCAACAGCACGACCGAGCTTTCCTGGTTCAGTTTGTTAATAGCTACCAACCTGATTTAGATTTTATGCAGCACCCTTGTATTGCATAATCTTGCAAACAGCAAACCTTCTGGAAGCCTTAATCCATCTCTTCAGCAGCTGCTTGAAGTTGTTTAGCAGTATGCAGTGCCCGAGACAACCCCACAGAAGTCATAGACACGACTGTATTGTAACATAGGGGATATTATCGCAATAATCCGCTGCAAAATGCTCACTGACTGCTCTTTTCTTCCTGCCAGACCACCTCATCCACTCTGAAGGGAGCCATCCAGCTGGGGATTGGGTATACCGTCGGCAATCTGAGCTCCAAGCCAGAGAGAGATGTCCTGATGCAGGACTTCTACGTGGTGGAGAGCATTTTTTTCCCAAGGTAAAGGAGACAGGGGAAACAAAGCGAACGGATGAGTTATTTCTTCTCCTCTCACTGATTTTCCAAAAGAGCTTCCATCTGCCTTTAGATCACAGAGTTGGATGCTCTGCATGTTTTAAATATGCATCCATTACATACAAACATAACAGTGGGAAGTGTTAGATTGTGCAGTACACTGGCTTGCAAGGAAGTACAACGTAAGATGCAGTACTGTATGGTTGAGTTTGTTAGCCTTCCTACATGCTTTTCTTTCTGTCCATCTCAAATTTCTTCCATGAAATTATACCGTGTTTGAGATGGAAGGAACTCATTCTGGGAGCTTTCTAACTCTGTGAATAAACAAAGCTCATAAAAGCTGTATTCTCTGTGTAAATATATTCTGCTTGGCAAGTGGTTGTTCCTTGCACTCGTTGGAAATAGATTTTGGCAGATAATTTAAAACCTATTTTCCTGTTGTCCTGCCACAGAAGAAAGTTACTTTTTGTTGTTGTTCCTAAGATGTCTTTTTGCAAGGCTCAAATCATCTTAAATATACAGTAGCCTTGATGTGACTGTAGCTGTCTGGTTAATGGTGACACAGAGGCCCCACTCACGTGACGTCTGTTCTGTGCAGCGAAGGCAGTAATCTCACCCCGGCTCACCATTACGCTGACTTCAGGTTCAAGACCTATGCACCAGTGGCGTTCCGGTACTTCCGAGAACTCTTTGGGATTCGACCAGATGATTATTTGGTATGCATATATCGTTGGATTTCTCTGTCTTTCCGCCTTTATTTGAGATGGTCTAGAGTAACACAAGAAATTTGCCCCTAAATCAAGGCTGTCAGCAATTCTTGCCTGAAAGGGCCAGAAAAGAGTTGAGGAATCATTCTGATCCCAGCAAGGAGTGGGAACAGGCTGTGGATTTAGTGACTGTGTGGTTTTGGAGGAGATCCAGTGACGGTCCCAGCAAGAGCAGCACCGCTCAGCCCAAGTCTTCGTTTGCTGAGAGGTAGCTGCTAGCTTACACTGGAGGGAAAGGAAATGATCTGCATACGGCGTCTGCTCTGTAAGCTCTGCCATGGGGTTCCCTCTCTCTTGCTTGTGGTGACAATAACTTACTGTGTTTACAAGCAAAAGGAGTTGTGTTCTGCTGGGTGCAACCCTGTAATGTCCCCCGGGGCTCTGAGGACAAAGATGGGAATTTTTCCTTGTGTACTCACTCAAGAGCTATGTGAGTGTAGTTATTTTAATCATCTTACAAAGACGGAATAAAATACAGCTTGTTCTTGCGCTCAGAAAGCTCCTCGGAGCTGAAAAGGCTGTTTTTAAACTACCTAGTAGGACAAGCTGTAGGGGCTTGGAGTACACTGGGGTTGAATTTGGTCCCTTGCATGTATGTGACGTCCTGCTCTTTAAAAAAGGACATTTGTTGAACCGGGGAAGGGAACACATCCAAATGAGCGCATGCCCTCCCCCTTTTTTAATAGCCCTTTTTTTCTGACTTCAGCTGTAGACAGGGGTAATCGTAACTGAACACCTACAAATAGAAACAAATCCGTGCCATTGCGCGGCCTGACAGTAACAGCGGTCCCCATCTGTGCCATCCAAGATAATGCTGGCTGATTTGATGAGTGGTTCAAAACTTGGGTGAGGCAAAGAGCCTGCCTCAGTTGCAAAGGTCACGGCTCTGATTTGTTGCTTCTGCTTCCCCTGATTCTCTCTTGCCTGCCACAGCAGCAAATGCCTTTAATTATGCATGAGATAATTAGCTTGATAAAGTCTTGGATCATTAATCTGCGCAGTGCTGAAAGCTGTTTTCAGTACGTAATGATGAGCATTTAATTTATTGCTCTGATTATGTTCCTTACATCCTCTGCCTCCCTCTCCCCATCTTACCTCTTGCTGTGGCAGCTCTGACGTGATGCTGCCCTGAACCCGCTCGACCTGTGCCGTTGCCCTGGGGTTGGTACCTCGCTGCAAAGTGCCTGCGCTTTCTTCTTTTTTGGTTTGTGTTTTTTTTTTTTTTTTCCTGCTGCTAGGCATGTCCTCGTTTGAGGACCTGCTGTTTGCATACTGATGTCTAGAAATGTCCTCCCAGTTCAATTCCCGATGCAGTACCCCTTGCTGTGCTTACACAGCGCTGATCCCTCTCTTCTTGTTTGGACACCTGGTCTAATACTTTTCCTGTGTTTCTAGCAGGATTGAGGGGGTGAGACGTGGCTGTAAAAATCCTCTGTAACGGGGGAGCACAAGGCCAGAGGAGGCTGCTGAGAGCAGCCAGCGCATTGCGTTCCCTCCAGCGCGGTGATACGCGGTCCCCTCAGCAGACTGTCATGTCCCTTAAAATCCTATCTTTCCGTCTGCGCTCGTGGTAATGTGCCGAAAGAAGCCCAAATGTGATACAAGCGTACACGCACAATGGGAAAAGATAAGATGTCATTATGAAGCCTGGATGTTACTGAAAGCAGATTATTAGCTTGATTCTGAGCAGTTGGGATGCTCTGAAGTGTCATCTCGGTCTCTAATTGTAAATTGTCCGTCAGCTTTGCTACTTAGGCCTAACCTACAATGAAAATAGTTCTCACTTAAGCTTTGCTACCCCTTAATCTCGCAGGGAGACGGCATGCTGGGGAAAGCCCTCAAGGGCGTAGAACTCAATGTGCAATGAGTGGGGGCTAAAAACATCATCTTTTTTCCTTTTCCTCCCCAGTATTCGTTATGTAACGAGCCTCTGATAGAGCTGTCGAACCCTGGTGCCAGCGGCTCCCTCTTCTATGTCACCAGCGACGATGAATTCATCATAAAAACTGTGATGCACAAAGAAGCTGAATTCCTACAGAAGCTCCTTCCTGGCTACTACATGGTGCGTATCGCCCAGCGCCTTGGGCCCGGCTCGGCTTTGTCACGGCGGCTTTTCTGTCCAAAGCATAGCACAGGGCATGTCCTCCACCTGGGCTTCTTGTGGCCTGCCCGCCCTGACACCATTAACTGTGTCATAAAGCCAGGCCCAGAAGCACAAATCCTGCCAATTATTTGCAAACTCCGTGGGTCAACTTGAGGCAGATAATTGTGCGGTAGGTTGTAGGCATGGTCTGGCCTGGAAATGGCTTCCCAGATGTGCGTTTCTGGGTGTCCTTTTCCCAGCGCTAGTTCGTTCTTCACTTGGCACCACGCGTCTGCCTCAGCCTGGCTTTGAGGATGGGTTTTGATTGCAGTAACGCAACCCCTTGGTTTCGTGGGGAAACCGCTGCTGTCCCTGGATATCTCCCATATCTGCTGTTTAACAGAGTGATGCTGCAGGCAGTTCTGGTTGTCCTGGCTCCCACCGGCTGCAGCACCAAGCTGAAGACTCCTGCAGTACTGGCCAGCTTTGCACATTCACTCTGCTGCAGATAGTTGTTGCCTAAATCTCAGGGCTAGCAAGGCAATATAGTGAGATCCAGAGGACTCGCATGTGGTGCCAAGTAGTAAATCGGAACCAAACCCGATGCTTTGGCATGTAAACGGGGAGCTGTCTCCCTGCGTGACTGTGGTGAAGGGTCCAGCTCTACGGATGAGGGCACTGCAATTCAGTTAGAACCACCCAGGGATTTGTTTGCCGTGGAGATGCTGAGAAGAAGGTGGTGGCAAGCAATGTTAATGCTGCCCCGTTTGATTTACGTGATCGTACACCGTTTTTATTAAAATACTTGCCTCGCTCAGTATTTACTGGGGAAAATTTGCCAAAGTCAGACAGAGTCTTGAGTGTCTGTTTATAACCAAGAGCCAGTTGCTTGCTTTTGCAAGTGACAGTCAAGTTCCTGGACAGGATCAGCTTTCTTGGAAAGTGTTGCCTGTTCCCCAATGTACGTAGTAAATCAGGTGAAGGGTTTTGAATGGGAATGGAGTTGCACTGTTGTCCTGGCTAGCAATCAGTGTAACGAATTAAACTGAACTTACCTGTCTGGTCCGGAGTTACGTGCTACTTGTTGTAGCGTTCCAGTGTTTGCGGGTTGCTGTGGTGCTAATACGCGATCTTGCTGCTGCTCTTGGGAAACCCATCCGGTGTCAAAGGAGTCAGCGGAAGGGAAGCAGAGCGGTTTCATCCTGAATTACTTTAAAGCTGGGCAAGTGCTGTTTGCGTTCGGTCTTGCCTGCTTCTCTTGCTTTCTGCTTGCACCGTGTTGAACAGCGTGCTCACAGAGGGCTCACTCGTGTGCCATTAGGTGAGATGAGGAGGGGCATGAAATGTTAATACAGTCGTGCTTCTGCCGTCTGTCAGAGAATCTGTCGAGTCTGTCCTTTCTTTCGTAGCGTGCAGAGATGTTCTGTTTCCTTCCCAAATTTCCCCAAAGCTGAATAAGCACATCATGCCTGTCATGTCATTCCTAATAATACCGCTGCCTAAAAAAAGGACATGATAGCAGAGCAGGATATCCGTGCTCTCTGGCCAACTGTGTTTTATAAAGCAACTCTGCAAAAGGAGGAGAAAATTGATGTTGTTTTGTCTAAAAAAATACTGTGTCCCGGGTTTATTCTAGGCCAGAGAACGGCTCTTGATTTCTGACACTTCTGAAGTGATGAAGATAGCTGTTATTTTTTAACTTGAAGTTCCCGCTTATTGTGTTTATTTATCTTCCAGTTTGGTTTCCCTTTTTTAGCTGCTGTTGATGGGGAAAGAGGGGAATTTCCGGACTTGGTTATTTGCCCAGAGAGTGCTGTACATCGCATTTTGCATTCCCTGTATACAAGACACACTGGTATTTTCAGGTCCTAAAGCCACTGAAATGCAAGAGTTTGTCATGTATGTACAGTAAGCTCTCATGTAAAGTTCAGAAAATCTCTAGGTGAAGAAACCCTAGTCTGACTGCTCCGAGATCTGTTAACATGCTTTGTGTTGAACACAGCAGGAGTCTTCTGCCGAAATGATCTTTCCCCATGCTTTTTTTTCCCCAATCCTGCTGCAGAATCTGAACCAGAACCCACGGACGCTGCTGCCGAAGTTTTATGGACTGTACTGCGTGCAATCGGGGGGCAAAAACATCCGCGTGGTTGTGATGAACAACATTCTGCCTCGTGTGGTGAAAATGCATCTGAAATTTGACCTAAAAGGCTCGACCTATAAACGCCGGGCATCCAAGAAGGAAAAAGAAAAGTCCAGCCCTACGTACAAGGATCTAGACTTCATCCAAGACATGCCCGAGGGCCTGATGTTGGATGCAGACACCTTCAGTGCATTGGTGAAAACGTTGCAACGAGACTGTCTGGTAAGGAGCAGGGCAGCTTGGGCAGCAGATTAATGAAGTTCTGTGGCTCTCAAGCATGAGAAAGAGCAAATGATTGAGAACCTTGCTAATCTGTTAACCCCAAAGCACGATAAATCCCTTCTACTGCCCTTTTCCCTGAAAGCAAAGTAGTGGAGTTGGATCTCATGAC
The DNA here is from genome assembly GCF_965183815.1 of Platalea leucorodia. Taxonomy (NCBI): domain Eukaryota; kingdom Metazoa; phylum Chordata; class Aves; order Pelecaniformes; family Threskiornithidae; genus Platalea; species Platalea leucorodia. The sequence goes on along the minus strand of NC_138843.1, from coordinate 6,161,073 downwards.
AGCCTCTGAGGACTAAGGCTGCGTTCCTTTGCCTGGTGCATCAAATCGTGGCAGCCTGCTCCACTTGTCGCTGGGCTGTTGGGACTAAACACATTTTTTTCTTTACAGTGTGCAGCAGATACACGGTATGACAGTGTTATTTGCAAGCCTTCAGCCCTTTGGGTTGATTGTGGGATGGCCAAACTATGCGATCAAGTCCAGAGATGACTGTTGGTTTAGCAATGTTCAAGCTCTGGCGAAAGAGTTGTTAGTGGGAATGCGGACAGGCTGTTCCATGCTTTGAGACCTGTGCTGTATTTGAGCTGCTGGCCTGATATTTTGTCTTTGTTCTTAAACTCGATACTAACCTGTAGGTGTTGGAAAGTTTTAAAATCATGGACTACAGCCTCCTGCTTGGGGTTCATAACATAGACCAGCAAGAACGGGAGCGACAGTCTGAGGGAGCCCACAGCACGTCGGATGAGAAGCGGCCCGTGGGGCAGAAGGCACTTTACTCCACGGCCATGGAGTCCATCCAGGGTGGGGCTGCCCGGGGGGAGTCCATAGACACAGACGACACGTAGGTGAAAACCTGGTTCTCCTGCGCTGCTGGGAGGGGTGGAGGTGGAGGCTGGAGTAGTAAATCCCAAACTGAGGCCCATATGAGTTGTTAGAGCGAGCATTAATCCTGGGGGTTATGGTACTGGTGCCAGTAAAGCAGTGTGGTGTGAAAGGGGGAGGCTGGGGTGGGAAATATTTCTGTAAGACTCCAGCCTCACAGCGATCTCTCTTCTTAGGCCAGTCTGTAGGTTGTCAGCTCCTGTAACAGCCTCTAAACATCCACCCGTGCTCTGGGGAGGAGAAATTAGCTCAGTTCTAGCTCAGCACCCAGGTACTGGAGTGGAAGTAGAGATCAGCCTGTTCCTAGGAGCTTGGGGTTTGTTCCCCATCGCTCCATCTTTGGAATCGCTGACAGTACCCTGAGGCCGTCCCAGTGCGCTTAGCAAACAGCAACGTAGCCAAGTGCTGGAGTAACTGGTGGAGCTGTGGGTTGGAGGGGGTTGCCCAAAACCTGTCCTGCGCTGTGCCCGATCTGTGGCTCCCGCGACTGTCTCGCTGGCTCTGCAGACCAAGCTTGCTAACAAATGGTGGAGTTTGCTGTTTGTTGCTGTCTGAAACGAGCTGCTCCAGTTGTGATGGAGGATCAGTCACGGTGGAGCTGGGTTGATACTTTGGTGTTTCCATTCTTTCAAGTAGCATCATTAATGGCGGGGGCCTGCCTGATCCCTGCATGCTTTTGTTGTGTGCTGGTGCTAGTGGCTGCTGCACCTTTGGCAGGACTGATATTAGTGTGGATGGGAGTGGAAATACCCTCGTCCTTAAAGGTTTGCTGCCCTAATAGACAGACAGCTCACGCTGACCTGATAAATAATCTGATCCCCGGAATAAAATGTCCTGTAGCCAAGAAAAAATGGTGTGGTGCTTTCTGGCCCAGGCAGAGCTGTTGCCACACAACCCAGGTCCTGTCCTGATAGCTGGTGTTTGGCGATCCAGGCGGGCAGTAACCCCGGGGACACTGCGCGAGATGCGCTGGGTCAGTAGGTGACTTCCCAGGGTTGTGCACAAAGTGACTTCGCAGGTTTTGGGTTGTGTCTGCCCACCGCATCAGAGCCCTCTTTTCAGGGCCGCCGTCCACCCTCCCGCAGGTCTCGGGGGTATTTCAGCTGCTCTTTTTGAGGCTGCACTCGCTGAGGTTTTGTTTTGCCTGCAGGATGGGAGGAATCCCAGCAGTGAATGGCAAAGGAGAGCGTCTCCTGCTACACGTAGGAATAATAGATATCCTTCAATCATACAGGTGGGTAACTTTGCAGTTGTCTGTCCTTTAAGTGTGTTAACTTCTATTTTAATACTGAATGAAAGCAGGAAGATTTTCCTCTCCTGAGGAGTTTGATAATGAGTAGGCAGGCTGCCTGAAGCCGTCTGTCGATGTGTGTCGGGGGCTGTGGATTTTTATCCTGTCCTTAGAACAGCTGGTGACACAGAGCCATTTTTCTAAGATGTAATGAGTTGCTCATAAAGAAGTTTCCCATCTCCGTGCCTAGGATGGGTAGCGTATCTCCAGGGATGGAAGCTGATTTTCTGCGTCTCTTCCAGCCCAGCTCCTCCTTCCCTGTAGGGTTCCCAGGCAGTCCTGACCTGACTGCAGAGATGCCGGCGTGCTCAGCCGACCTCTCTTGGCTGGAGGAAAGCTACGCTCCGGATGACGGAGGAATCATTAGCAGCTCAGTGATCTCCCCTGTGTGGGCTATGAAAGGTGGCTTAGATCTAGAGTACGTGCCTGAATCTCTCGTTCTTTTTCTCTCTACTTCTCCCCTGGAATTAGGTTCATCAAGAAGCTAGAACATACCTGGAAGGCCCTTGTGCATGACGGGGTGAGTGCCTGTGCAGAGGCAGGAATTGTCCAGGCCTCGGCAGGATTACCTGCCGTGGCTTCGTTTATGCGAGTTGGTGCCGATTACCTTGCTATTTATAGTGCCTGAACTGGCACAGTTGAAGCTGATGAAAGGAATAGTTCTTGCCTCTTATGCCTCCACAGCGGTGTAGTGCCACTTATTCCCAATCAGGTTTTCTTGCTCACTCCACCTCCTCGCATGTTTAGCTGTCGTGCTACCAGCTTTCCTCCTCTGCTCCCATCTGTCATTTTCCTCCTCCCCGTGATGCCAGGAGCTGTACGCACAAAGCGCGTGCATTCGTGTGTCGAGGAGCCCTGCGTTTGCTCTCTTTGGTGATTTTGTTTCCACTTCAGTAAGCTATCTGTTAATAAATCCCTTTCAGTGTTTCCCTGCTGTCTGGTCTCTTGCAGCAGCCAGGTGCGTGTTTACGAAAGAGCAACCTTGGATGTGGAAACTGTTTTTCAGCATTGCGTATCCTAGCTTCCCTTAAATAATAAGGCAAAGGAAATGCGTAGATGCCAAGTCGCAGTAGCACGGTCGAACATCAGAAGCAGAGACAGATTCAGTTTTACTGTTTTAAACAAAAAGTGCAAAACATTTGAAATGTATTGGAGACCCTTGGTTGAATTTTGGTCTCCATGTTGTATGCAAAGGTATCCAGGTGTGCTTTGAATGTCAGCTAGCAAAGCCAGAAGAAATTTCATGTGTGTAATCAGGCCAATATTTGAAAAATCCAGGAAGTCTACAAAGGAATAAAATCACCAAAATCCATTATAAAATTACAGCAAGAATATAATCAAATGCAATCAAATCAAAGGCACTGCTTCAGGCTTATTTATAGCATTAATCAGATCATTTCAGTTAAGCCTTTCCATTTTAAGGCTCTATCAGTGCTAAATGTTGGAGTAAAAAAGACTGCATTGGTTGTTATAGAAATTCTGCCTTGAGGGATAATTTTAAAATTAAACAATTGCTTCTTGCCTTTGTAGGACACGGTGTCAGTACACAGACCCAGCTTTTACGCAGAGAGATTCTTCAAATTCATGACCAACACGGTGTTTCGAAAGAATTCCTGTAAGTACCTAGTCCAAGAGCTGTTGCCCTCGTGATGTGAGGCGAGCCTTATCTCAGTCTTGCTGCTTCAGTCCACGTGGAGAGTTTCTGGGCCGGAGTCTGAGCAGGCTTTTCCATCGTAATATAGAGCAAAGCTGGGGAACTGCAAAGCCCTCGGGTTGTCACAACTTCGTAGGGCCTCTCCCTATGAAGGGACGAGTGCCTTTGGTGGGACAGTAGTTGGTGGTGGTAATTTCATCTTCTCTTTCACTCTTCTCACCCAGCTCTGAAGTCGTCTCCCTCGAAGAAAGGGCGTAGTGCCTTGCTAGCTGTCAAGACGGCTGGTCCAACAGCTGCATTTTCAGCTAGCCAGCTTCCCTCTGAAAAGGACGAAACACAGTACGATCTTCGTGCGGCCAGGAGTTACCCCACACTTGACGATGAAGGTAATGGTCTCGTTTGGTGGCTGATGGCTGTGTGATTACCCTCTCTTTCCTAGCAGTTCCTTAGGATCCTCCCCTGTTCTCGTCAAGTTGCCCACTGTGCACCAACCACGTGTCTTCCTTGATGGATAGCTCTTCATTGCATGTCTTGCTGTGCTTTGCAGGTGCTAATCTTAGCCAGGCCAAGGGAGAAGGTAAGAGTATATGGTTTTGTCACAGCACCAGCAGTTAGTTGATTGGGAAAGCAATGCCTCCGCATCAAAGACGACCGAATCCCTTCTTTGCAGCACTGTATGGTTCTGCAGTAAAAATGGTCGCTTGCGTCACTGCTGCAAGGCAGCCGCTGCCAACTGGCACGAGCAGTCGTAGCCCAAAAGCGATCAGAAAGTTGAATTTTTCACCCTTTTAAAAAAAAAAAAAAAAGGAGGGGAGAGACTGGGAATTGCAGGACTCTGACAGTGTTTGGACAGTTATAAGGGGCAAGATCTTGTCATTGAAAGAAAGACAAATGGCCTGGTTCTGTGCTGCCTTTTCATCACTTCCATCTGGGCTGGATTTACAGATGAGTGGTGAAGGACAGGCTCCTCGAGTGCCTAGGTGTTAGATTTCTATCCGTGCAAAGCAGCGAGCACTCGATTCATCTCTTAATTCACTTGGATATTTATCTCTGGCTACCCAAGCCTTTAATCCAGCTTTGCTTACCGGTGAGATGTCTTCATTGGCACTACGTTTCCTGTAGCGTCTGTCTGTCATGCTGGAAATGATGCTTACTGGCTCTCTCTAGAGGATGCCTTGGGAGGGGCTGTTGTGTTCCTGACCCCGGCTAAACTTCTTGCCTGTTTGTGGTTTTAATTGACCAGTCCCAGTGAGAGTGTGCAGGTTGATGGTGGAACAGCCTCACGCAGGGCTGGCCTAGGTAAGGTGTTGGTGTTTGACCTACTCATCTTTTTCTTCCTGCGTCTCTCTCCTGCCCTCCACTCCGGGCCAGCAGGCAGGCCAGACCTGCTACCCTGCACACCTCCTTCCTTTGAAGAAGCTACCACAGCCTCCATAGCCACAACACTATCTTCAACATCTCTCTCTGTTCCTGAGCGATCCCCTTCGGAGACCTCTGAGCAGCCCAGGTACAGGTGAGGACAGCACTCGTCCCCTGCTCCCACTGGAGTCAAGTGGCTGCCGTTCCTCTTCGTGCTGCAGATCTCGGCAGGCCGCCCTATGCTCTGGAATGCTAATGACCGATTTTAATTAAATCTCTCCTGGGAGCAAGTAGATACAGCTTTGATGGGATTAATTATTGCTGGGAGAAGTGTCAGCTGTTAAGTAGAACATCTCCCTCATGGGGTGGGGAGTTAGATTTGGGGGCAGTGTAGGATTTCTGTCTGAAATCGCTCCTCAAACGCTATTGTTTTGGTTTCTTTCTGCAGGAGGCGCACACACTCCTCAGGGCAGGATGGCAGGTGAGAAAAGTGTCTTGTCTCTTCTTGCACGGCTGCACAGAGACCTCAAGTTTGTCCCTGTGCAAAGGTCTCCTGGAGGGCTGAATGTGAATCTCGGCAGCCCTAAGATTTTGGCATGGTTCTCTGCAGGATGATGAGCTGCTTCCTGCAATCAATTGATCCCCATTTCTTAAGCAGAATTTGCCTTATAAGCAGATCTCTCAGCGCTTTGCAAGGAACCTTAAATATTACCCCTGTTATTTGATGGGAAAGGGGACAACCGAGTTGTCCAAATTTACCAGCACCAGAATGAAGGAAGGTCATTTATGTCCCCCTCTGGGTAAGCGAGCCTTAACAGCAGGAACATTCCTCTTCTGTGCCTCTGCCTGCTGCCTGGGTGCGGTGGGGATGAGTATGGGAAAGGGCTTTGGCTTTCTGAGGCGCTGAGCACCCTTTAGTCCCTCGAGAAGTAGCTTCCAGCGTTCTCAGAAACTCTGGTACTTTGAGGTTTTTTTTCCTTCCTGCAGTGATAGGTGGCTCAGAGCCAAGGTCAAGGTAGGACAAAAATCCCCTACTGCATAGGGATGTCTGGATTTAGAGGCTCATATCGTATAATTATCTTGCATATTTTTGCACCAGTAAAAATGACCCCATTGCCTGTGTCAGCGAGATCTGCATGAGGACCCTGTGTTTGCTGCTGACTCTGCCCTAGCTTTCCGGGACATCTTGTAAGCGTTGCAGGCACAGACTTTGAAATGCACATCAGAGACTCAGTCTTGCGATACGCGATAGCCAGAGCAGCTGCCGGACAGGCTGACGTCCTCTCTGCCTGCAGTCAGTGTTTGGTGCTTCAGAGGAAAGCACCTTCGGAAGATGAGTTTGTACCATCTTACAGACATCTCCCCTCATTCCTAGTTTTTAGTGATTTGCTGAGCTTCAGACCACATACACTGTGAAACAATCCCTTTCTGTGGTATTTCTTAGCGAAAATACCTCTGGATGCTGCATGTCGCTGAATCTTGATAAATTCCTGTCACTGGAAGGAGAGGGCCTGCTTGGTGTCGTTCTGCAGCGCCTGTTGAAGTGTCAGGGGCCTGCGAAGCACCTCGCCTCCTGCAGAATCCATTGTCTGAAATTGCTGAAAATTGGAGACAAACTCAGGCACCGATGGTGGGACCCGTTTGGCAAAATGCAGTGACTTCATCTGAGTTACTCCGAGCTCCCTTGGGACCTCATGGAGTGAGTTGCTGTAGGATGTGACTGCTGATCCAAAACTAGGTCAGGTGAATCGAAGTGGCGGTCCCTGGACCATGCAGGGAGCTTAGCATCTTGGTCAGAAGTAGATCTGTCTGTCACAGATTTGCCACAGCTACAACCACCCCACACAAGTGTGGCCACCTTTGCTATGTTTTGCCTAGTTTCTCCTTTTGTGGTGCTGGTGTCTCAGCGTGCCCTTGCTAGGGCAGCAGGGACCTCTGTATTTGTAGAGCGCTCTGTGATCCCCTGGTGAAAGCCAGTGCAAGAACAAAGTTATTAAAGCGTGAATTTACATTCCTGAGCTGAAATGAAAAAGACTTTATCCAACTTGCTCAAGAACGTGTCACACCTCTGATTATTCTCGTCTGCTGGGGAATTCCCTTGGGGTTTTTGAGATCCACCCCTGTGAGGAATTGAGGAGCGAGTTCCCTGGCACCGAGCTGGACAGGAGTGCCGCCTGCTGGCTCCGGCTCCAGCCAGGGGCAAGGACGGTGCAGCCGATGGACCCGGAGCTCGTCCCTTCCCCGAGACTGTGCCCCTGGCTTGGCCAGCGCCTGCTCCTCCTTCCTATGAGGACTCCGGAGCCAGCCCCGCTAGCACAAGCAATTACTTTAATAGCGTGAGGTATTAAATTGAAGACCATCACAAACAGCTCCTGAGATAAATCTGATGTTAACCCTGGAGCACGCTTGAGAAGCTTTGGTGCGCTGGGAGTCTCGGAAGAGGTCGGAGGCTTTGGCCCTTGTGTGGTTGATAGATAACACCGGGCTAACTCTGGACACAGGTTTTCCCTGGAGGCCAATTCTCCTCTTCCCTCCCCTACTCCATTTAACACCGCCCATCTTTTCTGCAGCACTGGCCAATTGATCCCTTTTCTCTTGTCCTCTTTTCCCACCTTGTTAGTCCTGAGCACTGCAATCTGACAGGACTGACTCTCTTGCCTGGGAGTTTTGGTTATCCAAATCCTTGATCCTGGGAGGTCTGACGGCTCCCTCTGAGCCAAAATCAACAGCTCGGACTGTGCCGGGAGCTCGGTGCCGCGAGTGGCTGGCAGCAGGCAGCCGCACGCTGGGGCAGACCAGCACAGCTCGCTCCTGGGGGAGGCTGTGGTGCAAGAGGCTGGGCTGACTCGGGACTGATTCAGGCTGACCTAAAATTGAGGACTGTGCATAACTACTGCCCAACTGAGCCTTTGGGCCTGTCTCTCTTTGGTTTCCAGGTCACACGAGGAGGTGCGGGTTGAAGAGGAGCTTCAGCAGATCAGTGTTGAGCTGGAGCCCAAGTGTGACGTTGAGATTGTACCTCCTGAAGAAGATGACAAAGAGTGAGTGTTTTGGAACGTTGGGCAGCTTTGCAGAGCTCTACCCGGTGTCATTTCGTCTGTGGCAGCTTGTGCTGGAGGCTGACTTTGCAGGGCACCAGCTTTCCTGGACAGAGAGGGACAGTTCAGTGAAGCTGAGCGCTGTTACTTCTGCCCTGACCTGATCTTTCTGGATGTGACAGCGGAGCATCTTCAGCTCCTCTGTAACAAATCATACACTCTTGCTTGCTCCTTTTCTGATCGCAGTGACTAGACTCTCGTTTCTCCCCCACTCCAGAGAGGCGGCTTCTTCAGCCTGTGCCATTGTAACGTCCACAGCTACGATAGAGGTGGAGACAGCCAGCCAGGCCTCCGAACCAGCCAGCCAGGCCTCGGATGAAGATGACGTGCCAGTCACAGACATATACTTTGTAAGATACCTTCTCCGCCTGGCCCGGGAGGGGTGTGATGGGAAAGGTTGGACGAGGCTGTAAAGTCTCGGTTTCAGGCAGTCGGGTGCAGGGCAGTGTCTTCCCCATGCGGTCTTTGCGTTGAGCTTAGATCTTAACGCTGGATGGGTTTTTGAGTGCAGGGAACTGGATTAACCCTTGGAGAACTCAAAACAGCATTTAGTGGTGCTAAAATGGGTGGCACTGCCGCTGTGGATGTAGCTGTAGGTGTGCTGCTGTACTTCCAGGCTGAAGGGCTTATCTAGGCCAGCGTGTTCACTCCGGGACGAGCCAAGGTGAATGTAGGTGCAACTGAGAGGCTCTTCCTTCCTCAGCCAGAGAGCCCGGCTGCTTTCGTGACCACAAACGTGCCGCAGTGGCCTAGAGCCAGAAGGGGGGAGGTGGTTGCAGTGGGGCTGACCTTGGGCTCTGGTGAACTCTGGCTTTTCCTTTCCCTGCAGGCAGATGCATTAGGTGATGCAGTGAAAATCTAGCGCTGAGACAGGGAGTAAGTGAGGTGGTTGCTGGTTGGCAGCGGAGTGCCGTGGAGCCGGGCGCTGTGTTCCTCAGTCAGCTCTCGCAATGTCTGAGCAGCTTCTGCAGACCAGAGAAGAGTTTTTAGCAACATGTACCTGCCCCGTGGATTCCCAGAGCAGAGCCGAGGGTCTGACCCGTGAGAGCTCTCCCCCATGCCTGGGCACTGGAATTTTCTCATTAAAAGATGTGCCCAGCTCCTCCCTGCTCCGACTCGTTGCTGTGGGTTATGTGGCGATGGAGATGAGCTGAGCCCTTGTGATGAGCTCCTTCAGGCTAACCTAAAAATGGCAACGTTTGCCTTTCCCTGTGCTTGCGTGACTCTGCTGCAGAGCTGCTCACTCGTTGCCGAGTCATTCCGAGGCTTGTGGGAGCTGTGGAAGGAATCAGCTCCATTTTAAAAGCTTGTCTGTTTGGGTTTTTATGCATGCTGTTCAAAATGCAAACAGCTCCCTCTAACACTGGCTGCTCTTTCTTTGCCTGTGGATGGCAGCTGCGTGCAAGCTGCCTGCAGAAACCGCCTGCTCCACCGGCAAGTGTCTTCTGGCAACGGTCAGCTCCTCTTCCTCCCTGTCCTTGCGCATATGGAATCCCCCCAGCTTGAGGGGCACCTCTCTATCCGGAGGAAACCATCTGTGTGCAGCGTGTGCTCACAGAGAGCGTGACTGACTGCTCATCAGCATTTCATACTTCATCTAAGTCCTTGAGTTTTGCATTAAATGTGTGTCGTGTGCTGTGGAGTGTTTCTCACTGCTGGGATGAAGGGAAAAGCTGATTTGGGTTCCCACGGGCACTCTCCTTGGAAAACCACTTAAGCTGGAGCTCAAGTGAGGCTGCACCAGAGCGCAGCGGGGCTTGGACCTGTGCTCCGGGGGCGATGGTCAGTGAAGGGATGCTGTGTGCAGAGGATGAGTTGTCAAGTCCCAGGGGACTGTGATCTGATATTTGGAAGTCTGCTCCTGAAAGGAGAGCACTTTATCCTCCTGTTCGCCCACAGGGGAATAAAGTGCAGAGATTGTGGCAGGGCATGGGCACTGCTCTTCCCACGCACGGCTTTCCTGCCCGCTGATCCGTTCAGGCCTGGAGTTGCCCAACCCCTTGTTTTTTTGCTTTCTCTTTCATCCTCTCTTTCACATCATCCTTTTTTTCCTCTGTTTCCTTTCTCATTTCACTTGCCCTGGGGCCATCCAGTTCACAGATGGGAGGTACTGGATTTACTCTCCCCACCAGCGCAGACTCCGAACCACCTCGCTTTCCTCTGGGATTGTAAGTGAACATGCTAGCGCGTAGGGGAGCAGAGCCGCAGCTTTGAAACACTGGGGCCAGCACTCCATTTCCCTTGGATGCTGTGGCTCTGTATTGTGTGGCCATTAGAAGCCAGGCCAGCAGAAACCGGGGAAGCGTATTGAAATCACACAAATAGATGTCCCTGTAGGATCTTGCAGAAGCACGTGCTCTGCCCTGCTTTTCGGCAGGCTGGTGACACAGCTCCTGCCGTGGGATGGGCTGCAGTGTCACCCAGCCCTTGGACAAACTTGCAAGCACCAGACCTGGCCAGAGAGGCACCTGAGCCTTTGTAGGTAATGTTGGGCTCGGCTCCCTTGGCCCAGGAAGCCAGACAGGGTTCTAAAGAGACCATGAAGATGTTTCGAAGCTGCTAAAAATCCAGTTGCAAATACAACCTTTTAGGCTTGGGGCTGGTCATCTTTCTGGTGGCCGGGATGGTGAGTAGCTCATAAAGCCAAATGAGTTAGGAGTTGCTGGGTTAGGTATGGTTTCTGCTCTCCAGCCCTTCTCAACATCACCGATGCGCTGCCTCCTCACTGCAGGTTTTCTGTGGCGGTGAGGGTTTTCCCTTCCTTTCTGAACGATGCAGGGAGGCAGTTGAGCATTTAGGGGCTGAATCCAGAGCTCAGACTGCCCTGGGTTTTAGTATTTAGTATATATTAGTAGTTATATATATAATTATAATATTATTTATTATATATTAGTAGCTTGAGCTTTGGGAGAGCTGCTGTCCTCGGAGGGTAACGGCAGTGCTGTCAGAGCCCTGGCACAAGCATTTGCATAGCGTGGTCCTCCCAGCACCTGCCTCGTTGGTACCAGGCAGGGGAGCAGTGGAGAGGGCATCGGGCAGGGTGCGTGGGGAAGCAGGGGCAGTAACGTGCTTGGCTGATGGCACGAGGAAAGTGCTGCACCTACGTGGGCAACCGGGCAACCCCTCCCAGCAGCTCCTCCTGCCCCCTCGCCTGGGTTTGGCTGCCCCAGCACCGGGAGGGTTAAGCCCACGCACCGGATGCTCCTTTATCTCCCCGCTGGGTTTGCAGCTCCCTGCATGCCTCTGAGCTCCTAAAAGGCTCTGAAAGAGGCTGGCTGGAGCGTGCGGTTCAGTCAGGATGGATGAAAAACAGGATGTGGGGCAGGCTTTTTGCAGTGTTGAGCTTTGCTGCGCCTCCAGCGGAGCCCTGTAAGAAGCTCCAGGCAAGGGTTTCTCTTCCTTCCTTCCTCCCAGCGGTCTCTGCTAAGGTAGCTGCAATTATTGATGGGGTTCAGCATGTGGAGCCCAGTGCTTCAAAGCTCCTCTGGCTTCTTGTAGTTTCTCGTACATCGTAGACTGTTACACTTGGTTCTGGGGCTGGGAACCCCCCAGGCTTCTTCCAAGTACCCAGTTCCATTTCTCTTCCTTTGCAAACCCCGGCCTGAGTCAAAGGGGGCAGTTTCCTCTCTCTGGGAGCACCTCTGGAGCCAAAAGAGCCCGTTTGCAGTGGAAGTGGGTCCCCCCTGGGAACACTGGAAGCAGACACCAGCCCTTGAATCTGCCTGGGCTTCTCTGTGCTGTGTCGGCAGCAGAAGCTGTTCTGTCACGCCGATGCGCAGTGCTGTGATAACCGGCTCCCTTGACGCGCGTCCCCTTCCCCCTCGTTCTTTCCAAGATCCAGTTGTGTTTTGCCTCCTTTTTGTTGTACTTGTTCCCATCACCCCACTGTCTCCAAGACTCTCAGCGATAACTGTTTCCCTTTCTGTGGCCACCATCCACCATGGTCTAACCCAGCCATCTGCTGCCTTGCTTGGCCTGCAGGGAAGGGGGAAGGCACAGCAAACCAGGTCAGGTTTCACTGTAAAAGCCCTCCTGGCCACCAGAGATCCCAGCCTGTAGCATGCAGAGGGCTCAGGAAACGGGGGTTGAGAGCTGGGAGTGCGTAGCAGGAACCGAGAGCTCTGTCACTGCCCTTAGGTAAGTCACTTCCCACGATTCTCAGTTTCTCTGGAGCCAGGGTGATGCTATGGCAGGGAGCTGAGGTTTCCCTGGCATCTCAAAAGCTCTCAAAATCTGTCCCTGCAAGAGGAGAGGTTGTGCCGTTCTCACTTGCAGCTGGAGCAGGGTCCAGCGGCAGCCGCTGGCGGGCTGTCCCGTGTCCCAGCTGGTAGGGAGCAGGTATGTACTGAGGATGAGGAAGGCTCCCCTGCGGAGAGCTGGCACTGAGCTCAGTTCTCTCCCTCCAGGTGGACAGCTGTTCTTACTGTATTGTTTCCTACTCTTTTTATTTTCTCCTTTTATTTTTTCCTCTTCTCTCCTTCGCTCCCCGCTCTGCTGCTGCTCTCCTTGCATTCTCCCCGCCGTCTCTGGCCACTCTGGCAGCCGACAGACGAGAGGAGTTGGGTTTACTCCCCGCTCCACTATAGCGCTCAACTCCACTCTGTCTCCGATGAGGAGAGCGATACAGTAAGTGTACGAGAAACGTGTGCCGGGTGCCCGGTGGGTTGAGGTCGGAGCTTGCGCTCCCCCCGCAAGGTCGGCTTGCAGAGGGAGCCGCTGTGGCCTCTGCACAGCATGGGGCTCTTGCATGGCTGCGGCAGAGCCCTGCTGCATCTCGGATCAGCTCTGTGGCAGCAGGCGAGATCTCCTGCGCTGGCAGAGACCCGGTCTGCTCAGCAAGGGTTGTGGCTTGTTCCGAATCGTTTGGTGCAGTGAAAGCTTTGGGGAGCTGAAGTTCTCCGGTCGTGGTGTCGTTACTGGAGGACGCGTAACAAACAGCCTTCTCTCTTCACACTCGGCTTGATTCCGGGGAGTTGGCTGGGCTCAGACCATGCTGAACGCGGCGGGGCTGCTTGGGTGTTGACTCTCTTTTCTCTGCCTCTTGCAGTAATCTCTATGCAGACACAGAAGCCCCAGAGAGCAGCGATTCCCTCTGCAGGTCGATGTGTTCCCTTTTCGTTGATGCAGCCGTTCCAGTGGGATGGGGAAGAGCTTGCTGACACCAGTATTGCTGCACTGCAGGATCCCGGGCACTGCATTTCAGAACGGAGCAAAACTATAACCGTGTATTTCTACTTATCCCAGACGTGGGCAGCAAAGAAACCACCCACTCACCCGCAGCTCCCAACGGAGACATCCAGCTGGGTGTAGAGAATCCTGGGTAGTAACACAGTGTTTTCCAGACGTGCACTACCGTAGCTACCTATCCATGTGTGATACTGTGAACCTTTTTAATTTTTTAATCATGTATTTATTTCTTTTATCTTTGCACAGAGACAGCACAAATGTGCTTTTTTTAAACGTTTAGTTTACTGCACTTTTTTTTTGTTGTTGTTGTCATATATTTGTGCATCAGAAAGGAGTGTGAGACCTCACTGGAGAATTGGTAGGAGCACGTTGCTGGGGAGGGCAGGGACCGGAGTGGCTTCGTTTGAGGCAGCGGCGTGGTCTAACCAACTGATGGAGTCAGGAGGTTTAAGGCTGTCCAGACTCTGCCACGGTTTTGCCGAGTGACCTAAGGCAAGTCACTTAACCACTCTGTGCCTCGGTTTCCCCCGTGCTAATGGGTGTACAGTACCCACTTCCGTTAAAGCACTTAAACCCTGGGATGAAAGGTGCTATGTAAATGCAATGTATTAAAGGCCATTGAATAGAATTGCTCCCATGTTACAGTAGTCCAAAGTAGCCATGCCAATTTACTTGGATTCAAAAATCGCTAGTGACTTTTCTCGATCTGTAACACTGTGCGGGGGAAGCAAACGATTCCTGGCAACAGTGATGTGGTCACCTCTGCTCTCCTCCGGACATCGCGATGGGTTCTGCCTTCACCACGTGCTGCACTGCTGCGTCACCCCGTCCTTCCGTGCTTGGAGTCCACGCTTCGTCTTACCGGCTGCCGCACCGCCACCTGCTCCGGACACACGGGCACGGACAGATGAGAACTGTGCACCTCCAGGGACCAGCCGCGCTGGAGTGCGAGTTCCCCGGTCTGCCCGGCCCCAGGTGTGGCTTGTCCGGACACTGCATCCTACTGGAGCCACTTAGCACCTCGCATGCTCATGGGTGTATCCGACCGCCCGGTCCTCGGGGGTCACGAACATTGGGTTCACACGTATCCTCCATACCTCAGGGCAGTCAGGGAGGCACGTGCACGTCCGCACACACTGGAGGCAGAAACAGAAGCCTGGCTCTGCCACCGAATTGTGCCAGGCGGTGTTGTGCTCACGGACTCTGTTGGACAAAAAGCTGGGTGACTGGGATGTTGCCTGTGGTAACATCCACGATTGGAAATCGCTGCTTCGGATGTCTGAGTTTGCTTTTTGAGGGCTGCAGGCTTTAGGCGAGAGGATTTGGTGTCGCGGGGTAGTGTTCAGACTAGGCTCATCCATCTGTCAGCAGGACCCACACCATGGCATTGTCCTGAACCCCAGCAATCCCATCCTCATCTCCCAGAGAGAAGAAAGGAAATCCTTTAGACCAGAGGGAGCCAGGTCTTATTCACGGGCTTTATGAGCCTCACTTGAGAAAGAGGGTTCAAATCTCTTTATTCTAATTACAATCTTCAGGCTGTCCTTGGGATTCCTTGTAGGGAAGCGGGACCCTTCTCTTGGGGCTCAGTCCCCCCCAGTCTGTCTTCACAGCAGCACTCGGGCCGGGTTAATCCAGGTCCCAGAAGGTAACTGGGCTGGTTACCTCTGCAATGTGCTGAACTTGGTGAGGATCCTCATGAATTGACGTTTTCTTGCCTACAAGTACAGGACCCAGACTTCGCCTTGCCCGCAGATGCTGAAGGCTGTAAGGTGTGCTTCTCTCGAGAGCACAGGCTGGGGATCTTGCAAGCTGCTGCCATCAGATGTATCCATGTATTTACCAAAAAATCTATCAAAAGTCTTTCAAGAAACTCTTCCCTTGTCAGCTCATTTGCCCAGCTGGTAGCATTGCTCCATGACCGCCCCTGCAGTAGGCTGGGAAACGGCTCCTAACCCACCCCATCTGCTTGTGCCAGTCCCGCCCGGGCTCCGCAGGGGTGCTACGGGGGGCTCGGCGGTTTGGCGGAGGGCAGACGGGAGGAATGCCATCCCTACGGACTAACCTGCCTCTGGGCTGAAAGCAAGAGGCTTCAAAATGCTAAAAATTCAGCCTTTGTTTTTCTCCTCCAGAAGCGGGATGCCATGTGTAGAGAGGCCAGAGGGAGGCACGTCCCTTCTGCGTCTTCAGATGTTGCTCTTGGGTGCTGCGCTGGAGGAACGTAGCTCTGGGGGGGGGCTCGGGGGGTCGGGCTCAGGACCACCTCGTCCGTGGGCTGGGGGGTTTAGCCTCGTCGGGACTTTCCAGCCAACTGAAATCGAGCATCTTGTTTAAGATGGTTTAAGCATCATTGATGGAGACTTTATTCCTTCTCCTCCTTTTGGGGGTGTCTAAAGCTGCTTAGCCTCTGTGCAGGGAGCATCTGAGCCCCACCTTCCTGGAGAATCTCCGTGAATGAACTTTGCAAGCTGGAGCTGCGCTTGGTCCCAAGAGATGGGGGGAAACCCAGACCTTTTGCAGCATGTTCATTCCAAGCATCGTCTTTCCTCAAGCAGTCGGGCTTTTTGAGACAATCCTTGTGCAGTTCTGTAGTGCTGAGCCCTTTGGCGCGAGCGGGTCTGGACAGGGAGGGTTGGTCCTGCGAGACGACGTGCAAAGGGCTTAGAGCAGCTTTGTCAACGTGAGGGGACAGGAGGAACCTTTGGCGAGGTGCTGATCTGAAATGGAAACGGCCCCTTTCCAGGCTCTCGCACGCTCCCTGCCGTGTCACCCGCTGTCCAGTTAGCTGGGCGCTGGAGAACCGCTCAGCCTCCGCTTCCCGTGGGGGCTGAAAGGACCTTGGAGTTTAACGTTCGCTCTTAGCCCGCCTCTGCACTGCGCTGCAGCGCGAGAGCGTCGGGGAGCTCTGGAGCACTTCCCAAGCGCTGTCACTGCCGCCTTTGCCGGACGTGCGGAGTCGGAGGGGGGCAGGACGAGGTCTTGCCCACAGGAAAGAGCATCAGCCCTTTTTTGGGGAAGAGAACCCGTCCTTGGTCCGAATGTCCCTCCAGCTGTCCTTCCAGCTCATCCGGGACCCGAGTTGCCTCTGTTTTCTCTGTCAGGGCTCTCTGGTGACCCAGCAGCTCGCTGGCGGGTGCTGTCCCTGCTGTAACCCCCCTGCTCTCTCCATCGTTAAAAAGAGGCACCGTGTTTCTTCTGATCTTCCCAGATTTGAGCAGAGCAGCCCTGCCAGACGGCCGGTTCCCGCATAGCTCTGTTTGCCACCGCTCTCCTTCATCCCCATCGTCCCAGCTGGGACCCTCAGCTCTGCCGACATGCCCTGCGCATTGCCTGGTGCTGAGGCCGCCGGTGAGCTTTCGGCTCGGGCTCTTGCCAAACTGCAGGTGGCTGCTGCCTGCCAGGGATGGATTTGGTGAGAGAAAACTGGCGTCTCTCTCTCTATGCCTGCCGTCAAGCTCCTGGAAAGGCTCTGCCCTTTGCAGGCAGGCGTAGGGCAGAGGTGTGGGGCAAACCAAGGAGCCGGTGGAGGGAGGCTCGGCCACGAGTGCCCAAATCGCAGTTTGGGAAGTTTTTTAGCAAAGCCGGAGCGCTCGAAGGTCTCAGGACAGGGCTGGCACAGGCACAGCAGCGTTTGCATGGGCTCCATCGCCCCGGGTCCTCACTGGGCTCCCGAAGCACGGCCTGGCCCGGCGTTCCCCCTCCTCTCGTTCCCAGCCATGTCCTGCTCCAGCTCTTTCTGAAAAGGAGAAGGCGAAAGCCACGGCTCAGGCGTACCGGATCATGTCTGATTTTTCTTTCTGTTGATGTCTACATTAGACCCAAGGATGTTCTATTGGATGTTCATATTCCCATTTTCCGTGTCCGCTCTGTGCGTGCACCATGTAACGAATGTATGTAAGTAGGGGGGCGCGGGGGGCTGGCGGCCCAAATGTGATGCCAACCCGTGGGTGTTGTCATGTTTCTCTTCTTTTCTTTTGGGGGGGGGGGGGGGGGGTTAAGTCAGGAGCGCTTTTTTTCTTTTTCTTGGTTGTTTTGAGGGTTTTTTCCCCCCTCCCTCTTCGGGGGGACCTTTTTTTCCAGAGAACTGTAAATTGATGCTATCTGTCCTCGGCTCTGTGATAAAGCATTCTGTAGTCTGTGCTGTGCTCACTCCGGACGGCTCTGCCTCCTCCATCCTGCGCTCGCGGCCGGGCCTCGCCTCCTTTTTGGGGATAAAAAGGAAGAAAAAAAGGGGGAAGAAAAAAAAAAAAAAAAGGGGACGGGAGGAGGGGGCGGGCGCGGGGCGGCCGAGCTCCGCCTCCGCCGGGGCCTCGCCGCGGAGCTGCCC
This sequence comes from Platalea leucorodia, assembly GCF_965183815.1. Classification (NCBI taxonomy): domain Eukaryota; kingdom Metazoa; phylum Chordata; class Aves; order Pelecaniformes; family Threskiornithidae; genus Platalea; species Platalea leucorodia. The sequence continues at coordinate 6,143,557 of NC_138843.1, read as the reverse complement.
CGCCGGCGCCGGGCTGGGGCTCGGGGCGGCCCTGCGCTGCCGGAGGCCCCCGGGGCGGAGCCGCAGCCGCAGCCGGGGCCCATGGGCTCGGGGTCGCGCAGCCCGGCCCGGCGGCGGCGGTCGCGCTCGCCGCGGCGGGAGCGGGGCCGGGAGCGCTCCGGGAGCCGGGAGAGGCGGCGGCGGCGCAGCCGGAGCCGGAGCCGGAGCCGGAGCCGGAGCCGGAGCCGGAGCCGGAGCGGGGGACGCCGCCGGGAGCCGAGCTCGGGGTGAGCGGGGGCCGGGCCCGCAGCGGCTGGGCCTCGCCTGAGGGGGGACCGGGCCCGGTGGAGCGGGGAGCCGGGCCTCGGGGTGCCGGCGCCCGGGGGGAGGCCGGCCCCGGGGAGGCCGCGGGCTCGGGCGGGCCGGACCAGGCCCCGGTGCCCGGCTGAGGCGAAGGCGCCGGGGAGAGGCCGCGGCGGGGCCGGGCCGGGCCGGGCGCCTTCCCGGGGCCGTGCGAGGGCCGCTCCGGTGCCGGGGCCCGCCGCGTCCCCTCGGCCGGGGGCGGGAGGCCCCGCCGGGCCCGGGCTGTGCCGCGGGGCGGCCCGGGCTGAGGGGCGGTTTGAAAAGCGCGGGCCGTGAGAGAGACCCGGCCCGACCGGGGCTTTGCTGGGGCACGGGGGAGCAGGCACCGCCGTGGAAGCGCGTCTGGGCCTTCCCGGCCCCGCTGGTAGCTCTGGCTGCGGCTTGGGTCGGTCCTCGCTCCGCTGGGGCGCCCGTTGTCCGACACGGAGCCAGCGACCGTCTCCCAGCTGAAACACGGCTTTTCCCCCACTCCAGCTCCGACTCTGGCGATGAGAGACAGAAATGGAAGAAGAAGAAAAGCAAAAGCAGGGACCAGCACCGTAAAAGCCAGAAGAAACACCGCTCGCGGTCCCGGGGTCGCTCCTCGAGCTCGGAGCGTGAGCGAGACAAGAGGAGAGCCCGGAGCAGAGAGCGGCGGAGCAAGAGAGATGGCTCCAAGTCTTCTGTGTCCTCCGTCAGCTCTCCCTCCCCGCCACGCTCCCGGGGCAGGGAGGAGACGGGGCAGCAGCTGAGCCTCCAGGAGCGCTTGAGGCTGAAGGAGGAGAAGAAGAAGCAAGCTGCACTGATGAAAGCCTTGGAGACGCCCGAGGAGAAACGGGCTCGCCGGCTGGCCAAGAAGGAGGCCAAGGAGAGGAAGAAGCGGGAGAAGATGGGGTGGGGAGAGGAGTACATGGGTTACACCAACACCGACAATCCCTTTGGGGACAACAACCTGCTGGGCACCTTCATCTGGAGCAAGGTGAGCTCTCCTCCGCGCCGGCGGGTTGTAGGAGGCTGCTCAAAGGAGATCGTGCCCCTGCGGCCACCGCAGGATGGGACAGAGGAGCAGCGGGGCATCAGGGGGGACCTTTGCTTGAGGTGGGAACCTCTGTAACAGTAAAAGCAGCCGCACGAGAGCAAAGCGCTGGGTGTTTCTGACGAGCTCAGTGGGGTTTTATCCCCTTTCTCCTGAAGACCAAGGTCTGTGGCCAGGGGTGTGGGACGAGGAGGTGGGTCAGGGTGCAGGAGAGGGACCCGGACCTGCTGGGAGCTGCATGCTGAGCGCTGGGCGGTGTTTACCAGTGTGTTAGTGGTTCCCAGGTCAGGTGGCCTCCCTGGGCTGAGGCTGGGTTTTGCTGAGGGGCTTCAGGAGTAGGGTTTGAGGGATTTGGGGACCTTCAAGAGGATCGGAGCTCGCTGGAGCAGTGGAAGCGGGTGGATGTGGTGGCATTTGCTGGTCGGTGAGGGGCTGTAGAGGTTTCAGGGCTTCCCTTGGCCACTCTGTTTCAGGCGCTGGAAAAGAAAGGGATCAGCCACCTGGATGAGAAGGACCTGAAGGAGAGGAACAAGCGAATCCAGGAGGACAATCGCCTGGAGCTGCAGAAGGTGGGATCAGATGTTCCCTCCCTCCCACCGTCTGACAGAGAACCCTGTGGAGAGCCCAGTTCTCCCAGTTGCTCACCTGGAAGTCCCCTTGTTCTTCTCGCTGGGGGTGTCCATGGGCTGTAGGATCGGGGGGGGCACAGCATACTGATTCTGCTGTTCTGGGGGGAGAAGATTCTTGGGGTTGAGTCCAGCTCAGGGGGAACTGAGGAGGACAAGTGCCAGGTCACGACACTGAGGCACTCGGTTGTGCCTGTGTCTCCTGTCCTCCAAAGGGCTGGCAGTGAGCAGCAAGCATCCCGGCCCCGCTGGCCCGTGCTGGCTTTTCTTCCACATGGCTCCTGGCTCCCCGGGGAGCCTCAGGCCGATCGCAGGAGCTGCAGCAGCTCAGTGAGCGGGATTACGGCTGCGTCCTCAAACGGGTGTCCTCCGTGGGTGCCCCATCCACAGCGGCCTCACGTCTCCCTCTGCCCCGAGCAGGTGAAGCAGCTGCGCCTGGAGCGGGAGCGGGAGAAGGCGATGCGTGAGCAGGAGCTGGAGATGCTGCAGCGGGAGAAAGAAGCAGAGCACTTCAAAACCTGGGAGGAGCAGGAAGATAACTTCCACCTGCAGCAGGCCAAGCTGCGGTAGGTGTGGGGCTTTGTGGGGACAGGCCCACCAGGGAGCAGAGGACGGCAGGCATCGCTCGCTGTCCCTCTCCTCTCGCCCAGGTCTAAGATCCGGATTCGGGATGGGAGGGCAAAACCCATTGACCTTCTGGCCAAGTACATCAGCGCGGAGGATGACGACCTGGCCGTGGAGATGCATGAGCCCTACACCTTCCTGAACGGCCTGACCGTCTCCGACATGGAGGATCTGGTGGAGGACATCCAGGTGCCGGCTCTGCCGCCCCCGTGCCAGGGCTGGCTGAGGGGCAGCAGCTCAGGGCTTCCCCCCCTCAGCTCTGCTTCCCTGCCCATGGTGCGGAGCAGGTGCCTGATGTCCTGCTTGTCTCCTGCCTGCAGGTTTACATGGAGCTGGAGCAAGGGAAGAACGTGGACTTCTGGAGGGACATGACCATCATCACGGAGGATGAGATAGCCAAGCTCCGCAAACTGGAGGCGTCTGGGAAAGGAGGACCGGGTAAGCGGGAGGGCAGAGCCTGGCGTGGGTGTTGAGGGGAGCAGGGGTGGTGGGTAAAACAGGGCGTAGGGTCTGCCGCGTGCGCTCAGGCTCAGAGGGGTTCTCTGGGATCTGCTGCATGGAGGCTGTAGATTTGGCAGCCATCCCCTGCTGGGGTCCATCCCTCCGCTGTCGGGTGCGCCCCAGGAGGGCCTGGGTGAAGGCAGGCGGAGTGCTCGGAGACTGACTGACCGCCGTTGTCTGTCTGTCCAGGGGAACGTCGGGATGGCGTCAACGCTTCCGTCAGCTCAGACGTGCAGTCCGTGTTCAAGGGCAAGACGTACAACCAGCTGCAAGTGCTCTACCAGGGCATCGAGAGCAAGATCCGGGCAGGAGGACCCAACCTTGACATTGGGTACTGGGAGAGCCTGCTGCAGCAGCTGAAGGCTTACATGGCTCGGGCCAGGTGAGAGCAGGGACTGTCCCCTGGGCCGGGCTGCGGAAAGGGGCAGCGCAGACTGCGCCGCGAGCAGAGCTGGGGAGGCACAAACCCGAAGTTGTTGGTGGAGGGATTTTATCCCTTTTCCGAGATGGTTGGTTCTCCCAAGAGGGGAGAAGGGCTGGACACTCAGTCCTTTCTCCAGCAGCAATGTTTGCGAGAGGGAACCAAACTGGAATGTTACAGCCCATAACTGTACAAAACCCAGCAGATTTCTACCCAATGCGGTGGGTGTCACAGCTCTGGGCAGTGTGGGCATGAGGTGGTTCCGCTGGGTGGGACCCGACGGCTCATCTCCTCTTCACAGGCTGCGAGAGCGGCACCAGGACGTGCTGCGCCAGAAGCTGTACAAGTTGAAGCAGGAGCAGGGTGTGGAGAGCGAACCGCTCTTCCCCATCATCAAGCGGGAGCCGGCCTCCCCCAGCGACAGGTACGCAGCCTTCCCTTGGGGAGCGCAGCCATCCCGGCCTCTCCTATGGGGCACCCGGGACAGAAAACGCATCCTCGTGCTCCCGTCCTTCCGTAGACAGACCTCAGGTGAGCAGAGAGCAAGGGTACCATCCCCGTCCCAGTTCTCTCTTCTCCCTTCCTTGCAGGCTGGATCCAGAGGAGAGCATTGTGGTACAGCCAGGGCCGTCCTCGGAGCCGGAGGCCGAGCAGGACGCAGAGACCAAAGGAGAGGCAGAGGGGGAAGCCGTGCTGATGGAGGAGGACCTGATCCAGCAGAGCCTGGACGACTACGACGCGGGGAAGTACAGCCCCCGGCTGCTGGGCACCAACGAGCTGCCCTTCGACGCTCACGTGCTGGAGGCCGAGGAGGATACGCATCGGCTGCTGCTTCTGCGTCAGCAGCTCCAGGTCACAGGTAGGAGCCCCGCGGGCCAGCCCTGTGCCCGCCGGCCTCGCAGCCTGCCTGGCACGGAGGGCGTGCGTGTGCTTCGGGGTGCAGGGCTGGAGGGGGACACTGCCCTCGGAAAAGGAGTGAGTAAGAGCTGGATCTGGAGCGGGGATCCAGAGCTGGCCTGGCAGAGGGATGCCCCCGGCAGCCAAGCGCGCTGCGGCCCGGATGAGAGCAGGGAGGTGGAGCTCAGACCACTGGCGTTCCCTGCGGATACAGGCATTGCGTCTTTCCCCTCTCCCAGCCACACCACCAAGCTGTTTGGGCTGCGGACAAGTGGGAAGGGTGTTTTGGATGAGTTTCCCAGCACAGCTCAGCCCCGGTGCCCACCTGGAGCCCACAGACAGCGTGCGCATCTCCGCGTCCAGCTCCGCATCCCCTGCCCAGCATCTGCTGCTCCTTCCCTCTGCGCGCCCGGGAGCAGCGTCCCCACAGCCCCGGCCTGGCTGCCACTGATGTCCCCTCTCCTCCCTACAGGTGATGCCACCGAGAGCGCCGATGACATCTTCTTCCGTAAGGCCAAGGAGGGCATGGGCGCGGACGAGGCGCAGTTCAGCGTGGAAATGCCCCTCACGGGCAAGGCTTATCTCTGGGCTGACAAGTACCGGCCCCGCAAGCCCCGCTTCTTCAACCGGGTGCACACGGGCTTCGAGTGGAACAAGTACAACCAGACCCACTACGACTTCGACAACCCTCCGCCCAAGATCGTGCAGGGCTACAAGTTCAACATCTTCTACCCCGACCTCATCGACAAGCGCTCGACGCCCGAGTACTTCCTGGAGGCCTGCCAGGACAACAAGGACTTTGCCATCCTGCGCTTCCACGCTGGGCCGCCCTACGAGGACATCGCCTTCAAGATTGTCAACCGGGAATGGGAGTATTCCCACCGCCACGGCTTCCGCTGCCAGTTTGCCAACGGGATCTTCCAGCTCTGGTTCCACTTCAAGCGTTATCGTTACCGCAGATGAGGGGCTGCTCAGCTCCCCTCCGGACCCCTGGCGCAGGGGGGTGGGCAGGGGGGGTTCGTCCCCTGTCACAGGCGCTGTCCCAGGGATGTCCCCGAGGCCTGGCCCAGCACAGGGCCTGTTCCTGAGGGTTTTCCCTGTCCTTGCTTTTATCCTGAGGGACCTGAGACTTTGGTACAAATAAATAGGGGTTGTTTAAGACGTGGCATCCTGTGCGTGGGCACCCTGCTCCTGCATGGCGTCACCAGCCAGTACCGCACTGGGCCAGCACTGGGAGCTCCCCTGCTCCTTTGGGGGCTGGGTGGTGGGGGGGTGTCCTCACCCCCACACCTCGGGGGGTCTGTCACCCCATCCCCGCCTGCCCTCAGCCCCGTGTGCTCCCATTGCCCGCTCCAGCCCCACGCCCTCCCCTTGCCTGCGCCGGTCGTCTGCAGCACGCTCCCAGCACTGGTGCCAGACCCGTCCAGCCCAGAGGCTCCCCAGCTGGAGCTGCGGTGCCCTTTGCTCCGCCTGCCTCAGTGGTCCTGCTGCCGCCGACCTCCCCGGGCCCATCGCCCTCCCGGCCAGTCCCATTTCTGGCACGTTCCCCGCGGGATCCAGCTTCCCCAGCCTGGGAGCGCCACCACCTCCCTCGACCCTGGCTGCAGGATGAAAGGGTTCAATGGCTGCCAGGCGTCTGCTTCTGGCAGGGAGGAGGAGAGGGGTGTTAGATGAGATATCTCCTTACAGGGAAAAATCCCATTTCCATGGCCTGCAATCCCTCCCACCCTGTGCCTGAGCGGCTCTCGCTGCCCTGGGCCAGTGCTGGCTGTGCTCCCCAGACCCCCATCGCTGAGGTGGGGGTCCCCAAGGGCCCTGAGCAACGCTCAGCAGGCATCGGGCACCGTGGGGAGCGCTTCAGGGCTGAGCTCGGTCTTGCTGGCGTCGGTCCCCCCACCCCACATGGCCCCGTCCCCTCCAGGGCCCGCACCCTCGGGGTGTCCCCGCTCTGTGCTGAAGCAGGCAGCATGGGAGGCCGGTGCGTGCGTAACGCCCGGTAGCGCAGCCTCCAGGAAACCTCTGTCCTGGCCGTGAGCTATTGCAGCACGGTTGTTTCCTCCCCACGGGCCTCGCTGCATCCTGCCGCCCCGGTCCAGCCCCACGGCGGAGGGGCTCAGGGGCTGCCCAGGTCCCCCAGCACCGGGGCAGAGCTGGCCCTGCTGTGTGGGGGCTCCCTGGCCTCGGGGGCTGCCCCATGGCTGTCGTTTTCCCCCATAGCTCAGGAGGGTCGCCCTGTCCTGCGGCTCTCAGCACCGCCGGCAGGATCCGGCCCTGCAAGCACCGTGGGAGCTCACGCTCAGGAGGCTCCCACGCCTGCCACAGCCGCCCACACGTGCCGCGGCGCAGCCTGCCTGGGAATGGGGCTGGGGGAGACCCCAACCGCCTCTGCCGCGCAGGCGGGTGCCCCCTCCCCGTCCTGCCGGACGTCCCCGGGCTGGCGGCTGTGCCGGGACGCGTCCCCCGGCCTCTCCTTCCTGTGCGTTATTTAAAGCTGTGAGTGGCTGCTTGGCGCAGGGGGGTTTTGGGGCCGGAGCTCAGCGCAGGAAGCGTGTGCAGGCCCGGCCAGGGACGGCTTTGGAGGAAAAAGGAAAAAAAAAAAAAACCAAACCCCAAAGTCAGCTCAACTGCCTGGCGGAGCCCCACGCCCACAGCCCCTCTCCCTCCTGGGTGCACAGGGAGGGGGGGACTCCCCCCAAAACCTCCCACTGTCCCCAGCCTGGGCAGGGTCTGTGTCCTTTCCCCGGTGCTGCCTTTTCCCCGCACCCTTGACTTCGGTCCCTGGACGGAGCCACCGACCAGGCACAAGAGCCCGAACCCCGGGAGCTGCTGCAGCCGGGCACCCGCCGTGGCTGGTTCAGGGGCTGGATCCAGCTGAAGCCCAGGATGGTTTTTTCCCAGCCCTGGGTGCTCTCAGTGCCCTGCTCCCCATCTCCCCTAATTTCAGGGGGAGCCGGTTACATTCCTCTGCCTCGTGGTTTGCCATGGCGCAGCCCTGGCCTGGCTTTGGGAGGCACAGCTCTCTCCTGCTCCCAGAGCCAGCGGCAGCGGCTCGGCTGGGTTCACACCGGGGCGGTGGCAGCTCGGGGCGAAGCCGCCTTCGGCACCCCCGTGCCCACATCCTCTGCGAGCGCGGCTGCGCCCCGGGCCGAGACGGCAGGAGGGTGGGCGCACCCGAGCAGCATCCAGGCACGGTAGCCGGCTGCTGAGCTGGGTTCTGCTCGCGGCGGGGCCACTCCTGCTCCCAGCACGCTCCCCCCGCCAGGGCCAGCTGCGTTCCAGCTCCCCGGCTGTCCCTCCGGCTCCAACCATCAGCCTCCTCCTGGGCGTTTGCTCTGACGGTCTTTGCTCCACGCCAAGGGATCAAGGGACAGGGTCTGCAGCCCGGCAGCGCCAAGGCGGTGGCAGGAAAACCTCCTGCTCAGACCTGTGAGCATCGCCCGGCCGCCTGCGCACCCTGGCCTTGATGGGATGCTGGGTGCACGGGATGCCCCTGTGTCACCCATGGGCTTGGACGCTCCCAGTGCTTCGGAGCTGGATGGAGACACCGGCGCCAGGGACGGGCTCTGCCCTTCCCAGCGGAGCACAAAGAGCAGCAGCGGAGGCCATCGCGTCCCCTCCTGCGGCTCCCATGCCTCAGCAGGACAGCACCTGGGGACGCGCCACCCCTGCGAGCCCGGCTGGCCATGGCTTTGGGCAGCGCAGCGACACACCAAGCTGAGCCGTCGGGCTGGGAAAACCCCCGGTGTGTGAAAACACGCGGGCTGCCTCCGGCCGAGTCCCCTGGGGTAGGGACGGCCGGGGCTGTGGGGGGCACCCAGGGACGCTGCCGGGGGGCACGCGCTCACGTCTGCGTGGCACCGCCGCCTCCCCGTTCCCGGGTCTCGGGGCCTGCTGCGGGGGACAGCGGGAACGTCCCGCTCCCGGGCTGGAGGACGAGGCCTGGCCGTGGTGCCAGCCCGCCCGAGCTGTGTCCATGCGGGTCCCTCTGGGACTGACCCCCCCCTCCAGACGCAGGAATCCGGTCCGGGTAAACAAATGAGTAACCCGGATAAGAGCTCGGCCCCGCTAAATATAGCCGGGCCGGCGCAGGGTCGGGGTGCCTCGGCGCCAGCCCGTTCTCACGGCCGAGCGGGGACAGGTGAGGCCGGGGGACGCGGCCCCTCGTCCCACCCGTGGCCGCTGCCGCCTTGGAGGCCGCCCCGGGCTCTGGGTGCCGGCCCGGGGGGCTCCGCGCCGGGGGGCGCTGCCGGGGCTGGGGGGGCGATGGGGGCCGGGGGCGTCGGGGCGCCCACGAGCGGGGCCCGATCCGGACCCTGCCCCGAGGGGCGCGGGGCGGGGCCGGGGGGGGGCTGAGAGCCCGGCCCTTCCCCCGCGCCCTCCCGCGGGGCCGGGCTTTGCTGAGCCGAGCTGAGCCGAGCTGAGCCGAGCTGAGCCGAGCTGAGCTGAGCTGAGCCGAGCTGAGCCGAGCCGAGCTGGGCTGAGCTGAGCCGATCTCAGCCGAGCCGGGCTGAGCTGAGCTGGGCTGAGCCGAGCCGAGCTGAGCCGGCCGGGCTGGGCTGAGCCGAGCGGAACCGGGCTGAGCCGAGCCGGGCTGAGCCGAGCCGAGCTGAGCCGGGCCGGGCTGGGCTGAGCCGAGCGGAACCGGGCTGAGCCGAGCCGGGCTGAGCCGAGCCGAGCGGAGCCGGGCCGGGCTCAGCCGCTCCGGGCGGGGTCCCGCCGTACAGCGAGGTAGGGCCCGGGTCGGGGGGGGCGGGAGGGGCCGGTGGAGGGGCCGGGGGGGGAGGGGGGGGTAGGGGCCGGAGGGGCTGAGAAGGACAAAGAGCCCAGGAGGCTGGGAATGGACGGACGGAGGGGGATGGACGGACAGACCGCAGCGCTGGGGCGGAAGGACGGACGGACCGCAGGGCTTGGAGAGCCGGCGGGGCGACAGGGGCTGGCTCAGCCGCCCGGGTGGCACACAAACCCGGGGGAGCGCGTTTGGGGGGGGGGAGCGGTGACCCCACGGGGGGGGGGGACACACGGGGACGCGGTGCCCCCGCCCCCCCCCGCCGGCTCTCCCCCGGGCTGGGTGGCCGGGGCGGGCGGGTCCCGGGCTCCCCCCGGCACCGGGATTTGCTTTCGGGGCTTCCCCGCCGGGACGGGTCCTGCCCGCGCCGCCCCCGCCGCCGAGCTCGCCGCCGGCTCCAGGCGCTGCTGGGAAGGGCCGGGAACGGGCCGGGAACGGGCCGGGAACGGGGCTATTTCGGGCGGCCCCGCGGCGGCTTCGAAGCCCCCCCGGAGCCGCGGTGCTGCGGCCGGGGTGCGGGGGTCCCCGGCTGCCGGCCCCCCCCGGCTCCCGCACCCCGGGGCGCTGCCCCCGCCTGCCCTGCGCCGGGGGCCCGGGGACGGACCGGGACGAGACGGGGCCTGTGCTCACCGCCCCCCGGGTGAGCCGGTGGGGGACCTCCGCCGTGGGCGAGGGCAGCCGCCGCGCCTGGCAGGGGCCACCCTGCTGGTCTGTCACCGCTGCCCGGGGATGCTCTCTGTCCTGGGTGCCCCAGGGATTTCCCTGCCCCAGGCCAGGCCGGCTCCCCCGGCAGCGGGTCCCCTTGATGGTTGTGGGTCCAGGGAGCGATGCTGGGGCCCCGCCAGGTCCCCGGCCCCATGACGTGGCCATCGCCTTCCCCGTCCCAGCTGATGGCCTTGAGCCCATCTGCTGCCCAGAGAGCCCCGGCCTGCGGGGGGCTGGCGGTGGGACCACGGCCATCCCTGGCAGGGACGGCTGTGCCCGACGGTGTCCCACGGGCCCACCTGCACAAGGGACAGCAGGCCGGAGAGGCAGAAGGGCCTGAGGGCCTTCCAGGACAAGGTGGGACAGGGCTGTCCCTGGAGAGGTCCAGCAAGCAGAGAGGAGGGCCTGGCCACACGAAGGACAAATGCAAATGCCCGGCAGCATCTTCTGCACAGCCGCCCTGCAGCCGAGCAGCACGTCCCGGGTGGCAGAGCCCAGGACATGGGGGCACGGGGGGTGTAGGGGACGTCACTGCTGCCCGGTTTGCGGACCCTTTGCAGGCGTGTGGAGCCCCGCTGCCCAGCGAAGCTCCCTTCCCAGCCCTGGCCTGATCCTGCCAGCCGGTGCCGAGCCCAGCCCGAGGAAGCCTGGGGAAGCCACGGGCTGCAGCGAGAGCTGCGCTGATAAGGAGCAGCCTCCCGCATTCTCCATTAGCCTCTCGCCTTTCCCTCGCTGACCTCGGATGTGAGCAGGGCAGGAAGCAGTGCCCGGCGGAGGCAGGGCAGCCTGCGGTGCAGCTGCAGCGTAACGCCGACCCACGGGCTCACGTGGCACCAAGAACCCCATTAGCGCCCGCACTGGCCCCCGCCGCTGCTGCCAGCGCCTCTCAGCCTCCAGCAGCCCATTTCGGAGACAGCTCCTCTCCGCTGGGATCTTACCCCAGCACCCTTTGCCTTTACTCACAGCCAAACCCTCGCTCCCACGGGATCTCCCTGCGAAAGGGTTTTGCTGGATCCATAACCCAAAACCAAGCGCAAGGGGTTCTCGGGGACTGGCACGGGGCTTAGGGTCTCTCCTCCGCAGGACCTGCCATCCCCACGCGCATCCTCCTGCGGCGGCCGCCTGCGATGGGGGGAGACGGCGAGTGAGGAGCCCCCGGCCCCCACATGAGCCCCTTCCCGTAAGTGCCTCTGGTTTGCTCTGGTGCGCGCGGGGTTCGGCTCGTTCCCAGCCGTGCTGGCACTAAATGGCCCCTCTTTAATATTTGATTCCCTCTAAGTGCTGCGCGGTCCCAGGCTGGCCGGCCGAGGCACCCGGCGGCACCCGGCTGCTCAGCCCCCGAGCCCACCCTGGCATCGCGGCTGGTCCTGGGGCAGAGCCCCCGGTGTCCCCGGTTCTGCCGGCAGCAAGCGGTGGGTGAGGGTCTGGGTCGTGGCTTCGCCGGGGCAGGAAGGGAGAGGAGGACAGGGAGGGGACGTGGGTGACAGTGGGGTTTGGGGTGTGCAGGGCCGAGCTGCCGGGGCTGGCGCATCCTTGCCCGGCCATGGTGCCACCGTGGGGAGATCCCCCCTCTGGACACTGTGGGGAGAGGGGTCGGATCCTGCCACAGCGAGCCGGTCGGCAGCCAAGAGCATCCCATGGCCATGAGTCCCCGGGCGATGGGGGCAGCGGGGCGGCATCACCCTGCGGGCTCCTGATCCCCAGCCACGCCGGAGGGAGCACCCCAGGGTGGGGGGGACACGCATGCTTGAGGGCAGCACCCCGAGAGCGTGGGCAGGCACGCGGCAAGGGACAGCCCAGCAGGACCTCCGAGCCGCGGCACCCACGTGGCATCACCGCGGGGCAGGGGAGGACTTCGCCACCTCTCAGAGAGGGGAATCGCAGGGGACATGGGAAGGGCTGGGGAAAGGCTGGTGGTTCCTCGGGGACTCGGAACCGTCACACCAAGGCCTGACCGCGTGTCTCAAGAGGACCTTCACCTTCGGGGCCGCCGCTGCCATCCCTCGGGACTGGAGAAAACAAACAGCAGCAAGTTTTCGCTGTTGTCTCATGGAAAAAGCCAGGGCCATACTTGCACTGCAGCAGTGAATCACCGCCACGCTCTGCCAGCCGCCTGCGCCAGGACGTGGCTGGGGACGTGCCCCCGCTGCCACCCCCAGCCCCTTCCCTGCTCCCCGGCGGCCACGGGGCTGACGGCACAGCCGGCGACAGGGGCGAGGGCAGGGGTGCTGCTGTGCCGGATGGGTGCCGGCACCCTCAGCCCCGAGCCCGCCTGGATGCGGCCCCAGAGGAGGATGTTGCAATGCCTGGCCCCATCCCAGCCCTGGGACGGGCTGTGGGATCGGCGCGTGCCTCGGGTGTGCGCGGCGGCTCCCAGCCCTGCCACCGCCCTTGCGCCGGGGGCCGCAGAGGGGGCGGTGAATGAGGGGTGCCAGGCTGTGGGACGCGGCGCAGGACTCGCCCGGGTCGTGGGGACGCAGAGCGGGGTCGGATGAGGGAGCAGCCGCTGGGTTTGGCGCCGATCGGGATTGGCTTGAGGTTTGACTTGGGGACGGGGATGGTGGGCAGGTTGTGGTGCCACCCTGCACGAGGGGGAGGCAGGGGTGCCAGGACCCCCACGGCCGGCGGGCACTGCAGCGGGGTCTTTGCAGAGGCGGTGGGTCAGGATACAGCTGGGCATCCCACGGGGGCCACCGGGCCGGGGACGGTGTCAGCCAGTGGTGTGGGGACGGGGCAGACGGGGTGGCAAGGACACCCACAGCCTGGAGAAATGGGTCCCGGGAGGAGAGGAGGAGTCTGGTCCCCATGGGGTCTGGTCCCTGGGGTGCCTGGTCCCCACTGTCGCCATGCCTCTGCCCCATCCCACATCACCCCATTTGCAGCCTGGACTAATTAGCGATGGAGGCGGCAGCCCTGGGGCTTCCCAGATGCTTCCCGGCCCCGGGTCACCGCCCAGCAAGCCAGCGTGGCATCGACCGGGCTGCCCACGACCGCAGCCGTCCTCGTGCACCCTGCCATAGCCACCGGGCCAATGTCCCAGTGACAAACCCTCGACTCCAGCTGCGGTGGGGCCGCAGAGGGGGGAGAACGGGGATGTCACACGTGCAAGCCAGCTGCGTGTCCCACGGCTGTGGGCTGGCCGCAGTGCCGGTGCCGGGGGGTGCAGCACACGGCTCCAAGCAGGGACGTCCCATCCTGTGCCTCAGTTTCCCCACCACACTGGGGGAACAGGGCCTCTCCCCATTTAGCCAGGGGTGCAGAGGGGAAGGCGCAGGGGTGGGGGGAGGGTGTCAGGATCAGGCCCCCAGTGCAGCCGCCCTGTGCCTGCACGCCCCAGCCTTCAGAGTGGGTCCCCCCGCCACGGCGGAGGGTGGATGTCCCTGGGGGTGTCTGGCCATGTCCCCCCCGGGGCAGGAGGGAGCCGGTGCCATCAGAGCCGAGCTGCCAGTGCCGCGCTTCTCCCAACACCCACCCCGCCGGATTACAGCCTCGTGGCAGCAGCCCATGTGGCTCGCGGCTGGGGATGGTTAATCCCGGCCAGCTGCAGGGCTGGGGCCCTCCACACCCGCTGCTGCGGCCGCACCAAGAGCGCTGCCAGCCCAGCGCATGCTGTGGTCCTGGTGTGGTGTCCCCGTCCCCCTCCGCAGCCCGTGGGATGCCCCACGTTTGCAGGCTCACGGTGGGTGATGGGTGGGCTTGGCTGTGGGGGACCCGTCCTAAACCCCGCTCCTTGTCCCTGCAGGGCAAGGCGGGATCGGTGCCAGCACCGGCGGGGGCACACGCCATGGAGCTGAGCCACAAGGCTGCCTGAAGCTGCCGGCAGGAGCGGGATGGGGTGGGGGGATATGGAGCCCCCCAATGGCAGTGCGGCCGGCCGGTCGGACACGTGCTTCGGAGTGTTCAATGCCAGTGACGGCCACGGCCAGGCGCAGAACAGCATCACCTCGCCCTGGTTCTCCACCGCCTTCGGCCTCATCGGCCTCTGCTCCAACCTCTTCGCCCTCTGCGTCCTGCTCAGCTCCTCCCGCAAGCTGTCCAGCCGGGCCCGCTCCTCCTTCCTCGTCTTCCTCTGCGGGCTGGTGGTCACGGACTTCATGGGGCTGCTGGTGACAGCCTCGGTCATCATCCCCTATCACTTCATCAAGTTCGCCTGGGCTGAGGTGGACTCCAGCTGCCACCTCTGCAACTTCCTTGGCTTCTCCATGGTCTTTTTCGGGCAGTGCCCGCTGCTGCTGGGGGCCACCATGGCTGGCGAGAGGTTCTTTGGCATCAACCGCCCCTTTTCCCGCTCCACCAGCATCTCCAAGCGCCGCGCCTGGTCCATCGTGGGGCTGGTGTGGGGCTTTGCCTGCCTGCTGGGGCTGCTGCCGGTGCTGGGGCTGGGGCGGTACACGCTGCAGTACCCCGGCTCCTGGTGCTTCCTCACCCTCCTGCCCGACACCGGCAATGTCGTCTTCTGCCTGCTCTTCGCCCTGCTGGGCATCTTCTCCGTGCTGCTCTCCTTCGTCTTCAACACAGTCAGCGTGGTGACGCTCTGCCGTGTCTACCACGACCGGGAGTCGGTGCAGCGGCGCCGGGACAGCGAAGTGGAGATGATGGTGCAGCTCGTGGGCATCATGATCATTGCCACCATCTGCTGGATGCCCCTCCTGGTGAGGACCTGGGTCCTGGTGTTCCCCCACTGCCATGTCCCTCCTGGGTCTTGGTGTGTCCCCCCACCACCACTCTGCACCCTGGGTTGGCACCAGGGTGATGGGCTCTGGGGCTCAGCACCGCTTGCAGAGCGGGTGCTCCCCGGTAGCAGGTGCCCCAAACCAGCCTGGGACCCCTCTCCAGCAGCCCGGGGCAGCTCATGGCCTCTGCGTGGACCCCCCGCCACTGACGCCGTGCCCCCTTCCCCCCTCACAGATCTTCATCGTCCAGACCGTCCTGCAGCAGCTGCCGGCCAGCGGCCAGATCCAGATGCTGCCCACGAACACGCAGAAGATGCTGCTCATCTACATCCGCATGGTCACCTGGAACCAGATCCTGGACCCCTGGGTCTACATCCTCTTCCGACGGGCCGTGCTGCAGCGCATCTACCCCAGCCTGCGCCCCCGGCCCTCCATCGTCTCCCTCTACCCCGTCCTCAACCCCTCCCTGCGCCGCAAGCTCACCGCCGACTCTGTTCTGCAGTAGCGGTCCCCAGGGACAGGTACCGGGGGCGGGGGCAAGGCGTCTCCCCATCCCACCCCCCCAGGGTAATTAATTGTCCCCACCACCCACATCCATGGGCTCTCCCCGTCCCCCCGAGCCCAGTACCCAAGGAAGGGGGGGCAGGGGCCACGGGGCTGCTCCCCCCTGCCCGTCCCCATCTGAGTGACCCCCCCCCCCAATAAAACACAGCTTGCACAGCTCTCCGTGCCCGCTGGGGGTGAGCGCGTGGGGGGACCCCAGCCCCATCGCCGGCCGGAGCAACAGCCCTTCTCCTCCAGTCTCTGCTTTAATCAGCTGCGGCCGCTTCCCACCACATTTTGGGGTGCACGAGAGGGGTCCTTGGGGAGGGGGGGCTGGGTGCCCTGCTGCTCCCCCCCCCCAACCCAGGGGACACACCGAGGTGCAGCTCGGGGTGCAGGGGGCAGGATGGGGACCCCCCCCCCCCCACCAGCACCGCCAGCCCCAGGTGGGGTGGGGATGCGGGGAGGGGACGCAGGCGAGGGGCACTGCCACCCCCCACCCAGCTACTCCTGCCCCGCCTTGGGGTGGCAGACGGCCGCCCACACCTCGGCCACGAACTCCTGGGGGAAGGCAAATTCGCCCAGCACCGAGTCCAAGCCGCAGGCGAGCTGGGCTGCGCTGGGGCTCTCCTTTGCCGCCTCCACCATCGTCGAGGCTGGGGAGGAGGAGAGGCAGGGTCAGCGGCAGGCGAGGGTGCGGGATGGGCACCGCTGCCCGCCCTGCCCGCTCACCCAGCTCGCTGTCGCGGATGCCCATGTAGCTCTCCAGCAGGTCGTCCACCCGGCGGGCAGCTTCTTCCTCGAAGGGGCTGGGCTGGGGGCGAGAGGCCCAGCAGGTGGGTGCCAGGGGACGGGGGCACAGTCCAGGGACCCCCTGACTCCCACGGAGCCGTGCCCATGGGTACTGCACGCGTGGGCACCCTGCAGTGCACCCACTGGAGGCACAGTGCAGGGCTCACCCGGGGCACGGGGATGCTCATCCCCACCCTGGGCACAGTGTGAGTGGCCGTGGGCTCAGGGTGGGGGTCTCAAGGACGGGGGTGGGGGTCTTACCCCCTCCTCCAGCGTGGCCGGGCCCTGTGCCCGCAGCCGCAGCGTTTCCTTCCCACTGGCCACTCTGCCCTCGCCCGGGGACTTGCTGCTCCGCGTCCTCTGCCCGATCATGTCTGCACCCCGGGGTCGGGGGGTGAGGGCGTAGGCAGGGCCTGGCACCTCCTGCCCCTCGCCGCCACCACCCCGGCCATCACCCAGCCCACTCACGTCACAGCACCCCGGGGGGGCACCGCAGGGTGAGCCGCGCATGGGGAGGGGGTGCTCACAGGCAGCGTGGGTGTAAGGGACACCCCTGGGTGCAGGGTGGGGATACGCACGGTTACACGCTGCTCATGGGTGCCCAGGACAGTGCACACAGAGGAGCGGGGGTGCCCACGGGGAGCACAAGCAGGTGTGGGGCCCCCCCAGGGAATGCCCGCGTGGGTGCCATGCAGGGGTGCTCCGGGGTGCACACGGGTGGAGGACCCTGGGGGGACCCGGTCCCTGGGGAGGGGGCTGCAGGGCAGGAGGGCCAGAGGGGATCGGCCTCCCCGCGTTCCTCCCAGGGGTCCCCCAGTCCCCAGGGCGAGAGCGGGGGACCCCTCGGGCTCACCAAAGGCCTTTTTGGGCTGCACCAGGCGGAGGGTGAAGGGCTGAGCCCGGGGCAGCTCCCGCAGCATCCGGGCCACCTCGTAGTGCCGGCAGCCCACGATGGTGTGGTCATTGATGGCCTCGATGCTGTCGCCCACGCACACCGTTTGGATGCGGTTGATGATGCTCCCCTCCTTGATTCTCTGGGGAGCACAGAAGGGGACGGGGGGGACACAGCGACAAGGTGGCACCACGGGAAGAGACATAGTCCCCATCCCACCCTGCACAAACACACCTCCGTGGTCCCATGTCCTTTAGCAACTGGGTCAGGCAGGGAGGGTCCCCCCAAACTGCACCATGGCAGGGGAGACCCCTCCCAGGGCCAGGGTGGACCCAGGGGGACTGAGGGGGTGGGGGAGTCAGGGAAGGAGCACGGTCCCGGGGGTGGGTGCCAGCAGGGGATGTCACCCTGCAGGGCCAGAGCCCCCAGGGCTGCCCCCGGCCCCACGGTGGGGGGGTTCACCTTGATGAAAGCGTAGCCGGCCCCATTGTCCGTGATGGTGAGGCCAAGCGCGTCCTCCGTCTTGGTCACCTCCACCTCCTTCGTCTCGCCCCGGACGTGGGCAAAGATGAAGTCCTCCAGGCCAATCTGTCCCCCCAGCAGCTTCTGCATGTCCACTTTGTGCGTGTTGAGCGTGCAAAAGAGGATCTGCCCCAAGGAACCCCGTCACCAGGGGCTGGGGATGCCCCGGCAGGGCGGGGGGACATCGGCAGTGCCAGGGCAGGAGCCGGCCATGGGCAGATCCGGCCAGGTCTGGGCGCTGCCAGAGCAGAGGGGTCTGGGGACACCCAGCCTGCCCGGGGACCCAGCGCGGCACCGTCCCTGTGTCCCCTTCCCTTGGCTCCAGGCTATGCAGCAGCCGGTATCAGCCAAGGAATAAGCAGCCCCGGCTCCCTGCTTGTGTACCAGGAGGGGAAACTGAGGCACAGAGCCACCCAACCGCTCCCCAGAGGAGACGAGACAGCCCTGAGATTAAAACGCTCTTTTCCAGGTCATTTTGGGGGCTGCATTTGCAAGCAGCCGGGGGGCTGGCCAGGGACGGTGCCGCAGGGTCGGCGTCTCCCACTTTGGGTGCAAAGCCCCCTCCCCGCGCCCCGGCAGCCACGGCCCCCTCACCTCGGTGGGCGAGATGCTGAAGACCTCAGCGATTTTGGCGTAGAGCTCCTTGACGTTGGTGAAGCCCTCGATGCGGCCCGTGGGGCTGCCGTGGGCCAGCTGCGTGTGAAACACCAGCCGAGGGCGGGCCCGGGGGGCCGAGCTGCCCTCGGCAGGGGGTGGCTCGGGGGTCCCTGGCTCCTGCCCCACGCCGTTCTCCATGGGGCTGCCCTCTTGGGCCTGCCTGCCGCGCCTGCCCGCCCGCCGCATCCCGCTGCCGACACTGCTGAATTATAGATGGGTGCTGGCTCCCGGCTTGGCCGTAAGGCGATCCCCGGGCCTGGGAACCCGATCCAGCGGCACAGGTCACCCACCCGGGATCAGGTGAGCTCTGCCATGTAGGAAGGGCCCTGGCCGGGCCGGAGGAGGTGGGAGAGCAGCCAGCACAGAGCCATCACCCTCATTACCCACCCCAAAGCCACCGGGATTAGGGCCAGGAGCCGCTCCAATGCCGCCCCTGAGCATGAAGAGACGGAGCCCAGGCTGGTTGTTTCTCCCACATTTATTTGCTCCCATCTCCATCCCAAGCCAAGCGGCCACCAGGATGGCAACCAGGAGACTCATCTACAGAGCACGGACCTCGCAGGCGAGAGACGAGCGGTCGCACACCAGCCCCGGGTTAAACCCAGGGCCAGATCAACGTAGTGCTAGTAAGAAAATAAGATACTCTCTAATTACACAGTCTGAGATTAGTGACAGGCAGCCCCAGGGAGAGCCGACCCCGGCACAGCTGCTGTCACGGTGGTCCCACGATGCCGGACAGGCTCGGGCAGGAGCCGAAAGCCTGTGCACCGCCCCACGGGCTCCCTGCGTGGGGAGGAAGGGGCCGGTCCCAGCTCCCCCTCCGCCATGAAGATTTTCCTTGCCTTCACTGCTGCAGAGGGCAGGAGCTGCCCTGCCTGGTCCCAGAGGCGCGGGGGAAGGAGAGGCGACAGGCAGGGGGACAGGGGCAGGGGGCTGAAGGCACCCACGGGGGAGCAGCGAGGGGAAGGGGGAAGATTAAATAAAGCAAGAGGCGGGGGGAAGGAAGCCTGCCACCTCACCCGCTGTGGGACGGGGGACCACCAGGCTCCCTGGGCTGATCCGGGGACCAGGAGGCAGCGCCGAGCCCCAGGGGCTCCCAGGGCACCCAGCTGCCCCCCTTCCATCACAGGCCGGTTAACCGCAGCCCCTGGGTCACCCTGCAAGAGGCCGATTCACCCGCAGGCACCTCATCTGCCTTTGGGGAGTCTCTGGTTTAGCGAGGCGGGGCTGCAGGAGCTGGGGGCGATGCTCCCGCCCACCACTGACCCCCTCGCCCAGCACCGCGCCGCCGGCTGGGGTCTCTCAGCCCTGTCACCGCTTGGTCCCCAGAAGCTCGAGGTCCTCGGAGATGGTGCAGCCATGGGGCCCAGCCACACCGGGGCTGGCGGGGGGGCCCAGCTCACTTCTCCAGCGAGGTGCGTGGGGTGGAGGGGGAAGCAGCCGGACCACCAGCAGAGACTGTCCCTTGCGAGAGCTCCAAGGGACAGGGCCGTGGTCCGGCCGGCCCCGGGCTCTGGGAGGGACTGGTCCTCTTCACAAGTGTTCGCTGTAGAGGGAGGAAAGCAAGGCTGAATTACAGGGGTTGGCTTCTCTCTCCCACAACCACCTGGAGCAGCTCTGAGCCCCTCTGCCCACACCTTCCCTGCTCAGCTCCCATCGCCCACCCCGCCATGGGCTGACCCAGTGGTCCCAGTGCTCGCCGGGGCCCTTGGGCGCTGGCACCGGCCCGCCCTGCCCAGCTCACCTGGCTATCTGGGACAGGATCTCCTTGATGCGCACCACCAGTTTCTCATGCTGCAGCGGGTTGCTCTCGATGGCGCTGTGCAGTTTGGCCATGTAGAAGTCCAGAGTGCTCAGCGTGGGGGTCTCGCCAGTGCCTGTGAGGCGGCAGCCCAGTTAGCAGGGCCAGCAAGCCCCCCTCCAGCCCTGCCCATCGTGCTGGTGACTGGGGAAGGGACCCTGAACACTAGGTGCCATCTCCTGCGGCAGGAGAGAGCCCATCATCGACACAAGCCCAGGAACAAAAGGAATTGGGCTCATCTCTGCCTGGCGGGCGCAGCTGTGGCTATGGCTCGAGAGCAGGACAGGGCCCAGCCTGCCCTACCCCGTTACAGAGGAGCCAACCGGCTGTCACATCCCTGGGCTCCCCGGAGAGCCCCCAACGTGCTCCAGGACCCCCCCATCAGCAGATGAGCATTTACCACCACCCCATTGCCCCCACTTGCACCACGTGCAGAGCCCCAGTGGCGCCCATCCGCGTGGCACTGGGTCCCAGCTGATCCCCACGGCTGCCGCGGACTCACCGGGGATGGGGAGGGAGGCGAAGCTGGCGGTGAGGGCCTGCCGCACGGACTGGAGCTGCTGCTGCAAGGCCAGGGTCTGCCTCTCCTCCTGGGCCAGCTCCTGCTCCAGCTTCTCCTTGGCACAGTTCATGCTCTCCGTGTGCTTCTGCAGGATGGCGTTCTGCTCCTCAAACTCCGTGTTCATCTTCCGCAGGCGCCGCAGCTCGGCCTCCCGGGCTGCCAGGACCGCACGGCGTTAGCAGGGGTGGCCCCTCTGACTCTCCCTCCCATCCCAAATCCAATCCCTTCCCCAGCCACGACTCTTCCGAGAGGCTCAGCATCACCAACCCCCAGGTTCCAGCCTGGATCTCGCACAACCAGCACCAGCCGTGGCCCTGCCCCGCGGGACGCAGGCTGCTCCGGCAGCGGCGCTGCTTGCTGCAGCCGTCCCCCAAGCAAGAGGCTGCAGCGCCGGCAGCCCCCACCCCACAGCCCAGCCCCTCACCTTTGTTTTGGTCCAAGAACTCCTCCGTGAAGATGGGCACGTCGAAGGTGGAGAAGGTGTCGCTGCACTCGCCAGCCTGGGGGACGGGAGGGGACGGATCAGGCTGGGCTGAGCCCACCGAAGGGGATCCCGTCTCCTTGGGGCTGGGCAGAAAGGAGGCACAGGGACAGGGGAAGGGGTGGCCCTGCCGGGGCAGGCAGGGAGGACGGGCAGAGGACGGCTACGCTCTGCCTCCTGCCACTCCAGGCTCTGCTTCAACGGCAAGTTCGTGCCTTGAAGCACAACCCGTGAGTCTCCCTCTGCCCAAACCTGCCGCCAGCCTGCTTCCCACGGGCTGAACCCAGCAGCGCCACGTGCCTCAGTTTCCCCACACACGGGCAGACCTGCCGGGGCCTTACCTTGTGCGGGTGCCCGTTCAGCAGGGTGTTCACTGCCGCTGAGCTCGCATCCTCTGGAAAGGAGGAAGGAGGTTACCCCTAGGAGCCAGCCCAGCACCCCTCGAGAGGTTCTGGCAGCGCTGGGCCAGATCCTGGCAGCGACGCCGGCAGCCGCTGCCCCCACAACTCACCTTTTTTGATCTTTTTCTCCTGGATCTTCTCCGTGCACATCTTGTAGGCCTCTGACTGCTGGTATTCCCGCAGCTCCTTCATGTACTGCTGCTTCTCCCGCTCCGCTTCATCCAGGTACCGCTAACGGTCACAGAGGGTCCTCAGCCTGGCCCGGCCCCAGGCTCCCCAGGGGGCTGCTGACCCCTCCCCACTCCTTGAGGCCCAGCTGCTGCTGCTCACCAGCCCACAGCACTGGGACAAGCTCCCTTTGTGG
Organism: Platalea leucorodia; assembly: GCF_965183815.1. Lineage (NCBI taxonomy): Eukaryota > Metazoa > Chordata > Aves > Pelecaniformes > Threskiornithidae > Platalea > Platalea leucorodia. The sequence goes on along the minus strand of NC_138843.1, from coordinate 6,121,952 downwards.
AGCCGCAGCCAAGCAGCGAGCAAAGGGGTTTGGGGCGCGGGCTCCGGAGCGTGCAGCCCAGCCCTGGGGGGTCTCTCCTGGGGGCCGGTACCTGCTTCTCCGAAAGCTGCAGCTTGCTCCACTCAGCCCCCAGCATCTTGGTGATCTCCGGGAAGGGCAGGTCAGGATGCTGCGTGCGGATCTGCTCACGCCGCTCGTTCAGGAAACGCACGTAGCCCGTCACGGGGGCTTTGGGGCCGTTGGGAAGGATCTTCTTCCTCTTCTTGCCCTTGGGCCAGCCCCTCTTCTTCACCGGCTGGCACCCAGCGAAGGGAAAGGGACAAGCCGGCACGGATCAGAGCGCACGATGCCATCGTGCCGGCAGGACGCAGGGGCAGCCTGCAGACCCGCCTGGGCCTCCTGTACCTCGAGGGAAGGTCGGGGCCTTTTCTCGGGCCACGGCCACAGCCACGAGCTTGCCCAGCAGCGCCCGGGCTGCTGAAGGGAGAGTGGAGGGACAGCCCCAGGCTGGGGAACACCGACCCCACTCCCGGGGACTGCGCGGGGAGGGATGCGGGCACTGGAGCTCACCTCCTCCTCGCCGTGCGGCTTCTCGCCACTCGTCCGTGCCGACTCTCCCTTCTCCTGCTTGATGGCCACCAGGAAGTTTCCATGCTGGGCTTTGCCCGTGGCATGTCTGCAGCCAGAGAGCACCCGTCAGAGAGGGCTCGGAAACCACCCGGACCGATGGAGACACATCCCCGGCAGCGCGGCCTCACGCTCACCACACCCCCCAGCTCCCACCCACCCAAAAAGCCCCCAAACCCGCTACCAGCCCTGGAGCCCCTGTTGCCCTGTGAGGGGAGGCCATGGTTGAGCGATGGGGCTCGAGCAGAGCCCAGCACCGGGTGAGCAGGGCAGTCCTGGGCACAGAAAAGCTGCCCCAAGGTCCAGCGATGACCCTGGGACCTTTCGGTGACATTTGGAAGGGGGCCAGGAGCCGCCAGTGCTGCTCACGGGGGCAAGTAACAGCGACGGTCACATCCCTGCGTGCCACCAGGGCTCGGGTGCACACCTCGGCGAGGAGTCCCAGGCAGCACAAACCAGTCAATCCTCCCCTGCGAGGGAGGAGGAACCGCGGGGGTTTGGATCCTGGCTCCAGGGGCACCGCCTGGAAGCATCACCCACACCCTGGATGAGCACTGCCAGGGATAAGGAGAACCCTCAAGGCAGAGGGTGAGGGCAGGGCGCCGGCTCAACCCGCTCCAGCCATAACTGCTCCATCAGGCTCCTGCCGCCTGCGCCGCCAGCGAGACGCGCCGAGCCACCTCCGAGACGCACCGAGCGGCTCTAACGCAGGGCTGGCAGCCCCGACTCCCGCTCTCCAACTTGCTGCCTTGTCTTTACAGACCAGCATCTGCCTTCAGCGGAGGACACGGGTCCAGCACCTGGGCTGGCAGAGCCTCCCTGCCCCGGCTGAGCACACACAGCCCCGCTGCAGCATCACCCTGGGGCTCCCCGAGCCTTCCCGGCCACTTCTCCAGCTGGCTCCGTCCCACAGCGGAGCCCCCGTCCCACTCGCGCCCTTTAGTACCCGACGCAGCTCCTGTCCCCTCGGAGCTGGCAGAGTGCGGTCGGCCCCCTGCGTGGGGGAAGCCACGAAGGGCTCGAGCGTCGCGGCAAGCGGCACTCGCTTGGGTTTCATCCAAGTCACAAGACATGGTAACCAGCACAGAAAAAAAAGCCGCTGTGTACTAAAAGCCAGAGCGATCCCGACCCGCTTGCGATGCACCCCAGTTCCTCTCGCCTGTTTGTCACATCACGTACCTGGCGTAAACCCAAATCTCATCACAGACCCCAACCTACTGCTATCAGGTGGTCACCCGTACGAGCCACCCGTGCAGTTAACGTGATGGGGGCCGTTTCTGTAAGCCCCTGGAGACACCGCCTGTAACCGCACTGGTCCTTGTGGACGGAGCGGGTGCCCAGCACGAGCTCTTCCCATCAGGATCTGAGCCTGACCAGCCACCCCGCACCCCCATGCTCACACGAAAGCCTACGGGAAGGTGTGAGACCACCTCTTCTGGGGGGAAAAACCCATCCCAGAGGCTCCGCACGGGCACGGCCAGCCTCAGGCTTTCTTTATCAGCTCTAACAGAACTGTTCCCGGCGATGCCCATAAAGTATCATCGCGCTCAGCCGCCGCGGCTGGGAACAGGCCAGATCTCTGCCTCCCCCCTCGGCGATCCGGATTCCTCGCATGCCTAAGGATGCTTTAAAAAGTAAAGTTATTTCAGCCAGGATTCCTCCTCTGATCCGAGCCTCCCTCGGCCGGTTGCTCTGGCATCCGCCTCCCTCCACCGCGGAGCCGCTTCCCCAGGGACGGCGGCCGACGCCGGCTCGGGACAGCGCACCGTTCACCCCACGGGAATTAAGACCTCGCTGGTCTTAAGATTCTTCTTTTACACCGGGTCTCCCTAATTAGCCCTCTGCTAATTAGCCCGGCTAGGTGGAAGCGCAAGCTAACAAAGCAGGCGGGTGAGGGGAGAGCGGTGCGGCCCGCAGGAGGGGACGGGGGTCCCCAAAACCAGGCAGAAGACCCCCAAGGCGAGGCCGGCCGCCCTTCAGCACGGGACAAAGGGCCCGGGCCGGGGCGAGGGGGGGCGGCGGGCGGGCGGGAGGGGGCCCGGGGCGGCGGCACTTACAGCATCCCGGCGGGCAGCTGCTTGGCGCTGTGGGCCATGGCGGGGGGGGGCTCGCCAGCACCGCTCGGTCGGTAGCCCTGCGGGACAGAGCCAGAGCTGGCACCGGGGCGGGGGGGCTCCGGGGGGGGGGGGGGGGCGGCGGCGGCTGCGGGGGCTCGGAGGGGGCGGCTCCCCCCGGCCCCCCCCGCTCTGCCCCGCGGACCCCCCAAATGGCGCCCCCCCCCCCCCAGCCGGACCCCCTGGGGTCCCGCCGCGCCCCGGAGCTCCGGTCCCGCCGGAGCTCCGGTCCCGCCGCCGGTCCCGCCGCCGGTCCCGCCGCCGCCGCCCCCCCGGGCCCCCCCGCCCCAACCTCCCCGCCGCCGCCGCTGCTGGCGCCCTCCGCCGCTCTTCCTCACCTGGCCACGCCCCGCCATTATTATGTAAAGCACAGCCCGCCTCGGCGCTGCCGATTGGCCGCTGGCCCCAGCCGCGGGGCGCGCAGGTTAGCGGGGATTGGCTGGGAGGCAGCACGTCAGAGGTAAGCGGCGGGGAGGGGGCGTGGCCTGCCGGCGCGTACGTTGAGTTCAGCGCGCGCGGCGGGCTGCCCGCCAATCAGCGATCGGCGTGGGGACGGGGAAGTGCGGTGGGGAGGGCGGCGCCTTAAAGGGGCAACGACGCGGGGCGGGGGGGCCCACCGCAACCCACCCCCCCTGCGTGCCCCCAGTGCCCACCCGCGCCCAGGGCGGGGAGCCCCGGGAGGGGCCTCGGGGGTCCAGCGGCCCCCGTGTGCCCTCACTGCTCCCAGCGCCACCAGTCCCAGCGATCCCAGTATCCTCCCATTGCTCCCAGTAACCCCAGTGCCCACCTCAGGGCTGTCCCAGTGACTCCAGCTACCCTCCCCCACCGCTCCCAGCAACCCCAGTACCCCACGGCTGCTCCCAGTGGCCACAAGGCCCACCCTTGTGGTCCCAATGGTCCTGAGCCCCCCACACTGCTCCCAGTACCCCCCCCCCAGGGTGGACCCACTGACCCCAGTACGGCCCATACTGGTCCTAGTGACCCCGGGTACTGCCCATACTGGTTCCAGTGACCCCAGTACCTACTCAAGAGGAGGTCCCAGTCATCCCAGTACCCCCACACTGCTCCCAGTGACCCCAGTATGCACACAATTGGGGTCCCCATGATGCCAGTAGTCACCTCAGAATCCCAGTGACCTTAGTACTCCCCTCAAGGGGGGGTCCCAGTGACCCCAGTACTGCTCATACTGGTCCCAGTCACCCAGTATCTACTCAAGAGGAGGTCCCAGTCACCCCAGTACCCCCACACTGCTCCCAGTGACCCCAGTACTGCCCATAATGGTTCTAGTCACCCCAATACCTACTCAAGAGGAGGTCCCAGTCATCTCAGTACCTCCACGCTGTTCCCAGTGATCCCAGTACTGCCCATAATGGTCCTAGTCACCCCATTACCTACACAAGGGGAGGTCCCAGTCATCCCAGTATCCTCATACTGCTCCCAGTGACCCTAGTACCCACCCAAGCAGGGGGTCCCCATGACCCCAGTAGTCACCCCAGCATCCCAGTGACCCCAGTACCCTCCCAAAGGGGTTCCCCTTGACCTCAGTAGTCCCCCCAGTGACCCCAATACCCCCCCAAAGGGGTTCCCCCTGACCCCAGTAGTCCCCCCAGCATCCCAGTGACCCCAGCATCCCCCCAAGGGGGATGTCCCCCTGACCCCAGTAGTCCCCCCAGTGTCCCAGTAATGCCGGTACCCCCCTAAAGGGGAGTCCCCATGACCCCAGTAGTCCCCCCAGTGACCCCAATACCCCCCAAAGTGGAGATCCCATGACCCCAGTAGTCCCCCCAGCATCCCAGTTACCCCAGTACCCCCCTAGAGGGGAGTCCCCATGGCCCTGGTAGTCCCTCCACCATCCCAGTGACCCTGCTACCCCCCCAAAGGGGTTCCGCCGACCCCAGTAGTCCCCCCAGTGACCCCAGCACCCCCCCAAAGCGGGGTCCCCATGACCGCAGTAGTCCCCCCAACATCCCAGTGACCCCAGTACCCCGCAAAGGGGTTCCCCCTGACCCCAGTAGTCCCCCCAGTGACCCCAGCACCCCCCCAAAGGGGTTCCCCCTGACCCCAGTAGTCCCCCCAGTGACCCCAGCACCCCCCCAAAGCAGGGTCCCCATGACCGCAGTAGTCCCCCCAACATCCCAGTGACCCCAGTACCCCCCAAAAGGGTTCCCCCTGCCCCCAGTAGTGCCCCCAGTGACCCCAGCACCCCCCCAAAGGGGTTCCCCCGACCCCAGTCCCCCCCGCCCTGGTTCCAGTCCCGTCCCCCCCCCCGAGCCCCGCCGCCCCCCGCAGCATCCTCCCCCGGGGCGGGAAGGGGCAGAGCCGCCGAGGCGGGGGGGGGAGCAGCGGGACGGCGGGGCCGGGCAGCACCGCAGCTCCGCCCCGCCCCGTCCCGTCCCGTCCCGTCCCGTCCGGGGCGCTGCGGGCCGGCGGCGGCGGCGCGGCATGGCGGAGCCCCCGGCGGGAGCGGGGAGCGGGGCGGCGGAGCTGCCGCTGCGGGCGCGGCTGAGCTTCGCGGCCGGGCATTTCCTGAACGATCTCTGCGCCTCGCTGTGGTTCACCTACCTGCTGCTCTACCTGCACGCCGTGCTGGGCTACGGCCACCGCCTGGCCGGTGCCCTGCTGCTGGCCGGGCAAGTGGCCGACGGGCTCTGCACGCCGCTCCTGGGCTACGAGGCCGACCGCTCCGCCGGCTGCGGCCGCTGCGGCCGGAGGAAGTCCTGGCACCTCGCCGGTGGGTGCTGGGGTGGCCTGGTGCGGGGGGGGGGTGCTCTGGGGTGGGGGGTTCGGCGCTGGGGGAGCCTTGCTGCGGTGGGGGGTTCAGCCCTGGGGATGTCCTGGATGGGAGGGGAGGCAGGGAGCCTGTGCAGGGTGCCCTGGGTGGAGAGGGGTGGCCCCGGGGGAGCCTTTCTGGGGTGCTCTGAATGGAGATGGGTGGCCCTGGGGGGCCTTTCTGGGGTGCCCTGGGTGGGGGGGACCAAGGGTGCCTTTGCAGGGTGCCCTGGGTGGAGATGGGTGGCCCTGGGGGAGACTTTCTGGGGTGCAGGATCAGCCCCGGGGTGCCCTTTTGGGGTGCCCTGGGGTAGGGAATAGGACCAAGGGTGCCTGTCTGGGATGCCTTGAGCGGAGAGGGATGGCCCCGGGGGAGCCCTTCTGGCGTGCCCTGGGGGGAATGGGACCAAGGGCGCCTTTCTGGGGTGCCCTGGGTGGGGGGGACCAAGGGTGCCTTTGCAGGATGCCCTGGGTGGAGATGGGTGGCCCTGGGGGGGCTTTCTAGGGTGGGGGTCAGCCCCAGGGAAGCCTTCCTGGAGCCCCCTGCCCCCTGGCAGTGAGGTGGGGACTGGGTCCCCCCCAGGTGGAGAGGGGCAGCCCCAGGGGCAAGCAGAGTTGGGTGCCCTGGGGTGGAAGGGAGGAGCCCCCCCATGGAAGGGGGGCTGCCCTGAGGAGCCTTTCCTGGGTGCCCTGTGTGGAGGGTGAACCAGCCCTCGGCGATATCAGGGCTGGGGTGGGGGGAGATGGGCCCGGGGTGCCCTGCGTGGAGGGGGGCAGACCGGGAGGTGCCTTTCTGGGGTGCCCCATGTGTAGGGGACAGCCCTGGGGGGAACAGCAAGGCGCTCCGGGATCCCCCAGCCATGGGTGGGGGAGGGGAAGGGGGCACAGCACTGTCCCTGTCCTGCTGGGGTGCTGTCCCCGTCCCGGTGGCCTGTGCCGCAGCGACGGGGGCTGCCTGGGCGCTCGCAGCCCGGGGCTCCCCGCTGTCCCTCGGGCCACCCCTGTGCGGCGGCGGGGGGCTGCAGGGTGTCCCCACGTCCCCCTGCGTGGGGTGGCATCGAGTCGGGGTGAGAGCTGTGTGCTTAGCTGGTCAATGCTACAGCAAAAACAAGACTGACAGTAAAATCTGGGCTTTCCCGGGAGCCCGGGGTTTTACCTGGGACTTGCCTGTGGCCAGGCAGCTCTCAGTTGTCCCCAGGGGTGACGCTGGGGCACGGGGCCCTTGGCTGTGCCGGGGCTGGGCACCCCGCGTGCTGCTTTCGTGGCCGGCGCCTGGTGAGTAAGGGCCCCGTGGGGATGCGGAGGAGGCACCGGCTCGGCGTGAATTATTAACAGGCGCTCGTCTTGCATCGTGCCCCGAGGTTGGAAAATGCAATGAAGCGCAGGGGCTGGTGGGGACTCCTGTGTCGGGGTCCCTCTCTGAGGGGACAGCGTGACCTGGAGAAGCGTCCTCAGTGCCGCGACCGGCGCAGGAGCCTGCCCCGTCCCGGCTGACCTGGCGATGGGGAATGGGGTGGTTAGTGTGAAGAAACGTCCATTGACAGCCAGAGATAAAGGCCCTCCATGCTTCCTCCCGGTAACGGCGTGGTAACGCCTGAGTGCCAGCTCGCCCGGAGTGGACCCACGCAGAGAGAGAACGGTTGTAGTGTGGGCGCTCTTATCTTGATCCCGAATTTATCTTGGCCAACCGCTTCATGCAACCAAGCGATAGCCTGATACGGTGGCTGATCTCCCTGGAGTTTTGCTTGGAGAGTTAGGGAGGGTGTTGGGGGGAGGCAGATTCGCCCCCCGCTGCGGTGTCAGCTAGATCTGTGCCCTAGATTTAGGGAAGTGGCCGGAGCTGTGCTTCTCCCCCTCCCCGGGCAGGTCCGCTTCAGCTGGGTGCTGCCTAGCGTGCACCGAAGGGGAAGTCCTGAATCACAACTTGCGCAGGGGCTGCGGCTGCCCCGGCCGGCTCCGCTCCCTGCCGCGGGGAGCAGAGCGCCCTGCCTGCTCCAGCAGCGCGAGGGGAGGCTGGAGGCACGGACGGAGGCTGCGTTTCCCTGGCCGGAGCATGGGTTATTCCTAGAAGGTGGGGGCTACCCCACCGCTTCCCTTGGCTGACTATGGTGCGACTGAGCGGGGCCAGCAAACCCGTTGGAACCGGCCGTGCCGGTACCACTCTCAGATCAGTCGGTCACGCTGCGGTGAGGTGCTTTGCGTGTGAGCGGGGCGGCTCATCTGGTGGCAACTCATGCTCAGATCAGAGGAAATGTTGTGAAACCGCAGCCTCGGGCATGGGGGAGAGATACCACGAGTTGCTATCGGTGGCATCTCCCCACCGTGGCACTGGGCTGGCAGTGCCGGCGGTCCTGGCTGGCTCACCGCACGCACCGGCCTGTCTGCTCGCCGGCTTTTTTGGGGGGCAGCTTCCTGCTGCAATGGGGTGGGAAGGATGAGCAGCTCTTTGCTGCCTGTCTGAGCCAGTTTGGTAGCGCTGTACCAATTCCCTGCCCGGGGCGCCTGTGCCGCGCAGCGTGGTGTTCCCGTGATCCTGCCCCGCAGGGCTGGGAGATGAGAGCCTGGACCTCTGCTGCCTGCCCTGGGGTGCTGCAGGGATGGGCAGGGTGGTCTTGGGGGGCTCCCACAGCCCCGCTTAGGAGAGCTGGGGGTCCCCAGGACCCCTCTGGCTCACAGTGAAGCTGCGCTTGCTTGGGCAGACCCGGGGATATGCGGGTGTGGGGGTGCAGCCCACAGCCCCGTGCCGGGTGGCCTTGGTGGTGGCACTGCCTGTCCCTGGGGGCCGTGAGGAGGAGGGAGCGACAGGAGTCTCTGTGTGATGGCGGCGGTGACTCCTGGGTGCGCGCAGGGGCGGACGTGGAGGCTGCAGCAGCCTGGGGCCGGCAGCTCCTGCCCCAGCGCTCCCCTGGGGACGCGGGCAAGTCCCTCGCAGCCCTTAGGGGACTGCAGAGCCCGGGGACTGGGGAGGGGGCAGAGCCTCCCCGATCCTCCAGATGGGGCTCGGTTAACACCACCAGCCCTGTAACAGGGAAGAAAGAAGGTCTGGTCTGGTTTGAACCTTCTTGGACCCTTCCCATCCCAGTGGCTTGTCTGGGGCAGAGACGCCGCAGTGTGTCCGAGTCCCCTGTCCTGCAGGGAGCTCCTGGAGCAGCAGAGCTGGCTGTGAGCCGATGCAGGGCAGCACCCAGCACCCTGCTGGGGTCCTTGCTCAGGATGGATCTGAGCTGGGCTGGGATTGTCACTGCCTGCCCTCGGCGCAGGGAGACCCGCTTTGCCGTGGGCCTGTGGCAGCTGGGGTGGCTGTGCCACGTGGAAGCGATGGGGAGGAAGAACTGCCGTTCACGGGTGAGAGGAGGAGAAATGGCTTGTGAGGAGGAGGATCTTGCAAAGTCCCCTGGAGAGGGGACGTTGGGGACCTGGCAAAGCGGCTGCGGGTTCCCCTCAGCTATAGGAACAGGTTCCCACAGCTCTTCGGCGGCGCCTGGGGAAGCTGGGGACACGCAGGACAGGGGACGCAGCCATCTCCGCGTCGGTGCCTGGGCCTCAGCAGCGGAGCATCTCAGCAGATTTGCTCCGTAACCTTGTGAAAGGGGAGGGAGAAGCCAGCCTGTCCCTGCCTGCTCCACGCAGGCGTCCCCACGCCGTCAGGCTGCGGCAGAGGGAGGAGCCTGGCTCTGCTGTCCCTGACTCAGCTGGGACCTTCCCATGGCTCAGAGCCTGGCGTGGGGGGCAGATCTGCTCCTGTCCCCGCCACCGCGCTGGAGGTGTCCCCGGCCATCGCTCTGCAGGTGACTTCTGCAAGCGTGGAGGCTCCCTCTGCCAGCCCCATGGGAGAAGGGACAAGGGGACAGATGGGCTGGCCCTGTGCCCGCGGGACAGCCCGGAGCCCTCCTGGCCCTCGGGGTGCCTTATCGCCCTCGGGCGGGTGGCAGGGCAGCGCATGTCCTTGGGGCTGGTTATCTGCAGGCTGGAGATGGGGAGAGAAGCCCTTGGTGGCTGCATGTCGTGACGGCATGAGGGTCTGTCCTCTGGTGTTTTGAGGGGGATGGAGCGGGTGTGAGACAGCGCTGCACTTTGTGACTGGAGAAAAGTCTGCTGACAAGTGTCTGTCTGTCTGTCTGTCTCACCGCTGGGTGCAAGAGGAAGGACATCACCCTGTGCAGGATGGGGTGGGGGGTCTGGGGCTCCATGTGTCTCACCTGGCTGGGGGAAGGGGCCCACCTCCCTCCCCAGCCCTGGGGGTAGGACCTGTCCTAGCAGAGGGCTGGCTGTGTCTGTCCGTCTGTGTCTGAGCCGGCTGGGACCACTGGGAGACAGGGCTTGCAGCCTCTCACCGCTCCGCTCTCTTCCCAGGCACCACCTGCGTCCTCGTGTCCTTCCCCTTCATCTTCAACCCCTGCCTGGGTTGCAAGGAGAACACGCCGCAGTGGGCAGCCTTCATCTACTACCTCCCCTTCATCGTCATCTTCCAATTCGGCTGGGCAGCCACGCAGATCTCCCACCTGTCCCTCATCCCCGAGCTGGTGACCAGTGACCATGGCAAGGTGGAGCTCACAGCTTTCAGGTGAGCACGGCCAGACCCAGGTGTCCCCTGAGCCCGGGGGAGCAGCCCTGCCTGCGCCCAGTCCCATCGCTTGTGTGACGAGAGGTCCCCTGGGTGCCACGGGTCTGATGTCCCCTGTGTGCCATGGCACATTTGAGCCCTCGGTACGGCAGGACCAGGACTGGGCCATGTGGGTGTCCTGCAGGATGTGTCCAAGTGACATTGGTCTTCTGGGTTGGTGGCCAGACCCTTTGGTGCCAGGAGGGAATGTCCTGATGCCAGGGATGTTGGTGACAGCCTGTGGAGCACTTCTCCTTCGGGACTGGAGGGCGATGCTCACAGGGAAGGAACAGACCGCCCCTGGATGTCCCCAGGGAGAGCAGGGCACGACCCTGTGCAGGCTGTCCCATGGGTAGGGATGGCCGCAGGGCCATGCAGCTCCGTGCACGGAGCTGGGCTCAGTGCTGCTTATCTGGCAGGATCAGGCTGTGGGAAGGAGGGTTTATCAGACAGAGCAGGGCTTGGTTATCTGCCCCGGTGGGAGGAAGTTCCCCTGCCGGCAGGCGAGCGGGGACCGCAGCGCCGCTGGGCAGGGAGGATGTGGGACAGTCCTGGGGTAACCCTGGGGACAAGGGGTCCAGCTCTGGGGGCACCGCGTCGGGCAGCTCAGGGCATCCTTGGGGCAGAGGTGAGCCGCGACTGGAGGGTGGACAGGCTGACCCAGAGGGATCTTGGTTTCATCCCAGTTGTGCCCCAAGGCTTGGATTGGGCATGCTGGGAGGTGCACCAGTAAGGCTAACGCCTGGCCAGATGCTGCGTGTTCTTGGAGGTGTTGACTCAGCGATGACACTGGGGTGCCAAGCTGTCTGTAGCATGCCTGGCTTGGAGGGCAGCCTTGGGTCGAGGTGCCCCCGCCGTGCCTGGAGCTGCGTTTGTCCCCCTGCGTCACCCTGAGCTGCTGTCTCCCCCCAGGTATGCCTTTACCGTCATGGCCAATATCACTGTGTATGGCCTGGCCTGGCTCCTGCTGAACTTCCAGGTGGACCAGTCTGACCGCACAGAGCACCTTGGCATCCAGGATGTCCCTATATTTCGGGTAAGTGGCCGGGCTCGCTCCCTGGGGCCCTCTCTTCCCTGGGTGGGACATGGCTCAATGGGGGAGGCACTGGAGGGAACGAAATAGCAGTGCCCTGAAATCTCACCTACCGCACAGGGCAGGGGCCACACTGAGCTCTCCCTGGCTTTTTGGGAACCCCTCTTTATCCAGCAGACTGCTGGGGGGTAGGTGACGGGCAGGCAAAGGGCACCCCCTGCTATGCTCACCCCCTCTGCCTCACCCAGAACCTGTCCCTCATTGTGGTGGGGCTGGGGGCCGTGTTCTCCCTCATCTTCCACCTGGGCACCAAAGAGAAGCCGTACCCGCCGGGCTCGCTGCCCCAGCTGGAGGAGAGCACACCCCTGCTGCAGAAGGAGCCTGTGAGCCCCCCGCGCCCACTGCTGATCTGGAAAGACTGGCTGCTGGAGCCTGCCTTCTACCAGGTACGGCTGCGGGCAGGGCTTGTGGCGCCTGTCCTGGGCTGCTTGCCCTGCCTGGGTGCTGCAGGCATCCTCTGGCAGTGGGGACGTGCCCCTGGTGCGGGTGAGGATGGAGAGATGGGCTGTACTGGGCACCCACCACGTTAGGGGGGCTGTCCCCTTCTCAGCGGGCATCTGTGCCATGACAGGGTTGGGCTTGGAAGGTGCCAGCCTTCCCTACCTCCAGTTTGCATGGGCTGAGCGGTGCTGTCCTGTCTCTGTCCCCTCCCAGGTTGCGGTGCTCTACATGTCCACCCGGCTCATCGTCAACCTGTCCCAGACCTACATCGCCATGTACCTCACCAACTCGCTGCTGCTGCCCAAGGTGGGCGCAGGGCAGGTCCCTGCTCGCATGTCGAGGTTGCGTGGGCAGGGGTCCTGTGCCGGTGACCCGGAGCTCATCTCCCTGTCCTCGTCTCTCGCAGAAATACATCGCCACCATCCCCCTGGTGATGTACATCAGTGGCTTCCTCTCCTCCTTCCTCATGAAGCCTCTGAATAAGTGGATAGGTCGAAATGTGAGTCCTGGGGGTCTGGTGAGGTTTGAGTTAGACCCAAGGAGAGGCCCAGGGGCCAGATCCTGACTGCACAAGTGAGCAGAGCACTCAGCACACCTGGGCCTGGCTGGAGAGTGGGGACCCCTCATGCATCCTCTCCAGACAACCCCTGCTGCGGTGTGGGTCCCGCTGGGACGGTGTGGGTGGTGGGCAGGGTGAGGGGGCGTGGGCCTATCCTGCACATCTCTGAGGCTGGGGAAGGCGATGCTGATCCAGAGTCAGCCCGTCCTGTGCAGCCCTGACCGGGCTGGGAGAGCCCCATGGTGCCCACGAGAGGCAGAGGGGGGGTTTGGCTGAGCCACCCTGGGCAGGCGTGCGGTGTGGGGGGTCTGCAGTGCCAGCGGGAGGGGGCTGCTCCTCCAGTGCTCCCCGCTCCGCGCTGCAGCAAGCACCGTTCCCCAGTAAGCCCCCACCTCTGCTGCCAGCTGGGTGGCCCCGTGCCCTACGCAGGCACCCTGCCTACAGCTCTGCTGGGGGCTTGGCTCCTAGGCTGCGGCCAACGCTGTAGAACAGCTGGGACCACTGCAAGGCCCTTGCTGTTTGGGGACTCCTTGTTTAACACCAGCTGGGAGAGAGCCAGGGCTGTCCCCCGTGGGTCCGAGGCAGCAGCTGGCCCCCGTGCCCTCCCCACTCACCCCTGCCTTGCTGGGTGTCAGCCGAGCTGGGGTCTGAGCTCTCCCTTCTCCCTCCTCTTGTCCCCACGCTGGCCCGGAGCAGCTGACCTACTTCGTGGGCATCCTGGTGATCTTGGCCTTTGCCTCCTGGGTGACCCTGGCCAGGCAGATGGGAGCGGAGATCTATGGGGCGGCCGTGCTGCTTGGGGCTGGCTCCGCCACTATCCTGGTCACCTCCCTCTCCATGACAGCAGACCTCATCGGCACCAACACGGTACGTCCACTCCTCCCGGCCGGGATGGACCGGGGTGTCACAGCGGGGCTTGGAACCCGTGGGCTGGGGTGGTCACTGGTGCGGGATCGCGGCAGGGACGGAGACCCCTGTGAGGGGGCTCTGCTGTGGGGGTGCGGGCAGGCTGGGGGTGCTCAGCCTGGAGAAGAGGAGGCTGAGGGGAGCCCTCATCGCTCTCTGCAACGGCCTGAAAGGAGGCTGGAGCCGGGGGGGTCGGTCTCTGCTCCCCAGGAACAAGCGATGGGACGAGAGGGAACGGCCTCAAGCTGCGCCAGGGCAGGGTTGGGTTGGGTATGGGGAAAAACTTCTTCCCCCAAAGGGCTGCCAGGGCCTGGCCCAGGCTGCCCAGGGCAGGGGCTGAGTCCCCATCCCTGGGGGGATTTAACAGCCGGGGAGATGTGGTGCTTGGGGACATGGGTTAGTGGTGGCCTTGGCAGTGCTGGGCTAACGGTTGGACTTGGTGATCTTGGGGGTCTTTTCCAACCTTAACGATTCTACGATTCTATGTGCCCGGGCTCTGCTGTAATATGGGCTCTGCCCATGAGAGGGCACAAGGCTCCTGGGCTGCCTGGCGGGACTGGTGGCCGATGAGGTTTCCTCTCCCCTCGCAGCACAGTGGCGCCTTCGTCTACGGCGCCATGAGCTTCACGGACAAGATGGCCAACGGCCTGGCTGTGATGGTGATCCAGAACCTGCACCCGTGCCCGTAAGCGTCCCTGCGGGGCGGGAACCCTCCCAGTGGCAGCTCCCACCACATCACCTGGGAGCCAGGCAGCAAATATCCCTGGTTTGGAGCAAGAGACACGGGTGGAAACCAGCTCTGATTTGTCTTAAATCGATCCTCAACTTCTCTTCTGGCCCTAGATGAGGGCTGCATCTCTGGGACGCACGAAGGGGCTGGGGATCTCAATGTCCAGGGTGCTGCCCTCTCTCCTTGCCCTGGACCTTTCCCTCACATCCCAGTGTGAACCAGTCCTGACACCGAGGAAGTGGGACCGCTGTCAGCAGCCCCAGGGCACTTGGGCAGCACTGGGCCAGGCTCCTGTCCTGGCCACCAAGCCACGTCCCTGCCCTCTCCCTGCAGGACCGAGCTCTGCTGCCCTGCCTGCATCAGCTTCTACCACTGGGTGATGGTGTTGGTCACCGGAGGCATTGCCATCGCTGCCATCGCCTCTCTGTGCTGCATCATGGTCTGGCCCATCCGCGTCCGCTACCGTGAGTGGGGCTGGGGGCACCGCGAGGGGCCAGGCACGTGGTTAGGGGCACTGGGAGCCCCGTGTCCTGTGCCAGCCTGGGCTAAAGCCAAAGTGTCTTTCCAGGTGGCCCCGGCTGCGGGGAGGCAGCGGGAGCCCTGTCCCGGCGGGAGGTGCCGTGGCAGGGCTGGCTGCGGGGACGCTCGCGGCTCTGCCCGCGGGGGGACCCTCATGGTAGGCACACAGGGCAGGGCCGCCATCCTGCTTCTGCCGCTGCTGACCCCAGAGCCAGGGGCTGCGCCTGCTTGCTGTGCCCTCCTGGAGGGCAGGATCCACCCCTGCCTGGCCCCGCCATGGCCGTGCTGACCCTGGCACCTCACGGGTCACCGAGGGGGTGGTGGGGGCTGCTCTGCGTGCTGGTAGCCAAATGTGGGGGCAGGGGTTGGGGATGGGGTGCCCTGTGCCAGGCCGGGGACCCAGGCACCAGTGCTCGGTGCCAGCTCAGCAGCCGCCTCTCTGCCCAGCTGGGTGCCTGCATCTTGCTCTGGGGAGAGGACGGACCCCCCCATGCTGCCTTGGGGACGTGCTAGGGCCCCTCCTGCCAGTGGCCGGAGAGTCCAGAAGGTCCAGGCCAGCACATGGTGGGTCACCCCAGCAGCTGCAATGGCTCCTAACCTGTCCCTTCCCTCCCTGCAGATGCTGTCTGCCTGCAGGGGCTGAGCAGAGTGGGGACCCGCTATGGCGGGACGGAGAGCACGGAGGGAACGATCCAGAGCAGCACCGTCAACTGAGCAGGGCCCGTGTCCTCGGCCACCGTGGCGTCCATGTCGCTGAGCTCTGCCGGAGGGACCCCCGCGGCGGGGGGTGGCACCGGGCTCGGGGGGGGCTGGCCCCTGCCCTGCCTCCCTGTCACCTCGCACTGGACTGGCGGCCCCCCGGCCCCCCGTGCCCTGCGGGGGGACGCGGGAGGGACGTCGTCCTGTCCTCGCACACTAACACTAGAAGGCCCTGGGCCAGGGTCGGCCCCACACGGGGACGGGCACCCGGCCCTCGGTTTTAACTTGCTTTTGTAAGGTCAGTATGTACAAACAGCACTTTAGGAGAAAAAGGAGAGAGGAAAAAAAGAAAAAAAACAAAAAACAACCAAGCACCTCTAACCGTGGATAAACGCCCTCCGTGCCTCCCCGGCGCCTCCCCGCTCGGGCAGGGCCCTCGGGGGCACCCCGGGGCTGGGGGGGGCGGCAGCAGGGGCGGGGGTTTGGGGCGTGCGCGAGGGCTGTTGGCCCCGCGCTGCTGCCCCGTTCCCCGTTGTTCCTCCGCGGGAGGGAGGCCCCGGCCCCGGCCCCGGCCCCGGCCCCGGCCTCGGCCCCGGCCCCGGCCCGCGGCGCTGCCGAGGGCGGCAGGGAGAGCGCCCCGCAAGATGGCCGCCCTCAACAACGATGGCGGCTGCGCCCGCAAACAAAATGGCTGCCGCGTAGTCGCGCTGGAGCCTAATGATTGGTTCTTTTGTTCCAGCGTCCCGCCTCCCGGGGCAGGGCAACCAATAGGGGCTCTCCTTGCCTCAGCGGGGCCGGGGCCGCGGCAGCCCCGCTGGCAGCGCTGGAGGGGCCGGCCCGGGCCCGCTCCCCGCCTGGGCCCGCTGCCGGCCCGGGCCCGCTCGGGGCCGCGGCAGGGAGGGCCGCGCCGGGCCCTGTCCGCGGGGCCCCGGCGCTCCCGGCACCGGAGGCTCCGGCCGGGACCTCCCCGCCCCCGCTGCAGCGGACCCGGGAGCCCGGGGTAAAGGCCGGGCCGCCGCACGCCGCGGGCGGGGCCACAGGCGGCTGTCACGCAACGGTGCGTCCCCGGGCACCCCGGCTGCCGCCCCGGGGCCGGGGCTGCGGCGTGTCCCCGGCTGCCGTGACCCTTCGCTGGGGGGACAGGAGCAGCGAGGCGCCTTCGCCCTGCCCCAGGGGCGGCCGGGAGCAGGAGGGGTCTGCACCCGGGTGACTGCGGCGTGACCGTGAGTCACCCTGTGTCACCCTGGGATCGCAGAGCCGTTTGGGTTGGAACAGACCTTTAGGATCATCGAGTCCAGCCGTTAGCCCAGCACTGCCAAGGCCACCACTAAACCATGTCCCCAAGCACCACATCTCCCCGGCTGTTAAATCCCCCCAGGGATGGGGACTCAGCCCCTGCCCTGGGCAGCCTGGGCCAGGGCCTGACAGCCCTTTGGGGGAAGGAGTTTTTCCCCATACCCAACCCAACCCTGCCCTGGCACAGCTTGAGGCCGTTCCCTCTCGTCCCATGGCTTGTTCCTGGGGAGCAGAGACCGACCCCCCCGGCTCCAGCCTCCTTTCAGGCCGTTGCAGAGAGCGATGAGGGCTCCCCTCAGCCTCCTCTTCTCCAGGCTGAGCCCCCCCAGCTCCCCCAGCCGCCCCTCCCCAGCCTTGTGCTCCAGCCCCTGCCCCAGCCCCGCTGCCCTGCTCTGGCCACGCTCCAGCCCCTCCATGGCCGCCTTGGGGTGCGGGGCCCAGCGCTGAGCACAGCATTCGAGGGGCGGCCTCACCAGTGCCCAGCGCAGGGGGACCATCACCTCCCTGCTCCTGCTGGCCACACTGTTCCTGATACAAGCCAGGAGGCTACTGGCCCTCTTGGCCACCTGGGCACACTGCTGGCTCATGTTCAGCATCTGTTGACCACCACCCCCAGGTCCCTTCACCACCACTCTCTGGGCCCAGCCATCCAGCCAGGTTTTTACCCAGTGAAGAGTGTGCCCATCCAAGCCGTGAGCAGCCAGTTTCTCCAGCAGAATGCTGTGGGAAATGGTGTCAAAGGCCTTACTAAAGCCCAGGTAGACAGCATCCACAGCCTTCCCCTCATCTGCTAAGCGGTCACCTTGTCATAGAAGGAGATCAGGTTGGTCAAGCAGGACCTGCCTTCAATACACCCATGCTGACTGGCCCCGATCCCCTGGTTGTCCCGTACGTGCTGTGTGATGGCACTCAGGATGATCTGCTCCATGACTTTCCCCGGCACCAAGGCCAGGCTGACAGGGCTGTAGTTCCCTGTAGACCCTGTGTCACCCTGTGTCACACCGCGGGGCCGGGACACCGCAGCCGGGCACGTGCTGCTGTGGTGGCACCTTCCTTAGCCCTCGGGTGAGCCCGAGCTGAGAGACGAGGCCGCCCGACCCAGCAGGCTGCGGGGGGACGATGGCGGCTGCGGGGGCCTGGCGCAGCCCTGGGGGTCAGAGCTGGGTCCGGGGGGAACAGAGCTGGGGTGCAGGGGCTGCAGCACCCCACGCCGCGCTGTCAGCCCGTGCCGGGCTGTACACGGGACGTATGGCTGTTCCCCGCAGCCAGCTGGGGCTGTGGGAACGGCTTTATCAGCCCCAGTCCAGAGAGCAAGGCCTGAGCCGGGGCGGGGGCCGGGTGGCCTTGGCACAGGGCGAGGGCCTCTCCCCACCCGGCCGCCCGGGCCCTCAGCTCGGCTCAGCGCCCCCAGCCCGGCCTCGCCCCCTCCCCACTTGTCTCTAAGCATTATGCCCGCACCCGGGGCTCGGCTTTTGGGGGGCCACCTTCTGCCCCGCGGGGGGCCGGTGGCCAAACCTGCCCCACAGGACTGCCTGGGGAGGGGACGGGGCGCGAGGGGGTCTCTGCTCACGGGGCTGGAGGTGGGGAGTGGGCACCAGGCGGGCGATGCTGCGGGGTGCCCATGGGATGGCGGGGCGTGCTGCTCCGGCTGCCGGCTCTGCCTGGGAGGGGGATGCATTTGCAGATTGTTTTGGGGGCAGCTGGACCCCCCGAGGGCTGTGCTCACAGTGGTGCCTGCAGAGCAGCACGCTTTCACCCACCGGGCGCTCGCTGGGGTGCTGCACGGCCCCAGCCGAGGGCAGAGCAGGCAGGAGACGCTGGGCAGGCAGCTCTGCCCACCCCCGCCACGCCTGGGGGGGGGTTTAGCCCCCTCCCCGGTCAGGGTCCTGCACCACGCTGCTCCAGAGGATGCAGAGGGCCGTGGCCAGGGAACCCCCCAGGGTGGGGGGGTCTGCAGCTGCGGGGTGAGGATGCTTAGTGCCCCTTTCCACCCCGTGGGGCTTCCACTGCCGGGGGACACGTGGGCTGGTGCCGGGGGACACGTGGGCTGGTGCCGGCGTCACCCTGCCAGCACTTGGCACACCTGAGGGGTTCCCCGTGCGGAAGCCCCCTGGCCTGCGGCCTGGCGAGATGGCGGGCATAGTGGCGAGACGGTTTCCCGCATCCCACCGGGAGCCGGGGTGTGCAGCCCTCCCCTGGCCGTGCCGTGGCGGTGGCGGTGATGCCCGTCCACCCCTTTGCAGCCCCCCAGGTGCCCTGGGCTCGGTGGCGTGGGCTCCCACCCAGCCTGCCCTGGGCTGGTATTTGCTCCAACGCCTCCCTGCAAACCTGCTGCGGCCGGTCCCGGCCCCGCCTGCCTGCCCTTCCTCGCCAGCGGGAAGAGGAGGAGGAGGCAGCTGCGGGCCGGGGACGGCTGTGGAAGGAGCGTGAGTGGGAGCAGGACACGAGTGGAGCCACAGCGCAGGCGGGACAGGACGGAACAGGAGGGCTTGGCTGTGCCCACCACCAGGTACCATGTGGGGTGGGCAGGAGCTGCCCCGGCGAGGGGGCTCTGTTGCCCATACACGGATCCGGCAGCAGAGGCGTCTTCCCGTCCCCTCCGGTGCCAGCCCAGCCACGCACCCTCGCTCCGAGCACCGGGAGGGACCCAGGGGCTGTCACCCCCGGGCCCTCGCCCGCCAGCGGGGAGCGGAGCTGGCTTGGCCGCCCCAGGGGGACCAGGCGCCCGCCTCGGCACGTGCCGTCCCTCCTGCCAGGGCGGGGTGCAGGCTGGCGGGACGGGGTCCGGGTGGCTCCTGGCGCTGGGTTTGGGGCTCAAGTGCTGGGGAGGTCGTGAGGACAGGGGTGCGGCTTTTCCCGGAGCTGGCTGGTGTGACGGTAATTGCGCCGCTCCCTCTGAGGCCACGGGGCAGCAGGCAGGGACTAACCACTGCCCCGCTGCCGGCTGCTGCCCGCCGGCTTCTGGGGTCTCCCCACGGCTGGGCAGGGCTGTGCTGCTGGGGAAACTGAGTCACGGGGGCAGGCAGGGGTCTGGCAGAGCCGTGGTGCCTCTGACCCGCTGCCTCTCCCTGCGGAGATGCTGTGATGGGGGGCTGCGCACCCCGTGTCAGCCCCGGGAGCCGATGGCGGGCACCGGGGGTTGCTGAGCCGCCAGACGAGGGGAGCCCCGTGCACCGGCAGCTGCAGGGGTCGCAGCCGGCGGCGTGCCACCACGGGGCAGGAGAAGGGCTTGCGCAACCGGGTGGGCTTTGCTCTCCTGGGCCTGGCAAGGGCTGAGCCCTGTCCCCATGTCCCCCTCGGGGAGGCGACCGGCCGGTGGCACCGCTGTGGGAGCTGCTGTGCTGCAGGGACGGGCAGCATGGGGACCGTCCCCCCTAAGCTGCCCCCTCTCCCCCAGCTGCGCGTTGCACTCGTCCTTCATGTCGGGGAAGCTGAGGAGGAGCAGAAGGGGGCTGCTGGAGGAGAAGCGGTGGCAGAGCCTGGAGGAGAGGGGCAGCGCAGGCACCCGGCTGGGGCACCCCGCGCTCGCCAGGTGGGTGCTGCGCCTCGCCGGGGACACGTCCCCACGCCCCAGCCCCCACCAGCCCAGCACGGCCGTGCCCCCCGGGGGCTCTTGCCCGGGTGAGAGGGCACGATGGCCACGCGTGGGCACAGCGGGGTCTGCAGGCAGCCCCGCCGCTCACCCCTGCCTGCTCCTTCCTGCCAGATCCAAAACCTGTGACCCCTCCTTCTGCAAGGAGACAGAGCAGGCTGGGGCGGCCGCGGGCCGGCAGGGACACCCATCCCCGTCGGTGAGTCTCGGGGCACCGGGGCGCAGGAGGGGGGACCCCAGTGCCGCGGTCCTGGGGGGATGCTCTCTGCGGGGCGGGTGCCGAGGGAGGGCCCGTCCTGGTTTCATGGCAGAGGTGGTGATGGAGTGAGGGGCCACGGGGTGCCCGTGGTGCCAGGGCTCTGCCCCGAGCACCACGCCATGCCAGCCCCACACCCCGACCTCCCCCACAGCTGAGCAAGCGCGCTGCTGGCTACCGCAAAGCCTTCGGGGAGCTCGCCGAGCGGGAAGCGCTGCTGGCCTGCTTCTCCTGCGCCTGGCAGAGAGAGGTGCCCTACCATGGCCGCCTCTACATCTCCTCCCGTCACGTCTGCTTCCACTCCAGCCTCCTGCTCAAGGACATCAAGGTGGGCTGGGGTCGGGTGTGGGGCCAGCGGCTCCGGCGGGGGGCACGGGCAGCAGCCAGGGACACGGTGACGCTGCCTGGCCCCCCCGGCGCAGGCGGTGGTCCCCGTCGCGTCCATCTCGGCCCTCAAGAAGACCAACACGGCGCTCCTGGTGCCCAACGCGCTCAGCATCCGCACGACTGAGGGGGAGAAGGTGAGAGTGGGGACGGTGCTGGGGGCAGCTCAGCCCAGGGCCGTTCGGGGTGTCCTGGTCCCCACGGCTGGCGGGCTCCGGGCTGTGACCGAGGGAGCAGCTCTGGCACAAACCCTTTTCCCGCTCCCCGGCAGTTCCTCTTCGTGTCGCTGCACCAGCGAGAGGCCACATACCAGCTCCTGAAGTCCGTCTGCAAACACCTGCAGGTATGCACTGCACCGGGCACGTGGGGGCCATTGCAGGGCCGTGGGGGTGGCCGGCACCCCCCGACAGCCCCTCATCTCTCCTTGTCCAGGACAGCGGCTGGAGCCCTCTGGCCTCTCTGAGCAACGAGGAAATCCTTAGGAAGCCTCTGGTAAGACTGGGAAACGCTCAGCAGGATTTCGGCAGAGGGAGGCACGGCCCTGGCCCCTTGGGCTGGGCTGGGGACGGATGCGGAGGTGGCAGCCCACGCTGCGTGGGTGCCTGCCCCCCGGGAAGGCGTTCGGGGGGGAAATGTGGAGTGGAAAAGCCCCGGCCTGAGGCAGCGCAGATCCCGGGACCCTCAGGGCTCCTTCCTCGGGGCTGCCACTGGGTCCCACCCGCGTCCCTGGGCCGGGCGCCCTGGGGACGCGCACCGCAGCCGGGGCTTGTTCTCTTTCAGACCTCGAGCCAGTCGGACCTGGAGCGGAGCACCCCGGAGCCCGACAGCCTCCAGGAGGTACCGGGTGAGTGGCCGCCC
This sequence comes from Platalea leucorodia, assembly GCF_965183815.1. Taxonomy (NCBI): domain Eukaryota; kingdom Metazoa; phylum Chordata; class Aves; order Pelecaniformes; family Threskiornithidae; genus Platalea; species Platalea leucorodia. Next base: position 6,100,506 of record NC_138843.1, on the reverse strand, counting down.
CGCAGCCCGCGCCCCCCTTGCACGCTCGCAGCCTTGCTTGTGCAAGCGCCCGTGTCCTCACCCGTGCTTCTGCCCCACTGACAGCTCTCGGCTCTGCTCCCCCTCCCCAGCCACGCAGGGTTCAGGAGGGACCACGCAGCCTCGGCCACCTAAACAGCAACTCCCGCAGCACCGGGGAGGGCAGGATCAGCTCCCTGTGGCCCTGCGTGCCCCCCGGGACCCCCTGGTCCCCTCACTGAATGTCTCCCGGTTGCACGCAGATGGGCCCAGCCCAACGCCAAGGCAAGCAGAGGAGGAGGATGAAGAGGCAGCAGCACTGGCTCTGAGCAGCGGCGAGTGGGTGCCCTTGGCGAAGCCCTGCAGCCCCTGGGGTGGGTCAGGGGGCCCCGGGGAGGGGACGCTGCTGGGACTTGACCCCAGGGCTGGCCCCTGGCAGAGCCGACCACAGGGGCCAGGCTGAGGCTCTCAGCAGCCCCAGCACTGACGCTGCCTTATCCTGGCAGGGAGACTCCACACCTCGCTATGGGCCCGGAGCATCGTGCGGCTGAGCCCCCTCAACACCGTCATCCTCATCTACCTGCTGCTGTGAGTGTCCGGGACCCGCTCCCGCACCTCGGGGCTTTGGGACACCCCCGGGTCCCCGTCCCCGCTGCACCCCAGCACAGAAGGGCTCTCCAGCGCAGCACTGGCAGCCCAGGGTTCCCCCACTCCCCCTGGGGCGCCCGCACTGGCCCGGCCACCGCGTCCCCAGGGCAAGCGCACAGGAGCCTGGCCTGGCCGCAGCGCTGTCCCTGCCCTGTCCCCCCGCCCGGCTGTGACCCCCGTGCCTGACGCTGGCCTGTCCCCCAGGATGGTGGCCCTGCTGCTGTCCTCGGGGTACATCGGGCTGCGCATCGTGGAGCTGGAGCAGCAGCTGGCGTCCGTGGGGGCTTGGGCAGACCGCAACCTGTCACACCAGTAAGTGGCAGGGGCAGGGGCCCGCTCTGTCCCCAGCACAGCAGGGACCCCCCCTCACCCTGCCTCCGCTCCCCAGGTACAAGAAGACCTGAAGCCAGCAAGGACCCAGCCGTCCCCGGGCCCCAGCCAGCAGGACGGGCTCAGGGGCTGCTCTGTCACCCAGTGCCTCCCAGCCCCCCCAGTAGGCCTGGGGAGCCCACGCAGGCTGTGGGGAGCCCACACAGGCTGTGGGGAGCCCACACAGGCCGTGGGCTCCATCGCGCTCCCCCCGCTGTCTCCCCACCCTGAGCAGCAGCAGGAGGAACCCGGGCAGCTCCCGGGAGCAGAGAGCAGCGCAGGGGGGGCTGGCTGGGGTCAGGCACCCAGCACCCACCCGGCCCCAGCCCTCGCCACCGAGGGGGGTGGCCGGCGGAGGGGGGTCCAGTGCCGGGCAAGGCAGGGACAAAGGCCAGGTCTATTTTTATTAATAAAGATGGGACCCCCCTCTGGGGGGGCTCTGGGCTGCGGGGGGGGCCACATTGCCCCTTCCCCAAGGACACACAGCAGCCTCATTCCTTGGGACAAGTCAGCACCCTGCAGCACCCCGCCAGGCCAGATGCCAGGGGACGAGCACCCCCAGTCCCCCCACGCCCCGTCCCCTCCCTGCTCCCCAGGAACAGGCCAGGCCAGCAGCAGGACCAGCGGCTTTTACTGGTGGGTGGAGGGCTGGTGGTGGAGGAGGCTCCAGGTGCTGATGTCCCCAGCGGCGAGGGGGGGGCGGCAGAAGGAGAGCGCGGGGACGTACCCTGAGCCGCCCCCCGGCGCCCGGGGGCTCTGGCTGCGGGTGACAACTGGGAAGCAGAGGGGAAGGGGGTGAGAGGGGGCGCAGCCGGGGGTCCCAGGGCCCCGCACCCAGCCAGGCCCCCAGCTCTTACCGTACTCCTTCCCCAGCACCGGCCTCTCCTGCCAGAGGAAGGGGCCCCAGCGGGTGCAGGGGCCCAGGTACGCAGCGGGGACGATGGGGTCCCACCAGGCCACCTCCTGCAGGCGCTGGGCGTAAGCTGGGGGTGGGAGCAGAGCTGGGGAGGGGCACGGCAGGACCTGCACCCCCCAGCAGGGTCCTTCCAGCCCAAAGCCCTTGAGCTCCACCCCATCCTGGTCTGCTTGAGGGGCCCTGAGGCTTCCCCCCGCCCCCAAGGTGGGGAAACTGAGGCACCGACAGCTCCTTGCCCCACTGTTTTCTCCTCCCGCTTCCCTGCGCCATCCCTCCCCCAGCCCAGACCCCCCCAGCCCAGCTCCGTACCTGGGGGCAGGGGATCCCGCTCCTCCCGGGCGGCGTGGGCCCGCTGCCAGCGGCGGTGGGCGATGGTGGAGGTGAGGGTGCACCAGGGCTCCTCCACCGCCGCCGCCTCCTCCCTGTCGCTCAGCCCCGTGGACCAGCTCTGCCCCACGGCATCCCAGCCCATGGGGGTGGTCTTCCAGCGCACGGCCTGCTGCAGCAGGGGGGCCTGGCGCGGCCCCCACAGCGTTATGTACTGGTCGCTGGGGGTGGGAGGGAGCTGTCAGGGCTTCGTGCCCCCGCCAGCAGCGCCCCAGGGCTGAAGCAGGGCAGGGAAGGCGTTTGGGGGGGCGCGGGGCTGTGCCCCGCTTGCGGGATGGCCTTAAAGGCAGTGGGATCTGATGGGGCTGCCACATCCCCCCGCAGCCAGATCGGCGCTGGCAGCCCTCCCGCCTCCGCCCCGGGAAACCGAGGCACAGCCGGGACGGAGGGGCCATGGCCACGGCCCTGGCTCCTGGGGAAGGGGCAGGGGTCTCTCCTGCCCCAGGCGAGGGTCCCACCTGTAGAGGGGCAGCGGGCTCTCCGTCTCGAGGGTGCCCTGCAGGACCCAGGGTCTGTGCCCCCCCAGCTCCATGCTCGGTGCTGCCCAGGGCCTCACTGCAGCCACCCCGGAGCAAACGGTGCTGGAACTGGCACCCGGCAACCGCCCCAACGCCACGGCGGGGAGGCCGTGGGGGGCTGCGCCAGGGCAGGGGCACCTTTGATCCCTTCCTGCCCCGTGGAGGGGAACGGGCAGGGCAGGGAGCGCTGGGGCTGCACCTCCCTGCTCCTCCAGCAGCAGGAAAGCAAACAGGAGCGGGCAGGCAGGAGCAATAAACCGCAGGGAAGACCTGTGCCGAGAGAGCCGGTACCTCCGGAGCTGGGGGCAGCTGCTGCGGGGACCCCGGGGGGCAGCTCCGGGGACTCGCTGCACCCCTCGCCTGGAAAAGCAAAGTGGAGCCACCAAGCCCAAGAAACATAAATTCACAACTTCTTTAATGCCAGTTAGATCGCATTACATGGAAAAGTTACAACGCTCTGTATTTTTTTTTTTTTTTCACCATATGATGCCTTATATATAACAATGCCACGAGGTCGCAGACTTTATCACACAAACTCTGGGAGGACCCTTTGCTCAACCCGCCCGCGCGGTTCAGTGCTTACAGATCACCCACCGAAAACACAAACTTACGCTAGCTTTGCTCTTTTCCCCACCTAACGCGCCGCGGCACGCTGCAGCCAGCGTCGCGCCGCTCGCCTACGGGAGCCGAGACGCACGCACGCACCCACCAACACACGCTCTGGCGGCGGAAGACCTGCAGAAAGCCCTGCTGGGAGCTCCACTCCCGCCTTGGCAGCTGCGAGCGGGGTGGGGGAAGGAGTTTGTGCCATGCTTTAACGGCCAAGTTAATCTGAAGGGCTCGTTCTCGCCGTGCGCGTTAGCCAATGCGCTCAGCCACGGCTTGGAAATCGCTAGCCCTCCCTGCCAAGCGTGATGAGAGAAGTCACGATGAGCCAACCTGCTCCAAAGTGAGAAAAAAAGGGAGAGATGTGGTTTGTGAAAATCCCTGGCAAGAGGGGAGCACGATGCGGGGACGGAGCAAGGAGGGGCTGTCCCCGCTCCGCAGCGCCCCGGGGCGCCGCTGATGCTGGGAGAGTGGGGAGCACCGCGGTGCCCAGACGGCGCTGCCCACCGCCCCGCAGCTCCCGGCGCTCCTCCGGGGAAAGCCCCCGCGTCGCAGGGCGAGCGGCGAACCCAGCCCTCCCTCCGCCGTCCCCACGGGAGCCCTGGGGAGCCCCAGCAGCGCCACGCTCGCCCCGTGCCACCCTGTGCCACCCTGTGCTCTGGCTGCGCTGCCCGGCTCCCTCCTCCTGCTCCAGAACGGGCACAAACCCGCGTGAAACCACCCCACGGCTGAGACCTCGTGTCTGCCCCCACCCCAACCATCTATTTCTTCCCGGAGGAGAAAGCAGCATCTCCCGGGGGGCTGCACGCCAGGATTGAGGCAGGAGACAATCCACAACAGACAAGAAAATGCCCAGCAGCAGCTACCAACCACCTCCAGCCCCGGCGTAAACGCGCCCTGTCCCCGGGCTCTGCTGCCTGCAGGGCGGCATCGCACAGGACAGACACCCGTGACAGACCACATCTTGCTGCAGGTGGCCTTTGACTTCAAACCTGCTTGCCATCTTAGTGACGTGACTTAATTCTAACGACTCCTCGGTGCTTTGCAGTGGTCCTTGCACGTGATGAAGTTTAACAGCGCCAGTGAACGTAACAAGCAACAAGAGAGGGGCTGGGGAGCCCATCGGATGATTTTTTACACCAAGCCCCGTGCTCCTGCAGCAAGAACTACAATAAAGCAGTTGCGTTGAAACCGCGTTTCAGAAGTGACATTGCAATTACATTTTGGAGGCCAGCGAGGCCATAAGACGACGATGCGGCTGCCAATTCGGGCTTTGGAGACTCGGCTTTGCCGGCCCGCAGGAGCGGCGAGCTCCCGGCGCACGAGTGCCTCCGAGCACCTGCGTCCGCAGCGGCAGCGCCGAGAGCCTGACCCAGGCGCTGGCGTAACGGCTCGCGTGGTCAAGGCTGTAGCGACCACAACGGCACCTCGCCGCCCTTCGCCCTACCAGCCTTCCTACACCTCAGCAGCTCACCCTAAGGATACTGGTGGCACTGGGGAGAGGCAATCAGATTCCTACCCACCACCCCTACAGTCTGGCTTCAGGGAAAGAAGGGGAGGGACAGGAAAATAAAAAGAGAGGGAAGTATTACCTACGCACTCTACAGAGAACAGGTCAAGGTCTATATACACAGCCAGGAAAATCCGAACGAGAACAGGAAAGAGCACTCGCATCCCAGCGCACGAGAGCGGGCACGAGGCGGGCGCGCGGCAGGGAGAGCATGGCACACGGACAAAGGCAGACGGGAACGGGCTGCGGCAAGCGGAACAGCTTCTCTTTAAATTAAAAGCTACACATCCACACAAGTGCTTTGCGTCACATCCCACAGCACTCATCACACAGGCTCCAAGCACACGAGCAGGCACTCTCTTCCCATACAACTTTAAAAAAAAAAAACACAAAACAAAAAAAACCCCAACAGGTCCCTGGCTTTGACTTGGAGATAAAAAAAAAAAAAAAAACACACTTCTTCCTTGCTTTAGAAAAAGAACCCCCGCTCTTGCACAGACGTGGTGTTTCCCCCCTTCCAGCCAGAAGAGGCCACGCTCTCTCCAAAAAAACAGATCCACATGAGTTGTTTTGTTTCTAAAAAAACACATCTCAACTGCTTTTGTCCTCAGGAAGACTCCAGAGCAACCAGCCTGCCACAAATGGCACTGTGGGAAGCTCCACATGCATGGCGGTTGGTTTTTTGTTTTTTTAAGCCATTGTTTTTCCTCTCTGTTAACTAAAAGGATCAGCCCAGAACATGCAATAGCAATTTTGGAACTTTCTGAACGCGCTCCCTCTGAGGTGGAGCCTCTTCAAGTCTCCTCCAAAGTTTAGAGCCCAAAAATGTATTGGTTTGAAGGCAGCTGTCGAGCATGCCAAAAAATCACGCTGTCTTATGGGAATGATTGTATCGGGTACTACAGTACCTATTTGGGAAAGAAAAAAAAAACCCCAAAAAAAGGAAAATAAGCAGTTCTCCAGTTTCTTTGTGTAATGGGGATGCCAGGCTATAAACAATGCCCTTAGATAACCAGAGAGGCTAACGCCCAGCCTGGAGCTTAGCCCCTTTGCACCAGTTGTATCGAACAAGTCTGGCTCCTACCTCCAAAGGCGTCCGTCCGAGCGCAGAGGGACGCAGAGCAGCACACGTTAAACCCGTTCCCACAGAGGCAAGGACGCTCTCGTCTCTCCCAAGAGGGGACAACGCAGCAGCTGGGATGGCCTTGGTCCGGTCTCAATGGTCCAGGTCACACGTCTTTTCTCCGGTATACAACACGAGGGTTGGAGGACGCTGGTTTAACATTTCTCTTGTACCCGTTTCCCTTTATGAAGGATGAATCCGTAAACCTTTGGCAGTTCCCTCCCCTCCCCAACCCCATCCCAAATACTGCCTAGCGTGGTTCACAAGCACGTATTTAATTAGCATCTGTTGGGTCCATCCTCCAGTCCCACTGGCACTCCCTCCCCTTCTGGCTGATCGTTTGGGGTTCCATGCACACCAAGGTAGTGGTTTGATCCTGGTACGGCAGGCTGTCGTCTCCTGGTCGCGGTATATGGGGTTTATCGTATCCTGGTGAAGAGGTTGAGAACTGATACAGACTCCTGAGAAGAAAAGACAAAGCAGGTGCTAAGCGCTCCACAGTTCCACTGCAGAATTAATCCATTGCTTTTGGGGTTTTTTTGTTTGTTTCTGGTTTGTTGGGGGGGTTGTTTTGTTTTTGTTTGTTTTTTTAAATAAAACAGTCTGCTGATCTGGTGAGGTATCGCTAGCTCAGGGCATGATCCGAGCTCACCATTCAAAGTCCAATCCCATAAATATTCCCATGGCTTTTTTCCAACTGATAACAAGGAGCACGGCAGGCAAGCGTGCCATCCCCACAGCTTCGCAGGAAGCCGTACCCCCGAGCCGTCAGAAACCGGGGGGTCACCCAGCAGCGAGTGCCGCCCGCTCCCCGCAGCTCATTCCTCAAGAGCTCTCTGCCATTCTCCACTGCCTCTGCCGGACGCCCAGAAAAGCTCCCGGAGCATCTGGCACAACCCGCTTTCGGCGCTGGCGAGTTGTCAGTGGCAGCATCCACGATCCCATTTCCATCCAAGCCACCGTTTCAAGCGGTTTTGTAAGTTTTTCGTGGCAGCATGCTGGCAGGGAAGACGGTGGGCTCGGGGCGAGCTCCCTGAAATGCCGCTACGTTCACAGCCAGGAGAAGGATGTTCTGCCACACTGCCTCGGGCACACAGAGGCAACCTTTTATTTCATCTGATGACTACAAATCCCGTTATATCTCAAAGTTTAACCCTTCCCTGCATCCAGCCCTCGATCTGCAGGATCTGGCGAAGAGATCAGAGGCAAGGCAGCAGCACAGAGCAAACTGGGACCGAATCCAGCCCCGAAGGCCGAGCCTCCGCAGGACACAGCTGCAGCCATCCGCAAAACGCATCCTTACCTTTGTCGAGCGAGTTTTACTGAAGACGTTCCAGAAGCGCAAGGTTTCATCTCCGGCTCCTGTAACTATGGCCTCCCCATCGGGGGACATAGCCTAAGGCCAAGAGAGAGCAACCTTTAGCATCTGTTACATTTTTGAGGTTGAAAACAAATCTTCATTGGAACGCATGAGAGAGATTTAATTCTCCTTCCTACTTGGCTGGCGGTGAGAAACCAAACAACTACCTCTGCTTTCACGTGCCTTATTCAGTCTCGGTCGGTGCCAATTCGAGCACTTGCTTCTTACTTACACAGCTACGGAACACACGGGTGGAATTATCATAAAAAGGATTCTTGTGTTAAGAAGTCCAAGCCATTTGTAATTGAGGCTATTCCTCGCCGAATTATAAATACGTGTTGAGGCAGGAAGAGTGACACGACTGGCATTTGCCAGCTTTATTAGTCACTTACGTTGGAATCTACCTCACACAACAGCATCAGCGTATTTGTCATCCGTTACGAATCCGCTGAAAGCCCTACGTAACCGTAACAAAGCAGGTACAAGATCAGTGTGGATTAACCACACCAAGCATTTTAATGGCAAATTAGGAGGACTGAAAGCATCAAATTCTTCCCCTGCTGGCAGTCACCAGTGAAAAAGCATACAAGCCTTACAGGAACAAGAAGAGATGCTTGTGCTTCCTCAGAAGAGTTTTGGCAGGCTTTGCTATTCATTAATGAAGCCTCGCATTTCCATAGCAGCAAATCAAAGTATCCCTTGCAGGCAAGGAAACCAGATACAGAGCATTTTTCATTGCTTGTAGGGCAGCATTCATATCTCCACCTAGACTACAAGCAGCTTACAGCGCCACTGGCACTGCGGCTTTGGGCCTCATCTCACCACGTGCGCAGCCAGATAAGCAGCTACAGAAGTTTCCAGAGACGTGGCCATCGCTTACCAGATATAAGACTCTGTACGAGTGCCCTGTTAGCTTTGCTACTTGAGTTAACGAGGGGTATTTCCAGACGAGGATCTGGTTCTGCGAGTATCCGTGGGTACTCACCTGAAAGGGGAAGAGGGAAATATGCAATCATGCTTCCTAACACAAGACTGCTCAGCAGCGGGACTGCACAGGGAGGGACTTACTAGCTCGTTGGCGTGTTTCGACCATGCCAGGTTGCACACTTGCGACCCAGTGTCGATGCACTGCAAAGGCTGCCCGGTGAGCGTGTTCCAGAAGCGTATGCAGCGGTCAGCTGTCCCACCGCCGGAGGCGAGGAGCCCGTGCTGATGTGGAGACCAGGCGATAGCTTTTACTGCCGCAAGATGCTCTGTGTATTGTTGGACAGGACTCAGGCTGGAGTGATTCCAGACAAGGAGCTGGCAGAGAGGAGAGACATGATCAAACTTGCGCTGCAGTCATGCATTCACAACACCCACAAGCCACGATGTTGCGCTGGGACTAACGAGGGCAGTTGGGCAACAAGATGATTCCCCACAGTTGTGCCTGAGCACGTGCATCTCCCCTCGGCGCTTGCAGCCCTGACGTCAGTCCCACCCTGCCAGCACGCTCAGCTGAGGAGCCATTCTACCACCGGGCCACAAGGAAGCTAACAGTCCTTAAATTAAGCTTACGAAGCCAAAGACACAGTGTCACTGAATGTGAACTCAAACCCTTCTTTCATCTTTATGGCTGTATCAGTCCAGAACACATTTAGAAATATGCTCAAGTTCATTAGAAGTTATTCTGAGCAGGAGGAACTCGGTACAACCATGCTGTCACACAGCCACTGGGCAAATTCACTACCTAGCAACCCGCTCCGAAGGGCTCCGAATGCTGCTTCTCCGTAACAGATGCTTCTTCCATATGGTGCGCAGTGAACTACAAGCCTGCGTTACAGGTATTTGAACTTGTACAGCTCTAAACTCAGTTTCCTTCTGCATACATAAACATTATTGCAACAAACTTGACTATACACTACCTAAACAAAGTCAGGAAGTACAGCTTAGCAGTAGCTTTCTTGAACTCAAACCTCTGAGTCAAGCTATAGATTTAATTAGCCAAATACAGAAGCAAAATTAAATTTGCCTTTTTAATTTTATTAGAGAGGAGACTGAGTAGAAGCTTAGCATGATTTATGTTTGGACACAGTCCAACAACTGAAACAAAAGCCCCTTTCAGAGAGGCTGAATACCCTTAAAGAAAGAAGGTCTGACATTTCTTGGTGAAGATCTAGAGACACTGAGCCTCACACGACTCCTTGGAAGTACTGTACCTTATTATCATTTCCTCCAGAGGCCAGGAGCTGGTGGTCTGTAGACCATTTGAGCCCACAGACCTCCTGCCTGTGGCCCTGGAGCCGCCGCTCGGACTGCAGGGGTGGGGTGCGGATGTCCCTCTGAAGGATCATCCTGTCTCGACTCCCAGAAGACAGCTGGTCCGCGTTCCATGCCAAGGCACCTGTAACGCAGGCAGAGGATAGGAGCATGTTGTGGGGGTTAAAAAATTAAAAATCAGTGCTTACAGACCTCCCTGACATCCACTGTCTGAAGTCCTAGAACAGTGTGGAAAGATTAACCTGCACAAACTTACTGAAGGTATCACTAATCCCATTTCACAGCGCAGTAAAGCACAGAAATAGAACCAGAAGGTGCCTTGACTTCCCAAATCTCACTCCAGCCTTCAGATTCAAAATGCCTCTGAGCAAAAAAACAGTCCCCGCAGAAAAAGGGAACTGGAAATCTCAGTGTAAGGCAGCCTGCCTGCAGGGCTGAAACCGGAAGCCCGTGGCAGTGAAAAAATGTTGTAACCAAACCTAAAATGCCTCAGACATGGAGGAAACACCTGCTGCAATACTCAACCACCACCACACCCAAGATCAGAACACCACAATTACTAGATGATAATATTTTGAAGACTGCTCAAGACGTAGCAGGGAATAAACATCAATTCTAGTACTTTTTGAGTTCTGCTATTTCAAGCAGATCCCTCGCATACAAGGAAAAAATGCAATCGTGAAGAAATGAAACATGTGAAACCTCTGCCTCCCACCTCCTTACCAACTCTGGCTGTGTGCCCTTCGAGCATGGAGAGCTTTTTTCCTGCAGCTGCATCCCAGATCTGTACAAAGCCCTTGTGAGTGCCAACAGCTACTAAGTTCCCCTAAACAAACAGAAAACCATGATCAGTAAAGCCAGTAAGTACAGACAGACGTAAAACAAAAGCTAGAAGCTGAGGAGAAGACTTCAGATAAATCCCACAAGATGGAAAGCATCCAGAGTTCTTCCATCTTGCATCTCTTCCCTACTGAAAGGGCCAAGCAGCCTGGCTGGAATATATTTACCGTAACATTTTATTGTCAAGAGCTAAAGCAGCGAACTGGCTCTTTCTCCCTCCCACACCTCTTAGCAAATGCCTCGAGAACACCAAGATACAAGAGGTTGCTCTCCATCCCCTCTCGTTTAGCAGAGAAAAATATTGCAGACAGGAAAACACATTTGATTTGTGAAGCATACAGGGAGTCTGGGGAAATACAGGAAAATAACCCAAGAAGTTAAAACCTGTGAGGAAGAGCTACAAGAATAGCGTCTAAATTACAAGCGTTTCAGCTGTCGTTGTTGACAGTGTTATACTGACCCGTTCTGACCAGCCCACGGATGTTACAGAATCTCCTTCCACAGAGAGATCACACAGTCGGGTTACCTTGAAAGCAGGGCAGAACGGAATAAGAAACACTTGTTACTGTCATACTACACTATTAGCTGTCTCACAAACTAGTACCTAGCTTGGGACAGAGCATTACAAGTGCTGAATCCCTCACACAGCTCTGAAAGATGCTACGGCTGGAAAAGACCTACAGCAACGGGTCCTTCACTCTCCAGACACCGATGATCATTTACCTGGCTAGTACAAGCGCTCCACAGGTAAACACAAGTCCCAAGGCCAACGCTGAGGACGTTAAGAGAGGACCAGTCCACCAGGTTCAGGTAGAAGTCGTCCTGCAGCTCTGGGGCATCCAGCACTTTGAAAGGAATCTTTGAGATTTTCCGAGTGGGTTTTCGAGGTGATCTTAGCAGCTTCTGACTGTTTAGAAAAACAGATATTAAAACCAACTACAGGATCTTACCCATCACAGCAGGTGGTACACACAGATGCAGCCACTCTTTAAAGCATACCTGCATTTCTATAGAAACACACAGACAAAGAGGCTGCAAAATTCTTTCCAGCAGGTAAGACTGGAAGGAATTAGGCTCCGCTTCCATAAAGGAGCTAGGGAGCACAAAGGTAAACTGACTGCTGAAAGCTGGCCAAGACATATTAAGTAACTAGGCAGGCTGGGCACCTGCAGAAATTCTTAGAACTTGACTGTCCCTACTTATTATCTCCCCATATTTCCAAAACCAATTCACAGAGCATTTTGGGTGCCTTAGAAAGAAGCCCTAGAGAACCTCACCGAATCCTGTCCCAACCCTTCCCTTCTCGCAGCCTGTGGGGAATCAGTGTTACCTTTTGTTGCTGACCGGAGACAGGGAATACGGTGAGACCTCGTTGCCATCGTCTGGACTGGAGCGTTTTGTGCTGAGCGAATACTGCAGGAAGAAAACACATCTAGTAAGAACCCCAGCGTGCCCAAGACCTAGGGGATCACTCGCAACACGTGCTGGTGCCCGATGCCTAGCTAACTCCAACACCCACAGTCAGGATCTTCTAGATTTTTCAGTTCCTCCCTTTCCCAGGTGCTCTGGAACCACACAAAAAACCTCATCTCCACTCGAGTCCAAAAGCTTGATTTGGTCATTTACCACCCTGTCCAAGAAAGCTTGGTTCTAACTCAGCGTCCCTGCCGGTACAGAAATAGGAAGCATGTAGCTTGCTGCAGATACTTATGTTCTCTTTACAGGCCACCAAATTCTGTTATCAACAGCTTATCTTAGCCAAGCCACAACACTAACTCACTGGCACTGGCAGCTTGGCAGAACCGTGTGCTTTGTTCCTGTAACGCACACGTGCAACCTCCGCTGGTTTTAATGCAAAGTAACAACTTACGGTGAAGAGAGACTTCTTCTCTGGGGTGGACGGCTGCAGCCTCCTGTCTTCTGTCTGTGGGTCTTGCACTTTCTCGATCCCTGCTCCCAAGAGTTCGTTCTTCAGCAAGGCCGAGTAAGCAAGGCCATCTGTGAACCCAAACGAGCGCTTTAGGCAGAGAACTCGGAAGCAGCAAACGGCTCTGCAGGGAGCGGCAGGATCACGTCTGCCCAACTCGTGCATTCACAGGGCCTCTTAATAAACCTGGGGCCCCAGTCTGGAATCAAGATTAGCAGCAAGCTTCCCCTCCTTCCACTCCATCAGGAAAGTGCTTCCATGGCACAATAAATCAAGGGATACAAATAGCCTCTCGCTTCCCAGACGCTCGTCAGAAGCCTGCTGAGGTGATCTGGTATTCACTCTCATGATGTGGGAGTGTCCTAACACACCAGCATGAGTTTTGGCTTAAGCACAAAAGTGCCAGAGTTCCCTTGATTTCCAAACTCGCCAACAGTTTGAAATAAAAGCTACAGGCGTGGCACGAGTGGTAGAAAGGTGGTCTCACCTTTGCCATTGTCCGATGTAGCATCCTTTGCTTTTCTGTTTTGACTTGGTGATTTTTCGTTTTCCTGAAAAGGGAGAAACATGCTATCACCATACAGAAACCTCATGATATATGGTAAAATAACAAATTAAAAAGTCTCCTGGACCACAGGGGCAGCCTGTTTGAAGATGTGCATTCAAAGGAACTCTTTTGGGGCAGCAGAAGACCATGGTGCAGAGAATAAGCAGAGCAATTATGCCAGCCAAACCAAAATGCACCATTTCCTCAGTTCCAAGATGGAGCTGTAGGAGAGGGGAGCAAAACTTACATTTATTCTGTGGAAGTTGATGCTCCAGTTGGCCCCAGCTCTTGAGGGAATGAATCTGTCACCATGCTTACTAGGAGAAGACATCGGAGAATTGGAAGGTGTCAGGGTTCTTCTCATCTCTGCTACCTGAATTAAATAAAAGACACACACAAGAACAAGTGTTGATCACAGCAGGGGTCTGAAAAACATCAGTGAGGTCTTGTCAAAGCCAAATATGCCTAAGTAGAAGAGCCAAGCATTAGTTTAGCCCCTTAACAGAACCAGTAAGCACATCAGAGTCCAGCTGTCATGGGAACTTCTGTCAAAGGAAGCAATTAAACAGCCTCTTTCTCACTGCTCCTTCTCAAGCTGACGTTGTCAAGGCAAAGACATGGAAGGCTGGAGCGGGGCAGACTGCTTGCAGGGTGAGCAGCGGATTCCTCAGCTGCACTCACATTTTTTTCATAGAATAATTTATGTTAGAAAGGACCCCAGCTCAGAACAGGGCTAATTTCAAAGTTACACTGAAGGTCACAGCCTCATCCAGTTGAGTTTTTAGGATCTCCAAGGACAATGACCCCACAAGCTCCCCACTGCAGTGTTTAGACAGCCTCACTGGGAACATTTTTTCCTAATATCCAACTGGAATTCCCCCTGTTGCAGCTTGCATTCATTGTGTTCAGTCACCATCTTGGTGGTCTCCGCCGGACTTGCTCTCTCTTGTCAAGCCCTACAGTTGGTTTGTTTGTTTGCTAGCCCCCAACTTTTTACATTCCACATGTACTTACTGAGGTCATTTAGCAAAAAGGCATTACTGAGCTACATAAAAATATCTTAACTCCTTTCCGCAACCTGAACTGAGTTTATATATTCAAAAGCTTTGCTGCAGTCAAGTTATTTGGTTATTCCTAGAACAGCTCAGGAACTCACACCTGCTCGCAGCCCAACAGAAGACCACAGCTTGCTTCAAAGCGGTCCCGTATCTTTCAAAAGCTCAAGTGAAAACAGTCACAGGCAAGACAAGACAACAACTTAATAGTCCGCCTAAGACCGTTTAGCATAGCCCATTTGTACTTACGCAAGGCATTGTGTTTTCATTCTGTATGTTGATTTGGCGTAGGAGACGTCTCTCGTAGTCCTGGTCCATGGTGGAAAGCCAAGGGACTGGGGAGTTCAGCAGGCTCAGGAATTTCTGTTCATGAAGTCCAATCAGTAATTAGTCTGCTGCAACAGACGGGAAGAAAAACACCAAAATATTATACCCCTTCATACAGAAGCAGCCTCTTCAGAATCCCCTAAGCCTGTTCTTTAAACTTGAGACCACTTTCTCTATCCAGAGCACTGGTATCAAACGCGTGACACAGCACAGGGCTGCTAATGGAAGGGTTTTTCTGTATTACGGCCCTTGGTCGCTGACTCACGTGAGCCCGCAACCAGCATTTGGTGTCTGACAGGACCTCAGCAGGCAACCACCGCAACTGGAGCAGGGAGTGCAGTACCCGAAACCCGCCTGTTGCCGTGACCTGCAGCAGCACAGTTTAGCAAACCTTCAGTACTCAGGCATGGAGAAAACCAGACACCTACAGCCTATCCCACCACAGCCAGATCCGTACCCCCGGCCGGAGGCACGACAGCAGCACACACCACTGCGCTGAAGACAGCTGGGATGCTTTTAGCCATGTTAGAAGCATTGCAGACTTTTGGTACCACAGGCAGCTAAGGACTGGGCAGCCCCTGGGTTAACATTCGACATCTGATGCCCATGCCGTCCCAAATATCCCTCTTGGCTAGCGCAAAGCTAGCTCATTTATGGCTCCACAGTCTATAAGCAATGTTAAGCATCTTTCAAGCATAAGTTTTAGGATAGGACTGCTTCATAGCCTCGATTTGGCTGTCTAAATGCATCAATAAAAAAAATTAGCTAACACTTCTGTGAGGATACACAGGCACAGCTCTTCTCCGAGCTCCGACGGGCACAGGCCAGCATCGCTAGTGCTCAGCCTCCCCACGCACACACACCTCGCGCTTTGTCCGCAGCTCACGTTGACACAAAAATGCCAGCGCCAGAAGAGACGCATCAAGTTGGTCTTTCAACCCAAGATAAACATCTCCAAAGGGAAAAGTGGAATCTAAACACACACGCCACAGAAAAAAATCCCCGCAATGCACAGGCATCTGGAAGCTGTGCAGAACGCAAAGGGATTTTCATTTGCTGTTATTGTATAAACATTTACAGCATCTGGCCAGAGTCCCAGCTCCACAAATGCAGTTGCCTCGAGATACAAACTTGTGGCAAAGTCCAGGAGACAACGGCACACGAACGGCTGTGCTGGGAGAAAGCTGTCCGGGGACAAGCCTCACACTGCCACGCTCAGGGCCTGCCACGAACTGCCTGCGGCTTCCTGCGCCGGCGGGGAAGCTTTGCTGTGGAAAGGTTTACCTCCAAGAACAGAAAATCTGCTCAGGATTAATTAAATATAAATTAAAAATTGGAGGCGAGTTCCCAAGCTAAGAGGGGTGCAGCAGCACGTGCTGTAATCCAGCAAGATGCAATTAATACAATATTCTATGAAGTTAGCTTGAAAGCGAGATACAGCACACAAACTCTGGACGACAGTCATCTATTAGCTAGCAGCGCTACTTTCCTTTTATCTAAGCCATTTGTTAGTACTGAAACTTGGCCTTCTCGCAAATGCTGAAATGCAGAGGCCTTTTCTTTCTTGCCATTAAGCATGCCAACACTTTTACAGGAGCATCCCTGAAATAGATAGTGCCAAGCTGTTTCTGAGTACACCTGCTTACCTCTGCCACCTCCTCCCCCAAGGTTTTTTCTTTTTAAATTTAATACATTTCTCCCATATGTTCTTTCAGAGGCAACACTGGAGAAAGCTACCAAATTTAACAGTAATCAGCTTCCACCAAATGAAGAGTCAGAGATGGCATTATCGTGAGTGAAAACTTAGAAAAGTCTGTGATGTTATTAACGAAGGCGGCTAAAAAAAATTAGTGCATCCCATGTCAAACGCTCTCCCTCATTTTGCAGTTTACTTACCACTATCCTTACCTACCCATCATCTTCTATATCTACCTTAGAGGTTAACAGGACCTCTCAAACCAAGTATTTCAACAAAATGCACCCCCCCCCCTTTTTTTTTTTTTAACACCATGAATAAGATCAGCTTGCAGAACCCACACGAGGAGCGTGATCAGCTGGGGAGCACCAAGCATTCGAAGCGTCCTCCCAAAACGGCTGAGCACAGTATTCGTGAGAGATCTAGATCCAGTTACATAGCAATGTGACATTTTTAATTCTGGATATGAAACACATTGGCTTTTAGAACTTTTCATTTGAGTTCCCGTCTGTACAAATTTCGACTACAACTTCTAATCAGAAATACGGCATACGCAGGGTGAACGACAGAAGAGACTGCATTGGCAGAACGTGGCAATATTACTAATAAGCCCCAAGCAACCTTCTTCAGGCTTCAGATACTTCGAAATAAAGCATGAACATAACATTAATTGTATGTGAATTACCAAGACATCCTCTACCCCTTCGGCCCTGTCTAAATTTGGAAATATATTCAGTTTTTACATTATAAGTTCTCCTGCCTTTGGTATTCTCGGAGTCTCTCGCTTCCATCAGCACCTCTCATGTTTAACACTTACTCACTCCATTACCTTCCACTTTTAAGAAGGGCACAAACGATTTCTGGAACAAAAACGGGTCAGGGATTGTCCAGCTCTCGCTCTGCTCAGGTAGGGCACGTCCTGAATTGACAGAGCCAACACAGCCTACCTTTGCTACCCCAGCTTCCAACACTTGCTGAAAAATCCGAATAGGTACAGGCTGCCTCTCAAACGAGAGAGAGACAATTTTGCAAAATAACTGCATTCATTTCCCTGCCAACCCTGGCATTCTGCATGCTGACTTATTAAAAACAGATCCATACCGAGAAAAAACACTTAAGTACTTGAACATGTTAAGGTTGGGTCAATAAAGAGAACAAAACGCACTTGTTCAGCACCATAACTTTGCCCAGAAGTATTGTTCTGAACGTAACGTGAACTGTGATAACATCCAGCCAAAGATAGGACATAAGGTGCACGGAGAAAATAAAGTCAGTTGGACTACAAATTCTTACCTAGGAATCAAAATAACTCCACCAAAACCCACCTTTCTTCTCCAGGCATAAACTACGTAATTCGCAACAAAATAGTATCCAAAAAGCACGTGTAACACAGGCAGCTCCTCCAGATCTTTTATTTCTTCAACAAAAAGAGAACTTGCGGTCCACATACTGCCATTCCTCGTGGCAAAGCCTTTCGTACCTGCTCCAGGGGAAATGGCAAACCCACCCGCTTCCCACAGACAAACGTGGAGTCAGCCAGAGCCCACCCAACCCCAGACGCTACCTTCTCTTGGGCCTGTACCTAACGGCACGGGTTTTGAGGTAAAAACCTGTCATTATTCAGGTGCTGAATATTTACAAGCTCCCGGGAAGAACCCCATAATTTACCAAGGGCAAAAGGATGGAGTAAACAAGTACTTAGTCCTCTAAGTCATGAGCAGCAGGATTTGAAATCAAACCCAGGTGTCCTGCTCCACCAAAGCCAGAGTTTTCACCTTCCAATGATTTATCTAAAACCCATTACTAGGCAACACTTGCAAATCAACAAGTGAAGACCTCAGCTGGCCACAGCAATGGTAGCACCTCCTTTGTGCCAACTCCGGCCCTTGCCCGACCACGCCACGCACCGTCCGGCTCACCGAGATGACAAAAACACCCAACTCGGCCCCAAAGGGCAGACGTTTTCTGCTGGTTTAGCGAGCAGCACCTCCACCTCAGCCTGCAGTATTGCAAGAGTATTTCCAGGTACGGCTTCTTCTATTTTGAACAAGCTGTAAGGGGGGGCAGAGCTAAAACATAGCATTTTTGGTATGCAATAGTCAAATTGCAAGTAAATTTACAAGTTTACAAGTAAAGCCTATTACAAATGCATCCAGAATGCTGAAGCCAGCTTCACGGCACTAGAGCAGACATCGACAAGGAGCCAGGTACTCTGCGCTGGGCCAACCTGAAGCAGAGTTTGTTCCTCTGGGTTAAATGCGGACGGAGTTTACATATTACGCCAAACAACCAACCCTTTTAAGTAACTAGCCTCCTTTCAAAAACAGCAGTAGTACAAAAAGTTAGAGCCTTGTGTAACTTTTACCAATATTGACCTTTTTAAAGCTACAAGTATGCAACTTCTTATCCAGCGATTTACTAAGGCATTTATAAAATTAACCAGTTAGAGGAGTAACCCCTACAGAATGGAAGCAAGTAAAGTTTTATTTCAAAACAAAACATAAACGTTGTTGCCTCGCACTCGTCAAAGAAGATTGTTCACAACTAGGTATTGCACAGAGACCACGCTACCAGCAACGATGAAATTACCACAGCGTTATGGTGACAGATCAGATCTCCACCGTTAGGCCTCGCTCTTGAAGGCTGTGGAGAGATTCAGTATTCTGCCAATAAACCAAGGCGCTCCATTACTGCAAGAACCATCGCATTGCATCACCATGTCTCAGAGCGTAATATGCGGGCGACTCCTCTTCGCTGAAGGTCCTGCAAAAAATCCAGGTTATTTCTGCCTTTCCAAAGCATCCTGCAAACAAGCACCTCCTGCCCCGGGGAGCTTGCAAACCCCTTTATACGCTCGCTACCATCAGCTCTAGAATGCCCCTGTTCCAGAAATGCCAACTTCTAGGTGACGGGCAATAGGCGCAAGCCAAATTCAAGTTTGATTTGAAAGGCCAAGTGGCTCAAAAGCATTGCCAAGACATTGTTTTCACCTCCCGTCTGCACTCAGCCTCCCAGTTCGTGACAGCAGTATAGAAGCTCGAGATGATGCAATTCCATACAAAGCTTAGGAGACACGCGCTATGCACAGCTACCTGTGCCTCCTTTCACCTCCAGCATCAGAAAATATCACCCCTTCCCCACAGGCAAGGGCCCGACCCGTAATTCAGATTGGGGGTGACAAATGTTTGACTTTCTGCAACTCGTTGCAGCTCCACCTGCGCTCACAGCCAAGCTACCAGACTTCCCACAGCCCTCCAAGTCAGCTTCTGAAGCAAATTTCAGGCTTTGTGTCTACCTTTCCAAAGCAAATCCTACCAAGATGACAGAGGACCAGCAAACCGGGCGCAGATTTCAGACACTCAGGTCGCAGAGCGCTGCGGGAAGCCCGTGCGAGCCGAGGATGAAGTATTCACGACAAAGAGCTCTGTACATGGCATGGACTTTCACACGCTGGTGGAAACTCAGGGTTGTTAACACCTTCAGGAAACACCAAAATCTGTCTTTGGAAGAGCCTTTGCTAAAAATAAACACCCCCCTCCACTAATAAATATTCTCAGTACACCATTACAAGCCCAAAAGTTTTTCACCAGGATTTTTATACGCAAAATAGTTGTTCTTAGGTGCAAGCCCTCATCTGAGGGGAACGCTCTAGGAAGTCTACCAAGAGCACTGCTATTGCTGCCTCTTTTACGTGGATGACGCTCAGGTATTACCATCGGTTTCAGCATAGATGTTTTTCCTAAATCCCCCTTCTCTCCACAACTGGAAGAAGGGAAGCCAACAGAGTCAAGTCTGCCGTGCCGTACTCAAGACAAGTACATTTTCAACTGTTCCACCCAAGACTCAAACACAAGTGCGACGGTCAATGACAGAATCGGGCCGTCAGAGCCGGCAGCCCCCTCCCTCCGCTCCTGCACCCATGCAGCAGCCAGGCCCGTAGCCGAGGGGTTTCCGAGTTTCCTTCGGCCAGCTTTGAATAAGCGAGAAGAATTGCAGGTTTGTTACTTTCCCTTCATAGACGACGTTTTCATTCAATACACATCTCACTGCAGCGTACAGTAGTCTGTTAGGAGCGCAGGGTTTATCTAAGCAGACATGACAATCATGTACCCAGCAGGTGATTTCTCAGAAAATCATCACCATTAAAATCCTTTTTATTGCCTGCAGGTAGTGATTATTTCATCTTTTCACCCTGCTGCTCCATAAATAAGAGGGCCACGCCTGCTCCCAGGGAATCCGAAATAAAGTACAAAGTCTTCAGCAGCGCAGGAAGCTGTACGCTGGGAAACACACAGAGCGTGAAAACGTAACGCGTGCTCAAGGAGGGGTCACCTCTGTGTCATCTCTTGCCCGTGGGTCCAAAGGCAATCTCTGCATCTATTTAACAGAAAGTCTCCTAAGAGGTTCATCTGTTATGAAAGCAAAACAAATAAGAGGCAGCAGAAAAAAAAAAAAAACACCACCACTCTTCAGTTTTAGAGATGCAATAATTAGCAAAGGTACCTGGATTAAAGTGTTTGAACACCTCTTCTTTCTGGCTGTTACAAAGGCTCGATTAAAGCTCTGAAGGCTGAGTTAAAGATCAGGTTCAGCTCTGGCAGATCGTACTTGAGAAATACCCAGGGCTGAACAAGTTCTGCTACTCCCGTTTGCTCCGCTGCTCCTGCGGGTGCGATGAAACAGGTTCCTGCTGGCTGTGCCGTTGTGCTCGGGCAGAGCAGGCGCAAAACACTACCCCTTTCTGCGGGTGCTAGAGGATAATACGTACGCTGGGGAAGGAGTTGGGTACAGTTTCCTCAAGTTACTCCTTGAGAAAGAGGGGATACTCATTAACCTCGCCACGTTCTGCTTTCAGATTTCGCCTCAGTGCCAAACTGATAAGCCTGGATGCTGCTACCTTTCCCGACTCAGGAGGCAGAGGGAGTGATCAAAAAACCACACCGCTTTCTCCGTGCTACCTTGCCACCGCATCTCGGACGTGGGAGCCGAGCTACGGGCAGTCGCTGGCCTCTGCGGAGGCAGCTGGCCGAGGAAGCAGAGGGCAAGTTGCAGCAACAACTTGTTTTCATTGTCACCTGAGGGCAGTTTTCCCCCATAAACGCACATTTTGGACAAGTCACTGGGCAGGCAGGAGAAACAGAGGTTCTGCTTTCAGCTGCTCATCAACCAGCATATGATGGCACTCATTTTGGTGATTACCCAGAAGATATTTACTCATTGATTTATTCCGCATACTGCAAAGTGTTTAACAAGAAGGAAGCGGGGATGGATGAAGTACTTGGGCCTTAGGGATACAGGGTCTTTGTAAGGGTGGCGTTTTCCCATGTCAGGCATTCTAGACTGAAAGGGGACTAACTCAGGAGTAGAGAGAAGCACAAGAGAAAGGCCCCTGTATGCATTTCGTAACATTTTACAGAACATTCAGGGCTTTTTTTTTTTTCGTGGGCTTTTTTAGTAGTTTACATGCTCTGTGGGAGCACGGCAGTTTTTCATAAAGCTACTGACTTTAACAACACTCAGTTTCCCTTCAAAAAAAAATACAAAAATTCACAGAATATGGTTGTCCGATTATCTCCCATCTCAACACAGAGTACAAACAGCCAAGAGCAGCAGCTCTAGCTAAAAGGTCTGCTTTATCGGAAGCCTTATCAGAAGTCAGTGCACTAAAAGCCAAGATTAAAAATTCACCAGCAGCCTTGTCCACAGAGCTTTACTGAAAAGGCCAGGCGATTCCACGGTCTGCTTCATCATAACATTTAAGCTACTGAAGGTGCAATGGTGCCCTGGTCAACCCACAAAAGAAAGCATTTAGAAGATGCAGCAGCTTCAGTCAACAGACCCAGAAAATTCTGCTTCTGTATTAAAAATAATAACATAAAAATCAGTCTTTAATATAAGATGTTGTCGCCAGCACGGGAGTTGCTCTGTGAAGAGCCTTCGGCACAAAATACTAGGCTGGCATCTTTAAACACGCTAACTCAGTAAGAATCAGCACTCCACGAGAAAACGAGCACAATGCCTTCAAGAGAGCTACAAATTAAGGGGAAAAAAAAAAAAAATCATCCATGCAACAAAGCCTAAGACACCGTCGACAGATGCCTCCACCGTGACCTAACAGACCTCACTGCGCTTTAACGACTCCTCCGGCAGACGGCCTCCCCTCTCGCCACGCGCGGAGGATGCTCAGTTCGGGCTTTGAAGACCTGAAGCCTGTAACTTGCTGAACGTGCGTAGTACTTCCACTTGCAACACGTCAACAACACGTTAAAAAAACCCTAATGAAAGACACAGCGATCTTTACCTCCCTCGGACCCCCAAAAGCCATCAGATGGCCAATGGCTCGTCACCAGCTTGTGCTGCACTTAAACAAGTGACTTCTGGCAAAAGTTTCTGTCGCCGCTTGGTAGTTTTTGTTAGCACTAGAGTCCAGGCCACAAGAATCTCAGCTACTGCTCACGTTATCGATTTGATCAAGAAACCACGAACTGGTGAGGAGGCAGCAGCTGGAGCAGCCTCTGGCTCTCGCCATACCGGCCCAAGGCGGGTCAGGGTGCGCAGACCGAACACGGGGTCTGCGGCAAGAGCTTTCGGCCGCCTCGGACGGCGGAACCCGCCGGGTTCAGAAGCGCATCTGATGCGGGAGAGCGAAAGGCGGCGGCTCCTCGGGGCAGCGGCAGCCGCGGCCCAGCCCGGGCCGAGCCCCGCAGGCCCCGGCCCCGCAGGCCGCCCCCTGCGGGGGGCTGCTCCGCGCAGGCCGGCGCGGTGGCTCGGACTGATCCGGCAGCGACCGGGTGCCGTCCGGCCAGGTCTGCCAAAGCACCGTAACATGGCCCGGGAAAGGCAGCCCCAGGAGCGGGGTCAGCCCGGGCACCGAGGGGCCGGGGCCGCTCGCTCACCACCGCCGCCGGCTCCGGACGCGGGGTAGGCCCGCAGGCCGCCGCCCCCGGGCCGGGACCCCCCGGGCAGTGCCCGCGGAGGGCGGGCACCCCCAGCCGGGCTCCGAGCCGCGCCGGGCAGCGGCTACCCCGGGCCCGCCCCGCCCGGCCCGGCCCCTCCGCGGGCCCAGCCCCGCCGCCCGGCCCGGCCCCGGCGGGGGGCCCACAGGCCCGCGGCCCCCGGGGAAAGGCACAGGGGCCGGGCACGGCCCGCCCCGCACCGCCGCGACGCCGTCCCGGGGCCGCGGCCCTACCTGCCCGCCCGGCGGGCCCGGCCCCGCTCCGCCTCCTCCTGTCACTCCCCGCCGGCCCCAGCGCTCCCCAATATGGCGGCCGCCCCCGCCGCGCTGCCCCCCCGCTAGCCCCGCCCCCGCGCGCGGCACGACGGGAGCGCGCCCCGCCCTCCCGTTCGAATCAATACAGGAAGCGGCGGCGCGCGGCGCCATGGCAACGGCCGCGGCAGGGCCTGACGTCACCGCTCAGCACGCTGACGTCATGGCGGCGAGGGCCTTCCTGACATGGCGGCGGCAGGGCCGGGAGAGGGCAGCGGGCCCAGCGGCTCCAGGAGCCGCTCCCAGCCCCGGGGCGATGCCGGCCTCAGCGGCGGATCCCGGGCTGCCCTCCCGCCGTGCCTGCCCGGGCTGGCGCTGGGCCCGCGGCGTTTGTAGAATCGCAGAGCCGTTTGGGTTGGAAGAGACCTTTAGGATCATCGAGTCCAGCCGTTAGCCCAGCACTGCCAAGGCCACCACTGAACCGTGTCCCCAAGCACCACATCTCCCCGGCTGTTAAATCCCCCCAGGGATGGGGACTCAGCCCCTGCCCTGGGCAGCCTGGGCCAGGGCCTGGCAGCCCTTTGGGGGAAGAAGTTTTTCCCCATACCCAACCCAACCCTGCCCTGGCGCAGCTTGAGGCCGTTCCATCTCGTCCCATCGCTCGTTCCTGGGGAGCAGAGCCCGACCCCCCCGGCTCCAGCCTCCTTTCAGGCCGTTGCAGAGAGCGAGGAGGGCTCCCCTCAGCCTCCTCTTCTCCAGGCTGAGCCCCCCCAGCTCCCCCAGCCGCTCCTCCCCAGCCTTGTGCTCCAGCCCCTGCCCCAGCCCCGCTGCCCTGCTCTGGCCACGCTCCAGCCCCTCCATGGCCGCCTTGGGGTGCGGGGCCCAGCGCTGAGCACAGGACTCGAGGGGCGGCCTCACCAGTGCCCAGCGCAGGGGGACGATCCCTGCCCTGCTCCCGCTGGCCACACTGTTCCTGATACAAGCCAGGGTGCTGTTATGATGGGTCACAGGAGGCGGAGGGTCCCATCTCCACAGACTGTGCCCACCCATAACGCTCCGGTGCTCTCCTAACCCAGCGCCAGCGTCCCACCGACAGCCCGCCCGGCACCGACCGCCCATCTCGGCCGTACAGCAGCCATCAACAGGCCACAGGCGCCTCATTCTGATCTGAATCTGATCTGAATTCTCTCAGTGCCAGGAGGCACACAAGGCGCGAGCATCGTTCTTCCACTTCGATCGGTCTGCGGCTGCGTGCTCTGGAGTCCCAAGGGCCACAGCGCAGTCTTCTGTTGTTTTTTTCCTCAAGACATGACCGATCCAGTTCCATCTCCTCCTCCTCACTTCATTACTGATTTTCTCCATCTCCGAGTGGATGCTCGTCGTTTCTGCAACTTTTTATTTTTTTTCCGGGAGGAGGTAGTTGGCCTCCTGCCCAACCCCCATGACTTGGAGGGCCAGTGGGTTTTCTGTCAGGGTGGCCTTCCCTTAGGCTGCGTTGGTTCGCGGCACCTTCTTCAATTTTATCCGGTGCACCCTCCAGAGAGGGATCCCCTATCCACCCCCCAGGGGACGCGCCTTCTAGCCGTGCAGCCCCAGCCGAAGGTAGGCGCCCCATTCCCCCGGTGTTAACGCAGCTCCGTCTCCCGTGATGAATCGAGCCCCTCTTTGAAGCTCCCCCGTCTGTTATTTACAACAAGCAGCAGCTGATAATTGGCAACTTAGGGAGAACCTGAATTGTTGCTGCTAAACCCCCCCTGGAGTCAGGACACGACCCCCGTCCCTGGCGGGGCACCCCCGTTCCCCACGGCCGCACGGGGCCCCGGGGTGCGGAGCATCCCCCGCTGTGGCGCATCCCGGAGACCCAGCGGGCTCTGGGGAACCGGGGCACCGCTCCCGGGGCACAACCAGGGACCGCCCCGGCCTGCTGGGGTTTTTTTGTTTTATTTTTTCTTGTGCAAGCTCAGTTCCCAGTGTTCCTTTTCCAGCCCTGCTGCAAACCCAACGCAGCCATGCTGACGAGGACGGACACCACGCCGGGCTCTATCCCGGCTGCTGGGGCAGCCCGAGGGGTCCAGGGCCCCAGTGTGGGGGGACAGGGATGGGGAACGGGGATGGGGAATGGGGATGGGGAACAGGGATGGGGAAGGGGGATGGGGAAAAGGGATGGAGAAGGGGGATGGGGAAGGGGGACGGGGATGGGGAATGGGGAACAGGGATGGGGAATGGGGATGAGGACAGGGACGGGGATGGGGAACGGGGAACAGGGATGGGGAACGGGGATGGGGAAGGGGATGGAGAATGGGGACGGGGATGGGGAATGGGGAAGGGGAAAAGGGATGGAGAAGGGGGATGGGGAAGGGGGACGGGGGTGGGGAACGGGGATAGGGATGGGGAACGGGGACGGGGAACGGGATGGAGAACGGGGAATGGGAATGGGGACGGGGAACGGGAATGGGGACGGGGAACAGGGATGGGGAACGGGGATGGGGACGGGGACGGACGGGAGCGGGGAGCGGCCGAGGCGGAGCCCGGCGGTGCCGCGGTGATGGCGGCGGTGCCGCCCCGTCCCGTCCCGTCCCGCCCCCCGGTCCCGTCGTGACCCCGAGGGCCGATCGCTTCCAGGGCGGCCCCGGCTCCCGATTTGAAAATGCAGGAGCGGCTGCTGGTGCTGCTCTGCGCGCTGGCGCGGCGGCGGGCGGGCGGGCGGCGGGCGATGGCCGGGGCCGGGGCCGGGGCCGGGGCCGGGGCCGGGGCCGGGGCCGGGGGCTGGGACGGGCCGCAGCGGCGCGCCTGGCTCCGGCACTACTACAGCCAGCGGCAGAAGCGGCTCATGACGGTGAGCGGGACGCGGGGGGCGGCGGGGGCCGGGCGCGGTCGGTGGGGAAGGGAGGCGGGGACGCGGGGAGGGGCCGGGCCGGGAGGGTGGGGGAGAGCGGGACACAAAGGACGGGGGAGCTGGGGGGGGGGCGGGGAGCGGGGTGGGAAGGGCGCGGGGGGACACGGGGCGTGGGGAGGGAAAACATGGGGAATGGGGGGAGGTGGGGGACGCAAAGTGCGGGGGTGGGAAGGGGGGGGACACGGGGGGGCACAGGGGTCAGATGGGGACACGGAGGGTGGGGGACACGAAACAGGGACAGGATGGATGGGGGACACAAGGGACACGGGGGGGGACAGAGGTCACACGGGGACACAAAGGGTCGCGGATGTGGGGGGCGCGTGGGACATAAAACACAGGGACAGGAAGGAGGGGGGATGCGTGGGACACGGGGGGACACAGAGGTCACATGGGGACACAAAGGGTCAGGGACATGTGGGACGTGTGGGACACGAAACAGGGACAGGAAGGATGGGGAACACAAGGGACATAAAACAGGGATAGGAAGGACTGGGGACGCATGGGACATGGGGGGGACACAGAGGTCACACGGGGACACAAAGGGTGGCAGACATGGGGGACACAAAACAGGGATAGGAAGGATGAGGGACATGTGGGACATGGGGGGGACACAGAGGTCACATGGGGACATGAAGGGTGGCGGACATGGGGGACACAAAACAGGGATAGGAAGGATTGGGGACATGTGGGACATGGGGGGGACACAGAGGTCACACGGGGACACAAAGGGTGGCGGACATGGGGGACACAAAACACAGGGATAGGAAGGATGAGGGACACGGGGGGGCACAGAAGGTGGCGGATGTGGGGGACAAAACACAGGGATAGGAGGGATGGGGGACACAAAGGACATGGGGGGGACAGAGGTCACATGGGGACACAAAGGGTCGTGGATGTGGGGGACATGTGGGACGCAAAACACAGGGACAGGAAGAATGGGAGACGCATGGGACACAGAGGTCACATGGGGACACAAAGGGTCATGGACGTGGGGGACACGTGGGACACGAAACAGGGACAGGAAGGATGGGGGACACGTGGGACATAAAACAGGGATAGGAAGGATGGGGGATGCGTGGGACACAGGGGGGACACAGAGGTCACATGGGGACACGAAGGATGGCGGACATGGGGGACACAAAACACAGGGATAGGAAGGATGGGGGACACGTGGGACATGGGGGGGACACAGAGGTCACATGGGGACATGAAGGGTGGCGGACATGGGGGACACAAAACACGGAATAGGAAGGATGGGGGACACGGGACATGGGGGGGCAAAGAGGGTGGCGGATGTGGGGGACAAAACACAGGGATAAGAGGGATGGGGGACACAAAGGACATGGGGGGGACAGAGGTCACATGGGGACACAAAGGGTCATGGACATGGGGGACACGTGGGAC
Source organism: Platalea leucorodia (assembly GCF_965183815.1). NCBI lineage: Eukaryota > Metazoa > Chordata > Aves > Pelecaniformes > Threskiornithidae > Platalea > Platalea leucorodia. The sequence continues at coordinate 6,072,914 of NC_138843.1, read as the reverse complement.
ATGAAACAGGGACAGGAAGGATGGGGGACGCGTGGGACATGGAGGGGACACAGAGGTCACATGGGGACACAAAGGATTGTGGACGTGGGGGACATGTGGGACACGAAACACAGGGATAGGAAAGCTGGGGGACACAAAGGACACAGGGGGACACACAGAGGTCACAAAGGATGGGGGGACACGAGGGACAGGGGAGTTGGAGGACGCGGGGCGTGAAGCCAGGCACAAAGGACAGGGACATGAAGGAGGGGGTGACATCAAAGGTGGGGGCCGCAGAGGATGGGGGATACGAGGGGCCTGGGGACACATGGCGGCGAGGACAGGCTGGGGGGCGAACGCAGGGAGCCCACCTGCCCGGGCAGTTGCTGAGGAAGGTGAAAAAAGCCTCTTTTCGGCTTAAAGATGTTTTTTAGAATTTAATAACAGATAAACGATTCCTGTGGAGGGGCCAGGAGCGCGGGTGCTTGCGTCCCTTCCAAATCACGACCAAGGCCGCGGTTCACTCAGTTGCAGGAAAGCAAGTAATACTCATTAAAAAATAAAACCACAGAGTAAGCGGCCGCCCCAAAAAGGGGACTTTTCCGGAAGGCTCCTCGTCTGCGGCACCGGGACCTCTTGTCCAGGGTCACAACTATGGCCCGGTGGGTTTGCGATGGCGTTTCCCAGGAATAGGAGGATTTGACCCAGTGGTGGTGCCGGTCGGGACCACCGGCCGCATGGTGCTGGGCGTCCTCCTTGCCTTGCGCAGGTCGCTTGAGCCAGCTGGCGGTCGCGGGGGGTCCCAGCGAAGCGCTGGGCGGGGGCTGTCGGTGGGGAAGTGCCATCTCACGCCCCTCTTGTCTCCCCTCCGTGCTGCAGCTCCTGATCGCTCGCCGGAGGAGAACCAGCTGCTACTTCTACCCCCGCGCCTGGCCCAGTGTCAGGAGCGCGGACTGGTGGGAGCGGGTGGTCCTGAAGGAGTTTGGGCCCCAGGACTGGCTGGAGAAGTTTCGGATGTCCAAGGAGACCTTCTTCTATGTCTGCAACCAGCTGCGGCCCGGGCTGGCTCCACACAGCGCCCACTTCCACCCCACCCTGCCCCTGGAGAAGAGGGTGGCCGTGGCCCTGTGGCACTTGGCCACCAACGTGGAGTACCAGACTCTCAGCCCGCTCTTCGGCGTGGGACCCTCTACGGTGCAGACGTGCGTCCGGGAGGTGAGCTACGCCGTCGTCTTGCTGCTGAAGCCTCTCTACCTCCGGCTGCCCAACGAGAAGGAGCTGGAGAACATGGTGCGCATCTTCCGTACCCGCTGGGGCTTCCCGCACTGCATCGGCGCCCTGGACAGCCTCCACATCCCCATCCACCCGCCCCTGCGCCTCAGCGCCGACTACTGCAACGGCCAGGGCTGGCACTCCATCCTGACGCAGGCCACCGTGGACGGGCTGGGCCAGTTCTGGGACGTCTCCACCGCCTTTCCCGGCAGCATGGAGAACAGCGCGGTCCTGGAGAGCTCCAGCCTGTGGGTGCTGGCCAAGGAGGGCCGGCTGTGCCCCAACCCTCCCAAGCACTTCATGGGGAAGGCGCAGAAGTACGTGCTGCTGGGCGATGCCACCTACCCCTTGCAAGACTGGATCCTCAAGCCCTACCAGGAGGACGAGAACCTCACCCAGCGGCAGCTGCAGTTCAACTACCGCCTGAAGCGGGCGCACAGCGTGATCGAGAATGCCTTCCTGCGCCTGAAGGCGCGCTGGCAGATCCTCCTGAAGTGCGACGACTGCAGCCTGGAGCTGCTGCCCACCCTCGTCCTCGCCTGCTGCATCCTGCACAACGTCTGCGAAGCCCACGACAACCCCTTCAACGAGGAGTGGCTGGAGGGCACCGAGCCGACCGAGCTGCCCAAGCCCTGCCAGCCCGCGCCCGCCGCCATGGAGGACGGCCGGGCCGAGCAAGTGCGCGAGCTGATGTGCCAGTACTTCGAGAGCTGCGGGGAGGGCTGACGGGGCCAGCAGGGAGAAGCAGCCCCGCGCATCCTTGCTCACAGACTTCCCACGGACTCCGGCAAACGTTGGCCCAGCGGTACCGGGCTGTTCGGCAAAGGACTGCACCCTCTCGCCTCTGCTGAAGGCTACCGGCGGAGCGAGGAAGGCTGCCGGCTGCACCAGCCGTTCCTGGGGCGGGGAGGGGGGCGGCTGCATCACACTCGTGCTGGTTTTGCCGCGGTGGTTTCAGGCAGTGGAATGTATTTTGTGCCCTTGCTCTCTTCCAGGATTTGAGCAGTCTGGTGGTGTGTTGTGTGCCGCGTGGGCAAAGCGGGGATCGGGGCCGGGCGAGGGAGAGGGCTGCCTGGGGCTCTGGGAGCATGTCTCTGTCCCGAGGCCCCTCCGTCAGGCTGAAACCAGCAGGAGGCTTGAAATAAGAAGGCAAAACCCCTTTGAAGATATAAAACTTGCTGCGTAAACACGCTTGGGAGGGGAAGGGAAGGAAGAGGCAGAGCAGTGACTTGCCAGGGGCTGGCACCAGCCCGGAATGAAATTGCATTTGCAAACTCCCGCTCTGCTGCTGCTCGGGCGGCGCGTGCTGCCCTCGGGGGAGCGGGCTGAGCCGCCATGGCCTGGCCTCCCCCCTCACTCCTTTGCCGTGAGCGTCCGTGGCTCGGCCCCCGGGCTCCCTCCCCGTCCCGCCGGCCAGCCCTTTCTGCCGGCACCTCTGATCTCTGTCTGCGGCCCGGCTGCATCGTGAGCAGACGCACGCAGCTCTGCCCCCCGTATCGTCTGAGAAATCGAGCGGCTGCGGTTTATTCCCCCGCTGTCCTCCTGCCGCAGGCTGGAGCCTGGTGGCACGCTGCCTCTGCCGTGTTGGGGCAGGGCCGGCTGCCGGAGAGCAAAGGCGCCTCCATCAGCGCTTTGCTGGGAGGTGGTAGGCGGGGGGGACGGCACGGACCCGTCCCGCCGTGCCACCCTTCCCGTGGGACCAGGATCCGCTGCCCGCGGGGCTCGGCAGGGCCGGGGTGTCCCAGCTGATGGCGGCTGGCAGAGCCCCAGCGGGGACGAATGCGGCCTCGACCATGGCCTCAACCGGAGGAGGGCGGCTGCTGGCTCCCACCCGCGGCGTGGGTGTAGGGGAGACGTCACGCTGCTGTCCCGGGCGGCTCGGGGCCAGCTCCAGCGGGGACCGTGTCCCGGCCCTCGGGCAGCCATGCTCCCCGGGGAAGGGGCTCCCTGTGGCTGAGGGGGGCCTCCAGCACCCCCGGCCTCCTGCCCCTCACGCTGGCTTGGGCGGCCATGGGGCAGTGGGGGGCCTTGGGGCAGCCACAGGGGCCATGGGGCAGCACTGAGGCTGGGGGCCATGGGGCAGCACTGGGGCTGGGGACCGTGAGGCAGCACTGGGGCTGGGGGCCATGGCAACCATGGGGCAGCACTGGGGGCCATGGGGGCCATGGGACAGCACTGCTGGCCATGGGGCAGCACTGGGGGCCATGGGGCAGCCATGGGGGCGGCCATGGGGCAGAACTGGGGCCATGGGGCAGGCATGGGGCAGCACTGGTGGCCGTGGGGCTGCATGGGGACCATGGGGCAGCACTGGGGCCATGGGGCAGCACTGGGGGCTAATGGTGGCCATGGGGCCACGGCGCAGCCATGCCCCACCCCGGGCCTGCGCTCCGCCACCACCGCGCATGCGCTGCCAGTGCCCCGCGTTCCCCCGGCCGCTCCCACTCGGCAGGGGCGGGGGGGGGGCGGGGGGAAGGCAGCACCCCCCCCACGTGGGCGGGCTCGGCGCGGCCCCGCCCTCCCCTACCCGGAAGTGCGATGGTAGGAGCCGCCGGCGCGGTCACGTGAGGGAGCAGCATGGCGGCGGGCGGTGAGTGCGGGAGGCCCGGGCCGGGCCCTGGCGGGACCGAGGGGACGGGGGCACGGCCCGGCCCGGCCCGGCCCGGCGGCTCCGGCTGGACGGGGCCCGGCTGTGCGCGGTCGCGGTGGGGGACGGGGGAGGCCGTGTCGGTTCTGGGGGATCCGGTCAAACCGGGTCCGGGCACTTCCCGTGGGGTCAGGCCCGGCCGCGGGGTCCGGTTCTGCTCCGTCCACGGGGCCGGGGCTCGCCTGCTGCGCCCGGGCACCCCCTTCGCCCCGCGGCGTGAGGGACCGGTTGCACCCAGGGCCTCCCCCCGACCCCCTTCCCCCTGCGCAGGAGCGTGACCGGAGGGAGCCCCGCCAGAGGCCTGCGTGCGCCCGGTCCTGCCCTCCCCGCCTCCCCCGGCAGCATGGTGACAGAGCAGGAGGTGGAGGCCATCGGCCGGACGCTGGTGGACGCGGCCCAGCCCCTGCCCGCCCGGTTCCGGGCTCTCTTCACCCTACGCAACCTGGGCGGCCGCACGGCGGTGGACTGGATCAGCCGGGCCTTCGGGGATGGCTCTGCGCTGCTGAAGCATGAGCTGGCCTACTGCCTGGGGCAGATGCAGGACGAAGCGGCCATCCCTGTGCTCATCCGGGTGCTGGAGGACACCAGCCAGGAGCCCATGGTCAGGCACGAGGCAGGTACGATGGCCGCTGCGGGGGACTTTGTGGGTGCGGGGGACTTTGTGGGTGCTTCCCCCCGTGCTGAACAGCTCGTGCTGGCCTGATCCAACTCGGGTGTCGTGGCTTGGAAAACCCTGAGGCATGTAACCGCCTTATGGCGTCCCCTGGCTGGACTGGTTGGCCAGGCCCACCCCTTCCTGCTGGCCAGGCTGGCTCCTGCCATGTTTATTTGCTTGCCTGTCTCGTTTAGGATCGGTCAGAGTCAGGCCTGTGTCCCCACTTCGGAGCGGGGTGAGGCTTTGCCAGAGGACACAGCAGGGTCCTCCGCATGTAGACATCTTGGTAACGTCCTGACACGTCCTTCCTTCAGGTGAAGCCCTGGGTGCTATCGGGAATCCCGACGTGCTGGATATCCTGAAACGCTATGCAGAGGATCCCGTGATTGAGGTGAGGCTCTTGTGGGGCTCGTTTCCCCTGGGGTGCAGCGCTGCTGGTCCAGGAGGGTGAGGCAGGTCCCTCCTGGGCAGCCTCCGGCTGTGGACAGGGACACCACGAGTGGCATTGTGCCGCGTGCTGGTGCCCAGCCGCCGTCGGGAAGCCCTGGGCGCCCTCCCAGCACCGTTCGGTGCTGTCCCGCAGCCAGGGCCGTGTCCCCGCAGGTGGCGGAGACGTGTCAGCTGGCAGTGAGGAGGCTGGAGTGGCTGCAGGAGAACAAACAGGAGCCGGGCACCAGCCCCTACCTCTCCGTGGATCCTGCTCCTCCTGCCGAGGAGACGGACGTCGCCAAACTCCGCGAAACCCTCCTGGATGAGTCGCGCACACTGTTCGACCGCTACAGGGCCATGTTTGCCCTGCGAAACCTGGGAGGCCAGGCTGCCGTGCTGGCGCTGGCGGACGGTAAGGGCCAGCGTGAGGCTCCCTGCAGTCTCCTCGTTGTGAGTCTGTGCAGGTTAATCTGGGATTAGCCCTTCCCAAGTCCAGGGCTGCCAGAGCTGTGGGGCTCCTTTTAGGCTCTTCACGCATTTGTTTCTAGAGCTGCTGTACCCCTCCTTGCTTGCAAGAGCCACATCACAAAGCGCTCGGTGCTTTCTGGTGTTCGCAGCCCCCTCGCTGTCCTCCAGGCCCCCTTTCTCCGTGGGTCCGGGTGGGAGAGGGCACAGTCCGTAATGTTGGCTTGGGACCAACTGGTCTGACCTGGTGGGACCTGGCCCCAGGGTGTCGGGGGTCCTGCTCTCCCGTCCTGGAAAGTCAGAGGCTGCCAACCTCATCTTGGGGTTTGGGAGTAGCTCTGGAGAGAGGAATGAATGCCTCCTGAGTGGGGAAGGGGCAGACCACAGCCCAGGAGCTGTTTGGATCCACCCCGCAGCCCAAGGGAAGTGGACGAGGCTCTTCAGCCATCCGGGACGAGCCGAGGGCACGTCTGCGCTGTGAGATGAGGTGTGCAGGGATCCGTCAGCTCCTGCTGCGGCTCCTCAGTCCCGCAGCATGGAAGGGCGTGAGGCTGTGCTGCCAGCCCGGCCCAGGCACACCGCGCTGCTGGGTGTGGGCAGCGCAGACTCCCCGGGGCAGGCGATGGTGCCGGCAGCTCTGCCGGGAGGGCGGGTGCCGTCGTCACGAGGGGGTGTCCCTGCGCCGCTGGGGCACGGCTGCGGGTGCGTGGTGCTGGGGCTGCCCCGGCTGTGTGGGGTCAGGGAGCAGGGTGGGACAGCCCTTCCCGTAGGTATTTTGTCCCCTTCCCCAAAAGCCCCCATGGGTTTGGGGTGGCAACCACCAGCTCTAACCCTCAGGCCAGCCTGCCCCATGGCTTCCCCCGGTGTCTGGGTGGGGGGCTCTGGCCAAGCATCCCAGTGCATTTTGGGGGCAGTGGCGGCTCACTCTCGCCTCCTCCCCGCAGGACTGCGCTCCGGCAGCGCCCTCTTCCGCCACGAGATCGGCTACGTGCTGGGCCAGATGCAGGATGAGGCCTGCGTCCCGCAGCTGACGGCCACGCTGCGCAGCCGCACCGAGAGCCCCATGGTGCGCCACGAGTGCGCCGAGGCCCTGGGCTCCATCGCCCGCCCCTCCTGCCTGGAGACCCTGCGCGCCTTCGCCTGCGACGAGGAGCGGGTGGTGCGGGAGAGCTGTGAGGTGGCGCTGGACATGTACGAGTATGAGAACGGCACCCAGTTCCAGTACGCCGACGGGCTCTGCAAGCTGCAGGCCTCCACCTGAGCCCCGGCTGGGGGGGCACGGGCTGGGCGCGCTGCCTCCCACACCCCCCGCCGGCTGCGCTTTCATGGCCGCCTCCGTCGACGTGGATCCGTGCCTTGCCGTGGCGGAGAAGGAACTGGATTTGCTCTCTGGCACAATTACAACCGCCTTCTCCCTCCAAATCCAGGCTGAGCTGCTACTTGCCACCCCCCGTTTCCTGGATCTGCCCCTTTTTCCCTGCCAGGATCAGCACCGCCTGCCCGCAGCCTGGCTCGGGGCTTGGACCGGGTGGGCTCTGCTCTGCACGTCGGAGCCTGTCGCGGCTCTGCGGGGCCCAGGGCTGCTCTGGGCTTGCGCTGCCATGGCAGCTCGGCGTGGAACAGGTCCGCTTCCCCTGCCTGAGCTTTGCTGGGGGGCCGCGGCTGGCTTTGGGCACTCGCTCATAGGTTGTAGCGATGCGATGCCTCGAAATAGCCCTTGGTGCCGGTGCTGAGCTGGGTCCCTCCTGGCCTCTGCGGTGGAGGAGCTGCTGTGGGTTTGGCCTCTCCTGTCGGGGCAGGCCAGGGCTGCGCTTGCGGCAGCCTTTGCCCTGGGATGGGGGTTGTTTCATGGCAAAGTTTGGAAGATTTGGCTGCGCTTTTTCTTTCTGCAGGGAATGGCGCTGCCATTAGGGCTTACAGGGTGAGGCAGAGCCTGCCCAGACTTTCCCCTGCGTTTAACCAGACCTGGGAGAGCTGAGGCTGGTGTCTGCTGCCGTCACCCAGCGCCCAAACCCCCTGGGCAGCCCAGCGTGGGTGCGGGGGGGGGGGGGCTGGCAGGGAATAAAGCGCTGGCGGGGGGAGCTCCTGTGTGAGTCGAGCTGTGATTTAGCCCTTGTCCAGATGTGGGGTGCACCCAGAGCCACGGGGTCGGGCCCCGGCAGGGAGCTGCCATAATAGAATCATTTAGGTTGGAAAAGACCTTTAAGATCATCGAATCCAGCCCTAATGGGAGGAGAGAGCATGGGCTGGGGTTCCTGATGGCTTGGGGTAAAGCCCCGCTCCCCACAGCCCTGGCCAGCCCGGGGAGGAGGGCCGACATTGCCCGGGGGTCCCGCTGCACCAGGGGGACTGGCGGCCCGCTGACGGGGCTTTTCCCCTTGACCGAAGTCTCGCTGTGAGTCGCTCCCAGGCTCAATCCTCTTAGTCCCTAAAGCCGCTGCTGCGGCCGGCTCGGCGTCCCTGGGGCTCTGGTGCTTGGGGATGCCGCTGCAGTGGGGAGACCCAGTCTGGTCCAGTTCAGGACCCCATGGAATGAGGTTTTACTGGAGACGTGACCGATTTTGGTCACCGGTACATGCTTACTGGAAGTCAGACCCGTGTGCCCAAGTGCTGTGGAGGGCCTCCTGGCATGTGACGTGGAGGATGAGGGCCACCAAACCTCTTATTCCTCAGCATCGGAGACAAAAACCTGGTGTTTTCGCACCGTTTCAGAGTCAGCAACTGTTTTGGGGCTTCTTGCCTCCCCCCCCCCCCCCCCCATCCTCCGTAGCCCCTGGCTGATGGGCAGGACCCAGCCGGCACCGCCAAGCTTTGGGGTGTCTCTGCGCCTGTTGCCGTCCCCCGTGGGCGATGGGGCAGGGCGGTGGGACCTGCCATTCCCCCCTTGCCTTGTTATCGGGGTAAGGCGGCTGCTGGCTCCCCACCGAGACCTTATCATCGCGCAGGCTTTGGCACACCGCCAGTGTGTTTTCCCGGTGCTTGCCGGTGTGTTTGTCCCCGGTTGCCACCCTGGCTGCTCCGACCCTTGCTCTCCGCTGTTCTCCAGCGTTTCCACAGGTGACTCACTCGCACCACGCAGGGTTGTTTCCAAATCTCTCTGCCAGCATTTGCCTCTGCTCCCCCAAACGCCTTTTAAGCCCAAATTGGAATGAAACTGGCATTTTTGTGGCCAGGATCTGGCCGGGGGCGTCCTGGGTGCAGCAGAGCTGGGACGTGTGCCGGGGTGGAGGAGTGCCCAGGCACCGAGCCCTGACTTGGCACCTTCATCCCTCCCTGGCCAGCCCGCTCTGGGAAGGGTTTGGGGTTTTTTTTTTTCGAGGCTGCTGCTGGTCTGGGCTCAACCCTGCACCCGCCTGGTGCAGAGGGCATCGCTTTCAGGTGGTGCCCGCACCCTGCGCCCCTCTGCAGACTGCTCCTCACCAGCAGAGCGATGCTGGGCACCAGATGCTGCATGTGGTGCCCAAGGTGAAGCTCTGGGAAGGCGACAGCCCCTCGCCGCGGAGCTGCGGCACCCGTCCCCTTGCCCATCACCTCCCAGGTTGGAGGGCGCCGTGTCCTCCGGGGCAGGGCGCTGCTGCCGGGATTTCACACCATCTGCTCGGGGCATGCGGGGAGGGATTTCACCAAGCTCGCGGGAGGCCTTGGGGTGTCCATCCCCATCCCTGCCTTTGGGCGTTCTCCAGCTGCAGACGTTTCCCCGCTCCCGGGGAACGGAGGTGCCTGCGGTGCTGCCAGAGGGGCAGATTCTGGGGACCCTGAGCCGTCTCGGAGCCCGCTGGTCACCCCCAGGCTGAGCCCGCCGGGGCTGTGCCCGGATTAGCAGGCGCTAAGCTCCTTCCCGCGGATGCCACGTCCTTCGGTGACAGCAGGTGAGCGGCTCCCCGTCGCACGGAGGGCGAGTGGCACTGCCACCGGGCATGGGGACCCCGCTGTGCCCGTGAGCCGCCAGCACCCAGGAGCCTCACGGACCCTGATGCCCCTTCTCCCCTGCGGCCTCCTGTGCAGCAGAGGCTTCGGTGGCTCGGGGCTGGGGTGCGGGGGGAGCTGGCGATGGCCTTGGCAGGGAGCACCCCGCTCCCTGGCACCGGGGGGGCGTGGGGGCCCCGGCACTTGCTGCAGTCTCCCCCCGAGGAGGACGGGGTGCTGTATGTGGACTACAAGCCCCCTGCCCTGGACAGCATCCGCCTGCCCCGCTACGTCCTGTACCTGGTGATGGCGGCCACCCTGGTGCTGGTGGTGGCGTACGCCATCGTGGGGCACCTCATCAAGGACCTGGTGCACGACTTCGCCGGTGAGTGCTCCCCAGAGCGGGGTTGAGCTTTGAGGCTCCTTATGGGGCTGGGGGGGGGGGAGGGGGGGTCCCCCAAACCCTTTGCCATAGTGGGGATGTGCCACTGACGGCTCCATCTCTGCCCTCGCAGACTGGGCGTTCGGGCCCAAGCCGGAGGAGGAGAAGGCGGTGATGGCTGAGGGGACCGTGCCGGAGGTGGAGTGGCTGGAGGAGGACGGGGTGCCAGCACCGGGGAACCTGGAGAGCAAAGGTGCCGGCGCCCTGCCAGGCATGGACGTCCCGCTGGGGCTGCTCACCGCCCCGCGCAGCTCCATCTCCTTCGCCGACTCCCACAAGAAGAGATTTTTCTAGGGCCAGGGGACCCCCCTGCCACCAGCGGGTCCCCGCAGCCGTGCCCAGCCGTCAGGTCACAGCACGGCCCCAGACTCGGGTGCAGGGGTGACGCTGCCCGGCGCCGGCACGTGGCCTCACCGTCCTCGGCACAGCCCCACGCGCTTATCTCGGGGCTGCTATCGCTGCCCCCCAATAAAGCGGCCTGCCCCAGCCCTGCTCGCTCGCTCCCTTAGCCAGGCGTGGGTGCGGGGAGGTGGCAGGGCTGGGATGCCCCGAACTTCACCTGGGGACAGCGGCGTCCCTTGGCAGAGCCATGCCGGCCCCCGGGGCGTGGGTGCGTGGGGAGGGACAGACGTGCGGGTGCACACACGTGGACACACGTGTGGGTATGTTAAGGTGGGTGCTCGGGGGTGCAACCCCTGGCAGGGGGCAACACCCCAGGCGTGGGCACAGACACGCGTGGGCGCAGGGGTCATGGACACGGGCGCGCACATGGGAACATGGATGCATGCGCCGACGGGGAGCCCCATGTCAGCACAACCATGCGCAGACGCACGGGGAGGGACGGACAGATGGACAGCTGTATGCCGAGGCTGGATTCGCCCCCGCCAGCCCTCTCAGTGCCCTGACGGTGCCAGGCCGTGCCCCCTCCTGATGGGGCAGAGCTCAGTGGCACCCACAGGTGCCCCCAAAGCCAGTCTGGGGGGGCAAAGCACCCCCAAGCCCCACTTGGGTGGGGGCACCGGGGATGGGGGCTGCGTCGTACAGAGCCCCATCCCCTGCCTTAAACCCAGGCTGGGGCTGGACCACATCCCTCCAGTGGGGACCCCGTCCCCATGTCCCCAGGCTCCTTCTTCACCCCTCGGGGAATCGCCATGGGCAGGGTGGCCCTGCCAAAGCACCCGCTCTGTCCCTGGGGTGCCACCAGCCACCCCGTGCCTCAGTTTCCCCTATGCCTCGGCAGGTGGGGGCTGCGAGGCGCAGCGGAACAGCTCGCCCTGCCAAGTTCTCGCTGATAACACCATTAATATTTAGCTCTTCACGGTACCCGGGCACTCCCTGGGCACGTGACGGGGTCCCGCCGGCACCAGCCGTCACATCTGGGGCACAGCTGACCTGGGGGGGCCGGGGGGGGTGGCCTGGCGCTGTGCAGCCCGGCCCGTGCTGCCCTGTGCCCAGGACGCGGCGGGGCAGGGACCGTGTCTGGGGGGGGAGGCGCTGGCCCGGATCTGCCCCAGCCCTGCCAGCGAGGACGGGGGCGCGGGGCCCCGTGGGCAGAGGGGAGAGACTGGGATGGGGCAGCAGGCAGGGTGGGCACTGCTCCACACATCTGTCTGTCTGTCCATCCACCCATGTCCATCCATCCACTCACCCACCCATCTGTCCAAACACTCACCCATCTAGCCAGCCAGCCAGCCACGCGTCCATCCAGCCACCCACCCCTCCATCCGTCTGTCCGTCCACCCGTCCATCCAACCACCCATCTGTCCGTCCGTCCGTCCATCCATCCACCCACCCACCTGTCTGTCCATCCAACCACCTACCCATCTGTCCATCTGTCTGTCCATCCATCCATCCACTCACCCACCCATCTGTCCGTCTGTCTGTCCAAACACCCACCCACCCATCCATCCACTTGTCCATCCAAACACCCACCCACCCATCTGTCCATCCGTCCATCCATCCACCCGTCCATCCAACCACCCACCCATCTGTCCGTCCATCCACCCACCCGTCCATCCATCCATCCACCCACCCATCTGTCTGTCCATCCATCATCCACCCACCCACCCACCCATCTGTCTGTCCATCCATCCATCCACCCACCCACCCATCTGTCTGTCCGTCTGTCCATCCATCCACCTACCCACCCATCCATCCCTCTGTCCCTCCAAACACCCACCCACCTGTCCATCTGTCCGTCCCTCCCTCCCTCCATCCACCCACCCATCCGTCTGTCCCTTCATCCATCCACCCATCCGTCCGTCCATCTCTCCCTCCCTCCCCTCACCCACCCCAGGGGTGGACCCCAGCCCTGGGCACGGGGCTGCTGCCGCGGTCCCCGGGGTGCTGGCTGCTGGGTGCCGCTGGGTGCCAGTGGCCGAGCCGGGGAGAGGTGCCACCTCCCCGGGGTTCCGGGAGCTGCGTTGCCATGGCACTTGGTGGCACTTGTCCTCTTGAGCTCAATAAAAGCTGCCCGTTGGCCCTGGGTGCAGAGCGCGGCGCCTGCACTCGGCCCCGGCGGCAGCGTGGGAGAGGAGCCCGCCGCGGCGGCAGGATCCGGCCATGCCCAGCCCGAGAATGCCGAGGGCCCAGCAGCCCCTCTCGCTCCTGGTCCTGCTCGTCCTCGCCACCACAGCCCGGGGACAGGCCGGTAGGTGCCCCCGCCGCCCCCCGCACCTCTGCGCCCCGCGGTACCCGGGGTGGGTGGCTGTGCCCGCCCCGGGGCATCGGATCAGCTCCTGGGAGACCTTCCCAGTAGGACCAGTCTGTCCCAGTGCCCCGGTAGCAACCATTTTGGGGGCAGAGCAGAAAGATTTGGGGACACCCGCTTGCTGTCCCCAGTGCTCCCCACGGTGCTGAGTGCTCCCCACGGTGCTGAGCACCCCCCGCTCTGCCGGGACGGGTTGGCTGTGTTGGGGGTGGCTTCCTCGGCACCCAAGGGACGGTGGGGAGGGGGTGGCAATGGGCGCCTGCCGATGTCCCCTGGTGTCCCCAGCGTCCCCTGGTGCCAGCCTCGGCACAGTCAGGACCCTGTGCCATGGGATGGGGGGGGTCCCATCCCCTGCAGGATGGGGTTCCCCTGAAGCCGTCCCCATCCCTGTCCCCATCCCCATCCCTGTCCCCGTCCCCCTGCCGTGCAGGCATCGGCCCCAGGGAGCTGCAGCCCTGGCTCGTCAGCCTCACGGCCGTAGTCGTCTTCCTCTTCATCGTCTTCGTGCTCCTGCTCGTCAACCGGCTCTGGCAGATCAGGATGCGCAGGTGGGCCGGTGCAGCGGGGACGCATCCTGCACCCGCCTCGGCGGGGGGTGCTGGCCCCGGGGGGCCGCGGGGTCCGGCCGTGCCCGGGGCTGGGAGCGGGGTGCTGCGGGGTGGGGCCGGGACCGGCCCCGGGCACCGCTCAGCCCCTCTCTCCCCTCGCAGGAAGGAGGGCGACTTCCAGGAGCCCCAGGGCACTGACAGGTACCGCGGCCCGGGCGCTGCGGGGCTGGCACCGGGCCCACCCCGTCCGGGCCTCGCTTCCCCCCTGGGGACGGCCACATGCTGGCGGTGCCGTGCACGGTTCGGCGGTGCCGTGCGTGGCCCAGTGTGCCCTCGGCACGGCCGAAGGCGACGGTGACGCCCCAGGGCAGCGAGCCCGGGGTGCCCCGTCGCGGGCAGCCATGCCTTGTTGACACCTCGCTCCCGGCAGGCTGGAGGACGGCGGCCACGCCAACCCGGCGGCCGAGAAGGACAGCGACGAGGAGAGCGACGGCGAGGAGCAGAACAAGACCACGTCCTTCTGAGGCGGTGGCCGTCCCCTGCCCCCCCGGTGCCCGGCCCTGGGGACCCCCCCGTCGGGCTCCACGCCCTCAGCCCCGTCCGCAGGGCGCGGATCCGCGCCGGGTTTTGCGGGGCGGCCGCGGGGCGGGAGGTGCCGCGGCGGCCCCGGCTGCCGCCAAGCCCCGGCGTGGATCCGCCGCCCGCCGGAGGGGATCGGGGAGGGCGGGGGCCCCCCGCACCGCCAGCCCTGGGCCGGGGGAGTCTCGCCCGTGGGGGGGGCGGTGGGTGCCCCCCCCCGTACCCAGTAAAGGTCCCCAGGCTCCCCCGGCGTCAAGCGTCTGCTGTCACCGCACGGGGATGGGGCTGTCCCGTGGCCGCCGCGGGGCTCCGCACCCCCAGGATGGGGCCCGCGGCGCTGCCCCGCCGACCCCGAGGGTGCTGGGTGCGGGGCCCCCCCTGGGTGCCACCGGGGCAGGGGCCAACGCGGGGCTCCTGGCATGTGACGAGCTGCCAGGCCTCAGCGACCTCGACAGGGCCGAGAGCCGGTGTGCGGCCATGGCGGTGCCCCCGACGCCCCCGGCCCCGGGCGTCCCGGGGTGCCTGGGGACCGCCGGCTGTCACAGGGGGCGTCCGGCCTCGGCACCCCCGGCGGGCCCGAGCAGCTCTGCGGGACCGGGACGATGGGGACCGCGGCCAACGATGTCATACGGGTGAGGGCAATGATGTCACGTGCCCGAGGTGGTGATGTCACGTGGAAAAGGTCTTGATGCAGAGGAGGTGGCGGCATCGCCGCGTGAGCCCGTGGCTGCACCCACCCGTGTCCCTGTCCCCACCGGTGCCCCCGTCCCCGCGTGTCCCTGTCCCCACCGGTGGCCCCGTCCCCACCGGTGCCCCCGTCCCCGCGTGTCCCTGTCCCCACTGGTGTCCCTGTCCCCACCGGTGCCCCCGTCCCCAGCGTGTCCCTGTCCCCACCGGTGGCCCCGTCCCCACCGGTGCCCCTGTCCCCACGTGTCCCCGTCCCCACCGGTGTCCCCATCCCCGCGTGTCCCCGTCCCCACCGGTGTCCCCATCCCCGCGTGTCCCCTCCCTGCCAGCCCACGGCTGCGGCTGCACCCCGGGTGCTGCTGCTCCCGCCTCCACCACCCTCCTCGTCCGGGCCGTGAGCACCCACGGGTGGGGGTCCCCCTCCGGGGTGACGGGCACCCATCACCCAGGATGGCTCTACCCCAGTACCCCCAGTACACCCCAGTGCCCCCCCAGTTCCTCCCCAGGCCGGGTGCTGTGCCTCAGTTTCCCCCAGGGGCAGCGAAGGAAGGGCGGAGGCGGGCTGGAGTTGAAGCATAGCTTGTTTAATTTTTATACATTTTTTTTTTTTGTCTTTTTTTTTTCTTCCTTTTCTTTTTTTTAATCATTTTTTTTGTCTGTCAGTTTTTTTCTTTTTTGTTTTTTTCTTCTTTTTTGTCTCTTTTTCTCTTTTTTGCATAGGGGAGGGGGGAAAAAAAAAACAAAACCCCAACAAAAAAAAAAAAACAAAAACAAAAGAACGAAACAAAAAAAAACAAAACAAAAAAGAAAACAAACAAAAAAAAAGAAACAAACCCCAAATCCATAGTCACGGTCAGTAACTGGTATGTAGGCAGGAGCGGCGGCTATCGGTAATGGCTGCGTACAACGGTATAATCAAATATCGTGAAGCACCAGGGAGGCGAGCGGGGGCTCGGGGGGGTCAGGCTGGGGCGGGGGGTCCCGGCCGGGGGGTCCCGGCCCTCGCTGGCGGCCCTGGTGCGCTCGGCGGGTGTGTAACGGCTGCGGCAAGCGAGAAGCGAGAATCCGGCTAACTAATAAAATATAACTGCGAGGGAGGGGGCACCCACCCAGCGCCCCGCGGGGCGGGGAGGGGGGACCCCCCGAAAAGGCGGGCGAGGGCAGCCGGCGGCGCGGAGGCACTGCGGCGGGATTTTTGGTATGGGTGTGAGGCGTGGGCCTGCCGGCTGCCGCCTCGACGCCTTTTTGGGGCGGTTTCTCTCCTTTTGCCGCTCTTTGCCCAAGGTGGGAGATGGGGAGGGGGTCGTCCCCCCCCTCCTCCTCTCCCGTCTCCACCTCCGCTCCCGCCTGCCCGCGGGGCACCCAGGGGTGCTGCTGCAGGGGGGCACCCATGGATGCTGCTGCAGGGGGGCACCCATGGGTGCTGCCCGCTCCAGCCGGCGGCGGGAGCCCGGGGGACAGAAAGCAGCAATTCCAAACTCATAGTACAAAAAAAAAAAACAACAACAAAAAAAACCAACTCAAAAAAAAAAAACCAACAAAAAAAAAGAAACAAAACAACAACAAACAAGACATATATATATATATAGGGTTTTATATATATATATATATATTCCTTTGCGCTTTAAAGTACCTTAACTGTGTGTCGGCCCGCAGGGACCCGCGCCCACCTCCGGCCCCTGCAGCCCCATATATATATATGTGGAGAGAGAGAGATATATATATATGTACAGGTTATTTTTTTTTTTTATTTATACGTCACAAGGACTATTTTTAATTAATTTCTTTTAAGCCGACGAGCCCGACTAAAAACCCTCTAGGAGAGACTGTAGTGCATGAAACCCCCGCGGGAGCCCCGGGCGCGGTGATTGTCGAGAGGCCCCCCCCAACCCCGGCCCCATCTTCTCGGGGGGTCCCCCCTGGAGCATCCCCAGGGATGGGGGGGATCCCCCCCCCCCGGAGCATCCCCAGGGATGGGGGGGGCACCCCTGGAGCATCCCCAGGGATGGGGGGGCCTCCACCAGAGCATCCCCAGGGATGGGGGGATCCCCCCCTGGAGCACCCCCAGGGATGGGGGGGCCTCCACCAGAGCATCCCCAAGGATGGGGGGGGATCCCCCCAGAGCATCCCCAGGGATGGGGGGGCCTCCACCAGAGCATCCCCAAGGATGGGGGGGGATCCCCCCAGAGCATCCCCAGGGATGGGCCCCCCCCCCCCCTTGCTTTGCGCCCACCCCGACTGTGGCCACCGAACCCAGAGGCCGCGAGGGGATTAAAAAACCAAAACCTAAGGGAGAACGATTCAAAACAAATATTAAAAAAGAATAAAAATTAGTGGTCGTCCCCCCCCCGTGCCCCCGGAGGGGCCGGTGCCCCCCGGGGGGGCCGGGGGTTGCATATTCCCTTTGGGCAGGGCCGGGGGGCGGGGGGGGGGCGCAGTGCAAAACCCCGGGGGCGGCGGGGGGTCCCCGGGCCCCCAAGGGAACCCCCCGGCCCGACCCCCCCCCGCTGCCGCCCTCCAGGCTGGGGGGGGGGGGCATCGAGTTGATTATTTTTTGCCTTTTAACATGTTTTAAGGTGCTTTTCTTGCCGAGGGCGGGTTTGGGGGGGCTCCGCGGGCCCCGGGGGGGAGGCAGCGACGGGGGGGGGGCGGGGGGCGCAGCCGGTGCCCCCGTGGGGCCGGGGGCTTCCCCGGGGCGGGGGGGGCCAGGCCCGAGGGACGCCAGCGCCCCTCGCCCCCCGCTCCCCCCTCCGCTGGCTGTCGCTCCGGTCACCGCTGAGAAATGCTTTTATTTTTAATATTTTTTTGTTTTTTTTTTTTTGCTTTGAGCTGATCCTGTTCTAGCCTTAAAACCCTTTTTTTTTCTTTTTCTTTTTCTTTTTTTTTTTTGACAATTTTCTCTTTCCCCCCCCCCCCCCCCATTCTCTTTTCCTTTTTCCATTGCTTTTCCCCCGCCTGGCCGCCGACCTCCCGCTCCCCGCGTTGCATTGTCCTTGCAGAAATCAATACTGCACCTTGCAGCTCCCAGGGCTGCTCCCCCCACCCCAAAGGGGGACCCCCAACAAAGCCTGGGCGAGACCCCGGCAGGACGCGACCCCTTCCCCCCCCCAAAATCCCCCACTAATACTTTTGGACATCCAAAAAAAAAAAAAAAAAATTAAGAATTAAAAAAAAAATGTTGACGACGACGTTTCTTCATTACGAAGCAGCAGCGACGCGCGGTGCCACCCGCCCATCGGTGTCACAACCCACGGCAGTCCTCAGCCTGGGGGGGGATGGGGGGGGTCTCTCTCTCCGGCCGGCGGGACGCTTGGGTTTTTAAGGCAAATTTGAGATTTTTTGGGGGTGTGGGGACCCCGCTCGGCGGTTGGCACAGCAGGGACCAGGCGAAGTGACGGCGAGAGGGCAGCTCCTGCCGGGACTTTGCCTGTTCCCCGCTGCACCGGCCGGACCCCCGGAGAAGAAGCCGACGGGGACGGAGGTGGGGAGGGGGCTGCGACCCCCCCCGACACCAGCCCTTGGCGGGGGGGGGGGGGGCACAGCTACATTCACACGGTTCCATTCCTGTCACGAGAGCAGCCGGGCTCAGCCCTCCTGGCCCTGCGCCCCACTCAAAACCAATTAAAAAAAGGGGGGGGGGGTGCCCCCAAAGCGGGGGGGACGCTGCGGGCCCCCATGGGGGTCTCCATCCCTCGGCCTCCCCGCGGGGCCTCGTCCATCCCGCCGCGCCCGGCCGCCTGCGCTCCCCCGAGCGTTAATGGCGGGGGGGGTCCCTGCCGCCTCCCGCCTCGCTGCCTTTGGTTGCTGTAAGCAGAAAACCAAACTCAAAACCCCCAAAAAGGGAAAAAAAAAAAAAAAAATAATAATAAACCCCAACAAACCAAAAAAAGGAGAGGCAAAGCAAAGGGGTGGCCGGCCCCCCGCGACCCCCCCGCGGCTGGACCCCCCTTCGCCGGCGCAGCCGAGCGGCTATTGCATATTCCGGTGTGTTGGCGCAGAGGATGCATCGGTATTACCAACTGGAAGACGTTTTTCCGAGGGGGGGGGGGGGAAATTGGTTAAAAAAATAAGAAGAAGAGAGAGAAAAGGGACTTTTCCGGCCGAGAAGAAGCCATGCAGGAGGCGAGGAGGGGGCGGCCGCCCCCGGCCCCCCCGGCCCCCCGGGAGCCCCGGGCATGCAGCGACTCCCTCGCACTGATATCGGGTCCGGTAATACTTAGTCTTCAAAGGCAAGGCACATCATGTGGTATAAAATTTCGTGCAAATTAGGAAAACATGGATTTTTTTTTTTTTGTTGTTTTTTTCCTCGTTTTTTTTTTTTTTTTTTTATACGGCTTTTTTTTTCTTTTCTACAGAATTTTTGTCGGTTTTTTTTTTCCTCTTTTTTTTTTTTTCTCTGTTGCTGAAGGGGGAAGGTAGAGCCGGTTAATACAGTCTGCCATGCACAGCATCAGCCATCCGCGGCTGGGTTGAGCCAGGTCACCAGATCCTGTTAAAGCACCATGCAGTTTATTTGTCTTTTTTTTTTTTGTCTTTTTCTTTTTTTTTTTTTCCCATGTGTTTCTTTTCTCAGATCTTTAAAAAAAAAAGTTTCTCTCTCCGCCAAGCGCTTTTTTTGTTGGTTGCTTTTTTTTTTTCTCCTCCTTTTTTTTTTTTTTTTTGGTGGGTTTTCTCCTTTTCTTGTCCTTTTTGATTATTTTTTTTCGTCTCCCGGGATTTCCTGCGTCAGCCCTTTCTCCGGTGCCGCGTCGCGGGCGGGCAGGATCCGGCCTCGCTGCGCCGTCCCCGGGGAGGTGGGAAGCGGGCCGGAGCGGGGGGCCGGTGGGATGGGGGCTGCGATGCCGGTGGTCCACGGGGCAGCTCTGGGTGCCAGGGGAAGGGGCCAGGAGGGTGGCAGCGGTGGCCTCAGCGACGTCCCCTGCTCCCGGGCATCCCACAGTGGCTGTCATCACCCGTGGGGTGGCCCTTGCGGCGTGGGGGTCCCTTCGAGGACGCGCCTGGGACCAGTCTCCTCCGTGGCCGCCACCGCGGCCGCCATCGCCTCGCCAGAGATGCCGGGTGCCTTCGTCATCGTCCTCCTCGCCTCGGCCACCGCGTGGGTCCCTCTGCTCTAAGGCACTGCCACGTGCCCGCGTCCCCTTCCCGGCCACGCCGCCACCGCGCGGGACGGGGACGGCCAGGCGCTCCCTCCAGTGCTGCCCCCGGCCGGGGGCTCCTCCGGGGGTGCCGGGACCCCTCCCCGCCGCGGTTCAGGCACTTGACGCGGGGCCGGGGGCTCGGTGGGGCTGGCTCTGCCCTCGCCCTCGCTCGGGCTCCTTTTCTCCATCCTTTTGTATTTATTAAAAAAAAAAAAAAAAACCCAAAAAACCCCAAACCAGCCGTCCCAGCAAGCCAGTGCCGGGGGCTCCATCTCCTCCTCCTCTTCCTCCTCCTCCTCCTCCTCCTTTTTTGTGATTTTTTTTTCTTTTCTTCTTTTTCTTTTTTTTTTTTTTTGACGATTCCCTCTTAAAAGTGCATTTCCTACAAAATGTGCAACACGAGCGCACCCTCTCCTCGCCATCCACCTGGTACCTGTCCACAGGAATGCATAGCTCAGACACACGGACGCACGCCCCCCGCCACGGCCCCCGCGGACTCCCCCGGGCGCGGGGACACGCAGGGGGACACAGGGACACACGTGGGGACGCGTGGGGACAGGGCCGGTGCACGCTGAGGGGCGAGGAAGGCATTGCGGAGAGATGGCGACCGGTGCCCGGCGCGACGGTGGCAGCCCGGCTCCCGCTGGGGCCGTGGTGGGAGCGTCCCCACGCTGTGTCCCCACGGGAATCGGGGTGCCACTGCCGCCGTGACCGTCTCCAGCCGTGCCCACGCACCCTCCGTAGCCCCAAGCCCCATCCTCCTGTGACAGCCGCTCGCGCCAAGCCGAGCCGGCCACCGTGCCACCGCACCACCACGTCACCGCATCACCACCTCACCGTGTGACCGCGACACGGCGTCACCCATCCCCAAGGCGCTTTGACGGCACGGAGCATCACATCGCCCCGACGGCGAGCGCGACTGCGGCCGTTGGGAACCGGCGGCGGGAGGCGTCCCCCCACCCCGCCGCGCCCCACCCCGGCCCCGGGGCCCCCCGAGAGTCTGCGTGGGGCCGGGGGGGGCGGCGGGGGGGTTTGATCTTTTCTACTCACATAGAGGCAAGAATGAGAGAGTCAAGAGCCACTTGCATATCCGACCCTCCGGCGAGCGGCCGGCAGGGCTCTGGCGCTGCAGCCCCGCAGCCGCTCCGGGAGGCATTGCTGGCACGAGTTGTGTCAGGTCTCGGCGCGGTGCCGGCCGACGGGGCAAATAATAGTGTTTTTTTTCTTTTTTTTTTTCTGTTTCTTTGTTTTCTGGCGCGTCGCCGGGGTGGGGGGGAGGTCCTCCTGGGATGGGTTGTTGTTTTGTTTGTATTTTTTTGTTTTTCCTTTTTAAAAAAGTTTGACCCTTTTCCTTCTTCCTTTCCCTCGCTCTTTCCTTCAGGTGTGGGTTTTGCTTGTCGTTGTCATCGTCGTCGTCGTCGTCGTCGTCGTCGTGAGTCCACGCTCTCCGTCGTCACCGCAAGGCTGGGCCTGGTGCTCGGGGACGGGGATGTTCCTCTGGGGGTGCCTAAAGCAGAGGAGAAGGGAGGCGAAGGGGCGGCACGGCGGCGGTTATCCCAGGTACCAGGACTGCCGGGAGAGAAGAGAGAGGCTGGCGTTACTGCTCTGCGCCGCGGAGCCGCTCCGTCCCCCCAGCGTGTCCCCCCCACCCTGGGACGGCTGTCCCCACGCCGTCACCCTGCTCGCCTCGCCTTGCCGCCCCGCACGGGGGCTGCTGTCCCCCATTCCTGCACCGAGTTTGTCAGTCCTCTGCGCCGGGGCCACCCGTGTCCCCCTTGGTGGCCGCTCCCTCTGCACCTCCGCGGCAAAGGCGACGCTCCCCGGGGAACGGTCCCGCCTGGGGACGGGTAGGGGGGTGGCAGGGCTGGTGACCCTGCGGGGTGGCCCCCTGCCACCCTCCCATTGTCTCCCCCCCACCCCCAAGTTCAAGTTCGGCCCCGATTACCTCATGTCTGGTTTCTGTTGGCAACGAGACAGCTCTGGGCCGCCGCTTCCCTTAACCCTTCCCGGCCCCGCCACACATGACCCAAGAGCAGCAGGTCTCAGCTACCCCTCCCGGGGAGGCGGGACACTGCTTCGTTTCCCCGTGCCTCAGTTTCCCCATGCAGAGCATCCTTGCGCCCTGGGGAGGCTCCCGGATCGTGACCAGACAGACGTGCACAGGGACAGGGACCCTGCGGTCCTGGGGCTGCGAGTGGCCGTGACCCCCGGGGGGCTGGGGGGTGCAGGGACCCTGGCACCCTGCTCCCCCAGGGCTCTCCTGGCACTGCCCCATGTCTCCTCTTTACGGACCCAAATGCCTCGGGGTGCTCTGCCCACGCGTAGGATTGGGGAAACTGAGGCAGGGCAGGGGGCTGTGGTCAGAGCCGGGCCCCCAGCGTTTGCCCCCTGCTACGACACAGCACCCTTGGGTGTCCCTGCTCACAGTCCCCGAGCGCTTGCACCCTGGCACAACACAGCACCCTGGGGTGCCCTACGGCACAGCTCACGGTCCCTGAGTGCTTGCACCCTGGCACAGCACAGCACCTCTGGGTGCCCCACGGCACGGCTCAGCACCCCGAGTACTCACCCCCAGCGGGTGCAGCACCTCAGGGTGCCCCGGGCACGGCGCCATCCACACACCCATCCCGCTGCCCCGGCACTGGCGTCACCCGCCGGGCAGGGCCGCAGCCTCCCGAAGCTGCCCCTGCTGGCACCGCTGAGGCTGGCCAACTCATATCACAAGTGAGGCAAGGTGCTGGCACTCCTGCCCTGGCCCCGTGGCACTGCCCACGGCGCTGGCGCCGGCTCACCAACTACCAGTTAAAAAATACCCAGGACTAATGAAAAGCCCCTGAAAAGGCGCACGGCACATCCCGCTGCGGCTGGAGCAGATGGTGGGCGCAGTCGGGCGAGAGCAGGGTGCCCGTGCCCACCCGGAGAGGGGGCACACGGCCCCGGTGCCCCTCGTTTGGGGATGCTGGGGGCACCTGGGCAGCCCGGCTGTGCTGTGGTGCCAAGCGGGGCACAGCTGGAGCCTGGCGAGAGGAGAGCAAGGTGCCAGGCGCGGGCATGGCAGCGACCTCCCTCTGCCCTGGGGGACCCTTGGTGGCCCCGAGCCACCAGCAGCGCCCAAGGCCAGGGCACCGGGTGGCGATGCCCACAGTGGGGATGCCGTGGTGGCAATGCCCATGGTGGGGATGGCCACAGCGGCGATGTCAAGGCAGTGACGCCCACAGCAGCAGCGCCTGCAGTGGCAATGCCAGGGCAGCGATGCCATGGTGGTGATGCCTACAGTGGCAGCGCCCATGGCAGCAATGCCCACAGCGGCGATGCCCACGGCAGCGATGCCCACGGCAGTGATGCCAAGGTGCCAATGCCCATGGCAGCGATGCCCACGGTGGCAATGCCCACAGCAGTGATGACCACGGTGGCAATACCCATGACAGTGGTGCCACTGGAGCAGTGCCACGGCAGGGATGCCCACGTCAGCAATGCCACGGCAGCAATGCTCACAACGGCGATGCCTGCCACAGCCGTGCCCATGGTGGCGATGCCCACAGCAGTGATGTCACGGTGGCGATGCCCATCGTGGCAACAGCCACGGCGGCAATGCCCACAGTGTGGCAATACCACGGCAGCGATGCCATGGTGACGCCCATGTCAGCAACACCATGGCAGCGATACCCACGACGGCGATGCCCGCAACGGCCATGCCCACGGCGGCGATGCCCACGGCGATGCCACGGCGGCGGTGCCCGGGGCGAGGGCAGGAGGGTCCCCCCAGCAGCATCCCCGCTCTCACCTGTGCCTGATAGATACTCCCAGGATCCCTTGGTCCTAATCCCACGAAGGAACGGTTCGCAGGGGGCGTGCCTGGTGCAGAGTAGGCTGGGGAACAAACGAGAGCTCGTTAACGGGGCTGCCGGTGGCACCGCCATCGTCCCCCCCGGGGCCAAGCCGGGCCCGCTCCTTGGCACTGCTGGGACGGGCGTCCCGGGCACCCGGAGCTGGCAGCCGGGTGATGTCCCTGGCTGCACCCCGGCCGCAGGTGAGCGGAGGCCAGGGGTGCTGCGCCCGGGGCGGTGCCGCCTCTGCCTGTGCCCTGCTGGAGGGGCGGTTTCGGGGCGACGGCAGGCTGGGGGTGGCGGGATGCTCCCGGGGTGCAGGCACAGACGGGTGCTCCCCTGCCGTGCTGGCGCTGCGGCTTCCCAAGCAGCAGGGCGAGTGCGATGGGAGCCACCAGCTCCACTCGGCCACGGCCCCCCGCTGCCACCTCCACCCCCAGCTGGGGGTTCGGCAGCGGGACCCCCCAGCCCCGCCGAGCTCCTGGGCTCAGCCCCGTTGGAGGCAGGGTGCTGCCGGGGGGCTCGCAGCCAGCTGGCCTCTGCGCCCCTTGGGGACAGCCAGTGTCCCCCGCGCGCATCCTTCCCTGAGCCTGGGGGGGACTGGCACTGCCCGGTCCCTCCTCGTGGCCGTGGCCCCGTCACTGGCCGGGCCACGCCACCCCGAGCTCTCTCCTCCAGATCGGCCAGGCTTTGATTTCTTCACGCCACATAACCTCGATGCCCGCCGGCCAGCTGGCAGCACCCAGCAGTGGCCTGTCCCCCAGGGACGGTGCCCCCGGGCAGGGCTCAACCCCGTGGGGACGTGGCAGCCTCTCGGGGTACCAGGAGGTGTCCCCCGTGGGTACAGCAGGACGGGGACAGGGACAACCCCCTCAATGCAATGGCACAGCGTCCCACCACTGCGGCACGCGGCCCGATGCCAGCCCAGGGGCGACACCAGCGTCTCCCCTCTGCGGCCCAGTGCCCCAAAATCCTCCTGGCCAAAGCCCCCCGAGGTGGAGCGGAGGGGGACGAGTTTGCCAGCCACCGCTGCTAACGAAGGCCCTGCTGGCGCCTCCCGCCGAGGGCCCCGGAGGGGCTTCACGCAGTCCTTGCACCCGCGTCGCTTCACAGCTCCTGCTCAGCTCGGGGTCCCCAGTGCCGGGGACCCCTGTGGCAGCGAGACGACGGCAGCGCCGTGCGCTGCAGCCGGGCATGCTGCCCCCAGCCCCAGCGCCGCACCCGTGCTGGCTGGTCCCCGCGTCACCGGCAGCACCGCCGCTGCCCGACAGCGGGGAAACTGAGGCACAGAGAGGCATCAGCCTCCCCCACGAGCCCTGCCCACGCCGGGGGGGTTTGGGCAGGACACGGGCTCGGGGGAGCCCCATCGCAGCTCCGCTCCCGCTCCCCCAGCCATCTCAGAGGGATGTGGGGCTCGGGCCGGTCCCTGGGACCAGCGCGGGAGCCCCCGGCTTGGGGGACAGAACAGCTGCCTGCCCAAACCCTGCCCGCTCCGACCTGCCTGAGACCCAGCAAACTCATTGCGTGCCGGCTGCCGCCCTCTCCCCGGCTGCGGGGAGGCCACCTCCGCCAACATCCCCCCAGCAGCACCGAGACGGGGGGGGGACAACCTTGGGGGGGCTGTGAGAGGAGGGGGCCAGCCGGGCCGGGGAGAGGGGTGGGCGCCGCGGGGTGCTTACTGGGTGATGTCGGTGAGGTCGTCCCTCCCTCGGTAGTTGTCGTGGTGGATTTGGTGTCAGGAGAGACGGCCAAGCGGGGCATGCCGGGGGGAGGTGGCGGCGCCAGCATCTGCGTGGGCAGGTAGTGGCTGGGCACTTTCACTTGACCACTTCCATTTAACTGGGGACACAACACAGACAGAAAAACAAACAGCACAAGCCATTAGGAAGCACGCGCAGCACCGGCAAAGCCGGCCCGGTGAGCGCCCGGCACGGGCACGGAGCATCCCTCACTGCTGACACGAGTTTGTTGGGTCTCAGAGCAGCCCTGAACGGTCGGCGCTGGCGACAGGGAAATCACGGCGGTGCAGGGGGGTTCGGGGTGGGCTGGGAGGGGGCCATGCCCCATGGCGGCGCATGCCAGAGCCGGGGCGCTGTGCCCCCCTCTCCGCGGCGGCGGGAGGCTCACCTGTGGGGAAGGGGCACCCCGCAGCAGTGGCGCGGCGCCGGCCTTCAAAGGCTCCTGTACCAGGATCTGGCGGGGGGCTGCTCCAAATCCGGCCTCTGCCAGCCCGGCACTGAGCCGCTGTGCCGGGGAAGAGCGGCCGTGCCCCTCACCCTGGCATCAGGCCTCGCAGGTGAGGGGCAGCAGGCAGGTGCTGGGCAGAGCTGAGAGGGGTCCCCGAGACCCTCTGCATCGGGGGACAGAGCGGGGCGCGGGGCACGGGGGCAGAAATGTGGCCACCCCCGGCCCCCAGCTTCGGGCACAAAGGGAGCCTGGGGGGGGGTGAGTGCGTGGGGTGCTGGGTGCATGGGGTGCGTGGTGCGCAGGGCGATGGTTGTGCAGGGTGCCGCATGCACTGGGTGCTGGGTGTACGGGGTGCTGGGTGTACGGGGTGCTGGGTGTGCGGGGTGCTGCGTGTGCAGGGTGTGGGTGCACTGGGTGCTGAGTGCACCGCATGCTGTGTGTGCAGGGTGCTGGGTGCATGAGGTGCACGGTGCACAGGGTGATGGTTGTGCAGGGTGCTGCATGCACTGGGTGCTGGATGTGCAGGGTGCTGGGTGCATGAGGTGCGCGGTGCACAGGGTGATGGTTGTGCAGGGTGCTGCGTGCACTGGGTGCTGGGCATGCAGAGTGCTGGATGTGTGGGGTGCTGGGTGCACTGGCTGCTGGGTGTGTGGTGTGTGAGGTGCACGGGTTGCTGGGTGCATGGAGTGCTGGGTGTACGGGGTGCTGGGTGCACTGGGTGCTGGGTGTGCAGGGTGCTGGGTGTGTGGGGTGTGAGGTGCACGGGTTGCTGGGTGCATGGAGTGCTGGGTGTACGGGGTGCTGGGTGCACTGGGTGCTGGGTGTGTGGGGTGCTGTGTGTGCAGGGTGCTGGGTGTGTGGGATGCGGTGTGCACAGGGTGCTGGGTGCATGGGGTGCTGGGCATGCGGGGTGCTGTGTGTGCAGGGTGCTGGGTGCATGGGGTGCTGGGCGTGCGGGGTGCTGGGCGTGCAGGGTGCTGGGGTGAGGGAAGGCACACAGCAGCATGGCGTGGCCCTGCCACCCCCGCAGGGACGCTGGGGGACACGGCGCAGCTGACGGGTCACTGGCCGGCTGCGCGGGCGGATGGGGCGCACGGAGCCCATCGCTCTCCCGGGCACGCTGGCGGACGGTGGCTCTTCGGCGGCGGTCACACATCCCCTGTCGGACGCCCCGCTCCCACCAGGCACCCCCAGTCCCGGCTGACGGCTCAGCCCCGGCACCCACCGCCCTATCTCCCCTACGTGGCGGCGTCCTGTGCTGAGCCAGGGGACGGCACCTCCATCGCTGGAGAAACGAGGTGCCAACGCCGACCAGGCACAGCGGCGCTCCCGAACCAACGCAAGGCACCGGCCGGAGCCGCTCAGCCCCAACCGCAGAGGTAGGAACACCCTACCGGGCTGGGCGCCGGCACCCGGGTGTCACCGGAGCACCCCGATCCCCCCCATGCAGCGGCGGTGGTGGTGGTGGTGACGGCGGTGGCGGCAGACGATCCAGGGGATGCCCCTCTGGCAGCCCGGCTGGCGGCAGCCCCTGGTGCCCCACGGCGAGGTCGGTGATGGGATGCAGGGATGGGGCCGGATCCTTACCGGTCCGGGCTGCTGGTTGGACGGGTCGCAGGCCAGCGAGACGAGATCTTTCAGCGGGTCCTGCGGGTTGAGATGAGGCGGGTACCGAATGGCCGTGTGGGGGAAGTAGGTGGAGGCCGTCTGGGGGAGGATGGAGGTGGTGGGGAAATGCAGCGCAGACGACGGGTGTGGGCTTCGAGCGATACCTGCGGGCGAGAGCAGTAGACCCACCGGCGTCACTGCGAGCTTGCCGCTGCCCCAGCCCCTCGCCCGCTCGTCCGCTTGCTCCGTGCCTTGGTTTCCCTGCCAGGACACTCACCGCTGTGCACCGCGATGACGGGACGGTGGTGCTGCGTGAAGCTGCTCAGCCGGGGCGAGGAGTCCTGGGGCGATGGGCTGTTGAAGGGGGACTTGTCCATCTCCGTCTTCTTCACGGTGGGGGAGATGCCTGGGGAAAGCGGGGCACAGCGTCACGCCCCGGCACCCACCACGGGACCCCCACGTCCCGGGGCTGCTGCCAGCACGGTCTGGGGTTGGGGCGCTTGTTCCTGGGGCAAGGGGGGCCCTGGGGACAGGCTGGGCCTGGGGAGGGTGCGTGGGTGTGAGCATGCGTGTGCGTGCACGTTGGTGCGTGTGCAGGAGGGTGCGCATGCGTGTGGGCATCTCTAGGGGTGGACCGCAGGTGTGCACGTGTGTGTGCACCAGCATACGGGTGTGCACGAGTGTGCACACACCTGTGTGTGTGCATGCATGTGTGCACGTGTGTGTGCACCAGCATACGGGTGTGCACGAGTGTGCACACACCTGTGTGTATGTGTGCATGTGTGTGTGCACCAGCATACAGGTGTGCACGAGTGTGCACGCACCTGTGTGTGTGCATGCATGTGTGCACGTGTGTGTGCACCAGCATACGGGTGTGCATGAGTGTGCACGCACCTGTGTGTGTGCGCGCATGTGTACAAGTGTGTGTGCACCAGCATACGGGTGTGCACGAGTGTGCACACACCTGTGTGTATGTGTGCATGTGTGTGTGCACTAGCATACGGGTGTGCATGAGTGTGCACACACCTGTGTGTATGTGTGCATGTGTGTGTGCACCAGCATATGGGTGTGCATGAGTGTGCACACACCTGTGTGTATGTGTGCATGTGTGTGTGCACCAGCATACGGGTGTGCATGAGTGTGCACACACCTGCGTCTGTGCATGCGTGTGTACTCGCGTGCGTGCACCAGCAGGACTGTGTGAGGACGTGTACACGCAGATGTGTGTGCAGGCGTGTGCTCATGCACAGGCACCAGCCGGAGCGTGCGTGTGTGCGCAACCGTGCATGCAAGCGCACGCGTGCGTGCACGCAGGTGGACACAGCTCTGCGTGTGTGCGTGTGCCCACCCCGGGTGCAGAACCGGCTGCCCCCACGGGTGCCCCCGTCACCCTGCAGCCCCCCCGGGCACCCACCTCCCCTGGCCCCGGCCCCCAGGACCCCCACGCAGCGCGTGGCTCTCCGAGGGCCGCCCCGGGGCGCAGGGTCGAGCGGGAGGGGGCAGCGGGCGCGTTAATCCCCCGCCACCGTGGCTTTAGCTCTGGCCAGTTGGCCCGGGCCTGGTAATGGGTTTAGCCCCTTCTCAGCCGGGGGTTAGGAGGATTTCCCAGAACATCCCGTACGGGATTGCCATAACCCCCCGCCGCCCCGGCTGAGCCCCCCCGCCGCCCCCGCCGCGGATCAGGCCACCAGCGGGGGACAGGGACGCCCCTGCACGGCTCCCTCCCGCCACGCCCGCCCGCGTGCCGTGCTTCGGGGAGGGGGCTCCGTCTCCCCCCAGGGACCCTCCTGCCCCCCCCCCCGGCCCCCCCCAGCACCGGCCCCATGGGGCCCGGGGTAGGGCAGGATGGGGCACAGTCCCTGGCACACGTGGGGCATCGTCCTGGGGCAGGACTCGCTGTCCCCGAGCCTCCTTCTGACAGGATCGGGGCCTCCAGCCCCCCCCGGCCGGGCACCCCCAGGATCGGGGCCTCCAGCCCCCCCCGGCCGGGCACCCCCAGGATCGGGGCCTCCAGCCCCCCCAGCTGGGCACCCCCAGGATCGGGGCCTCCAGCACCCCCCTCGGCCTGGCACCCCCAGGATCGGGGCCTCCAGCCCCCCCGGCCGGGCACCCCCAGGATCGGGGCCTCCAGCCCCCCCCTCGGCCTGGCACCCCCAGGATCGGGGCCTCCAGCCCCCCCCGGCCGGGCACCCCCAGGATCGGGGCCTCCAGCCCCCCCAGCTGGGCACCCCCAGGATCGGGGCCTCCAGCCCCCCCCCCCAGCCTGGCACCCCCAGGATCGGGGCCTCCAGCCCCCCCGGCCGGGCACCCCCAGGATCGGGGCCTCCAGCCCCCCCCCCCGGCCGGGCACCCCCAGGATCGGGGCCTCCAGCCCCCCCAGCTGGGCACCCCCAGGATCGGGGCCTCCAGCCCCCCCGGCCGGGCACCCCCAGGATCGGGGCCTCCAGCCCCCCCCTCGGCCTGGCACCCCCAGGATCGGGGCCTCCAGCCCCCCCAGCTGGGCACCCCCAGGATCGGGGCCTCCAGCCCCCCCGGCCGGGCACCCCCAGGATCGGGGCCTCCAGCCCCCCCCCCCGGCCGGGCACCCCCAGGATCGGGGCCTCCAGCCCCCCCCCCCGGCCGGGCACCCCCAGGATCGGGGCCTCCAGCCCCCCCAGCTGGGCACCCCCAGGATCGGGGCCTCCAGCCCCCCCCTCGGCCTGGCACCCCCAGGATCGGGGCCTCCAGCCCCCCCCCCCCGGCCGGGCACCCCCAGGATCGGGGCCTCCAGCCCCCCCCGGCCGGGCACCCCCAGGATCGGGGCCTCCAGCCCCCCCCCCCGGCCGGGCACCCCCAGGATCGGGGCCTCCAGCCCCCCCCCCCGGCCGGGCACCCCCAGGATCGGGGCCTCCAGCCCCCCCCCGGCCGGGCACCCCCAGGATCGGGGCCTCCAGCCCCCCCCGGCCGGGCACCCCCAGGCTCTGGCAGGGCTGGGGGGCCGGGACAGATCCTGCCCTGCCGTCGGGGGTGCGGGGAGGCAGGATAAGAGCCAAGCCAAGGTGCCCCGGGGCGTGGGAGCCGCAGTGCCAGCCCCGCAGCATCGCTTTAATTAGCCCAGCCCCCCCTTTTCTTAATGAGCAGCTAATTGGGGCTGTCTAGACAGGAAAGGGAAAAAAATGCCAAGCAAGAAAGCAAGCTGGCCGTAGCGCCAGCGGCCGCCGGGGAGCTGGGAGAGGCCGGCGTGGGGCTGGGGCACTGGGCTGGCCCTATAGAGAGCACCTATAGAGAGAGAGCACCCTATAGAGAGCCCGTGCATAAATGGGGGGGGTCCTGTAGCAACACCGCGGCACCTACAGAGAGCCTGTGCCTAAATGGGGGGGCTATAGCAACACCGTGGCACCTATAGAGAGCCTGTGCCCAAGCAGGGGGGTCCTATAGCAACACCATGGCACCTATAGAGAGAGAGCACCCTATTGAGAGCCCGTATGTAAATGGGGGGGGTCCTGTAGCAACACCACGGCACCTACAGAGAGCCTGTGCCTAAATGGGGGGGCTATAGCAACACCGTGGCACCTATAGAGAGCCTGTGCCCAAGCAGGGGGGTCCTATAGCAACACCGTGGCACCTATAGAGAGCCTGTGCCCAAGCAGGGGGGTCCTATAGCAACACCGTGGCACCTATAGAGAGCCTGTGCCCAAGCAGGAGGGTCCTATAGCAACACCGTGGCACCTATAGAGAGCCTGTGCCCAAGCAGGGGGGTCCTATAGCAACACCATGGCACCTATAGAGAGCCTGTGCCCAAGCAGGGGGGTCCTATAGCAACACCATGGCACCTATATATATATATAGAGAGAGAGAGCACCCTATAGAGAGCCCGTACGTAAATGGGGGGGGGGGGTCCTGTAGCAACACCGCGGCACCTACAGAGGGCCTGTGCCTAAATGGGGGGGGGGGGCTATAGCAACACCGTGGCACCTATGGAGAGCCTGTGCCCAAGCAGGGGGGTCCTATAGCAACACCATGGCACCTATAGAGAGCCTGTGACTTAATGGGGGGCTCTGTACTAACCCCACAGCACCTATAGAGAGCCTGTGCCTAAGCAGGGGGGTCCTATAGCAACACCATGGCACCTATAGAGAGCCTGTGACTTAATGGGGGGCTCTGTACTAACCCCACAGCACCTATAGAGAGCCTGTGCCTTGCTGGGGGGCTCTATAGCAACACCACTGCCCCCATAGAGAAGCACTGACTTGCTGGGGAGCCCTATAGCAACACCACAGCACCTATAGCCAGCTCTTGCTTTGGCCTGAGGGCCCTATAGCAACGCCATGGCACCTGTAGCCAGCTCTCACGTTGGCCTGAGGGCCCTATAGCAACACCACAGCACCTATAGCCAGCTCTCGCTTTGGCCTGAGGGCCCTATAGCAACACCACAGCACCTACAGCCAGCTCTCGCTTTGGCCTGGGGGCCCTATAGCAACGCCACGGCACACACAGAGTGCCCGGGCTTTGCCGGCGGGGTCTGACAGCGGTGTCCGTAGAGACCCGGTGAGCTGGCTGGGGGGCCCTATAGCAGCAGGAAGGCACCTATAGGGCGGCTCCTATAGGGAGGCACCTACCCCCTTCCATGTCTTCTGTCCAGTTGCGGCTGCTGCTGGTGGGGGAGTTGGAGGAGGTGTAGTACTCGCCCCCCGGGCTGGTGTCGATGTCGTCCTCCATGGACCCCGACTTGTGCCGTTTGCTCCTGGCGGGGCAGGGAAGGGATCAGCGCCAGCCCGCCGCAGGATTCGGCCCGCCCCCCGTCTCCCCCGCGGCGAGATGGCCAGCGGCCCGCGGCCGTGCTCAGGCCGGCCCCGGCATCGCCCCGGCATCGCCCTGGCGTCGCCTCGGTGGCACCTACCCGCTGGAGGAGGTGCTGGGCAGCGTCCTCCTCATGCCGGTGCTGGAGGGGTTCAGGTCGTAGGCCAGGTGGCCCTGCAGCTCCCCCAGGGAGAAGTTTGGCCCCGTGCCCGTCACCACCGGCGCTGCGGGGAGAGAGGGGGATGAGGGGGGGCCTGGCATTGCCCCCCACCCGGCAGGGAGGGGAGCCCCAGCCCGCAGCCCCGGGGATCGGGGAGCTGTCGGGGTGCCGCCTTGCCCAGGCAGCCAGAGGGGTGGTGGCATCATGGTGGCACTCACTTCGGGACACCTGGATGAGCTCGGTGACGCTGAACACCCCCGAGGTGACGAAGCTTTCCTGGAAGTCTGTCGAATCTGCACGGGAGAGAGGAGGGAGCGCTGCCAGGGCGGGACAGGACCACTCCTCCTGCTCCGCGCTGTCTTGTGGCGGTGCTGGAGGGCACCCCGACGTCCCCAAATCCCCCGTAAGGCCACCCGCCCCCCTCCTCAGCCGGCTTCGCTCCACTTCCCTCCCCCAGCAAGGGATGGGACCACCCTGACCGGTCCCCTCTGCCGAGGACGTCCGGGGGCTGCTCCGTGCCTCAGTTTCCCTGCGGCTGAGAGCACCAGCAGGGCTGGGGGCTGCACCCCCACCGTGGGACCCCCATGGCGGCTGCTGTCCCCAAGGGACATGGCCCCGGCGGGGCTCTGCCGGCTGTGGGACGAGGCTGAGGCCATGCACAGATCACTGCAGGCGCCAGGCAGTGGCTGACGGGCTCAGGGGCACCGCAGCAGCCGGCGGGAGCCACCAGCGCGGACAGCATGACCGCTGCCTCCGCCGCAGGGACCCTGGGGACGGGCTTGGATGTCCCTCGACCCCTTGCCGGAGCCCTGCCCGCCTCGCTCACCCAGCGTGATGGGTTTGCTGTCCTCCTGGTCCGAGCCGATGCCCGTCCGGGGGCTGCTGCTCTGCTCTGCATCTGCAAGAGGAAAAAAAACACCGGGATGAGCCACCCCATGCCGGTACAAGCCGGGGAGACCTGCCGGCTAACTGCCCCGGCAGCCTCCCTCGCCGCTCTGCTGCGGGGGGGTAAACTGAGGCATGGTCTGG
This sequence comes from Platalea leucorodia, assembly GCF_965183815.1. Taxonomy (NCBI): domain Eukaryota; kingdom Metazoa; phylum Chordata; class Aves; order Pelecaniformes; family Threskiornithidae; genus Platalea; species Platalea leucorodia. The sequence continues at coordinate 6,039,870 of NC_138843.1, read as the reverse complement.
CTGGTGGCTCCCACCCCACAGGAGGACCACGACCGAGCTAGCACGTCCCCAGCCACCGAGTGTCCCTCCCCGCAGCCCCTCTGCCGGCGACAGGAACGGGGACACCCCCGTGCTGGCATGCAGGATACAGGCAGTGCTCCCCGCAGGAGGGAAACCCACGGTGCTCGACCTGCCCCGAGGCAGGGTGATGGCCGCCGGGTCCCGCTCCTGCCTCCTCTCCTCCCTCCAGCCGCCGCCATGACCCATCCCTGCTCCACCACGCAGCGTCACCGCGGCTGAGCATCGCCCTCACCGCGGCTGGGCATCGCCCTCGCCGCCCTGTTGCACCTCGTCCTGCCTCCCCCAAGCCCCTCGGAGGGCAGCAGGGCCCCGGGGCAGCACCCGCTCCGACCCCCGAAGCCCCCACAGTCCCCGCTCTGTCTTAGCTAAAAATAACCCGGCTCAGACACTGAGCTCAGCGGCACCGGCACACCCTGCCACGGCACGGCACGGCACGGCACGGCACGGCCGGCACACCGCCTGGCTCCCCGCGCCCCACCGGGGCCTGAGCCGCGCTCGGGAGCATCCTTCCTCCCCGGCGCAGGCTCAGCCGCGGGGCCCTCACCCGGCTGCTCCCAAAGCTTTTCCAAAACTTTCGCCGTCTATTTCCCCCCCTCTTTGTCCTTCCTCCCGCTCCTCCATCCTCCTCCTCCTCCCACCCCTTGGCCTTCGGCGGTTCTCTTTCGCAGCTTTGGCTGATGCCGGGAAAGGGCTGCGACAATCCAAACAACACCATCAAAACAGAGCGGCTGCCGCTGCCAGCCCGCCTGCCGCGGCTTGGGGTTTTTTCCCTTTCTTTCCTTTTTTTCTCCCCCTTTTTCTCCCTCCCTCCCCGTGCTCCCCCCCCCCCCAGTCCCTCGTGCACGCGCGGCTCCTGGGGCGGTTATTTTTGGCCGGCCAGGCCAAGCCATGCAGGCAGCGGGACCGCGCCGCCCCCCACCCTGACACCCCCATGCGCCGCCCGCGCCACCCCCGGGGCCGCTTGACGTCGACGCCGAACGCAGCCATTTTGTCTCCCTCCCCAATTGCCAGTGTTCCTCCCCACCCTTTCCCCGCGCCGGCCTGGCAGCCCTTTCATGCCGGCGGCCCTGTGGCATCCCGCCCCAACGCCGCATCCCGCCACCAGCCAGCCCCGTGCCCGTGCGCTTGCCCGTGCGCTTGCCCGCACACTTGGCTTCCTCCAGGCAGCCATTTTAGGGAGCAGAAATTCCCCCGTCGATGAGCGCGGGGTTTTTTTCCCCCCCCTTCTCTCCATCTTTCTTTTTTTTCCCTTTTTTTCCCCTTATTTTGAACGCTGCCGTGTGCCCAAGCACGCGGGAGCAGGCGGTGGGAGCGAGCGGGGCACAAGCGAGCCGGGGAAGGGGGCGAGCGGCGGCAGGGACCCCCCGCGCACCCGCGGGCACCGCGCAGCCGGACACGGCCCCTCCTCACCTCTTAAAACAACAAATCTCGCAGCGGCTCTGGAAGTGGTTAGCAGTGGAGCCCGGCCAAGGCACAGGGCGGTGTCTCGCGGTTACAGCCCCAAGGCCGGCCCGGCTCCCTGCGTCCCCCCCGCCATCGCCTTGGGGCTCCCTGGCCCCCCGCTCGCCCCCGGGATGGCACCCGGCTGCCTGCTCCCGGGGGTGCTTGGCCACTAGGAAGCCCCCCGGGCCGTGCCCTCACCCGGTGGCCTCCGAGGTGCCCCGCGCGGCCCTCGGCTCGGCCCACGGGACCTCCCACGATTGCTCGCCCTGAGATAGCCTGCAGCGACCCTGCTCGCCCCAAGATGCCCCGCAGGGACCTTGGCTCACCCCAGGATACCCCGCATGGCCCCTCCTCACCCCAAGATGCTCCACGTGGACCTTTGCTCCACCAGTACGCCTGGCACAACCCTTTTTCTCCCCAAAGCTGCCCCAGCCTGGCCCCTGTTCCCCCCCAGGGCACCCGGCCGGGCCACTCGCTCACCCTGGGTACCCTCGCCATCCCTGTGGGTGCCCCCCGTGTCCCTGTGCCCCCGCACCCTCCCACCAGCATCACCCTGACCCAGCACCGCCGATGCCACCCCACCCACCCCTGTTCCCGGGGGGCACCGCGGGGGCCTCCCCCCAACCCAAGCACCCCAATCCCAGCCACGGCACCCCAAGGAGTGCCGGGGACCTTCCCGAGCTCCGAGGTTTGGCAGCTGGACCGTCTCCTCCCGGCACCCTCGTGTCCCCGCTGATGGAGGCATGCGGGGGCGAGGATGGGGGGCCGTGGGCTTGGTACCCCCCCCAGCTGCTGGCAATCCTCACGGCTGGGCCGGGCGAGCTCGTCAGCAGATTTCTGGCTGCCTCCTCCGGCGCGGCGCAGCCGGGCCAAACTCTGCTCTCACCGCCATGTGACGGCTGCCTGCGGCCGGCTGGTGTGCGCTAAAATGGCGAAGGCATCGCTGGGCTCCGTCTGCGGCCTCGCTCCCCCCAAGGGACGTTCTGCGGGGGGACCAAAGCCAGCACCCAACAAGTCGCTCGGCTGCACGGGGAAGGCGAAAGAAGCCTGGGGAGCCCCCCGCGCCCCCCAGCCTCGCTGATGGGGGGCATCCTGCACCCTCCGCACCCCCCGGGGCCGGGATGGGGGACGGAGGCGTGGGGACCCTGCTGCCGCGTTGCAGGGAGCCCAGCGGGGAGGGGTTCAGTGCCGGGGTCCCCCCCGGTGTGGAGGGGGAGAGCACTCGGTGCCCAAAAAGGCCGATCCAATCGCTTTTAAAAATAGCAAAGTGTGTGCCCCGGGGGGTGAGGGCTGCCCGGGCTCCCGGCCGCGCTGGCAGCCTGGACTGATGCCACCCATTGAATTATGGATCCCCAGCACCCCGGCCCCGCTGGCTGGCAGGGTGCCGCCGGCCCCATGGCGACTCCCTCCCCACGGCCTTGGCGCGTGGGAACGACCCCCGGGTAGCGGGGCCAGCCCTGGGGGGGGGGTCCCTGCAGGCCCGCTGCCCCCCAGGGCTGGCGCGGCTGCGGGAGAGCCCTGGCTCTGTGCCTGAGCACTGATGGTAACAGGGCACGGTGTTACCGGCAGCGGCGCGGGGCGCAGGCGCAGAGGCTGGAGCCGCTGGCGCCAGCGTGCGCGGCCCAGGCCCCCCGGTGAGGGCAGCAGCTTTCCTCTCCCCCCAGCTCTGCTGGTGACAGGGCAGGAGATGGGACAGGGCTCTGGACTGCTGCCTGCAGGCTCCTGTCCTGTGCCTCAGTTTCCCCTGGGGCCAGCTCGGGGCTAAGTCCCCTGGGGAATTGCCCCCCGTCTCTCCCTCGGTCGCAGTGCAGCCCCAGCACCTACCCAGGGGCAACGCACGGCTCCCCCGGTGCCTCTGGCTGGCCCTCTCCCCCAGTGTGCATCACTAGGGCCCAGAGTGAACAGCCTGGTCAGGATGGGGGACATCCGGAGACCCGAGGGAGCCCGAGGGCTGTGGGGCAGGGGCCCCACTGCAAGGGCCAGGGGTGGGCGAGGCTGCGGGGGTGGCGTGATGTGGGCGCCCCTCTCTGCCAGACCCCCAGCATCCCCCAGCCCACAGTGGCCCCACTGGTCTGAGCGGCTCTGCCCGTCCCGCTGCCCGTCCCGCTGCCGTGTGGGCTGGGGTGGCCCTTACATAAAACCCGGAACAGACCCGCTTGTGTAACCTCCTTTATATAATACCCCGAGATACGCCGGTAAATCCCGGCTCAGCCGGGCTGGCCAGCGCGCCGGGGGGCACCGGACCCCTCCACCATGCCCTGTATAACGCCCCGCTCCCCCTTCAGCCCCGCCACCCTGCCCAGAGGGCTGCGGTGGTATGAGGGGGGTGAGATGAGTTTTCCGGGCCTCAGCCCGCTCTCTGCCAGCCGGCGAACGCCACGGGGGCGGCAGCTTCTCCTCCCCCAGCCGAGTAAAACCCCGGGGAGGTCCTGGCTGGAGGCATCCCCCGAGGCGGCGGGGGGGGACGGACGCGCCCCGCTGCCACGTTCGCCGGCTGCAGCCAGCTGGCCCGGGCGGGAGGCTGGGGAGGCGCGAGCACGTTGGCCGGCGCCTGCGAGCGAGCGCCGGCGCGCTGCGAGCGAGCGGGTTTGTCCTCGGCCGACCCCGGCCGGCACGGGGAGACGGCAGCGGCTGGGGGGAACCCCCCCAGGCAGGCGGCATGGCCGCCCCCTCGCTCGGCCCTGCCAGGCCTGGGCCACGTCCAGGGCCGCCGGCGCCCACGGAGGCGAAGCGGGGACAGATGGCAGCGGACAAAGGGATGAGCGAGAGTGGGATGGACAAAGGGACGGCTGAGCCCCTCACCCCCGCCCCGGGACCCCCCCGCGGGGTGCTGGCACCCAGCCCCTGCGCCCAGGGCTGGGGGGCACCTGGGGGTGCAGCTGCTGGGAGGGGATGGGAGAGAGAAAGGAGAGAAAGGGAGGGAGGGAGGGAGGGAGAAAGAAAAGAGGAAGGAAGAAAGGAAAGGGAAAGGGAAAGGGAAAAAAAGAGAAAGAAAAAATAAAAATAAGGAAAAAGAAAAAGAAAAAGAAAAAGAAAAAGAAAAAGAAAAAGAAAAAGAAAAAAGAAAGAGAAAAACAGAAAAAAGAAAAAGAAAGTGAAAAAGAAAAAAGAAAAAGAAAAAGAAAGAAAAAGGAAAAGGAAAAGGAAAAGGGAAAAACAGAAAGAAAAAGAACAAAAGAAAGAAGAAAATAAAAATAAGGAAAGAGGGAAAGAGCTGACAGGGAGGAGGCAAGGAGGGAAGGGGAAGGAGAAGGCAGGCAGGAGGCAGGAGAAGGGAGATGGGGCGGGGGGGACCCCCCGGCTCTGCAGGTGCAGTCACAGGGTCCCAGGTCTGGCCCCATCTGCCCGGACGGACCCACTGCCCTGCTGGACCCACCGCCCCTGCCTGCCCTGCCTGCCCTGCCTGCCCTGCCTGCAGGGGGCCTGGCCCTGGGCAGCTGCTGGGGGCTGCCAGCATCTCACTGCCCCACCAACCTCAGCCCCATGGCACGGCACAGCCCCACGGCACGGCACAGCCCCATGGCACGGCATGGTCCTATGGCATTACACAGCCCCACAGCACAGCCCCACGGCACGGCACAGCCCCGCGGCACGGCGTGGTCCTACAGCATTACACAGCCCCACGGCACAGCCCCACGGCACAGCCAGGCCCCCACCGCGCCCCACAGGCCTGCCCCACGGTCCCCCTGCCCCCCCCGCCCCGTCTCCCCCCCCACACTGACCGCAGGCATCGCTCCCAGTGCATTGTGGGAATCTCCCACCCCGGAGCCGAGGTCTGAGGCCATGCAGGGCTGGGGGGGGCAGGTTCAAGCCCTCCGTGGGACTGGCTGAGACCCCAGCGCGGGGGCCGACATGGCAGGGGACCCCAGGCCCCAGCTGTTGGTGCCAGCCCGGCTCGGGGGCGTAGCGGCACGCCGGGGGGCTTGGCGGCGTCTGTTCCCCCCCTGCATGCCCGCGGCCGCCGGTGGGAGGGAGCACTGCGGGCATCTGCCGCCCCAGCTGTCCCTTGCCAGCGCGGCACGGAGCCAGGCGCCCGGCCAGGATGGCAACTGCGGCCCCGGGCAGGGCACGGCGCTTGCCAGCACGGGGGGACGGCGGGTGGCGAAGGCGGGGGACGGCAGGTGCTTGCGAGACGGAGCTCGCTCATCTTTTATTCATCGGGTGCCGAACGGCGCAGGGAACCACTCCAGCCCCTTGCCCCCCCACCCCGGCACCACAGGATGCGACACCCGGTGCCAGGTCCCTGGCAGTCACCGCTCATCCCGGCCGAGGCCGCAGGGCTGAGCACGGGGCAACTCGCTTCACCGGTGACGCAGGGCTGGGGCTGCCCCCTGCCAGCTGGGCACTGCGGGGAAGCCGGCTGGCTCCAGCACGCCGCCGGCTCGGCGCACTGCGGGAGAGCCGGGGAAGCCCTGACCTCCCCAAGGTCGCCGGCGCATCGATCCAGAGAGCTCCAGCATGCCGAAACCGGCCAGGCTGTTGCCGCCGCTGGGCTCGCGGTGGGGCCGGGCACGGGGACGGCGGGTCCCCCAGGCAGTGACGCCATGGGGGATGGGGATGGCTGGGGTCACCGCACCCTGGCGAGCCCCTTTCCACCCCGCCTCTGCGGCACGCAGCTCTCTGGGGCAGGAACCCAGCCGCTGTCGATTCTCTGATGTCTCATACCCTTGTGCTCCCTCGCGCCCCTTCCCGAGGGGTCTCTCCTCCCGGACCCGCCGGGCTCTGCCCGTCTCGCTCCCCTCGACCCCAGCCTCCCTGGCTGTTTGGCTGGGAGCGGAGAGATACCTGGAGCAGGGAGGAGGGTTTGCATGTGTTTATGTGCCGTGGGGTTCTCCAGCCCCCCTGCCCGCCGGTGCCCAGCTCTGCGAACGGTGGAGCCCAAATATTGTGCACCCCATCAATCTCCTCGCGACCCTGCCGATAAATATTTGCGCGGGGGCTGGCGGAGCGGCGCTGCCTGGGGAAACGCCTGCTTCGCCATCTGGAGGGACCGCGCAGACGTTTGGCACGGCCGGCCTGGCACGGCCGGCAGGCGCGCTCGGGACGAGAGCCCTGGCACGGGCTCCCCGGCAGATTGGTGCCATCTGCCTCGCGCCGCAGCCAGCGGCGAGACTGGTGAGGGGAGATAAGGGGCTGCCAGGCGGTGGGAGACGCAGATGCTGGCACGGCATGGAGGTCCCTGCCTCCCCCCGGGTGCTGGCCGCCGCCGGCGGCACGGCCGGCTGCACACGGCAGCGTGCCGGGGGTGCCGGGAGCAGGATGGCACCCTGGGGCCTGCCGCCTGCTTGCCCTGGGCACCCATCTGCTCCCACCCCACAAGGCCCTGGGAGGAGCACAGCCAGGCTCAGCCGCCAGGCACTGTCAGGGGAAGCTCACTGCAGGGCAGAGCCTTGCTCTTCCCCGGCTCTGCTGAGCACGATGGCTGCGGGGGCCCTGCCAGCCCCAGAGCACCCCAAAGGGTGTGAGGGGCCAGCACCGACCCCCTCCTGCCTCCCCCAGGCTCCTGGAGCCCGGCTGGGATGGGGCTGGGGTCCAGGGATGGGGGGGACTTGGATGGGGATGCAGGGATGGGGGTCCAGGGATGGGGGGTCCAGGGATGGGGGTTCAGGGACAGGGGCATGCGGATGGGGGTCCAGGGATGGGAGGGTGCCAGGATGGAGATGCAGGGATGGGGGGTGCCAAGACGGGGGTTCAGGGATGGGGGCACGAGGAGTGGGGTCCAGGAATGAGGGTTCAGGACAGGGCCATGGGGATGGGGGTCCAGGGATGGGGGGGCTGGGATGGGGATGGGGTCCAGGGATGGGGGGGTAACCGGGATGGGGGGTACCAGGATGGGGATGCAGGGATGGCAGCACAAGGAGCGGGGTCCAGGGATGGGGGTTGCCAAGATGGGGGTCCAGGGACAGGGGCATGGGGATGGGGGTCCAGGGATGGTGGGGGGAGGGCTGGGATGGGGATGGGGGTCCAGGGATGGGGGGGCTGGGATGGGGTCCAGGGATGGGGGGGTACTGGGATGGGGGGGTACCGGGATGGGGGGTAACAAGATGGGGATGCAGGGATGGCAGCACGAGGAGCAGGGTCCGGGGATGGGGGTCCAGGGATGGGGTTGCCAAGATGGGGGTCCAGGGACAGGGGCGTGGGGATGGGGGTCCAGGGATGGCGGGGGGAGGGCTGGGATGGGGATGCAGGGCTAGGGTGTGTCGGAACAGAGGTCCAGGGATGCGGGATGCAGGGATGGCTGCATAGGGATGGGGATGCAGGGATGGAGGCACAAGGGTGAGGGTGCAGGGAGGGGGGCCCACGGAGGTGGGGAGCACTGAGGTGAGGGTGCAGGGAGGGGTCACCGGCCCCCCCAGACTGGCTGCTGCTGTCGGGAGCTACTGGGAGGAATCTCTCTGTAATGCTTCGAAGGTCCTGGCACCATCGACTGGGGAGATTGATTACCATTTTACTGCAATGCTTTTGACTTTCACCAGCGACCTCCGAGCTCCCCCCCCCAGCCGCCCCCCCGCTGCACACCCAGCTCTGGGCTGCAGTGCCATCCCCTCCCCCACTGCGGTGTGCACAGCACAGCCCTGCACCCAGCCCTGCTCACATCCAGCACCCATCCTGCACCCAGCCCTGCTCCCACCCCTGCTCCCAGCCCTGCTCCCAGTCCTGCTCCCAGTCCTGCTCCCAGTCCACCAACCAGCCCTGCACCCATCCTGCACCCAGCCCTGCTCCCACCCCTGCTCCCAGCCCACCAACCAGCCCTGCGCTCAGTCCTGCTCCCATCCTGCACCCAGCCCTGCACCCAGTCCTGCTCCCAGCCCTGCTCCCAGTCCACCAACCAGCCCTGCACCCATCCTGCACCCAGCCCTGCTCCCACCCCTGCTCCCAGCCCACCAACGAGCCCTGCGCTCAGTCCTGCTCCCATCCTGCACCCAGCCCTGCACCCAGTCCTGCTCCCAGCCCTGCTCCCAGTCCGCCAACCAGCCCTGCACCCATCCTGTACCCAGCCCTGCTCACATCCAGCACCCAGTCCTGGTCCCAGCACTGCACCCATCCTGCACCCACCCTGCCCACAGGGGTACCAGGGGCTGCCGGTGCGGGGCAGGGCGTGCCGGGGGCTGATGCTGTGCTGCCGAGCGCTGGGAGCGGATCCAGGCGTCCGGCGCTCCCCTGCACCCCACGTTGCCCCCCAGGGCCAGCAGGGCTGGGACGGGGCCTCCCCTCACCCCAGCAAGGCTCATGCCTCAGTTTCCCCATGTGCACCCAGTCTTTCAGGCAGAGGGGTGGGGGGCAAGAAGGAGCCGAGAGGCAGAGCTGGCCCTTGGCATCGGACCGAGGGGGGGCCGGGAGCTCAGCCGCCCCCAGGCCGCCCCCGACACTCCGTGGGGAGAGCAGGGCCGGGGGCTCCTCCACCGCCTCCCCTCCCCGGCGTTGCCAGAGCAGCGGCTGGGAAATTGTGCTGACACCAGCAAAACTGGCCGGGCGTAGGCGGGCGAGCCGAGAGCCCACGTGCTCCGGCCTGATAATGGGGGGCCGCGGCGGCTGCGGGGAGCCCGAGCTGCCCGGCGCGGGGAACCTGCGGGGCCGAGATCCCCCCCAGCCTCTTCCCGCTCAGCCCCCGGTCCCCTCGGGGCTGGGGATGCTGCGGGGCAGATGTGCCAAGGGGGAAAGCGTGTGGGAGCGAGCAGGCAGGAGCGAGCAGGCAGGAGCGAGCAGGCAGCGTGCTGGGCAGGGAGGAGGCCGGCGAGCGTGCGAGGCGGTGGGGACGCCCAGCACACCCTGAGCGGTGCCATCGCCTGGCCTGGCCAGGGTCCCACTGCTGCGGTGGCTGCCCCAAGCTCCCTCCTCGCCTCAGTTTCCCCACCGACGCGGCAGGCCGGAAAACCCCTCGCTAGCCACAGCCCCACAGAAAGCGCCTGCTGCGGGCCGGGGCCGTGGCAATGCCAAGCACCCGCAGCACCCAGCACCCTGCAGCACCCCGGGGGTCTCACCCCTGGCACAGCTGGGACCGCTGGCCTGTCCCGGTCCCCCTTAACCGGGGCACAGCGCGACCTTAACAGGGAAAGTGAGAGGCTGCCAGGCCTTATCAGGGAGTATTTACAGCCGCTGTGTTCCCAATTAGACAGTCAGGTGACTGCGGCTGCTGGGGACCCAGACGCTGGGGTCAAGGTCGCCGGTGGGGGATTGGGGGGTGGCAGAGGGGCAGCCACCTCCCCAGGGCCACCCGCCGGCTGCGGCGCGGCCGGGGAACCCGCCAGCATGGGCACCCCAATGCGGCACCCCAAGCAGCACAGGGGACCCCAGCACGGCTGCCATAGGGGTCCTGGTCCCTGCTGTCAGCACGGCCACCGTAGGGCTCCCAGTCCAGCGTGGGGGTGCTCCCAGTCCAGCCCAGTACAGGGTACCCCCTAGCCCAGCGTAACACTATACCTCCAGCCAAGCCAGCGCAGGGTGCCCCAAGTCCAGCCCAGTATGGGGTGCCCCCAGCACGGCATGCAGCACCCCAGTTAAGCCCAGTACCCCATCCCAGTTCAGCCCAGCATGGCCATGTCTCAGCCCAGTACATGACACCCCCCTACCCTGCCCAGCAGCCGCTGCCCCATCCTGCACAGGGCACCCGCGCCCCCACCCCAGCCAGTGCCCGGGGCCCCCCCAGCCCCAGCACAGCACCCACCGTTCCCAGTGCACCGCTGGGAAATGGCGGCGCCAGGCCCCATTGGGCCCCATCCTGCCTCCGAGCGGGCAAGCCACGTGCGCAGGCACGGCCTACGGCGCTGGCACCGCGCGCGCGCGCACGCCGGGAGCCGCGGCTGGGCAGGCAGGTCCTGGCTGCGCACACGCACGCCCCCGCCGCCGATCGCCCGTGCCCCCCGCCTGCCCGGGGTCCCGCCTGGGCCCTGGGGCAGGATCTGGCCCCGGCAATTCACTGGCAGAGGCTGTGCCCTGCTTTTCCCCAAAGCCACGAAGGCTTAGCGGTCCCCCCAGCGCCCTGCCCGGGACACGCGGCTCCCTGGGGAGCAGGGCATCACATACCCACCCTGCCTCAGTTTCCCCAGTGACACCCAGCGTATCCTGCTGCTGACCAGGCAAGGGTAGAGCTGACTCCGGCCTCCCGTGCCCACCGTGATTCACGGCGCTGGCACCCCCTTTGTTGGGATTGCTGGCACCGCCGTGCCCTTCGTGGTGTCACTATTTGTCCCTGGGCCAGTGCCGGGCAAGGAGGCACCAGCCCCACACTCCCCCCGCCGTGGTGTCGATGGGGATGGGGGGCACGGCCAGGGGGCATCACCCAGTGCTGCGGGTGTGCGCGGGGGGTTGCTGCCAGGAGGCGACCGATGTCCGGGTCCCCGCACGCCTGGGCAGCCTGGCCTGGGCACGGCGGGGCCGCGAGCCCCTCGACCACCCCTCGGGGCTGCACGTCGCAGACCCCCCTGGCTCTGCATCCTCCCTGCAAAACTGAGCCCTGCCCTCGCCCGCGGGGATCACGCAGCATCTCCCCGGGCTCCTCACCCGCCTGGGGGTGCTGGGGGATGCTGGGGTCCGTGGGGACCCCAGCTGCCGGGAGGGCGTCTGTGCCAGCACGTCACCAGCCGGGGAAGGCAAACCTGCCCGGATAAAATAAGATCTGATCGAGTTACTACGAGCTTCCCCTTCCCAACACGTGGGGAGGTGGCGTGAGTCGGCAGCGAGGACGATGGCTTAGGGATCTAATCCTCTGAGCCTGGAAACCGCCATCTGCCCTGCCCACTGTGCCTCAGTTTCCCCCTTTCGATCGTCGAGGCTTCGAGAGCGGGTCTGCCCCTCCCTCCTTGCTGTAGAGAAACCAGCCCAGTTCTCCCAGTGGGTCCGTGGGACCCCTGGGCAGGCGAAGGGCAGGGGAGCAGCATCCCCTCGGCGCCCAGCAGGAGCTGCTGGGGTTTGCCCCCGCTGCCATTATCGCTGCCCCCTCCCCAGCCGGCCTCAGCCGCTCCCGTCCCCGCCTCGGTCACCTGCCGGGTGAGGGGCCGGGACTGCAGCCCACGGCAAACTGGCACTGCTGGACCGCTCCCAGCTCCAGCCCTTGGGGGACGCACCGGGAACAAGCTGTCCCTTCCCTGCCCACGCCACCCACCCGCTCCTCATCGGGCTGCCGGCACAGGTGGCCACGTCAGGCAGGCGTGGGATGCGGGATTAATCCCCCCCAGACCCCCTTCTGGGGATGCCGAGAGCCAGGAGCATCTTCAGGGACCACTCGCCTCCTCCCTTCCCTGGCACGCGCCTGCCAGGGCAGCCAGGATCCGTCTGCAACGGGAAACGTGTCCCCAGGCGGTGTCCCCGAGCCGGAGCTGGGGATGGGACGGACATCGGGGGACGGGAAAGCTGGAACACTCCCCCCCCAGGGAGCGGGCTCTGGTGGGGACGCATCCTGGCCCCGCTCCACAGGCGGACGAGCACCCACCTCTCTCGCGGACAAAGTAAGCCAGGTAGAGATCGAGCTCCTTGACGGAGACGCTGATGTGGTGGGGCTGGACGCAGAGGATGGGGTTGGTGCACTGGCCCGACTTGACCAGGCGCTCGCCGTCGGTGCTCTCCAGCGGGATCCCTTTGAAGAGGATGACCATGACCAGGTCCAGCCGCCACACCTTGTCCGCCTGCCGCAGGCAGTCGATGCGGCGCATCTTCCCCTTCTGGTCGGGGTTGGAGAGGACGCAGCACGAGGGCTTCTTGCCCGTGATGGAGAGCACGAAGTCCTCGCGGCACTCGGGCCTGATGTCCTTGCGCAGCTTGGCCAGGAGGCGCGAGGCCCATTTCTGCTTCACCTCCGGCTTCTCGCTCAGCAGCTCGTCCTTCACCGCCCTCTCCTCATCCTTCGTCATCCTCTTCTCGTGCTTCTTGAAGTACTTGCGCTTGCGGGCCTGCAGGTTGAACCAGGTGTAGGCGAAGGCCCGGACGTGGGGGAGCAGCGCCTCGATGAAGGGGTGGAACTCATCCTGTGGGAGCAGAGGGACAGGGGGTCACTCCCGGCCGAGCCCCCTCGCAGACTCATCCCGGGACGGCTGGGGAGCCCGCGGGGACCCGCTGGGGACATCCCTGCCGGGCTGCATCCCGGCGCAACCAGGACAAAGAGCTGTGGCAGAGGCGCGTGCCTGCCAGGGACGGGGAGCCCCTTCCCCGCGCAGCGGGATTCCCCGCCGTCCCGGCAGTCCCCCGTAAATCCCACTGACTGCAATGCTCCCAGGCCACGAACCTGCTGGTGGTGCTGGGGCACACTGGAGCCAGTGGTGCCGCGGAGGGGCAGGCACTGGCGCAAGGCACGCCGCCTCGGCAGCACCCGGACCCTCTCCCCTTCCCACCCGTGTGTGCCGGGATCCTCTCCCGACAGGCGCAAAAATCCCGCCTGACATCACACCCGCCGGGGACGCCGTGCCAATGCCAGGCGCTGCCAGACCGCAGCACCCAAGGGACGGGTCCTCCACACCCCCAGCATCCCGGGTGCTCCCACACGGGCTGCGGGTGCCTTGGACCTCTCCGCTCCCTCCGGACCAGCGGGAAACTCCCCCAGTTTGCCCCAGTGGCGGCTAGCCCGGCGGCTGGCGCCCGGCCTGGTGCACAAGGCGTGCTCTGACTGCCTTTTTCCATTTGGCGAGCACTGCTGGATGAGCCCGGCCCCAAAAGAAAACAAGGAAAATGCATCCCCATCCCCGGCCCCTCCTTCCCGCATCCCATTTTTCCTTTTTTTTTCCCCAGTTTGGAAAATCAGTGCTTCCTGGCTGGGGGGGGCCACAACCTCCCCCGCAGGATGGAGAGGTGTTGGGAGCTTTCCCGATGGCTTGGAAAAGGGCAGGGAGAGGGCCAAGCATGCCCGTGCGTGGCCAGGGTGGCAGCAAGCTGGTCCCCGAGGGCAGGATTTGGCCCTCAGTGTCCCTCACGATGGGTGATGATGTGGAAGAGGAAAGAGCCCAGCTCGGTTCTCGAGTCCCGCCGGAGGCTGCCGGGGCCGGGCAGCGGTTGGCTCGTGGCAGCCGCCGTCATCGTGCCACGGCCCTGGTTCGCAGGGTCGTGCCCGGGTTTGGGTTACCCTCCCAGCGGGGAGGGTGCCAAGGGCAGGCGCAGCTCCGGGGAGGGACCCAGGAGGTGGCCGCAGGCAGGAGCCGAGGGAGGACGGAGCTCCGGCAGTGAGATGGGGCGAGCGGCTCTGGAGACAGCGGCTGGCCCCACTCATCCCAGGGCAGCGATGCCGTTCCCGGGTGGAAGCAGCCCTGTCCCAAAGTGACCTGCTGGGAGGGAACAGCGTCCCCTGAAGCAGGGTCCCAGCAGGGACCGGACCCATATGGACCCCGCTAACTCCCACTTGGCCCCACGTCCAGCACAGACCCCATTAACACCAAACCAGCCCCCACACACCGCCTACGAAACCCCAAACCCGCTCCCCCAGCACAAACCCTGCGAACAGCCAGTGCAGGTCCCCCGGCACAGCCCCCGGTGTCCCCTGGACCCGCGTCCCCTGCACAGACGTCCCACCACAGACCCCACCGTCGCCTGAACCCGGCACAGACAGCACTAACGGCCAGTACCGACCACCAGCACAGCCCCACGACCCCCCCCGAAGTCCCCCCAAGCACAGACTCCGTTATTTGCCAGCACAGACCCATCGCCCCAGCACAGACCCCGCCGTCCCTGGGAGCCGACAGCCCCTGCTCCGGACCCAGCTTCACCAGAGCTGTGACCCCGTGGGTATCCCCCCATGCCCCACAAGGGACAGGGGACCCACCCGTGCTGGGGAACCTACCCCACCCGTGGGGATCCAACCCTGCCGGGGGACCCATCCTGACCCTGGGGACCCATCCCTGCCTGGGGGACTCATCCTGCCAGGGGAACCTGGTCCTGCCTGGTGGACCCGGCCCCGCCGGCCGCTCCTGGGGCGGCCGCAGCCCGGCGCGGCCGCAGGGTCTGGTTCCCTCCCCAGCAGCAGCCGCTAATTCAGTGCAGCTGGGCAAGGGCTGGGCATGTGTCTTAAATCAGGGAAGAAGGTCAAAGAAAAGTAAGACAGGAGCCGAAAAAAGCAGCAGCGAGTTCCAAAAACAATACTTGGCCGGGGCGGTGGGCGGCTGATCTTCCTTGGTGGCCGGTTATTCAGACGAGCCCTACAAATTGCTGCCATCCCCCAGCACCGCCACCCTCCCCAGGCAGCCGGCAGCAGGGCTGGCCGCAGGGCCGGTGGGGGGCACGGCGCCATTGTCCCCGTCCCTGCCCTCCCGCCGGGCTGTGCCACCCCGGGCACCGCTGCAGGGATGTCGGGCAAGAACCAGGTTACCCCTCTTGGGGGAGGCAGCACCCTTGGGTGCTGCCCGCCCTCACTGCGAGGGCCAGGGGATGCTCGGTGCCCTGCCGCGGGGCAGCAAGTGCGAGCCCTGGTTTCCGCGGGGCTCTGAGCAGGCGCCGGCTTTGCCCCCCTCACCATGGCGCCGAGGATGTTCAGATCCCGCTCGGACCCACGTCTGGGACCCCCCAAAAACCTGCTGCGTGCAGAAGCCCCTACAGCCCTTGGTGCCCCCGAAGTCATCATGGCCCCCCCCCCGCCCCAGCCAGGATTACGGCGGGATGGGAGCTGCACCGAAAGCCGATCAGCCCCTCGCCAACTTTCCCTCCCGCCCGGCTTATCCCGCGCCAAGATGCCGCGCAGAGTTAAGCCGCTTTAGCGGGGCCAGGCGAGGGCGGCCGGGGGGGCACCGGGACAGCGGCTCAGACGGGTGGGACGGCTGCAGCTGGGTGCCGAGGGCACAAGCTAGAGGACGCGAGGACCATCCCCGTGCCCTGCATCCCCGCCACGCCGCCGGCACCATGCAGCCGGGGAGCCCCTCAGCCGGGCACGCCGCCCCGGCTGACACCGGCCAGCTTCGCGCCCAGCTCCGCTTCGGCAAGCGAAGGCAGGGATGCGCTTTCCGTCTGTCCCCATCCCCGATCCCCGCCGGCCTTCCCACCCCAGCCAGCAGCACGCAGCGCCGGCAAAGGGCTGGTTAAGCGTTTCTCCTGCTGTTTTTCCTTTGCGGGGCTGGGAAGCAGAGACGTGCTGCAATACCCCAGACGAGGCTGCTCCCGGGGCATTTCCGGATGGGAATCTGGCAGCAGAGCCTGTGCTTGGGCCCCATCCAGCCCGGGCTTGTAAAGCCCTGCGACCCGGGGAGGAGCACGCCTGCGTCGGGGTGCTGCCGGCCCCGGCACAGGGCCTCCCTCCCTCGCATCCCCCTTCCAGGGCCTGGTGGAGCGCTGACTTTCCATGCCAGATGCTGCGAGGGGAAACTGAGGCACGGGTCAAGGCTGGCTGTCCTGGTGTCAGCCCTGCCACGGAGCAGGGAGGGGAAGGCGTGATCCCCTGCGTGAAGCCGGGGACGCCGTGCCGGGATTAACTCCGGCGGTCTGGGTTTTAGCAGCGCCAGGGAGCTGGGGGGGGGGGCACAGCCGAGGCGTTGCCTTTCCCCGTGCTCCTGCCCGTCCTCACCGGCGCAGCTGGGGCTGGGGCTCTGCACCCCGGCTGCTCGGCAGCGGTGGGTGCCGTCCGCCCTGGGGACAGCGCGGGATGCTCTGGGCCACACAGGGGCACGGCGCCAGGCACGGGCACCACGGCACGGGCTGGCCGGGCCTCCGAGCATCCTCTGCTCGAGCACCGTGTCCAAACAGGTCGGGCTTGGTGAAACAGCCTGAATTTTCCAATGAAAAAACGTTTCCTCAGGAAATTCCCGAGCAGTTTTCACGGGGGGGGGGGGGAGGGGGGAGGAGAGGAGGAGGGGGACGGGAGGGGTCAGTCACCTCGGCAGCGGGTTTTGCTCCCCACCAGCATGGTCCTGGCCCCGGGGAGGAGCGGGATGCCATCCCCACCGCGGGCAGGGAGCGATGCGGGGCGACCTCGCCGCATCCCGGCCCCGCAGGGACCACACAGGGTTTATTTTATGAAAGGATGCTCAGCCCCCCCCTCGCCAGCCAGCCACACACCTCCAAACCGCTGCCGGCTCCCACGGCCGCCGCTCCTGCCAGGTCCCGCTCCCCGCGGCCGCACGAGCCCGGGCAGGGGCTGGCAAGTTTGGCGCTGGGCGCCGTGCCCCCAAGGGAAGCCTTGGCGTGGTGGCGGCGGCGGGGAGGGGGGGATGCAGCCAGAGAGATTCCAGCAATCCTGAAAATCCCGAAATCCCAGTACCCGAAAGGGGCACAGTGGGGACTCGCTCCTCAGCCCAACCTCGCTTTCCCCTCGCCGGAGCCCACAGGTGCCCTCGGCACGAACCAAACGCTCTCATGCGGCCCCAGCAAAGCCTCCGGTAGCCGCTTCTTAACTGTTTGCCGAAGCGGCTCTTGGTAATAAGTTAACCTGGTAATGAGACCTGTTGCCGAGACAAATGCAAATGATTGGGAAGTGCTCATTAGAGGGGATGGAAGGAGGCACTTAGGCCCTGAAAAGCACCCAGCCCTTCCCGGGGCCGGCCCTGCGCCGTATTAGAGCCCATTTTACAATAATTGCTCCAGAGGAGGAAATCTATTTGGATTCATCATAAAGTATTTATTAAAAAGAGCTTATTCATAATTTTTGCTGCTCGCCAGCATGGCGCGGCCAGGCTTCCCGGCCTGCTCGGCAAGTCCTAACGAGGCTTCCCCGGCGCTGGTGAGCGGCGCTGCCGCGCTGGGAGCGGGGAAACCGAGGCACGCCGGGCACGGGGCAGCGGGAGGGAGCGCGGCAGCAGCCGATGCTCCCGGGAAAGCAGCCGGGGAGGGTTTGAGCTGTGCTGGCCTCACCTGCGCACACCCGGCCCCACGCCGGAGCTGCCCGTGGGGCAGAACAGGCTGTTGCGGCCGCGCTCCCCCCCAGCTCCCACAGCGGCGGCTGAGCCGGGGTGGGGACGACCCAGCCCCGCGCTTGCAAAACCCCTCTTGCAGCCCACGCCGGGGCACAGAGCCCCGGCGCCCGGGGCAGCCCGGCTGGCACTGCCGGCACGGGCAGAGGTGAAGGCAGGAGACGGTGCGACCTCCCCGCAGCTCCTCTCCCCAGACCCCGGGGCTTTTATTTCCCCCAGAGCCGACAGCATCCTCCAGCCAACATCCATGCACGGCCGGGCTGTACCCACGGCGTGCTCTGGATGCGGCCACCCCGCTGGGAGGGTCAGCCAGGGTGGATGCAAGGCCAGAAAGGGGCTCCCACGCTTCATTTACTGCCTCCGTGCTCAGCCCCGCTCAGAATCAGACCAGGAGGCGGCGGATGAGCTAATAAAGTACCCGGTGCTCACCACGCACCGGGGACCACAGTGGCCCCGGACCCCTCACCGAGCTGCCCTGGGCTCCCGGCACCCGGTGCTGCCCAAAAACACCCCGCTGGGTCCCTTGAGCCATCCCGGTGCGGGCAGGTCCCTGCCACCCCGCAGGCACCGCGAGAACCCCGCGCCGGGCCGGTGCCCGCCTGCCCGTGCCTACGTGCTGGGGCGGGAGGCGATGCCGGCGCTCGCCCTCGCAGGTGGTGCGGCTGCAAGCGGGGGCGCGGGGAGCGCGCCGAGGCCGCCGCCGCGGGTCACGGGAGGCCGCGGCAGGCAGCGAACCTGCCAGTTGCTTTGGAAAACAGCAGGAAGAAAAGCAGCTCTCTTTGCAGCCCCGGGCTCAGGTGCCAGCGCTGCCTGGGCCCGCGCCAGCCGGCACAGCCCTCCCCGGGGAGGCAGCGATGCCGGCAGACGGCAGCCGGGGGTGGCCCAGGTGGGCTGAAGCTGGCAGGGGCTTCGCCGGCGGTACGGTGGTACGTGCCCCAACCCTGCACCCATCACCCCGCCTCTGGTCTGCCCGCATGCACCCTCACCTCCAGCAACAACTGGCGTTGCTGGTCCCCAGCTTTGCTAAACGCACCCCAAACTGGGGAGCGGCGTGCTCAGGGTGCGGCGAAGGGGTAAGGATGCCCTGGGGATGGCACCCAGCAGCGGCACAGCCAGCACCGGTGGGCGGAGGAGCTGGGAGAGCGCTGGGGAGGGAGACCTGGCGGTGGGAGCGCCCGGGGCCACTTGCTGCCTTCCTGCAGGATCGCTCAGATCCCCCAGGTGCCTCAGTTCCTCCAGGTGCCTCAGTTTCCCCAGGTGCCGTCTCTGCCTGTCCCCCTCAGGGTGCGGGAGCCGACGGCTCAGCTGCTTCCCTGGGGTGACCCCACCTGCCCCCAAGGTGCGGTGCTGCCTTTCCAAAGATGGGGAAACTGAGGCACGGCACCCGCCAGACCAGCCTGCAGGAGAAGTAGGACGCGACGGCGGCTGCTGGGGTCCGGGAAGAGCCCTGCGAGCAGCACAGGGGAAGCACGGAGGGGACCCGGCCCATGGCCAAGGAGACATCCCCCCGCCCCGGGAAGCATCCCGTGGCCGGCAGCGCCAGGGCCACGTGGCTTCCCAGCCAAAACCCCCCTGGGGCTCCAAGGAAGGGAAATGTTTTATGGAACTGGAAAAAAAAAAAGCTTTGCCAACAGGTCCCGGCGCTGCCAGCTCCTCCGCCCGGCCCTGCGTCAGCGCGGGGCCCCGGGGGTGGCCCGCTCCCCCCCAGCCCTGCTCCCGGCACACTGCGGGGATCGTGGCTACGGGGGTGGCAGGGCTGGAGCGGTGCCTGAGACGCAGCGTTTTGCCCACCCCGGACCCGGGGGTCCCGGCCTGGGACCTGCCGTATGCAACGCAGGGACGGTTGGCAGCTTGCACCCTCCGGAGCGCAGGGGGAAACTGAGGCAGGAGACGCCCCACCACGTTTGCCCCGGGGAGGGCAGGCAGCAGGCAGCCCCGGCTCAGCATCCCCCCCAGCACCGAGGAAGCCGGGACCAGGCAGGGCCCCCAAGCCCCCCCAGGCTGAGCCCGGGGCTCTGAGCCCAGCTTTAGCCCCTGACGCAAGAGGTTTTATTTCCCTCCCAACATATTTTTAGCCCTGCCTGCTCTGTCCTGGCCTTTCCGACGGGGATTAATCCCCCCCCCGCCCCGCACCATTAAAGGTGTGGGGGTGCAGAGAGGGGTCCCCAGCTCCCTCCCAGGGGTCCCCGCTGGGGGAGGGTGGTGGCACCGGGGGCGTCTCTGCACCCCGTGACGGGAAGCGCCGCAATGGGCTCGTGGTGCTCACCCCGCTGCAAATCCAATCCCTGGCGGGTTGGAGCAAGTCACCGGTTAAAAATAGCCCCGGCCTTTTGCCGAGGAGCCGGCGACCTTGCGGGAGGATCGGCCGCCCCCGGGGCCCTGGCGGTGAAGAGTTCACGGCCTCCCCACAGCCCCATCGCCTTTGCTGTGCCACAGACGTGCCAGGGGTCCGGCCTCCGCTCCGGCATCTCAACAGGCTCCCCGGGGGTTGGGGACACCCTGCCAGGACCCTCCCCCTAGGGATGGGGAAACTGAGGCACGGGGCAGTGACAGGCTCTCCCGGAGAGCAAAGGGAGACGAGGGCATCCCCAAAGGGTCAGCACTGCCCTGAGCGCGGCCGGATCCTGCACCCCGAGTGCTGAAGGACGGGACTGCTTTAACGCGGGGCGTTCATCTGTGTTCGGCAGCTCAGCAGAGCCTTCCTGGGGAGATTCAAAGGCTGAGCCCGGCCGGGTCCTATTTCGGGAGGGTTTTGGACGCCTCCCAAGCGGCAGGAGTGGGGGCTGGCCCGGACAAAGGGACTCTGTTCGGGATGCTGGGCTCTGGCGGTGCCCGGCGCGGAGGCTGGTGGCTGCGGCCGGTCCCCTTGTCCCCCGTGTGACGAGTCAGCACCTGGGGTCGGGGCAGGGGGCGAGCACCCTCTCCTGTGCTGGGTGCTGTTCCCCACCTGGAGGTAAACTGAGGCACGGGGCAGGACCGTCCTTGCCTCCCGGGCTGCCGCTGTAACCGCTAAGTGACACTGCCATACCGCGGAGATGGCCGTGCCAACCTGCCTCGTGACGTGGAGTCCACCAGCCACCCACCCTGGGCTACTTGCCCAGGCTGGCCCTGAGCCATCCCCCAGGGGAGTCCAAGGTCCCCGAGCGGGGCCGGGCACTCCAGGAGCCAATACCCCAGCCACTGGCTCCACGGCGGAGCAGAAGGAAACCCCCCGTCGGGCCAGATCCTGCCAGCGTGACGCCATGACAGGGTGCACGGCGGTGCCAGCGGGGTGCAGTGCTGCCAGTGCCGCTGGCCCTGGGACCGGGCAGCCTCCCACGTCACCTCGGCCCCCTGCCACTGCCCACCCCAGGCCCTGGGGGGCTTTGGAAAGCCCCAGGGTTCGGGGGCCACGGCGCTGTTACCAGCCCACACATGCTCGTGCGCTCCCTGCCGCACGTAGAGCTGCAAACGCCCATGCATGCACCCATGGGTGCTGGGCACAAAAACGCCGGGGATGGGGATGGGCAGGGTCCTCACCACAGGGATGCTGGGCGAGCTCAGGCCATCTGGCTCCTGTCCCCATCCCCACAGGGGACACAGCGAGGCCGCAGCTCGGCCCCGCTGCTGCTGCCGGCAACTCCCCTCTCCAACCCATTCACCAGCATGAGGCGAGGAGGCTGGCGAGCGCGTCCCGGTTCCCTCCGGCGGTACCTCAGGATGCGATGCAGTCATCGCTAATGCATCTGGACTCATTTACGGGGATGAGAAAATGTTTCCAGGTTTCCCACAAAGTCCCATTAAGATCCCAGTCCCACTCTATTTTTAGTGCCCTCATCAACAACGCCTTCCCCAGCCACCCCGGCGCTCCACGGCCCCGTGGGGGTGGCGGGGGCACCCCGGGCACGCGCCCGCCTTTGGGGGGAACGGAGCTGCACCGGGACCGGGCGGCCGGAGGGAGCGAACCCCGACTCTGCATTCCCTGAGGGAGCAGCTTTGCACCCATGGGTGGTGGGGATGCCCCAGCCCGGCTTTCGCTTGAGAGCAGCTGAGGAAGGAAACCCGGTGGGAAGCAATGGCGAGAGCCACCCCCCAGTCGCTGCGTTGGCCGCGGAGCCCCAGCCTGCAGGACCCCACTCACCGCTGGGGATGGAGAAGGGACGGCGGCGCCGGGCGATGCTCGGTGGGGCTGGGCACGCCGGCGCAGCGCGTCCCTGCAGGTGCAGGGTGACACCCTGCAGCACCAGTTTGTCACCTGGCGATGGCCGGTGGCTGGCCCAGCCAACCCCCCCCCCAAAACCACAACCCCCGGAGCCCCGGCAGTGCCTCCCCCCCGAGGCAGCGGGTGCCCACGGGGCTCTTGGTGGAGCTGGCGAGGGCACGCGCGGCTCTTGCCCTCGGTCCTGCGCCCTCCCGGGCTATCTATAGCCATGACCTCAGCAGGAGCCGGGGCAGACGCCCGGCCGCGCATCCTCCCTTCTTGGCAAGGCTGCTGCCACAGCCCCCACCCGGTAAAGAGCCGCTGCCAAGCCAAGGCTTTTATCCCATATACTCGCTAATCCGACGGGATTCGGTGTCAGGGGCTGCCCACGGGCGGCTTGCAAAGGCTGTTTCCAGGGGGGGGCTCAGCCAAGCGATGGAGAACGCCAGCCGGCAAGGGCAGACGGCGGTGCTGGGTGTCACCGTGTTAGGTGACAGGGTCCGAACCCGAGGGGCTGGATGAGAGGGGATGTGGGTGACCCGGCCCTGAGGAGGTCGAGCGGGGGACGTCCCCGTGCAGGCAGGGGTGACCTGAGGACACCCCACAGCTGCGCCCCGCAGGCGTCGGGGTCGCAGCCTCCCGCAGAGCACGGGGAGGAGGGACCTGCTTGCTCTCCGCCAGCCGCCCCGGGGAAAGTGGGGAAGGGGTGGCCCAGAGGAGGGGAATTTCCCCGGCTTTTTTCTCCAACAAACTCCTCGGCTTGTGCAATTAGAGAAATTTGTTTAACAAACTCCTGGGGGAGCGGAGCGGGAAGGTGGGGTGGCGCGCGGCCAGGGGTGCTGCTCGCACAGGCCCGCTCCCTCCCCACCCGCGCCTTTGATCAGCAGCGCGCTTCGCCGGGGGAGAGGAGCGGTTCCCTGCAGCCAGACAGCGGCCGGAGCCGTGCCGTGCCGCGGGAAGCGCCTCGGCCCCTGCGGACGTGCCGCCCGTGGCAGCCCCCCGCCCTGGCCAAGCGTCCCCTCAACCGGTGCTTCGTGGCCCCCTCCGCTTGCTCACCCCCCATCCCACCACCCTGACGCTCGCCGGGGCGCACGGCCTCGCACCCTGCCGCACCGTCGCGCCTGGCCCCAACCTCCCGGGCCGCACGTGCGCCTCGGCGCACCCATGCACGCGGCATCGGCCGGCGGGTAGGCGCAGGCTCCGGGTGCGCGCTCGCGCACGCTCGCGCTCGCTCTCTTTCTCATGCAATGCCATTTCCATCAAAAACCCTTTACTCTGCACTTTTTGCCAGCGCCGCTTCATTGGTATTCACGCCGCGCCGCTCGCCTGTCCTGGCGCACAGGTTACTAAAGGAGATTTTGCGGCGCAGCGCGTCGGGGGTCACATTACAGCCCGCACCGTCTCGCTTTCCCGAATCACCGGGCAGGAGCCAGGGGACGGCAGGAGGGGGGTGCGGGATCCGGCACATCACAGCTCCCGCCAAGCAACCGTGGGACGGAACAGCCCCGTCGCCCGTTGTACCGGGGCGAGGCGGGCTGGTGGGCAGGCAGCGGGGAGCTTTGCAGCAAAGAGCGTGATGGGTGGCTCCCCGGGGAGAGCCGGCAGGTCACCGGCGCTCGCCATCCTCCCCGGCAGCCCGCCGTGCCTGGCGCAAGGTGGGAGCAGCCGGCAAAGCGGTGCCCGAGCAGAGAGCGGGGCGCACGCTTGGCACTGCCCTCACCCTCGCCGCCGGTGCCTGGGTGAGTCCTGGGTGGCAGCCACCGCGTCCCCGGCGGCACCGTGCCCCCGGGACGGCGTTCTTGGGTGAGGAGGGAACGGCGGCGCCTCTCGATTCGGAGCTGGTTCGGAGAAAGGGGAAACGTCTGGGTGGAAAATCAACATTTCTCTCTCTGGGTTCTTTTTTTTTCTTCCTTTGAAAGCAAAAATATTTCTTGGTTTTTCGTGATCAGAAACATGTTGGGGGTTTTTTTTGGACAACAGCCGGTCAAATACCGTTTCCCCGCGAAGGGAATGCAGGGGCCCTTTGCAAGGAGAGCAAAAACCTTCTTAAAAAACAAGATAAAACCCCCAGTTTTTTAAAAAAACCACCTGGCCACAGACTCGAACAAACTCCCGGGGAAGAGGGATCTGCAGGAGGGCCAGATCCTGGCATTCCTGTGCCAGGCAGCGCTGCCTAAGGGTGCTGCGGCCCCTCCTGGAGCGGCGGTGGTGCCTGGGAGGGCGATGCCCATGGCGGGCGATCCAAAGCCTGGACCTGGGGATTTTGCCCAAAATGCTGATTAGAGCTGGCTGCTGGCCGGGGAAGGGAGGATTAATGCGCTTTTAAAGCAGCGACGAGTTAACCGAGAAATCAATCCTTGGCAGGGGCTGGCCCGCGGGTCCCCCAGCGCGTGAGCGCTGCCGCACCTGGGCCGCGGGATCCTTTCCCAGCTCCTCTCCAGGACTTGGGAAGCGCCGGGTCTTGGCGGCCGGCGCAGGGCGTTGGGTCCCGGCCAAGCTGGCACAGCGCGGCGCGGCTGCGGGGGATGCCTGCCCAGGGCCGACGTGACGGATGGCGAGCCCAGCTGCCCGCCCGGGTGCGAGCCAGGCCCTGGGATGCCCGCGGGGACCCTGTGCATCCCCACCCCGCAGCTGGCACGTCCTGGGGATCTGCGTCCCCTCCCCAAGGGTGACACTGTCTCAGGGTGCCCAGCTGGCCAGGTCAGGGAAGGAGGCTGAGCTCAGGCTCTTGCCTGTGCCGATTTGGTGCATCCAAAGCCTCCAAAGGTGCTTTGGTACCCAAAACCCACAACGGTTGGCACCTCCGGCCCCCCGCAAGGCTGTGCCCCTCTCAGGCTCAGCCCCACCAGCAGCCCCCAGCCGTGCCGTGGGGACGTCACCAGCGATGCCACGCAGTGCTGGCCCGACCCGGCAGGGCTGAGCACCCATCGATGCCCTGGGTGCTCCCCATCGCCTTCGCTGCCCTGCCCTGACCTGCCCGGCGCATCCCGAGGTGCCGCAGGAGAAACCCCCGCCCCGCGGCCCCCTGAGGAGCAGATCACGCCCCTGCCACCCCAAGGCCCTGCCTGCACCCCCCCATTCGGGTGCAGGGACTGGGGGGGAACGGGAGCCCCCCCGGCCCCCTCCCGTGAACGCTCAGCCCCCTCGGTGGTGCTCAGCACCGGCACCGCCATCCTCACGCAGGAAGAGCCACAGCTCGGCCGGGGGCGGCAGGCAGCGAGCCAGCCTCGCAGGGAGATATTTTGCCTCCCCAGCCCCCCTTCTTTCCTCTCCAGCAAGGGACCCCGGGGACGCTCCCCATCGCTGCCACCGTCCCCATCCCTTCCATCCAGGGCTCGGCTTGTCCCCAGGACAGGTGCAGCCACGCTGGGAGTGACGGGGGGCGGCGGGATGATGGGCACCCCTCGGGCTGCGGGGAAGCGTCTGGGGGCCAGGCACAGGGAAGGCTGGCACAGGCAGCACTGGGCAAGGAAAGCTGGCAAGCAGGCAGCGCGAGCCGTCCCTGTCCCCGGGGCCAGCCCCGGAGAGCCCCTGCCTCCATCACCCCCAAAGGCAGGGGACACCGTCCCCCCCTTTCCCTCTGGGTGCCAAACCCACCTCCAGGCCCTCCCCGCCGCACGCAGCCCTGGGCCGGGACGAATCTCTCGCTGCCACGGTGGCAGTTTTCCCCCGGGGCTCCCGAGCTCTCCGTGCCGGGGCTGCCCGGGGCTCCCAGGGGAGCCCCTTTCACGCACTTCGCTGCACCTCGCCAAGGGGAGCGCGGCCGGCTCGGCTGGCCCTCGGCACGGCTCCTCTGCCCGCCGAGCCTCGCCACGCCGGCACTGCCCCGTCCACACTCCGACGCACCGGCCACGCTGCAGCCACCCCTGCAAGAGGGGAAAAAGCCCTGGGTCAAAGCAGGCTCAGCCTACGGCTCCCAGCGTCGGTCCCCAGCCCGCACGGGCTCGGGAGAATAAAAAAGCACCAAAGAGAGCTATTCCCCGCTCGCTTCAAGATAGCCGGGCAGCGAGCCGGGCCCCAGCGGCTGGGCTTTGTTCAGCGAGCTGCAAAAGCGCGTGCACGCTTGCAGCGCTGGGCACAGGGTGGGTTCACTCCCTGCCCTGGTACGGAGGGAAACGCAGGCAGGGAGGGAGCCATGGGCAGGGAGGGAAGCACAGGCAGGGGCAGAGCTGCCCGGGAAGGTGAATTATTGGCGGACGCCTCGGCGCGCTGGAGGAGGGCGGCTGATTTATTGTGCGAGGCCCCAGCCAAGTTCAAGGTGATGCGGTGGAGAGTGGCGCAGCGCGAGCACCGGCCACCCAGCCGCTCGGCTCTCACCCGACGGGCGCCTCTCGAGCAGCAGGCCTTCTCCTGCCCACCGCCCCACGCGCCCGTCCCAGCCCCCCGATCCGGCTTTATAAACCGCACTTAAAACAGGATCTATTTTTCCCGGGCGAGGACTTAAGCTCAGAGCAGGCAGAAGCGGCGGGGTCCTCGGCAGCGCCGGCGGTGTGAGCGGCAGGGCAGGGCTAGCCGGGGCAGGCGGGCACGGCGCGGTGGGCGCCTTGCGGGGAAAGCAAGGCTCTCCCGAAGGTTGCATTTAAAGAACGGCCTCATTGTTTTTCCCAAACAATACTCAGCAGATGGGAGAATTGAAAGTGTGTTGCAACCTTCCCTCTCTCCCCCCGCCGTGCCCGGCTTGCTGCTCCCATCCTTTGGCAGCCGATCTGAGCTCCCGGCTGGAAACCAGTTCGCCGGAGCTACTGGTGGAGGGGGTGAGCACTGGCGCTCCCCTCTCTCGCTGAAAAGCTGTGGCGCTTTCGGGAAGGAGGTTTGCCAAAGATGCCCCGGTGAGATGCGCCCACCAGGCAGCTCCCCGCTACGGCCACACGCCCGAGCCGGTGGTGGCAGCCGGGCGATGTGCGGAGCCGACCGGTGGTGGCCGGGGAGAGGCGAGATCCCCTCAGCACCCAGGAGACGCGGCCGTGACCGGGCCACGTGGCTGCAATGCCTCTTGCAGCCCGGCTCTGTCCCCCGGGCACCGCGGCGTGCCCGTTTCCCCGGGTGTTGATGGCGTTCGCCGGTACGGAGGTTTGTGCCAGGCCAGCTTGGCTGGGCTGCTCCCCGATGCCCCCGGGACGGGGTGCTGCCGGTTACGGCACGTGCAGGGGTTTGTGCCCGGCCGCCAGCTCTCGGCCGGGCAGTGCAGGCGCGTCGCCTCTGCACCGAAACCAGTCTCCAAGGATGCATCTGAGCAAAGCAGTGGGAGCCGGCGTCCCACCAGGGTCCGGCCGGAGACCCCCTCCCCTCTCCCAGGCCCCAGCGGACCCGTGGAACCCGGGAGAGGGGAGAGGGTCTCTGGCCGGACCGCAGCGGGATGCCCGGCTGCCTCTGAGGCCAGCTCCCATCTCACCTTGCTCCCAGCCTACCGGTACCAGGGTGGGGGGCTCGGGGAGCGCCAGGGTGACTGCCAGGTGCCAAAGACGAGCCAGAGGTTTGCAGGAGCATCACTGCTCATAAAATTTGCACATGTCCCCCCCTGGGAGCATCCCTAAATCCCCCCGCTTCAACCTTGCTGCAGATCCAGGAGCCGGGGATAACCGTTACGGCTCCGGAAACACCGCCGGCTCCTCGGCAGCAGCTCCCGGGGGACACACGTGCAGGGCCAGCGGCGGGTGCTCAGCGCCGGGGTTATTTCGGAGTCCTGGCAGCCGGAGCCCCCCCCGCTTCCCCGTGGGCAGGGTGAGGCCTCGTGCGTGGCGGCGGAGCCGGTGCCACTTCCCTGCTAATCCGGGCAGCTCCCTCTCGACTTCCCGGCCTGTCCCTGAGGGGGGACGGAGGTGAGCGGGAGGAAGCGCCCAAGCAGGGACAGAGAGGTGAGGAGGGCACAAAGTCACCCTCCTTGCCTGACGGGAGACGCGGCCGAGGCCCTGGCCGGGAGCGGGTCACGAACGACGCCTTTGCCAGGGCTATTTTGGTGCCACTGGGCTGCCAAGCCCCAGCTTGGACCAGCTTTGGCCGGGAAGGGCGGCTGCCCGAGTGGTAGCCGGGGTCTGAGTGGCCGTGCCGGGCTCGAGGGCCGGCGGCGGCGGTAGCGGCGGGGAGATGCGCGAAGGCAGAGGCAGGGCGGCTCCCGCGCACGTTCCAATGTATCCACATCACCATCCGCGGCTCCCGAGCCCGGGCGAGCCTCCCCGCCGCGCGGGTGGGATGGGAACGGCTGGGCTGGCGGCGGGGGGGCCGGATCCGGTAGGTGCAGACAACGTCTGATCCCATCCGAGCTGGGTTGGATCGGAGCTGAGACTACGCCAGGGCGAGGGGGGGGGAAACCGGAGCCTTCCCCGCGCGAAGGCGGCGGGGTGGAGGCTGGGATCCGCGAAGGAAAAACCAGCTCCCCCCCGTCGGCTGGGCGAAGCGCTGGGAACAGCACGGGTTTGTGAGCAGAACGGCTCCTGCCAGCCCCGGCCTGGCCAGCCAGCGACCGCACGGCTTCCCACATCAGACCAGCGCTGGTAGCTGGCAACAACAGGCTCTGCCAACCCAGCGCCGGCTGGAGACTGGGATGGTAGGGAGGTGGTGGGACCCCCGGGAAGGACGGAGTCGGGGTGGGAGAGGAGGGAAAGAAAGGAAAAGAAAAATGGAAAAGAAAATATAGAAGAGAAAATATAGAAGAGAAAATATAGAAAATATAGAAAATATAGGAAATAAAATATAGAAAATATAGAAAATAAAATATAGAAAATATAGAAAATAAAATATAGAAAATATAGAAAATATAGAAAATACAGAAAATAAAATATAGAAAATAAAATATAGAAAAATTAGGAAAGAAAATATAGGAAAGAAAATATAGGAAATACAAAAAAGAAAAAGGAAAAAAAGAAAAAAGAAAAAGAAAAAAGAAAAAGAAAAGAAAAAGAAAAACAGAAAAAGAAAAGAAAAAAGAAAAAGAAAAGAAAAAAGAAAAAGAAAAGAAAAAAGAAAAAGAAAAAAGAAAATAGAGAAGAAAAAAGAATAAGAGAAGAGAAAAGAAGCAAGGCAGACTGAGGGGTGACCCTTGCCAAGCCAACCACCCGGCGGGGAGCACCGTCCCCAGGGCCATCGGAGCAGCCCCAGCACTGCCCACCCGTGCCCGTGGCCGTGCCCAGGTCGGTGCCCGTGCCGTCGCCAGCCTCCCACGCTGCACCGCACCCAGGGAGAGCCAGGGCCGAGGCCGGACCCCGCGATGCCCTCCGGCACAACGCGGGTGCCCCGGTGCTGCCGAGGGGACCCCCCTGAACCCCCCTCCCGGTCCGAGCCTCTGAGGTGGGGCCGGATCCTGCCCGCAGCTGCGGCCCAAGGGACGAGGTCTGGCAGGAGAACCGCGGGCGCGGGGTCCGGCGGCGGCACCCTGCCCCCCCCAGAGCAGAGCCCTCGCAGGGTGCGGCACGAGGCCGGATTCGGAGCGGGCAGCGGCTGCCAGCAGGGAAGAGGTTACGAGCCGGGGGGGGGGAAGCTGCCTGCTCAATAATTAAATAAATATCAGCGATCAATAAGGACAGAGCAAAGGCAGAGCCACGGCGGCCGTGGTGCAGGCAAAGGGGGGGGTCCCCGAAGTCTCCTCCCTGCGGCCGTAGCGGCTGTGGGGGAGAGACTTGGGGGACGCCCCCCTTGCCCGCACCGCGGGCCCTGGCACGGCCACCCCGCCGCGCAGCAGCGGGCCACGTCGGCGTGGCCTGGAGTGACACCAGCGTCCCCACGCAGACGGCTTGGGGCTGCCCCTCGACACCCCCAGGCGCAGACGGGGGGCCGGCATCGCCCCCTCACCCCCGGACCGAGGGGGTGCCCCCCACGTCCTGCCACGCACGACCCCCGCCGCCCTCTCGCCCGCCAGCGCGGCACGGCGCAGCCGGTTGTAAATTGTCCGAAACTTGGAGAATTTTGAAGAAAAAGCCTGTGCCCCCCCCTCCCCACCTCCTTGCACCCCACCATGTGCAGCTGGGCTGGGGGGGGGGAAGGAAAAAGTTTCACGCTACGCAAGAGCCGACACGGCCGAGGCCGAACCCGCAGCGCCAAGCCCCCCCCCAGCCTCCCCGAAGCCAAGCGGGGACCCCCCGCTCCCCACCGCGTCCCCCCGCAGCCCCGCAGCCGGCGGCTTCCCCGCACCACCCGCCTCCGGGTGCAGCGACACAACAACAACAACAAAAAAATATAAAACCCAAACCACAACGCAGCCTTCCCCCCCCCGGCTCCTCCCGCCCCAAGTGAAAGCGGAGGTAGAAAAACCCCCAAAAGCACCAGAAACACCCAAAAAACCCTAAAAAAGACGCGGGGGGGGTGGGGGGGGAACGCGGCTCCTCCGAGCAGCCCCGCACCGGCCCCAACCCGCCCTTTCCCTGTTATGATTATTTTTATCGAGGGGGGGGTTGCTTTTTTTTTTTCCTTTTGCCTTTTTTTGGGGGGGTTTCATTGCAATTGTAAAAGTCTGTTGCGGCCAAAGGGGGGGGGGGGTTGGGGGGGGGGGGGTTGGAGGAGATCGAAAGGGGGGGGGGGGGCTCGGTTACCTGGGTCAGGCAGAGAGGAGACGAATACATCCCGAGCCGTGCTGGGAAAGTGGCTAATTGCAGGGCTGAGACTCGAGGCGTAAAAGTTACTGAGTCATTTCGGAGGCTGGAGCAGTCCGGGCGTTTTTTCTCTCTCTCTCCTCCGGAGCGGCTCTGCGGGGCCCGGGGGGGGGCAACCGGGCAGGGGGGGGCGGCCCCGCGGGAGGGGGGGCCGAGGAGGAAAGCGAAAGGGTCCAACTTCCACCCCCCCCCGTCCAAAAAAAAAATAAAAATAAAAAGCAAAATTTCCTCCTTCCCCCCCCCCCCCCCGGGAAATAAAGCGCTTTTTTTAGTGGTGGTTGGGGGGGTTAAAGAGGGAAAAGGCTCATCTTCGGCCCCGGGGGGGGTCGGGGGGGTCCGCACCCAGGCTGCGGGCAGGGGCAGCGGGGAAGTTAGAGGGGAAGCGGCTCCATCCGAGAGCCGGGCAGCGGAGAGAGGGAGGAAAGAAAGAATGAGAAAATGAAAAAAAAAAAAAAAAAAAAAAAAGAAGAAGAAAAAAAAAAAGAGAAGAAGGGAAAAAAAAAAAAAAAGGAGCGAGGAATGAAGTGACGTTATGAAAAAAGCCCATCCCAAAATATTACATCCCATTTAAAGATGTAGGAACCCCCTTTGGCTCGCAGGGCCCAGGCGCTGCGGGGCAGGGGCGAGCGGGGGGGGCAGGGCCGGGCCCCCCCGGGCCGGGCGAGCTCGCCCCCTTTTTTTTTTTTTTTTGTTTTGGAGCGTTTTAATTATTTTTTTTTTTTAAAGAAACGGAACCCATACGGGGAGGGGAGAGAGGAAAAAAAAAACCCAAACCCACCCTTGCCGATTCATGTGCAACTTCTGGGCAGCGGCCCCGGGATGCCCCCGCCGCCCAGCCCGGGGGGGGGGCCGGCGGGGAGACGCTAATTTCGGGGTGCCCCCCCCCCCCCCGCTTCCCCCCGTTATTGAACGACCGGCAGCATCTCGACGCTCTGCCCCCGGGGGGGGGGGGGGGGGGGAACCGGCCGCTGCCCCCCCCCCCCCCCCCCCAAAACGCACAAAGAAAAAGCGCAAAAAGCGGAGCCTTGCGCCCGGCAAACTCCAAACCGCAAAGTTCTGCCTCCAGAAACCCCACCGCCCCCGACCAATTCTGCAGCCTTTAATAAACCCTCATTAGGGAGCGAGCGAGGCCGCGCGCCCGGCCCGCAGCACAAAGGGAATCCCCGGCTGCCAGGCGTGAGGGCGAGCCCGGCCCCGCAGGATGGCGGCCACGGCCTCCCGCGCCGCCAGCCCCGCGCCCGCCTCCCCTCAGCCCCCCACACATCTTTTTTTTTTTTTTTTTTTTTAAAATATTTCCCCTTTCATTTCTCTCTTTCCTTGGAATTGCAGCCTGCGGGGACCCGAAACGGGGCTCGCTGCCCGCCGGGCGCTGCGGGGCCGCTCCCGCCTCCGGCCCTACCGCCCTCTCCAAAAAATAGCAATTTTTCTCCTTTCCCCCCCCCCCCCTTTTTTTTCTCTCCTTTTTGCCACCGCTCCGCCGGGGAAGGCCACCCCGCCAACCCTTCTCCCCGCACAACTCCTTTTCGCTCCTAACTTTTCCCGGCCCCCGCAGGACGATTTCCCAGCTCCGCTGAGGGGTTGGGGTTTATCCCCCCCCCCGCTTTCCTCT
Organism: Platalea leucorodia; assembly: GCF_965183815.1. NCBI lineage: Eukaryota > Metazoa > Chordata > Aves > Pelecaniformes > Threskiornithidae > Platalea > Platalea leucorodia. Next base: position 6,008,184 of record NC_138843.1, on the reverse strand, counting down.
CATTTCTCCTCCATCCAAAGCCAACCCCGCAAGCAGCCCCGCTCCGGGATGCAGCGGCGGCCCCGCACAAACTTCACCGCCCGGGCCCGATCCCCGCCGATCCCCGCACCGACGGGGGGGGGGGGGGGGGGCGGCGCCTCCCCCCGTGGCCTGGCGGGAGGCGAAGCAGGAAAAGCCCAGCCCGGCGGGGCCGATGGTTTTATTCTTACATCGCAGATAGTGATTTTTATATATCTATATATATTTTTATATGTTTTTCCTCCCCCCCCCGGTGCGGGCAGGGCGGCCCCGCACAGCGCAGCGCGGACTTAACCGCGACCCTCCCCGGGGCGTCACTTCCAAGTTCAAGTCGGTGCGGCTGCCAGCCTCTCCGCCCCTTTTTTTAGCGGCCATTTTCAGCTTCATCCAACCCTCCCCGGGCTGCGGAGGCTTCCCCCCCCCCCCCGTCCTCCTCCTCCTCCTCCTCCCCCTCCCCTCCCTCCCCGCACCGCGACCTCCCCGCCGGGCCGCTCCCGCCCCGGGCCCCGCCGGGGAGGGACGGAGCGGGGGGGGGGGGGGGGGGAGGGACGGCGGCTGCCCCCCTCCGCCGCCCCGGCCGCCCCCCGCCCCGCCACCCCCCCCGCACCCCCCCAGCCCCGGGCACCCTCTTAAACTCCGGCCCCGCCGCCCCCTCCCCGGCAGCCAACTTTTGCTGGGGGGGTGCACACGCAAAGCCACGCACACGGGTGGGGGGGAGAGGGAAAGTAGAAGAGAAAATGAAAGTGCCATGGGACCTACCATCGCCAAGTGCAATTAACGGGCTTCCAAGTTGCTGCGGAAAGCAAAGCAAAGAGGGTGGGCTTTTTTTTTTTTTTTGCTTTTTTTTTTTTTTTTGGTATTTTGTTCTAAAACGTGTGTTTTCCACCGAGGCGAAGGAGAAAAAAAAAAAAAACAAAAAAACCCAAAAACCACCGTGGCTTCTAAAAATAATTTAAAAAATTACCACTGCCCCCCCTCAAGAAGAAGCAAAGCCCCCCCCGAGGCCACCGGTCAAGTCTCCTCGGCGGGCGGTCACCCTCTCTCCGGCTCCGTCTCGCTGCCGGGGGCCATGCTCCGGCCTCAGCGCCTCGGGGGCCGGGCTGGGCCGGGCTGGGCGCCGCGGGGCATGGGCCGGGCCGGCAGTCGCCGGTGGCGAGTTCCGGGGCGGCTGCGGGCGGCGGCGGCGGGCGGCGGCGGGCGGCGGGAGCGCGGTGTCCGCGCCCGGCCCGGCCTCATGCGCCGCGGGGGGGGGGGGCTTGGGGGACTGGGGGTGATGGTTATTTTTGGAAGGCAAAAGGAGAAAAATAATTAAAAAAAAAGAATAAAATATGGGTTTTTTTTTAAATTAAAAAAAAAAAAAAAGAGAAAACGGGGCGAGGGCCGGGCTGCGCCTACGGAAAAGCGAAGCTGGCGCCCCCCCCGCCCCCCCGCAGCGAAGCCCAACTCCGGCCGGGCACGGCTCCTCCTCGCAGCCCGCAGCGCCCCGGCCCCATCGCCGCCGCCGCCGCCGCCTCCTCCTCCGCCTCCTCCTCCCGCCGCGCCGCCTCCGCCGCCGCCTCCGCCGCTGCCTCCTCCCCTCGCCCCGGGCACCGGCGGCGCTGCGGAGGGGACGCTGCCGGGGCGGGGGCGGGGAGGGGGGAGGAGGAGGCGGAGGAGGAGAGGAGGAGGAGGAGGAGGAGGAAGGCTCCGGCCCCGCTCGCCCGGCAGCGCGACGGCGGCCCCCGGCTGGTGCTGGTAGGTGGCGGGGGCTGCGGCGCGGCCCCCCCGGGGCCGGCGGGCTGCGGAGGGAGGCGCGGGGCCGCCCCCGGCCCTGCCCGGCGCGGGGGGGGAGGGGCGGGATGGGGGGGCGCGGCCCCGGTGCGGAGCTACCGCAGAGCGGGGAGGAGCCGCGGGCAGCGCCGGGCCCGGCCGCCCGCCCCTGCACCGGCCCCGGCAGCCCCCGCTCAGCCCCGGGCCCGCTCCGTGGAGCCCCGCGCCCCGGCCCCGGCCCACGGACCCCCGCCGTCCCCACGGACCCCCCCCATCCTTTTCCCACGGCCCCCCCCTGCCCACGGACACCCCCCTCCTTCTCCCACGGACCCCCGCCGTCCCCACGGACCCCCCCCATCCTTTTCCCACGGACCCCCCCATCCTTCCCCCACGGACACCCCCTGCCCACGGACACCCCCCTCCTTCTCCCACGGACCCCCGCCTTCCCCACGGACCCCCCCATCCTTCCCCCACAGACCTCCCCCGTCCCCACGGACACCCCTTCCCCACGGATACCCCCATCCTTCCCCCACGGACACCCCCCCTTCCCCACGGACCCCCCCCATCCTTCCCCCATGGACAGCCCCTGCCCACAGACACCCCCATCCTTCCCCCACAGACACCCCCCCTCCCCACGGACACCAGCCACCCCCATCCCCCACCTGCAGACCCCCCCATCCTTCCCCCCCCGGACCCCCCCATCTCTCCCCTACGCACCCCTCATCCCTCCACACGGACCCCCCCATCCTTCCCCTGCAGACCCCCCCATCCACGCCCCCTGCCCCCCCCCAGCATCCCCCGTCCCGCTCCCCCCATTCCCCTTGGGCCCCCCCAGGACCCCCCTCTCCACCCCCCCCGCCTGGCAGCCGGTGCTGGGGGGCTCCGGGGGGGCCGGGGCTTTGCACCCCCTCCCGTCCCGCTCCCGCTCGGAAAGTTGGCAGCGCCCCGGGTTTGGTGCGGGAGCGGAGAAGGGCGCGTTGGGGAGAGCCTTTCCCTCCGCTTCTATCGACCCCTTTTGTGTCTGGACCTGTATTTTTAACCCTTGTTATCGAGTAATCCTTTAATCTTTTAATCCTTTCAAATAACCCTGTTTTTCTGTAGGAAGGCAACAAAATTTAGATTTTTTTTTTGTCGGTTTATTAAGGGGCGAAGCGTGCGCTCTACGGCTGTATTTTTAGGCACGCTCCGTAGTCTTGAACAAACAGGAACATAATCTCCGTCTGTCTTGTGCTCAAATGATTTCAGTGTGAGAGATAATACGCTAAATAATTTATTATCTATTTTTAAAATAAAATTAAAGCCAACTACACTGACGTTCCCTTAGTTTTTATTTCATCGTTTTCTCCCTCTTTTTTTTTTTTCTTCTTTTTTTGGGGGACTCTGATCATTTTTACAAGGGATCAGCTCGATTTTAACAGGGATTTTGTATATACTGGCAGTTTATTTTAGCCCTCCCCGTCTCCCCTTTGCCTGCTAAACCCGCCGTGCGCATACCGCGATACCGGACGTTACACGGCGTAATTTGTGCCCGCACGGGGCAGATTTTACTGCCGTTCAAGTTGTTTGTCAGACGCCCAAGTACGGTGAGCGGCCTTATGGAAATGAGATCTAATTTTGTTCCAGCTTTCTATCAAAAAAAAAAAAAAAATTCTTTATATTTACAAGCTCTAGAACTTTTTTTTTTTTTTTTTTTAATCGCCATCTGCTCCCCCACCAAAAAAAGCCACTTCCCTGTTTTAAAGCCGAAAAAAAGGCTTCTGGCTGAAATGAGCAGCTCGCTCGCCTCGTCCCAGCTCCGTAAGCCTCGAGGAATGTAAACTCGGCCGTAACTTTGCTCGCAGAATACCGTTTTCGTTTTCTCCCCGACACCGGGCGAGATACGGCGCAAGAATAAACCCCGGGGGAAGAATTTGCCAATTTTTAACTTCTTCCGAGGCTGCCGTCGGTGCCCGCCGGGCAGCTCCCCCCTCCCGCCAGCGCCCTGTTTTGCTGCGGCGATTCCTCGGCTCCCGGTGGTTTTGGGGAGGACGCGGATGTTCGGCTTCCATCCCGGTGCCGTGAGAGATTGGCCGGCGGTGCCAGGGCCGGCGGTGCCAGGCTGGCGAGTCCGGCGGCGGGCGGGCGAGGAGGAACGTGGGGGCTGGTGGGATGATGAGGATGATGATGATGGGGGGGGGGGGGAGAGAAAAAGCAGGGCTGGGGTTTTATTTTCCCTTCGGTGAGGGCCTGGGACGCGGGACGGTGGGGAAGGGGGTTCTGCCGTGGTTTTATTTTTTGTAATGCTGTTAAAATATTTCCTGGCTGATTCAAAGCCGGGATTGAAGGGCTGCCAGCCTCGTCTCCGAGACGAGGGTTTGCAGTGGCCCACGGGCACGCCTTGGGTCCCCCCAAATTCCTCCTGTTTCTCCTCTCCCAGCGAGGGGCCCGGGGCCCGATCCTGCACGAACCGTCGCAGCCAACGACCCCGCGTTGAAATAATGGCGGCGCAGCGAGTGGCACCTGTAGGTCCCCGTCGGGGCCGGGGGCAGAGCGAAAGGCACCGCGGCCACCGCGGCCCTGAGCCTGGCCGCCCCGCCGCAGCGGGGGTGCCGCAGCCCCAGGGGCGCAGACCCCCCGCTGCCGACCCGTCCCCGCTCCTCCCAGTCAGCCCCAGTTCCCTGCAGCCACCCCAGCCTCGACCCCAATTCCTAGGGTAAACCCCACGCAGAAAAACACTCAAAAAAATACAATAATCCTTTTTTTTTTTGGGTGTGTGCTTCCAGGCTGCCTGTAACCAGCTTTCCGGGCTGGGGGCGGGAATCCAAACCCAATTTAATTTTCCCGTGCAGGTCATGCCTGCTGCCTCAATTAAAAAAAAAAAAAAGTGAGGGGGGGATTGGGGTCCGGTTCTGTTTCTCCTAATGGCTTTTCGCAAGGGTTGAACCCTGGGGGTTGCAGCTGAGTTACTCCTGTTTTGGCACGGGGACGGAGAGGCTGGATCAGGCCCTTTGTTTCATTCCTGGGGTTGATAACCCAGCTCCTTCGCAGGCTCCCGACCACCCGTCTATAAAATCGGCGCTGGGAACAAGTGGAAATTTGCCCTCCCCACCCACCCGGTGAAATTGGTTGCCGCAAGAAGCCGGTGCAATCCCACGCCGGCGGCTCAGGCTGTTCCCCACCGCCCCGGTGCCCCCCACCCTTCCAGATGCCCGTGGGCAACAGCCCCTGCCCGGTACCGAGCCAAACAGGGCCAGTTGGCCACCACCCGAACCCCTGGCACGGCCCCGGCGGCCGAGACAGCCGCGCTTGCCCCCTCCTCAAAGCTGGATTTTATTTCTAAAGAGCATTTCATGGTTGATTTGTGCTGCTAAGACGCCTCGATGCCAACTTTTGGGCTCAGCCAAGGGGGTGCCGATGCCCGTGGAGCAGCGCGGGGCTGGGTAACCCCCCCATCGCCCCGGGAAAATATCCCCCAGCCTCATTAGCCTTTTTTTTGGGCTCATTTCGAGCATTTTCGCAAGGTTTTTTCAAAGGTCCCATTCTGCTGGGTGCAGCGCTTGGGACTGCCGGCACCGTCGAGCCACGTCCCTCGCCGGAAAGAGGGAGAGAAAGGGAAATAACCCACGTTGGGAGAGTTTTGTTGCTGCCTTTCTTTGCTTTTAAAGTAACTTTTAAGGAGAATATTCTGGTTTTGACCAGAATTTATTTACTTTATTCCTGCATATGGCTCTTGGCCTGGGTCCCAAACAGGCAGAGGTCTGGCCCGGCTGAATTCAAAGCCAAAACGTGCAATGAAAAAAGACTTTTTTTGTTGTTGTTGTTGGTTTTGTTTTTTTTTTTTTCTGTTCTCTTTCTTTATAAAGCAGGTTTTTAACTGGTGAAATTGTTGCTGACAAGGGGGGGGGATTTCAGTTTAAAAATTGTGAACAGATTTCAGTGAATTATTCTGCAGGAATGCCAAGGTTTTTTAGGATTTTTGCTGTGGCTCTTTTGGGGTTTTTTTTGGCTGTGGGTTAGATGTAAAAAAAAAATAAATATAAATCCCCAATTTTTCTCCCCCCCCCCCCCCCCCCCATATTTTTTCCAGCAGCTCAAACATCACCTCTTCCCCATGGATTCATTGGAAACCAGCCCTCGAAGAGCTGCGGCCGGTGAGAAATCCCCTTGGCACCCCTTTCCCCGGCTCCCGCGCCACTCCGCACCGGGAAGCCCGACCTCACCAGGGCCAATCTCCCCCAAACTGGCCCTAAAACTTATTTCTTTACATCAAAAAGGAGGGGTTTTTTGCCTTTTCCCTGGGCGTGCTGGCCTCGCCGCTGCCAAATGGCTTCAAATCCATCCGCGGGGCCACGGGGCCTCGGGCAGGGCAAAGCCCCGTCGGGGTTTTCGCAGCCACGCGCGGATGGAGGCACTGGGAACTCTTGCAAATGCTGAAAATTTCACTCCTTAAAAAAAAACAAAACACAACAACCAAACCCCAAATGCAACCAGGAAATGTTTCCTCACTTGATTTTTTTTTTTTTCCCCCGCAAAAAGAAATAAATCAAGCGTGGCCACTCTCCGAGGGCTGGTTTGTCGTGGCGGTATGGGGGAATTTGGGGACGTTTCTGGAGTGGGAGGCATGGGGAGAAACACGGCCCCGTCTCTTTGTTCGGTGCGAGCGCGTCCAGATTTGCTTTTTTGTTCTTTCACCTCCCTGCAGCCGGACCTGGCAGCCGGGGGCCTCCTGCCATCGTCCCCGCGCCGCTTGGCAGAGCCACCAAACCGCCGCGCACGCCCCTCGGCCCCGGCGGCGGGGGGAAACCTCGGCATCTCGGTGCCGTGACCCCGATGGCTTCCTCGGCACGGCGGCGTGGCTCTGCGCTGGCACGCCGCAGGCGGGTGCCGCTGCCGTGCTGCACCCGGCAGCGCCCCGATGCCGGGGGGCCCCCCCCCGAAACACCAACGGGAGCAGCACCCAAGGGTGGGGGGAGGACAGAAATCACCCTAAATACGGCTTTGCTGGGGGGGAGGGCGGAGGAGCGGGGAAGCCTCGCACGGGCTTTGGGGAGCAGAAAGTGAAAGTGGCTGGCGGTGGGTGCGGTGAGCGCGTCGGGGCTCTGCGCCCCGGTACCCAGCTGGCACTCCTGGCCCCTGGGGGTTCAGTCCCCCTGGGAGCTCTCGGAGCCTGGGGAGGACAAAAGCGGCCGACGGTGGCATTTTGGAGCCCGAGCGGGAGGGGGAGGAATCATGGGGGAATTTTAATCAGTTGGCAAAGCAAACCAAAGTGCGGGGAGGTAACGAGCTACCTGCTCCCGCCGCCGGCTCCAGCACCTCCGCCTCGCCGCCCGCCGCAGCGGGGAGGCCGTGCCCGGCCCCGACCTCCCGTTCTCTTGGTGCACGTAATATCGGGGACCGGAGCTCCGGAGCAATACCGGGGGCCAAACGCCCCGGCGGCAGCGATGGAAAATCGCCATCACCCAGTTGCTCCAGTTTGACACCGGGGCCAGGCGTGGGGTTCGCTCTCCCGGCACAGCCCTCGTGCCCGCCGTGCCGCAGCGGGAGCCCAGCGCCGGCCCCGGCCCCTCCGGCGGCCCTTTGGATGAGGCGTTTGCCGCAGTAGGAAATGGTTTCTCCGAGGGTTTTGTTTGCCAGAGGAGAAAACTGGGCTGGAATTTGCAAGAAGAAAGTTTGAAGGGAACGGCAAAGAATTATATTAGTTTTCCAGAACGAGCTTCCAGTTGCGCCGGTGCACAGAGACGCGTCCCGAAGCAAGGCGAACCCGAGGCATATGCGAAAGTAATATCGGGCGAAGGGTCCCTTCGCCGGGAAAAGTTTAGCAACTCACATAATCAATTGCCAGCCTACGTCTATAGCTAAACCAATTACTGCAGACAAATTGGCATGAATATTCGCCTCGCAAAGCTCTCCGGCCGCACAAAGGGCTCACTTTCCCCCTTCCCCTGCCACGATTTTACGAGAGAGGAAAATTACTCGGATGCTGAGCGTACTGTAAGTAATAAGGGCTTTGAAAATAGGCTCCTAATTAAAAATGATACCACTGCTCGTTTGTTTTTAAGCACACATTAAACTTTTTTTTTTTTTCCCTTCCCTGCTGCATTCAAATGTTGGGGTTGCTGGCTTGGGTTTTTTTGTGAAAACTGGCTTTCCGTGCCGTGATTCTGGTTTAATTTGACTCCCCCCCGCCCCCCTCCGGGGTCTGCTTCAAATTAGCGAAAGCCAAATCCAAGAAGCTGGAAAGGGATATTATAGAATTTTCCATGTCCTTATTATTTTTTTTATTAGCGGGACTGGGCAGCTCGGCCGAGCGGGGAGGAAAAAATGGCTTTTGTGGTTGCGGCAGTTGTGTGAGCCGCTGGCGCTGGGGCTGCGCTCGCCGGGGCAGCACCCGCCTGCAGCCGCGCTCGCCGGCCGGGGGCTCGGCGGGGGGCACGTTGCCCAAAGCGTTGGGCACAGGGCATCGAGCTGCGCCGGCAAAGGGGGGAGCACCGGCCTGGCTGGCTGCGGTGCTCTGCTGGGGTCACCCCTTCTGCCGCATCCCGGGGTGGTGAGCGGGGGGCTGCGGTGGTGGCAGGGGATACCCAGTGCCGGCGTAGCACCCGCACCGCGGTGGCCCGGCCTGCAGGCCGGCCGGCATCCCGGGCGCCAACCAGCCCAGGCGCATGGAGCAGGCGCCGAGGGATGCTGCGCTACCTGCACGAGGCTCTCCGGGGGACGCGGTGGCACCCGGGGGACACGTGGGTGCTGCCCGCCTGGGCGGGCTGCCGTGACAGCCCCCTGAGGCGCGGGCATGGCCGCGGGGGAAGCGCCGCGGTGCCGCGTTTCGGCGGTGGGTGCCGTTCGGCCACGTGGCGTCGGCGTGCGGTGCCAGGGGCCAGGCACTTCTCCGCAGGGCGGAGGGGGCCCTTGGATAACCCTGGGAAAGGGGTGCGGGGGGGACGGTGTTTCATGGTCCCGGCCTAGATTTGGCTCGTAAACCTGAAATTATTGCAGGAAGAGGGGCTGGGGACGGCGCATTCCCTTCAACACCTTGCCCAGCCGAAGGCCCCCATGCCTCAGTTTCCCCAATCCGCACCATGCCAGGGAAGGGGGATTCGGCAGCCGGTTCCCTCCCTGTTTCGCACATGGGGAGCTTGGAGCAGGGCCTGGAGAGTTAACACCAGCGACGGCCGCCGGCACATGCTCTGCCCGGCCCTGAAACCCAGCCAGCTCCCGGCTCCGGCAACAACAGCCGCTATTGTGCGCCGGCAGCCCCGCGCGAGCACCCAGCTGCCGCCGCAGGGTGGGAGGGTGCAACCGGCGGGTGACAAGTGGACTTTGTATCCCCGCTTTGGGCTGCTGGTTGTTGCTTTTTTTTTTTTTCATAGGAAGGATGGAAAACAGGGCGTTCAGCTCCCGGCGTTTCTCCCAGCCCGCTTTGCAGCAAGCGAGGGGAAAAAATATTTTTCTAAGGCAATTGCTTGGCTTTTTTTTGGCTTTTTTTTCCTTTTTTTCCCTTTTTTTTCCTTTTTTTGCCCCCCCCCCCTTTTTCCCCCCCTCTTTTTCATCTTTTTTTGCCTTTTTCCCCTTTTTTTCCCCTTTTTTTTTTCTCTTGGGTCTCTTCCTACAGTGCCCGCAGATGCATCTCCTCGGAGGGGCTGTGTTTACCCAAGTGGCACCGTGTTTGTCACCGGGGCTGGCTTGCTCCGGTGCGTAAATATGTGGCGGGAGCCACACAACCGTGCCAGCAAACCCCCTCCTGCCGCCTGTCAGCGCTGGGGCCGGTTCTGCTCCCTCCCCGCCAGCTCCCGGCTCCCTCCCGCGGGAGCGGGGCCGAAGCCTCCCGGCTGCTGCTCCCCAAGTGTTGCCTTGGGGTTGAGCCCAAGCCTCCGGCTGTTTTGGGGTTTTGAAGGGGCTCTGTGGTCCCCACCCCGTGCTGCCTGCTGAGGCCGAAGGCAGAATCTGGCCTGGAGCTGCAGGAGAATCGCCACCTTCCTCTGTCTTACGAGTGGGGAAACTGAGGCACAGCTCCATGCTGGCTTTTAGCCATCGACGGCAGCGGGAGCAGATCAAACCCGCAGGGGAGGATTTTCCTGCTGGATCTTGAATTGTTTTAAACCAATATTTTTGTGCCTTTTGGGCTGAGGGCTGCCGCCGCAGCAGAGACATGGGGTCTTGCACCCCGCTTTGCCCATGGGGCGCGGGGTGCTGCGTGGGCAAGCACCGTTACAGGAGCATCACTGAGGTCAAGCATCGGCGGGGCGGTGGGGAAGGTGCCCAGCCCGGTGTACAGGCAGGGAAACCGTGGCATGGAACCAAGACGAGACCCGCAGCCGCTCACCGAAATGCCGGCGCTGGCGCTCCCCACCTGCCCGGGCATCCTGGCGGTACGCCCGGAGCGGGAAGGAGGGGGAAGGCAGCGTCATGGGCAGGGAAGCCGAGCCAAATCTCAGCCCAGTGATAATGTTTAACGTTGATTTTTGTATTCCCCTTCCTCTGGCCTGGCAGGACTTTGGTGCGTGCAGAGCCAACGGCTCCCGCAGCCACAGCCTCGTCGCCACGGGGCCATCCTGCATCCGCGTGTCCCCTCCATCCCGACCCGGCTCCGCGGCCCAGGCCTGCCTGGGGGGCTTGGAAGCAGAAAGAGCCTCCAAATAAAGAGTGTTTAGGAGGGATGGAGGCACCCTGAATCCAAGGTTTCTTTGGCCGGGAGCAGGCCCCCATGGGTGCTTTGCTGCAGCCGGGCACCGTGCGAAGCTGTCCCCCGCATAGCAGCCCTCCGCGCAGGCTCATCCCCCGCTGTGGTTGCAGAAGAGCCCCCGAGGCACCGGATCCGCCCGTTACCTCCCCTCGGCCCCCGGCTGCCGCTTCCTGTGCGAAGGGCACAAATGCACAAAGAAATCAAACCGATTGCAAAAAAGCGGGGCCGGGGCGGCGATTCCCCACCCCGATAGCCTGGGGGCACGAAAGGGAGCTGACGGAGGAGTCCCCAGCCACCCCCGCGCCGCACCCGTGTCCGACCCTGGGATGGGAGCAGGGCTTCGGGGAGCGCGGTGCAATGCCCGAGTCCCAAATCGTCCCATAAATGGGGGTTTGGGGTCACAACCCCTGGCGAGGACCCCGCCAGCCCCAGCCTCCTGCGCGGAGCATCCCTGGCTGCGGCGCTGGGTCTCTCCAGCCCGGTGCACCCCAGACCCGCCAGCGCCCCGGTGCAGGGCTGTGCCGGCTGCGGGCAGGTCTCACCCCGCTCCTGCCCCATCTTTCTACCGCGGCGGCACTGGCTTGGGGCTGCTGGGGAGCCCCGCACCGCCTGCCCCGTAGCACCATAAACCCAGCTCCAGCCTCGGAACTGGGAAGTCTGTCTCGAAACCAGTCCAACTAGAATAACTGGGAAGGCAACTGTGGTTTCTTTTCAGGAAAAAAGAGATCTCGAAAAAGAACTGAAACTGTTTTCATTTGGACAAAAATATTCCTAGACATTTTTCCACGTTTTGCCAGCGTGCAAGAGCATTTGCTTTTCATTTTTCAATGGAAACCCAGAGAAATGTAATTGAAAATGATGTTTTCCCTGAGAAAAAAAAAAAAAAGGCAATTACTGCTGAAAATCCATTTTGGTAAAAACAAAGCAACTTGGTGAAAGAAAACCCTTCCAAAACCGGGCCCGGCCTGTGCTGACATGGTTCCCCCCGAGCTCTCGTCCTGCCTGAGCCATGCCGGGACGCACGGTGCTGCACGTCGCGGGCTGGCCGGCGGCGCCGGTGGTGCTTGCTCCCTCGGGACCGGCGGCGGCCGGCATGATGCACGGCCACGGACCCTCGTCCTCCGCCGGGAGCCGGGGAGCGGCCTGACAGCGGGCGCGGGGCGCAGTGAGGCGTCCCCGCCGCGTCCCCGCCGCGTCCCCCGCGGCCTGCCTGCAGTTTGGAGAGGGGTGTGAAGCAAACATGAGACGGCCTCAAACACTCGGTCCCATGGTGCTTTTTGGAATAGTGATAATTAAATTCAGACTTTTTTCCTTTCAAAATGCCCTGGAAAAATCCAATCACTTTGCAAATCAAAATAAGCATTTCCAATTAATCCTCTAACTCGAACCACATGGCTTTTAGGGAACGCGGTTGCACTCTGCTGAGACGCTATTTTTAAACCGGTGACGGCTCGGGCGATGTTCTGAGCGTGCTGCAGGGAGGCGCGGCGCGGCCGAGGCAGCCGGGAGCTGCCAGGCACAGGCGCTGCCGGAGCGGGGCTCGGGGGCACGTCGTCCCCGTCCCCGCAGGTGCGAAGGCGCTGCCCCGCCGCCAGCGCGAGGGCGGGTGACGACTCTTGCCGACGGCCCCGGTGGCTGCAGGGACGCCGGCTGAGCCTTCCTGAGTTCAGCTTTCCGCCTCCGATGTGGCGACGGTGACCCCCTGCTCCTCCTCGCAGCCAAGGGGGCCCAGCGCCAGCACCCCCAAATGCCTTCCCTGGGGGCTGAGGCTGCCCAAAGTCGCGGGCAGGGGCGGCCGGCTGGGCGCGTGGGGCCGGGCACCGGGGCTGTGCCGGGGCCAAGGGTGGGCAGGGGTGGTGCGAGAGCAGCGCCGGTGTCACAGGGGGAGGACGAGAACATTATCCCTCCCCCTTGAAGCACCCTCCTGGATTTACCGCAGAGATCCTGCCGGCAGGTGAAAATCCCCGGCCCTGCTTGCGAGGCCGGCAACGCCTGGCACCGCTCCCAGTCATGCCAGTGGGAGGAACTGGTGGCACTGCTGGGCCACCTCCGCGCCTCCACCACCTCCTTTCTTCCCAGGGACAAAGAGCCTGGAGGTGCCCCGTGGTGGGCGAGGGCACCCGGCTAAGCGATGGGGCCAGCTCCTGCCTCCCGGTCCTTGTCCCCCCCGGCGGTGGCATTTCCAGGGCCCCTCTGCGGCGGTGCCAAGGCGGTGCTGAGCGGTGCCAGCTGCCACCCGCCGAGCCCAGGGGGTTATTTTTAGCCCTGGCTGGGGATTTGGGTGCTAAGCAGCCGGCACCTCGCAAGCTGATTTGAGCGCTAAGCTGAAAAGCTGGGGACGTGGCCAAGGCAGGCGCGGATCCGGCCCCGGCCCCCACCTGCCCGCGGCGCTGGGAGAAGCGGTACCCGAGCCCTCCCGAGGAGGGGGCGTTGGGTGAGCGTGAGATGCTGCGGGGTGGCATCCCCACGCCCGCCGCCCGTGTCCATCGCCCCCCCGCCCAGGGATGCCGAGGGGCAGTGCCGCTGGGGTGTGGGGGTGCTGGCCCCCCTCCAGGCCGCACGGGCTGGCGCTGGGAGAAGCCGCCGTCGGCAGGGCGAGGCGGAAGCCGCGCACCCCAGCCAAAGTCAACTCAGCCATCGCCGTTCCCAGGCTCCATGTGCTGACGGGCGCCCCAGTGCCCGGGGCCTGTGCAAGTGGGGTGCTACCCACCCCCTCACCGATCCTCCTCTTCCTCACACGTGTGCTCCTGCACCGGTTTTTCCTCCTGGACTGTTGTGGGAGCAGGCAGGAGCCTGCAGCATCCCCTTTCCCCAGGGGCTGGAGCCGTGGCGGGGCCGAGGCTGGGTTTGGCACTGTTTCAGGCACTGAGCCAGCACCTGGAGCTGGGGGACATGGGGGGGCCTGGGGACTGGTTCACCCCACTGTGAGGGCTGGAGCACCCACATCACCGGTGGAGGGAGAAACGAGGGTGCTGAGCTCCTCTGGGAGCTACAGCAAAGGAGGGGTGGTGGGGCCAGACACCGGAGCACTGAGAGTGCCCGGCCTCAGCCCCGGTGCCCCAAACTTCGTGCTGTGCCCCCCCAACCAGCTCCTCCTGACCAGCATCCTGGCCTGGCCGCCTTCATCCCCTCCTGCCCACGCCCTGTCCCCCCATCTGGGCCATCCCCTGTCCCCACTGGGGTCCCCGATGGCCAGGCTGCTGGTTGAGGAGAAGCCGTGCCCCTGGGGACATCCAGCGCGTGGCAGGCTGGGGGTGGCACATCAGGCACGGCAGGCGAGTGGCAGAGGGGACGACCTCCCCCCGTCCCCCCGTCCCCCTCCGCCGGCTACAGGGTGGTGCTCGCCACTCGCAAGCGCCCCGCAGCCACCCTGCCGTGCCAGCTGGCTGCCAGCCCTGCCTGGCACCCGCTCCCTGCCCGCTCCTGCCTGCACACGCTGCCGGCAGGGCCCTCGCCCAAGCCCCAGCGCGCTCAGCACCCCCCTCGCACCCCGTGCCAAAGAGCCCAGCCTGACCCTTCTCCCTGCCGCAACTTTGCCGACGATGGCGCAGACACCAAGTCTGGCCCCGCGCGGAAACGGTTTGCTCTTACACCGATGACTGATTTATCGCCCGTAGCTGGGCTCATGGCACCCAACGCCCCGCCGCGCCAGGGACGGGCGGCACGGAGCCAGCCGGGCCCGGTGGGTGTTTGGCAGACGGGCGCGGAGGCGGCTTTCGGCACTGTAGCTGTGCCAAGCAGGCAGCTCCAAACCACTGTTGGTGCCGGCGGTGCACGGCCGGACCCCGTGGGTGCCTGTGGCTCCCAGGGGAGCTGATGGGGGGTGATGGCGGGGTACCAGCCCCGGCCCTGGGGTGGAAGCGCCGTTCCCCGGGGCTGCCGGGGCAGAGTTAAGGGTGTTTTGCGGGGAGGAAGGAGGCCGCCGCGCTCGGCTCCCGGCCCCGCAGCGTAGGCTTTCCAAGCAGCTCGCCATTCGTTTCTGAGCTTATTAAGAGCTGGGCTTTGTCAATAAGGCACCATGTAAAGCACATTGTTGTCTCTTAGCAACCTTAACTGGTTTAAGAAGAATTTTGTTTGTTTTTTTTCGGAATATAGAAGAAACGCACCAGGAAATGGCTGCGCCAGCCGGGTTCATCCGGGAGCACCAGCTCTCCCGCGCGAGTCGGCGGCGCAGCACAATGGCTTGGCCCCGGCTCCCCGGCGCCCGGCCTCAGCTCCCGGCGAGCCGGCCCTGCTCCCGCTTACAAAACGGGAGCGCGGGGAGGACTGGGAGGCTGCTGGGGGGGGCATGCAGAGCCGGGGACGGGTGATGCTGGCGATGGGGACGTTACCGGGCCGCGCTGGGCTGGCCGGGATGGGCCGGCCCCGTCCGGGCAGGGTGCAGGGAGGTGGGGGGTGCAGAGGGACCATGTCCCCAGTGTGGGGACAGGAGGGAGCCTTGGCCATGCCCCACCGCTCTCGGCTTGGAGCCCTCCCCGTGTCCCCAGCCTTGTCCCCCGCACAGGAGCCGGTGGGGTGCCATGGCCGAGGGCACCGGGCAGGCGGTGGCAGAGCGGACGGGACCCCGGGTCCCCCACTCCTGCCTGAGCGGGACCAGGATGGATGGGAACAGGGCTCCCATCACATCTCTGCCCGGGCTGTACTGGGGTAACTGGGCCCCAGTGTCACCCTCCCCATGGTGCCGGAGCCGGTTAATGGCAAACGGCGCCGGGGAGCATTAACCGAAGCGGGCAGGGGGGCGGGGGTATAAACAAGCGCAGAAGGTGAATCTGCAACCGCAGGAAGTCAGTTATTAATTCGAGTGAGACATTTTGCCCCTTGATTTCCTGTAATCGTGCCTTTATGTAACGGCGGGGGCAGGGCGGGCGACGCTGTGGGGAGGGGGCAGCCGGCGGGAGCGGGGCGCGGGGTCCAGCATCCCCCACCCTGCGCCCCTTCAGCTGCCCCCCGAGCCCCCGCCACGGCAGCCCCGAGGGAGAAGGGTGTCACGGTGGGAGCCCGCCGGCTCAGCGTGCCGCCGCCATGCCAGGGGGACACGGGGCCTTCCCACGGGAACGGCCCCCCGCCCGTTCCCAGCCTGGGCCCCCTCGGGGACACGTCCGGGGCCTGGTGTCCTCGTGTCACCTCCCGGCTGGAGGGACAGGAGCCGGCAGAGCCCCTAGCCCCCTGCGTGGCGTCGGCGTGCAAACCTGGGTGTGTTTGTGCAAGGATGCGCTCGCCCGCGTGGCCGCCAGCGCCCGTGCGGGCCCACGCCTGCGCGTGTGTGAACACACGTGCGCGCACACGCGCGTGGCCGCGTCCCCCCGGCGCGCGCCACGAGGCACCGCCGTGCACGCGCTGCGGGGCACGGGTGCGCCCGCGGGCCTGTGGCGGGGGCACACGTGGGGCGGCGGGGCCCACGGCGGCCCTTGGTGCTGGCTGGCGGGCAGCCGGGACCGCGGCGGGCAGGGAGAGGGCCGGGGGATGCACCACTCCCCTGCCCTCAATTGGCTGAGCGGTAAATAAATAAAAGGGAATTAAATAAATAGAGGCGAGTCGGTTTATATAATCGCTGGTACAGTTTGTCCTGAACCTCTGCACGGATTAGAGAGCTGGCACCGGCCGCGGGTCATTAGCAGCTGGGCTGAGCCCCCCCAGCGCGGCCGCCCCGGCCCCGGCCAGCGGCCCCCAGCCTTGCCCCCTATTTACCTACCCGGGTACAATTTAACGAGCAACCTTGGGAAGGGCTGCGCACGTCTGTGCGCGTGTGTGCGAGCGCCGGCGCGGATGCGTGTGCACGGGGGTGCGCGTGCATGCGCCGCTGCAACCGTGCCTGAGTATGTGCACACGTGTGTAAGTGCCTGCGCGGGTGTGCGCATGCATGCGCCACTGCAACCGTGCATGAGTGCGTATGTGCACGTGTGTAAGTGCCTGCACGGATGCGTGTGCACGGGGGTGCGTGTGCATGCGCCGCTGCAACCGTGCATGAGTGCATATGTGCACGTGTGTAAGTGCCTGCACGGATGCGTGTGCACGGGGGTGCGTGTGCATGCGCCGCTGCAACCGTGCACGAGTGCGTACGTGCACGTGTGTAAGTGCCTGCACGGATGCGTGTGCACGGGGGTGCGTGTGCATGCGCCGCTGCAACCGTGCATGAGTATGTGCACACATGTGTAAGTGCCTGCACGGGTGTGCGCATGCATGTGCCGCTGCAACCGTGCATGAGCATGTATGTGCACATGTGTGTAAGTGCCTGCATGGGTGTGCACATGCATGCACCGCTGCAACTGTGCACGAGTGTGTATGCGCACATGTGTGAGTGCCTGCACGGATGCGTGTGCACGGGTGTGTGCATGCATGTGCTGCTGCAACCGTGCACGAGTGCGTATGTGCACGTGTGTAAGTGCCTACATGGATGCGTGTGCATGGGTGTGTGCATGCATGTGCTGCTGCAACCGTGCATGAGCGTGTATGTCCACATGTGTGTAAATGCCTGCACGGGTGTGCATATGCATGCACCGCTGCAACCATGCACAAGTGTGTAAGTGCCTACATGGATGCGTGCGCACGGGTGTGTGCAGGCATGCGCCGCTGCAACCGTGCACAAGTGTGTATGTGCACATGTGTGTAAGTGCCTGCACGGGTGTGCACATGCATGCACCGCTGCAACTGTGCACAAGTGTGTATGCGCACATGTGTGAGTGCCTGCACGGGTGTTTGCATACATGTGCTGCTGCAACTGTGCACGAGTGTGTATGTGCATGTGTGTAAATGCCTACACAGATGTGTGTGCATGGGTGTGCGCATGCATGCGCTGCTGCAACCGTGCATGAGCGTGCATGCATGCGGGAGGGCATTCGGGCGGGTGCAGGGTGCCTGGGCGTGCCTGAGCACGTTGGTACACGTGTGCAAGGGATTGTGAGCGTGTGTGCGTGCATTTGTGTGTGGCCATGCCCATGCACGCGTGTTCGTGTACATATGTGCATGGGTATGCATACATGCACATGCATACGTGTGTGTGTGCACGTTTGCAAGCGTGCGCGTGCTTGCGGGTGTGCATGCGTGGGTATGCGCGTGCACGGGGGGCATGCGCACGCATGGGAGCGTGCACGTGTGCGTGCACGCATATGGGTTTGCACATGTGGTTGCGTGGGTGGGAGCATGCCAGCACACGCGTGTGCTTCTGTGCGTGGCGCACATGTGTGCGCGCGCCTCTCTGCACAAGCACGTGCGTGTTGGGGTGGGGGGGTCGCCCCCCCAACGCCGTGGCACCCAAGGGGGGAGGTGACAGCGTGCCAGGCCACGCTGGCTGCCAGCAGACCGGGGTCCCCACGGCCCCCCGCACCCCGCCCTCGCCTCCCAGTCGCCCCAAATGCCCCTACACCCCCCTGGGGCCCACGGTCGCCCCCAAACCTTGACGCCCCCTGCCCCTCGCCCCCCCCAGCCTCTGCAGCCCCGGGAGGCCCACGGTCGCCCCAAACCTTGACCCCCCCCGCCCCTCGCCCCCCCCAGCCTCTGCAGCCCGGGGGGCCCACGGTCGCCCCCAAACCTTGACCCCCCCCGTCCCTCGCCCCCCCCCGCCTCTGCAGCCCGGGGGGCCCACGGTCGCCCCCAAACCTTGACCCCCCCCGTCCCTCGCCCCCCCCCGCCTCTGCAGCCCCGGGGGGCCCACGGTCGCCCCAAACCTTGACCCCCCCCGCCCCTCGCCCCCCCCAGCCTCTGCAGCCCGGGGGGCCCACGGTCGCCCCCAAACCTTGACCCCCCCCGCCCCTCGCCCCCCCCCGCCTCTGCAGCCCCGGGGGGCCCACGGTCGCCCCAAACCTTGACCCCCCCCGCCCCTCGCCCCCCCCAGCCTCTGCAGCCCGGGGGGCCCACGGTCGCCCCCAAACCTTGACCCCCCCCGCCCCTCGCCCCCCCCCGCCTCTGCAGCCCCGGGGGGCCCACGGTCGCCCCAAACCTTGACCCCCCCCGCCCCTCGCCCCCCCCAGCCTCTGCAGCCCGGGGGGCCCACGGTCGCCCCCAAACCTTGACCCCCCCGCCCCTCGCCCCCCCCCGCCTCTGCAGCCCGGGGGGCCCCGCCTCAGCCCGCGCGGTCCCCGCCGCGGCCCCCGCAGCCCCGCGGGACCCCGCTCCGCCGCCGCCCGGGGCCGGGGCCCAGCGTGGCCGTGGCCGTGCGCGCTCTTCTGCTGCCATCTAGCGCTGGCCCACGGGCGAGCCCCGGCCCGCGGGGACGGCAGGGAGCCCATCGCCAGTGGCCTCTGGCCACCGCGGGGCGAGCAGTGCCCCGGCTCCGGGTGCCACGGGGAAGCCAGCTGCGGGCTGGGGTAACCCCGGCCCCTCGGGCCTCTCTTCGGGGAGGTGCTGGTGGGCGCAGACCCCCGTCTTCGGGACCCCGAGGCTGGGGGGCCCTTGGCTCCGGGGGGACCCGGAGCAGCAGCGGCACCCTGGGAGCTGGGGGAAAAAAGCCTTTTCTTGTACAGCCCCTGGGGAACCACGCCGCCAGGGAAGGGCGGGCGACGCCGGGTGCTGCGACGCCGGCCACCCCTTCACCTCCTCCCCCGGCCCCCCCGTCTCCCCAGGCGCGGGCTGTGGTGGGGACGGTGCGGGGTCCCGGTTTCACCCACCGGCGACCATCCCGGCGCATTTTGTCGCTGGAAGGGTTGGTGCCCAACGCGCCGCCAGGGACCGGTGCCAGGGGTGGCTGCATCAGCCCCGGGCAGCGCCGGGCATCTCGCCGCCACCGTAGCGGCGAAGGCCCGGTCTGCAAACCACCGCCGCAGTCCCCGATGGAGCCTTTTTACACACGCTGCTGGCGAGTAGGTTTCCTCCCTTTCTCCCCAGGCAGCCGAGCTTTCCCGAGACGGATGGCCTCACCCTGCGCTCCGTACCTGCTGACTCAGGGACTTGTGCGCTAGCATTGACTGATCGGCCCGCCGCATCCCTGCCGGGGCTCGGCAGTAAATCGGCTGTGCCGAAGCCAGCCGAGCCCATGAAACACTCGTGTGCAGATGCTCGCTCCAGCCCCGCGAAGAGCGGGGGTGATCGATGGGGTGTCAGCAGAGATTCGGGCTCCTTGGTGCTTTGCTCGGGGACGTCTCGGCAGGAGACGCTGCAGAGGTATTTTTAGCCACGTAATTCATAGCTACCTCCAGCCTGATTAATTTTTTTCTCCGTTGGTCAATCCATCACGCACCCTTCACCGGCTGATGGGTGCGTGCTGGGAGGGGCTGATGCAAAGCCTGGGCGCTGGCTGCATCCCGCCGCATCAGCTCCAACCTTTGCTCCTGGCTTATACGGGGGAACGCAAAATGCGACAAAGCGGGGCGCAGCGTGGCAGGGAGACGACCCGCCCGGCTCAGGGGGCTCGCAGCGGGCTGGGCCCACCCAGCCGGGCAGGACGGGCGCGGCGGTGAGCGGCCGTGGGGCAGAATTGGTGCTGGGAGTGTCTGTTGGCCACGGACCGGCTCCCGGGATGCTCCAGCCTTTTCCAGGGCATTTTCCCAGCCAGAGATCCCTGAACGGGAGCCAGGGAGAGGCTGCAGCATCCCACATCTTTCATCCCCGGTGAAAGCATCTCCACTCAGCCCTGATTCAGCAAAACAGTGTTTTTTTCCGAGCGCTGCTGCTGCCAGGATGAGGACAGAGTCCTGGGGGATGCCAGCATCTGCCAGGGGGGCGGGCGCAGAAGGTGGATTCCCAAAATATTTTGGGGGGTTAAAAGCAGGGGGCTGATGTGCTTGTCGCCTTGGCGGGAAACGCGGGCTGAGGGAGCTGAGAGGACCAGTCTTATTTGGGATTTAGGGTCCCATTTGTGTTTGCTCACCTCCCCACCCCAACCCTGCAACCGGCACCGCCTGCCCGTGCGAGAGCCGGCACACGTGGGGGCACCACGGGGCACCCAGCAGCGGGGCCACCCCGCCACCCCCCCCAGAGCCCCTGGGCTCCCGCCAGCCCCTCTTCCGTCCCGCCGAGCCTCGCCCGCCGCCCCCGTGTCCCGGCGCGACCCCGCTCCCCCACGCCGGTGGCCGCGGCGGGGGCTGCCTCAAAGGCCCAATTTTCTCGCTCTGAAGCGCTGGCTCTGTTCGCGGCAGCAGGCAGGGCCGCGGGGCCGCCGGGGCAGCGTGGGTGCTCCCGAGCAAAGGGGCACCGCGTTCCCGCCGCGGCACAGGGGGCTGCCGGGGGGGCAAAAAGCCAGTGCCCTCCACCTACAGCCCTTTGATACCGGCCCAGCCTCTTGCCCTGGAAACTGCAGCCGCCCACGGCAGGGCTGCGTAGGGCAGGATCTGGCCTCCCGCTCTGCCCCTGCCCTCCGTGCCCGAGCCCCGGTGGAGCTGGCACGATGCTGGGTGCCATCCCGGCACGGGGACGGGGACACCCGAGTGTCCCCGGGGTTTATCCCTGCCGGAGTGCCCTGTGCTGCTCACGGCTGGGGCTTTCGGGTTTCCCTCGCAAACCCGAGCTGCCGCAGTGGCAACGGCTGGTGCTTCCCGGCAGGAGCCCGCTCAGCCCATCTGCTTCCCAGAAATCCCGCGCACCAGCCCGGGAGAGCTGTAGGGTCCCTCGCAAAGGGAGACTGCTGCAAACACCTGGGCGAAAACCTTGGCTGCTCCCCGGGGACCCACAGCCCCTGGCTCAACATCTTGCTGCGAAACTGTGGAGGGATTCCTCTGCTTCCCAAAACCAGCCCCTGGCTGTGCCCAAACTGCCTTAAGGCCGGCTTAAGGCGATCCCCAGCCGCTGCCCTGAGCCAGGGCGGGTGCTGGGGGATGCACAGCCAGCCAGGTCCTGTCACGGGCACTGTCCCAAGGACAGGGGCTGGCAGAGGTTGGGTGAGGCTCACGGGCCGGCAGAGACCTTCACGGCCAAGCACGGAGATGCTCTTCCCTGCTGGCAGCAAGGTTTTCTCCAAAAAACTTTGACGGGAGCGAAGCACCTGGGGTGAGCGGGGGCAAGGAGAACCCAGCGCGGCCCCACGCCTGGCCGGGACCCGGGGCAAGGCCAAGATCAGCAGGAAGAAATAGAAAGCCAAACCCCCGATGCAGGGAAACCCCCCCCGACCAAACGAGCATCGGCGAGCGGATTGCACCCCAACCCTCCTCCCCCTTGGTCCCAGCCAGGGCTGCGGCATAACCCCCCTGTCCTCGGCCCTTTGCCCCGCGATTGACCTCCTCCCTCCGAAATCCAGCCTCGACCCCGACTCCCCAACCCGGCCACCCCTACTCACCATCCACCACGTCTTCGCCCTCACGTCGTAGCACAGCTGCCACTTCACCGAGCCCTCGGCCGCCGGTGCCTCCGCCGTGCCCGGCGCCTCCATCCTCACCCGGCTACTCCAGGAGGCACCCGGCGTGAAGCCGCGCTCTCGGTGCCATCGCAGACCCCTTTTCCCCCAAAAAGCACCCGGAGCAGTCCCCAGGCCTGGGGAAAAGCAGCTGGATGGAGGCGAGGAATAATCTTTGGCCGGGAGCTTTCGCGGCTGTCCGCGAGGGAGGCGGGTCGGCCGCTCTCGGTTGGGCTCGTGGGTGGTCACTGCACTGCCCAGGCTGTGCCAGCGGCTGGCCGGGCACGCCTGCGGGACAGCACCCACGGCGGGGGGACGGAGGGACCCCGAGGGGTGGGAAGGCAAAGGGATGAGCGGGGCATCCGAGGCTTTGGGGGTTGCTTTGGCTTTGTCTTCCCAAGGAAGAGGTTGCTGCAGGTAGCACAAGCCCCCATGAAACCAGACAGACAGACAGACACGTCCCTGCCTGGCTGATGGACACCCACACTGCCCGCGTCCCCCCAACACACGTGCACCGAGCGCAGCGTGCTCAGCCGGGGGGGCTGCTCCCCTCTGGCTCTCACATCTCTGGCTTCTCAGGGATGAAGGGGGGGGTGGGAGTCTCCCCGGAGGGACTGGGGGGCCGGGGACCGGCAGGGCTGGGGGGCTGGGTACTGGCAGGGCTGGGGGGGGCGGGGACTGGCAGGGCTGGGGGGCTGATCTCTGCTCAGTGCGGTGGCAGGATCTGGCCATGGGGGAAAAGCAATCGCGGGTCCTGGCCCGGGACCCCCGGCCCCGCTGCCCTGGCTGGGTGCCAGCCCCGAGGATGCTGGAGGCTCCTGCGGGGTGACGTCCCTCCGGCCCCACTGGTGCCACGTGCGGTGCAGGGATGCCCAAAGGCTCCCGGCCGGGGTCATGCCTGCCCCCTTCCCCCTTCCCCCTGAGCCTGTCCCCCGCTCCCCACCCAGGGATGAGTTGTCCTGGATTTTGCACTCTGCTGCAGGGAACCCCGACCTCCAGCGAGCGCTCAGGGCTGTCAGCCGTCCATGTCACCATCGATTTAGATGGATTTAGTATCCATCCTCCAGGTAATGACAGTTTGACGCTGGGTTTGGGGCTGATCACCTCCTCTGCGTGTGGCTGACCCGCTGGCTGTGGCTTCGTTATCCTCGGCTGCAGCTGGCTCCTTCCTGGCGCTGCCCACTGGGACAGACCCCAGTCCCTGCTGGGTGCCCTGCCCTCCCCCTTGCCCCTGCCCGCTCTCCTGCCTGCTGCCCGCTGGGTTTCCAGCCCTGCCTAATTGCCCAGCCAACGCGCTGGGCTCCTCCAGGCTCCTCTCCGCGGCTCTGCCCGGAGGTGCAGCAGCTGCCCGGGGCACCCCTGCGGCCCGGTGACCCATCGGTGACGCTGCTGACAGGGAGGTGAGACCCAGGGCTTTGCTGGGAGGGCGGGAGGATGGAGGAGGTTTGGGGGTTTTTGGCCCAGGAGTCACAGGAGAAGCCGGTTTTATGCTGAGCTGGGGATTTGATGACATCTTTAGACGAGAAGCTTTTGGGGACGGGAGCATCCCGCCGGCTGGGGTCTGCCTGCGCCGCGGGGCTTGGGCACGGCTGCGGCCCAGCGCTGAATGATTTGGGGATGGGGGCAGTGGCCGTGTAGGGAGGGAAACGGCGCGAGAGGCAGGTTGCAGGAATTCAGCTCCTGGAAAGAATTAATTTCAAGGCCTGGAGACTATTTTCTGATTTTCTTTTCTGAAGACAATTTTTTAATCCTTATTTTTGATCAAAAGCCAGGCTCTTTTTTGGGAAAGAACTCAGGAGTTTTTCATGAACATTTCCCCTTCTGATGAGACTTGTTTTCATCCAAACTGGGGCTTGGGGCAGAAAATGAACCCAGCGGTGAGCCACGGGAGCAGCTCAGCATCGGGCGCCAGGGCTGGAACGGAGATGCTTTGGGGGGAGGGTGCTGGAGGGTGGCATCGGGCAGCAGTGGGTGCAGGCCCCCGGGTGGAGGTGGGGGCAGAGGGATGCACTGGTCGAGGAAAATCTTCTGGATTAAGAATTGCTGCTCACCTTGAAAAGGAGGGGTTTAAAGCAGCGTGCGCCTGCGTGCGTGCGATAATGCGTGCATGCCCGTGTCTGCATGCGTGCACCGACCTGTGCACAAGCAGGCGTGTGTGTTTGCGTGCGTTTGCGCGGTGTGGCACGCACGTGTGGCGGTACACGCAGGCGATGCGCCGACCGTGAGCGGAGGAGCCGTGTCCTGCTCGAAGCAGGGCTCTGCTGCCCCGGGGCTGCAACACTGGCGGAGGCAGGGAGGAGATGCCACAAGGCAGCACCCAAAAATCCATCGGGGGCTGGAGAGACCTTGGTGGAGTTGGGAAGGGCCTGGCACGTCCCTGGCTGTGGGGAAGGGCCCTGGCAGGATCTGGGGGGGCTCTGCACCTCCTGCTGCAGCCCTGCCGGGGTGGTGGGCATGGGGGTGGGCACCGTGGGAAACGGGGTGCTGCCAGGGCTGAGGGGGTACCGTGCAGCCAGCCCGCTTTAGCAGAGCTCGATCCATCGTCACGGGCATCACCCCGACTTTATGGGAGTTTGGAAGGGCTCTTTATGTGCCAACAGGAGGCAGAAGAGGGGTGAGCCCCCCCCGAGGGGAGTGCCAGCAGTGCTGGCTGCCATGCCAGGCGTTGGCACCCGCCCCGGCGTGGGCTGGCTCCGCCGTCCCTGGGGCAGAGCTGCCGGGAAGCAGGGTGCTGGGGGAGCGGGGGTGGCAGGGAAGGGGATGGGGCTGAGCCCGCTGGTCCAGCCAGGGGGTCCTGGGGCAGGACTGCCTCGGCATCCCCGCGTTGCCCAGGCCGATCCCGTCTCCTCTGCCTCACCATGGATCCATCGGTGCAAAGCCCAGCTCTCCGTGCTTCAGTTTCCCTGGCGGGCAGGGCTCTGCCTACCTCTGCAGCCCCCCGCATCACCTCCCGGGGTGTCCCCGCATCACCTCCCCGGGTGTCACCCCATCAGCCCCCTGCCCACGCCTGGGGCCCCATCCCTGGAGGGGAGGGAGGGAGCTACCAGTGACCCCAGTCCCCCGCTGGCAGTGGGCCGAGCCGCCCCAGGCCCACGACTACTTCTTGGAGGGGGTCAGGCCCTGCTGCCCCGCTGGGGCCCCGCGTTAGTGACCAGGGGCCAGCGTACGAGGTCAGACCAGGCCACTCGGGTCCCACAGGGCCCTGCACGTGCTCCCTCGCTGCCCTGTGCCTCAGTTTCCCTTGGCATCTTTTCATCCCCTGGCGTCCCTGACCCCACCTGCTGCTGGTCCCTGCAGGACGATCCCATGGGAGCGGCATGGTGCCACCCTTGCTTACGTGACAGAGGCGTGGGGAGCGGTAGGATGGAGGAGGGAGTCCATCGCCTGGCTCCACGACAAGAAGGGAGGCAGACGGGGGCAGGCTCAGGATGAAGCCCTGGCTCCCGATGGAGGCGGGGGCTCTGCTTTGACCCCCACGCGGGACCCTTCCCGTGAGGGTCAGCGCCTGGAGCCGGGGTGCTGCTCCCTCCCTGGCACCACGGCAGCTTCTCCAGGCCCCTGAGCCAGGATCCCTGTGCCCAGATTTGAGCATCATTTTGGGATGTGACATTTGGAGGCGGAGAGGAGAGAGGGGACCCTCTTGGGGGGGGGGGATGACAATTTCCCCCCACCTGCTTAGACCCTTATCTGAACAAGCACAGCACGGCCCACCCCGCCCCAGAACAGGGCTTTTTCCCCCCAGAAAACCCGGCTCGCCCTCCCCACCCCTGGGTGCGGTGGCGGGGGGGGGGGGGGGGCGGCTCCTTTAAGGCGGGGGCGGCGGGGCTGACGTCAGGAGCTGTCCCCGGTGCTGAAGCAAGATGGCCGCCCGTTAACCAACCGGGGCGGCGGCGGGAGCGGCGGCGGCGGCGGCGGCGGAGGAGGAGGAGGAGGAAGAGGAGGAGGAAGAAGCGAACGGCACCGGCGCCGCCACCGGGACCATGTCGCTGCTCTGCGTCGGAGGTAGCGGGGGAGGAGGGGACGCCAGGCGGGGAGGGGGCGGGGGGCAGCACCGGGAGCCCCGTTGCCCGCCGCGGGGGGGGGGGGCGGGTACCGGTACCGGGGCAGCGAGCCCCTCCCCCCCCCTCCGCGGTGGGCACCGGGGCGCCCGGTGCTGTCGGGGGGGTGGGGGGTGGGGGTCGTGAGAACGGCTCCATTCACAAAACAGCGGAGCGTGGATTTATGAATGAACCGGCGGGGGGCGCGCGCGCGGCGCCGGAGCCGGGAGTGGGGGTGGGGAAGGGAGGAAGGGGGGCGGGGGGGTGGGGGGTGGGCGCACCCCACCCGCCGAGGCTCGTGTTCCCCCCCCCGCTTCCCGTCTCTCCCTCCCCGCCTTCCCCCTCCCCCCCCCCGGAGCCCCCTTCTTCCCCCTCCCCCCGCGCATCTCTCCCCACCCCCCCTCAAACGCAGCCCCCCCCCGCCCCCCCAACCCCCCCCCACCCCAACACCCCCCCTCACCCCCCCACCCCGCAGACACAGCCCCCCGCCTTCCCCAAACGTCCCCCACCCTAAACACGCCCCCCACGTCCCCCCCCCCGCCCCCGATTCCCACCCCCCCAAGGACCCCGACCCCCCCCAGCATCGTCCATCCCAAGCACCTCCACATTCCCACCCCCGAACACCCCCAAATCCCCCTGTCCTTCCCCACCCCCCAAAACCCCCTAAATACCCCCCCAAATGACCCCCCCCCAGCACCCCACGCCCCGGCAGGCGTTGCCCCACCTCAGGCATGGGGATACTGGGGGGGTTGCTGGGGGGGGGGGTCAGGGCAGGAGCGCGGGGGTCTGGTGCTGGTGGGGACCCAGTTAGGGGCGCTGGTCACCCCATACTGGGGGGAACTGGGGCAGGGGGTGCGCAGGGAGGGGATCCCCGCACCCCAGCGCGCTGAGACCTGCCCAACTCGGTGCGCAGGTGGATCCTCGGGCTCGGCCTCGCTGGCGCTCAGTCGGGGGGGGGGGGGGAGTCTTGGGGGGTCCCTTTCCCCCTCCCCAGGCCCTGCGGCGCCCCGATGGGGAGGGGGTGGCACCTGGGGGTCCCGGGGGTGGCGGGACGGCGGTGGCAGAGGGACAAGGGACAAGGCGGGGCACGGGGGCGTCTGGGGTTCCCGCGCCCGGGGGAAATCAGGAAGAAAAAGGGGGCTCCACCCCCCCCGCCCCACGCCCGAGCTGAGCGGGATGGGGGGCTGTGCCCCCTGCCACCCCCCGCCGTCTCCTTGTCCCTTAGGTGCCGTCCCAGCCCCCTCTCCCGTGGCAGTGCCACCATGGCTGGCAGGGAGCCGGGCCAAAGCCGGCGGTGCCCCCGCGTGCCCCCCCCCGCCAGCCCCAGATTTGGGGTCCCCCCCTCTGGCAGGGGGAGGGCCGCGTCTCCACTCCCCTGTAAGGGACTGTCACACGCGGTGACACCCTCAGCGAAGCCGGGGGCGGAGGGTGAGAAACAGCTCCCGGCGGCTTCGGGCTTCCCCCTCCGCCCCGTCACCGCTCGCGGGGGGCAGCTCTTTTTGTCACCCTATTTTTGGGGTCCCAGGGGTGGAGGTGCCACCCCCAGAGCCTCCCCCAGCCTCCGCCCGCCCCTCCCGCCGCCACCCGCAGCCCCTGGGGGGGATGCGCCTGGGTGCCGGGCGCCGAGGTGGCCCTGGGAGGTGCGGGGTGAGCGGGGACAGGGGCGCGTGGCTGGGAGGGGGGCGTCTGAAGTGGTGCGAGGCAGACAGACAGATGGACGGGCGGGTGGACGGGCATCCGGAGGGACAGATGGAGAGACGGCTGGACAGATGGATGGAGGGGTGGGGAGACGTGAGCAGGTAGGGGTGGGTGGATGGAGGGACAGAGGGGTGGATGGACAGAGGGAGGCGATGGATGGGTGGATGGGTGGATGGGTGGATGGAGGGGCAGACAGACAGATGGATGGATGAATGGATGGATGGATGGATGGACGGACAGACGGATGGATGGATGGATGGATGGATGGAGGGGTGGGGAGACGTGAGCAGGTAGGGGTGGGTGGATAGAGGGACAGAGGGGTGGATGGACAGAGGGAGGCGATGGATGGACAGAGGGAGGCGATGGATGGGTGGATGGGTGGATGGATGGGCGGACAGACGGATGGATGGATGGATGGATGGACGGATGGATGGATGGATGGAGGGGTGAGGAGACGTGAGCAGGTAGGGGTGGGTGGATGGAGGGACGGAGGGGTGGATGGACAGAGGAAGACAATGGATGGACGGATGGAAGGATGGATGGATGGATGGATGGACAGACAGATGGATGAATGGAAGGATGGATGGAAGGAGGGATGGATGGACGGATGGACAGAGGGGGGGGGTGGATAGAGAGACAGGTGAGTGGATGGGTGGTCAAAGGATGGACGGACAGAGAAATGGGTGGATGGCCAGACAGGTGAATGGATGGACGGACAGAGGGATGGACAGAGGGATGGACAGACAGACAGGCCTGTTGCTGGATGCCCACAGCCCAGCCTGGTTTTTAGGCCGTTGCCAGTCCCATCCCTGCCAGCTGCCTCCTGCCTCAGTTTCCCCAACTGGCCCATGCCCCCCCGCGGACGCCGACCACCCCGGCCTGGGGAGCACCTTGGGTCTCCCAGGCTGTCGGGGGGTCCCCAGCTCCCACGGGGGTCCCGCTGCCCCCAGCTCCTTCTCTGGGGGCTCAGGTTGACTCCAGCCCAAGGGTGGCACCCTGCGACCCAGCACCCCTGCGCCAGCTCGGGGGCCCCGTTGGTGGGCGGGAGGGCAGCACAGCTCGCTCGGGGCCGGCAGCCGCAGATGGTGGCAGCAGGACTTCTCCCCGGCAGTAGACGACAGCCAGGAGAGCCACGTGTTCCCTGGGTAATTGTTTGTTCCTGTCAGCTCGGGTATTTTTGGAGCTTTTCCTTCCTCTGCTCTCCCGTTTCGGAGGCAGCGGCTGGGGGAGAGCGGTCGGCCCCGGCGGGTGCATCTGGGTCCAGGGTGAGGGCGAGCTCCCACGCTGGGGGTCCCTGTGCAGCTCTGAGCACGGCACGGGCAGGTTCTGGTACCAAATACTGTCTTATAATAATATATTATATAAAATGTATAAAATAATACATTATTTATAATATAATACATGTAAAATATAATATTATACACAGCGATGCTGGCCATCCCCATGCAGTCCCCTGGGCTCCCAACCTGGCAAGGGGATCTTTGGGATCCCAGAGCCTCGTGCCTGGCCTCGAACCAACCCCTCACACGTGACCCCCCCCCCCCCATCCCTGAGTGAAGCCGCAGCTCCTGGAGTCCTGTGATTCCCTGGAAACATGGCTGCCAGTGACGTGCCTGGCGACCTTCCTTCGGGCAAAGTCGCTGCAAAGAGCCGCCCAACGCGTGACCCTCTGAGCGGCACAGGGCAGGCGGCTGAGCCGATGGATCCGCAATTATTTTCTGAGGGGTGTGCTGAGGCCGAGCCAATGATTCCCCCTGCCTCAGTTTCCCCAGAGGTATGCCGGGGCCAGGCGGGGGCCGCTCATGCCACGTTGCCTCCTCCAAACCCCGCCAGGCACGTGGAGCTGGCGGCAGCCCCCGCGGCCCCTCCGGCGCTGGCGGCGGGTGATAAGCGGCTGGCGAGTGGCACGTCTCTGAAATCAAATTACCTTTGATATCGCCAGGGCTATTTTCATCCCTCCTTGGTCACGTTGGTCTTCCACCCGCTGGCACCCGCGTCATTTAACCGTTCTCCGGGTGCTGTGTCATTCCTGCCCTGCCTGGTCCCCTCCCGTAAGCCCCAAGGACACCCCTGGGCCCCGCCACCCCTGGCAGCGGCAGCGCCGGTGCCTGGCTCTGCCCAGCTGCCTCTCTGCCTCCCCATCGCGGGCAGAACCTGGGTACCAACCGCCCCTGCGCCTCCCGCTCGCAGCACTGGTGTAGACTGGGGGGGGGGGGGAATCAGCCAGAATCAGGGGCGTTTGTTCCCGTGGTGCTGAGCAGGATCCGACCCAGATGCGACCCCTCGCCCCTGCCTGCGATCAGCCGTTTGGGAGGGGTCCCCAGTGGGTAGGATGGGACCCAGCCCCTCGGTGCCCCTGGGAGGGGGACAGGGCTGGGGTGCAGCGGGGGCTGGTTTGGGGCTCCCTGCTGCAGCAGAGTGGGGGGAGCATCTCCAGCACCCCTGGGGCTGCCGTGGGGCGCGGGAGGGCCACGGCCTCCCCCGGGTTCCCTGTGCAAAATCTGGGTCAGCGGTTTGGGAGACGGCGAGAGCCTTAACCCTGGCGCTGCTGGGCCTGCGCCCCACGGTGGGGACCGGAGCTGGGGGAAGGCTCCCCCAAATCCCCCTTTCCCCCCAGAAGATGTTTGGTAACATCATCTGTTTCCCCAAACGGATCCAAACTAAGAAGTGGGGGGGCGAGGGGGGTTAAACACCCCCCCAGCAGATGGAGGCGGGTCGTTTGGGGTTGCAATGAGATGTTTCAAGTTGTCCAAAGTGGCAGGTTTTGGGGGGGGGGGGCTTTGCCGGTGCCTGCCTCCAGCTCCTGCCTGATCCCCCTCCCTCGTGCCTGGCGTTGGGGACTCCTGATTTACACCAGCAGGAGGGATCCCACCGCCTTCCCCCACCTTGCAGCCTGGGGGGGGGGGGTGACGGCCAGGCCTGGGGTCCTCCCACCCCTTGGCACCCCGGTGGGGGTCCCCAGCACCCCGGCACGGGGATCTCAGGCTGAATCTCTTCCCTCCCTCTCTGTCCCCGCAGTTAAAAAGGCCAAGTTCGACGGGCCCCAAGGTAAGCGGCCCCCCCACCTGCCTGCCCACCTGGGGGGGCCGGGGCAAGGGGCTCGGCTCTGGGGCTGGTGGGATGTGGCAGGATCAGAGGAAGGTCTGGGGGTGGCGAGGGGACCCCAGGTTCCGCCTCAGCTCTGGAGGCATCATTGGGCAAGTGGGGGGGAGCAGACACAGAATTGGGGGTGCCCTGGACAGGACGGCGGGGCTCGCAGCCAAGCCACCGCTGGCAGTGGTGGGATCCATCCTGCCTGGCCGACTGGGGCTGGGGTGCTGAGGGCAGTGTGGGGGGACCCCACGGGAGGGTGGCAGTGGGGGGGGTATCGGGGGGGGTGGGGGGGGGCACTGGGGGCCACTTCACCCTCCGCTTGTTCCCACAGAGAAGTTTAACACCTACGTGACGCTGAAGGTGCAAAATGTCAAGAGCACAACCATCGCGGTGCGGGGCAACCTGCCCTCCTGGGAGCAGGACTTCATGTTGTGAGTGTCCAGGGGCCGCCCCGGGGTCCCCCACCCCTGCTGCTCCCCCCTACCCCCCCACATCAGGGGGAGGTCCCCCCCTGCCCGTCCTCCCCCGACCCCAGCCCTGGGGGGCTCAGCTGAGTCCAGGGGCCAAGGGGATGGGCAGAGGCTGGGGTGGCCCCGGGGGGCTGCTGGGGGGGGGGTGACCTGATACCTCTCCCCCCTCCCCAGCGAGATCAACCGGCTCGACCTGGGCCTGACAGTGGAGGTGTGGAACAAGGGGCTCATCTGGGACACCATGGTGGGGACGGTGTGGATCCCCCTCCGGACCATCCGGCAGTCCAACGAGGTAGGGAGCCGGGCACGTCCATCCCCATGGCAGACCCTAAGGGACACGTAGCCACCCCCCTGGCTGTCCTTCGGGGGGGGCAGAGCCTTCTCCATCCCTGCTTGGAGAGGACCCTGCTTGGGGCTGGACCCTGCGTGCCTGGGGTTGTGGGGCTGGGGAAGGGGGTCCCTGGCAGCTCTCCTCACCCCCATTTCTGCCCTGCAGGAGGGCCCTGGGGAATGGCTCACGCTCGACTCCCAGGTCATCATGACCGACAACGAGATTTCGGGCACCAAGGACCCCACTTTCCACCGTATCCTCCTGGACACCCGCTTCGAGCTGCCGCTGGGTGGGTACCGTCCCCCGGCACCCCAGGACTGGGGTGCATCCTTCCTTGCCCCCAGCCCCAGGGATGCTCACGGGGCTTGGGGTTGGGGTTGGGGGTCTGCCCCTGTAGCCCCAAAAGCTGGGGGGCTGTTTGGAGGGGGGGGAGCTGTGCCCCAATCGGGATCTTTGCCCTCGCAGATATCCCCGAGGAGGAGGCCAGGTATTGGGCCAAGAAGCTGGAGCAGCTCAATGCCATGCGGGACCAGGACGATGTAAGTCAGCGCAGAGCCAGGGCTGGGGCGAGGGCTGGGCAGGGAGCAGCAGTGCTGCGAGCAGGCAGCCCTGACTGGCCCGTCTCTCCCCAGTATGCCTTCCAGGAGGAGCAGGAAAAGCCTCTGCCTGTTCACAGCTCCCAGTGCTGTAAGTACTGTCCTGTACCTGCCCCACTGCGGGACCCCCCCCCCCCCGCCCCACTCCCCCAGCTCCCTGCAGCAGGGATGCACAGGAGTGGGGTCCGTGCCTGCCTTGGGGTGCTGGACCCCAACCCAAGTGGGGCTCAATGTCACCCCACACCCTGTCCCCATCCCCGTTCCCATTCCCATCCTCCCTCCCGCGTCTGCCGGTGTTCCCTTGCTGGCTCCCGGCCCCACCGTGTGTGAGCCCCCCCGTGGGGCTGAGCCGCAGGGGAGAGGGGCGTGGGTGGGCATGGCAATGGGGCTGGTAAAGACGGTCCCCGGGGAGCCTGGGCGAGGGGCAGCAAGGTTGGCGAGGGGGCTGCTCGGTGGGGGCACTGGCAGAGGTGTCTGGGGGATTTGGGGTGGCAGCTCGGTTTGTCCCAACCTGTGCCTCAGTTTCCCCTTCTGTAATCACACCAGGGCCACGTGCAGCCCGGCACTGTCCCAAGCACAGCTCAGTGCCTCTGTGCCCGGCCTCAGGCCCTGTCCCCTGTGCAGTTCAGTGCCACCGTGCCTAGCCATAGCACTGTCCCCAGCCTGGCTCGGTGTCACCATGCCCAGGCCCAGGCACTGTCCCCAGTGCACTTCAGTGCCACCGTGCCCATCCCTAGGCCCCATGCCCGTCCCATCTCGGTACTGCATTGCCCAGCCCCAGTCCCTGTCCCCAGCACGGCTCAGTGCCCATGTGCCCCATCCTGGGTGCTGTCCCCAGCCCACCTCGGGGCACTGTCCCCAGCCCAGCTTGGTGCCACCATGCCTGGGAGATGCTGGTTCCTCCCAGCCAGCTCCTGCTGCTGTCCCAGAGCTGCCTCCATCCTTATTGTCTCTGCCCCCTTTTTTTTGTAGGCAACTGGAATTATTTTGGCTGGGGAGAACAGCAGAGTAAGTATCCCGTCCCCTCCTCTCCTCCCAGCCTGGCGGTCCCCAGCGCATCCCCCTTTGCCGTGCTCAGGGGGCTCAGCCGTGGGGCTCAGGGGACCTGCAGCTCCGCTCCAGCCTGTGGCCTTGCTCTGT
This sequence comes from Platalea leucorodia, assembly GCF_965183815.1. Lineage (NCBI taxonomy): Eukaryota > Metazoa > Chordata > Aves > Pelecaniformes > Threskiornithidae > Platalea > Platalea leucorodia. The sequence goes on along the minus strand of NC_138843.1, from coordinate 5,975,133 downwards.
GGCTCTGTGCTGGGTGAGGACGGAGGCACCGAGCGCCCTGTCCTGGGCAGGGCTGTCCCCACAGCCTGGCGGGGACACGGCACCGTGAGGCTCTGTGCCCTCGGGGTGCCCTGGTAGCAATGAGCAGCTCGGGCTTTGCCGCTGTGGCGGGACTCGGTGGGGCAGAGGGAGGGTCCCCGCACCCTGTCCTCCTCCTCCCCCCTTCTGTATATCACATTTCCCCCCTCCGCCCTCCCCTCGTCCCCCAAAACCCCTGTCTGCAGAGGGGAACACGTGCAGCTTGCCCCTCGCCCCTTCCTGGCTCTGTCTCCCCAGCACGGTCCCACAGCGGTGGGGACACGGTGGTGGCAGTAGCGGGGCTGTGCCGGGCACGGGGCAGATTTGGGGATCCCTGGCCGCAACAGCCATGGGGCCGTCCCCTGTCCCACTCACTGTGGCCCCTTGCAGACGATGACCCCGACAGCACGGTGGATGACCGGGACAGCGATTACCGCAGCGAGACCAGCAACAGCATCCCGCCGCCGTACTACACCACCTCCCAGCCCAACGCCTCTGTCCACCAGTATCCCATGAGGCACCAGCAGCAGAGCTCCCGCGACTCCTACACCGACTCCATGCAGAGCTATGAGATGGACTACTCAGACCAGCGTCCCATCAGGTAGCGTCGGCGCAGCCAGCTCCCCCCCGGGACCTGCTCTCTCAATCCCCCCCGCAGGTGGCAGAGGCCGGCGTGTCCCCGGGGTGACGCCAGGGACGGCGCTCCCAGGGCGGTGGGTGACGGAGGGAAGGATGCTGAGGCGAGGGAGAGGGGGATGGTGCCGGCCCCAAGCCTTTCCTTCTCACTGGAAAGTTTTCAAGCTCTTTGGGTCACCGTCCTCCTCTGTCCTCACTGGGACCCCCAAGCCCTGGCTGTCCTTGCTGGGAGCCGAGCTGGTGGGGTGTGGCCTGGCTGGGGACGCAGACGTGGCTGTAGGCAGAGCCGCAGGCAGGGATGCCTGCCCGGCGCTTTGTCCCCGTGGTCACAGCACGGCCCAGTTCCTCGCCAGCATCCAGCCCAAGGTGCCAGCCCCGTCCACCAGGACGGAGCCTCCCTGCCAGCATCCCCACGGCGGCAGGGGATGCCGGGGCATGGCGGGTGGCAGCGGCGCGGCGCCCGGAACCTCGCTGATCATCTTCCTCTCCTCCCCGGCAGACGCTATGGTAGCGTAGACTCTGCCGCAAACGGACGCAGCGACGCTGAGTCCGCTTCCGAGTCGAGCAGGCGGACCAGCCGCCAGCCTTCCCTTGAGAGCAGGCGGTCCCTAGACCTATCGGATAGGTGGGTCGCTACCTCGTCGCGTGCCGTGTGCCGTCGCAGAGTGCTGTGGTCGGTCCTTGCAGCCGTGGTGAGGCCAACACCAGTCCCGGCAAGGGCGGCCTCGTGCCGCCGCGGAGTCCCCCTCTCCCCGCCCTGGTCCGCCTTGCAGAGGAGCAGCATTGGGATGCTCCAGGTGTCTCTTGGCCCCGTGGCGTCCCCTTTTTGCTGCTGCGCCCCAGTTCATGGGGGCGATGCCCCAGCACCCTGGTCCCGCTCACCAGCACAGCGACCGGCTGGCAGCGCTGCTGCCTGTTCCCTGCCGTGCCAGTGGGTCTGGGAGCTGGGGCCTCGGGGACTCAAATGCCACCCTCCGTTTCTGGTCACCTCCCAGGGAGCACCTGGCTGGGCAGAAGCCTCGCGCGGTGCTTTGGGACCCTCACGATGTGCCAAGGGCCCCTCTCCCAGCTCTGGCCAGGATCAGGCTGGGGAGGTGAGGGGTTTCCAGGCATGAGCCGTGTCTCCTGCACCCCTGTGCCCCAAGTCCCCCTTCCCAAGGTACCTGGATGATGCCAGCACCCCTCTGCTGGGACCAGCCTGGGCATCCCCCAGCACCCTCCTCCCTGCGGTGTCCCCTGCCTCCCCACTGCCTGGCCCAGCCACTCTGGGCCCGGGGCTCTGCCCATCCTGTCCCCTTGCCCCCTTCCCCCTTGCCCACCCCTGAGCCCTGGCTGCCGGTGCTGGAGACGTGGTGTCGGCCTCTTCCTAGGCATGTTCCTGTCCTGTCTGCATGTTTGCTTATGTGAGCCTCTCCCCACGGAGCCCCGCGGCCACCCCGTCCCCGGCGGCCTCCTGGGGTGCAGGGACCCCCTCTGCGCTGCTGCTCCCCCAGGTGCAGGCGGCTGTGAGAGGGGGATGCTGGAAGGGCCGGGGGCCAGCGGGGCAGATGGGGCGGGGGGAAGGGGTCTGGCCTGGCAGGAAGAGCGGAGAGGGGACCCCTGGGTAGGGATGATGTGGTTAAGGGGAGCGATGGGGCTGAGGGGGTGTCCTTGGAGAGCGGGTGCCCGGGAGGTCTACAGGGAGCGCTGGGATGTCAGGGCAGAGGGGGGGTGACGGATCTGCGGGCTGGGGGCAGGACGGGGGGTGTCTGGCAGAAGCAGGAGGCAGGATCTGGCTGGGGGTGCTGCGTGGCTGCGCTCGGCCCCCAGCCCTGGCAGGGGGGAGCCGAGGGGACAGACACCGTCCCCCACGTCCCCACGCTCAGCCCAGGCACAGGCAGGAAGGTCAGACAGCTGCGAGTGCCCCAGCCTGGGGGGCTAGTGCTAGCCCACGGCGTCTCCTGGGTCTGTGCCTTCGACTCTCAGGATGAGGAGCCCGGTGCTGGCACAGGGCTGTGCCCCGGTGGGAGCTGCAGACCCTCCCGCCCGCGGCGCAGGGACCCCGGGTCCGGCTGGGGCGGCACGGGGCAGGCCAGGCTGCGGCATGGGCCCACGGGAGCCCTGTCCTTGTCTGCCCTCTGCCCCGCAGCCCCACAGGGAGCAGCCGCTACGCCTCCTCGGCCGAGCTGAGCCAGGGCAGCTCCCAGCTGAGCGAGGACTTCGAGAACGAGAGCCTGCGGGACTCGGAGCTGGATGAACGGGACGGCGACTCCTACCACTCCTGCCACAGCTCCGTCAGCTACCGCAAGGACTCGCCCCGCTGGGAGGAGGAGGATGATGACCTCTATCTGGAGGAGGAGGAGGAAGAGTTCAATGAGGACTACAGCGAGAATGAGGAAGGCTACCCCAAGGAGGAGGAGGAGGAGGAGGACCTGCGGCAGCAGGGCACCTATGAAACCCCCGAGCACGATGCCTACCCCCCACCGCAGAAACCCCCCGGGCAGCAGCAGCAACAGGTCCCCCAGCAGCAGCAGCAACCGCAGCAACCCCAGCTGGTCCCACAGCTGAAGCCGCAGCAGCAGGAGAGGAAGGAGGAGAGGAAAGAGGAGAGGAAGGAGGAGAAGGACACCTCTGCCCCCCAGGAAACCCCAGAGGCCCTCCAGGCCCAGCGGGGAGCGGACGAAGCTCCCCTGCAAGAGGCAGCCCCCGAGTCCGAGCCCCCAGAACCGGCTGAGAGGTAGGAGGGAGATGTTGACCTGTAGCATCCTTGTGCCTGGTGACACCGAGGATGCTCTGGAGGTGGCCTGGGGCTGGTGCTGGTGCTGCTGGTGCCAAGGGGCAGCGCCAGGGACTTTCTGTGGTGTCTGGGGCTTTTCCAGGTGCCTGAGGCCTTGAGGTGGGGGAAGCCCACCTTGTGCCCCCCAGGCGAGGGTCAGCCCCCTCGGGCACGCTGCCCTGGCCCAGCCACCAGTGCCACGCTAAGCAGGGGCAGAGTTCAAGGCGGTCAGGATCCTGCCAGGGCTACTGGGGCTGCAGGTTTTTAACCTGGGACAAACCTGGCGATGGGGGAAGCGGGGGCCTGGGGCTGCGATTCCTCTCCTCTGGCTCAAGCTGTTGGCTCCCTGGATGGAGAGGGTTCCCCGCAGCTCGGCACGGTCAGAGGAGCAGATTTCCTTCACAGGAGTCAATCCTCTCCCTAGGCCACTGGTAAAAGCTCATCCGTGGCCTCCTTTGCTGTACAGATGAATTATTTGGTGGCCAGGTCCCTGGTACAGCATGTGAATAATTCATGTATTGGTCTCTGCCTTTAATTATTGAACATGTCCATTTTTCGCTCTGCACAGAGGGGAAGTGTGATGGGCTTTTTCGGTCTTTTATTTAGTTTAAATTATAGACCAGAGCTGGGGAATTGCTAATTTAAAAGAATGTGTAATGAGCTTTTTTTAAAAAAAAAACATATTTAGGCCCAAGGGCTGGCTGGAGTCCTGGCAAAGGTGGCCTTAGTTCATGTCTGCCTCCGGTGCTTGTTCTCTGGGCAGGGGGCCTGGGGGTCCCACGCTGGGCACTGGGGACCATGGATTAGTGCCGGGGACCCCAGATTAGTGCTGAGGATCACAGGTTAACGCTGAGGACCCCAGATTAGTGCTGGGGATCACATATTAGCACAGGCAAGGCCCCACAGGGCCAGTTTGGGCAGGGGCATCCCCTGAGCTCCCCACGGCCTCGTCCCAGCCTGGTTCTGGGCACCCATCTCCAGTGTCACGGCACACCAGGCTCTCCAGGAGGCTGGGATGGTTGGAGGATTTATTTTCTTTTCCTCCGTGTCTCAATTTTGCAAGAGAGGAGAAAAAAATACCCACAACAACCAGCACGCCCAGGCTGGCAGGTCGCCCTGGGCTCGGAGCCACTGGGGTGTTGGGATCTCTTAACCCTTAAGGAGGTGGTGGGAAGCGGCCAGAGGACGGCCTGCTGGGGAGATGAGGGGTGCAGGATGTTTAATCCACGTGCTGGGGTCCCCGGCAGCCCCCCGACCCTGTGCTCCTGGAGGGATCCTTCTGTTTGCTTGGGTGCCCAGGGCAGAGACTCCCAAGGGAGGGGGAACCCCTGGCTTCTTCTCCTTGCTCTGCCTTGACTGTGCTGCCCTTTGCGGTGGGACTTGCTGCCTTTTTAGTGTCTTTCCTGATAACAAGAGGGTTTTTTTTCCACGGCCACGCTGGCTCAAGGCCCATCAGGATCCCTACATTGCAGCCTCAGTCCTGCTCGGCGGGTGGGGGCTGACTCCCCCCTCCGCAGTGCCGTGCTGGGAGGCGAGCAAGGTGTGTGTGCTTGCAGGGAGCAGACGGAGGTGGAGGTGCAGGACCCCAAAGCACGAGCCAAAGCCAACTGGCTGAGAGCCTTCAACAAGGTCTGCATGCAGCTGCAGGAGGTGAGCAACCCCGCGGCCGCCCGCCACCGGGTCCCAGCGCCGCTCATGTGCTGGGCTGGGGACGCGGCCCCTTCCCGCGCCCGGCCATCTTCCAGCCACGTCCGCTCCCCGGTCCCACGGACATCCCACACCCTGAGGGCAGTGGGAACCTGGGGGCCCCACCAGTGGTGGCCCCACAACCCCGTTCATGGCAAGTGGGACCCCCACGAGGGGCAGGGAGTGCTGCGGACCTTCCCCCGGTGTGTGCTGCATGTGGTGTGCTGGTGCGACCCCCTCCGCCCTCTCCCCTCTATTGAGTTGACAATTTTTTGTTCTGTTTTTAGACTCCATCCTCCATCTTTTCTTTTTGTTTTGGCTCTGGATTCGCCCCCCGGGGCTTCGATCCCCCTCCCCACCGCTTCTCTTTTCAGTTGTCCACCACCATGGCCCTTGCGCCCGCGTCTCCCCTTCCTGCAGGGAAGGGGTGTAGCCTGCCTGCAGGTAAGCATGTCCCATGGGAACGACCCAGCAGCGTGTGTGCCTTCCCTCTGTGTGTGTGTGTGCAGGGATTGCCCCACGAGGGAGGTATCATTGCCTCTTTCCTCCCTTCTCCCCCAAAATAATCCCCTCCCTGCAAGGGAGGCGGCACTGCGGGACGCTCCCTGCACACACCCCAGCCCTGGTGTGCTCTGGCTTTTCCCCGCACTTCTCTCCAGCCGGCTGTGGGTCCGTGCAGACCCGCTGAGCCTTTCCAACGATGCTTCTCCAGTCCCCCAACCCCTCAATTTTTGCAGCCATCCCCACTGCTTTGCCAGCATGAGCCCCTCTGCTGAAGCCTGCCCGCTGCTTGCCCAGCTCAGCCTCTTGAAGATATTTTACTCCCAGTGCAAGCTCTTTGCTGGAAAGAGCCCCGTTGTTTTAGGAACACGCTTTTCTCCACCCACCCTATAAACCCTTTACATGCTTCCCCACTGCTGCGGGTGCCGGCTGGGTGCTCAGCTGCCAACAGCGCCGAGCCCCGGGGAGGGCTGCCACGCGTGCCGGGGGCCCAGCGCTGTGCCCGTGACGGCCGCCCCGTGTCTTGCAGGCCCGCGGGGAAGGCGATGGAGAAGCTAAATCCCTGTGGTTCAAAGGCGGGTGAGTATGTGGGAAAGCCGGTACTTTCTGTCCCCCCGGGGTCTCGCGGGCTGCTCTCCCCTCCTCGGTAGGATGTGCTTGTCGGGGGGCTGGCGTGGGGAGGTGTTGCCGAGCTGCGGGCAAGCGGGTGGGCAGATGAACGCTGCTCGCTCGGTGCTTTTGGAGGAGCCAGCAGAGATGCCACTGCTCCGTGTCCCCGAGAGCCGCTGCCGAGGGGGAGAGCGAGGAGGTGAGTGGGTGAGGACGGGACTGAGCTGGGGTGGCAGCTCCCACCTCTGCCATCCGGGGCTCACGTGCTGCCATGGGGAACCCTGAACCTCTCACCCGGACGGGCGGTGGGTGCCACCCCCGTCTCACCCTTGCAGGTGGCCCTGACGCTGACCCGGGCAGAACCTGGCAGTTTTCCTTGAGAACCCACCAGATCACACCAGGGTTTTCTTGCGGACAGGGCTGGAGGCTGCGAAACAGCGTTTCTGCCCGAGTCGCGCTGCCTCGGTTTCCCTCGCAGCAGAACCGCTTGCTGCCCCCCCTTCGTGTCCCAGCGGGAGACCCCAGCTCTCCCGCTCCACGCTGCAAAGCCAAAGCTAACTAAGCCAAACGGGCTATTTTTTTTCCCTGCGTTTCACTGTCACGCCACTGAAGCAAAACATCTTCACGCAGGGAAAAGAAATTTTCTGCCAGAATCCCCTTCCCTGCAGTTTTTAGGCCGGTGATCCCTGCCGTGGCCGGGGCGGTGGTGGGGACGGGGGTCCCACGGGGGTGTCCCAGGCCAGCCGGGGGTTGCTCTGCGGTCCTGTCCGCCGAGTCCCGAGCGAACGCAGGGCGACAGCAGGGGCTCCCTCCCTGCCTCAGTTTGCCCTTCCCCGCTGACTCTTGTCTCTCTTGCAGGCCTGGTGGCGGGCTGATCATTATAGACAGCATGCCGGACATACGCAAGCGAAAACCCATCCCCTTAGTTAGCGATTTGGTGAGGTTCCTCCTAACGCCTTGCACCACACAGCTGCCGGCTTCGCTCCCGCTGCGCCCCGCTGGACTGTGCCGCCCGCCCGCCCCGGCCGGTGTTTGCTGGGCGCCCGTGCCCTGCTCCCCAGCCGCCTCTAACATGGCTTGTGTTTTCTGTTTTCTTTTCTCCGGCCTGGCTTGGCCGTCCCTGGCGGCAGGGGGGCGGCAGTAAGGTTTCTACGCTGCATTAACAGCATGCCCGACATTAAGCCTGGACGCAAATCTCTCCCTCTAGTCAGCGATCTGGTGAGCGCAGTCCGAGGGGTTAAAGAGAGAGCACCCTTGGGTGCTGCTGGCCAGCCCTGCCCAGCCTCCTCTAGCCCTGCCGGCGGGGGGCGGGGGGTCCCAGGCTGTTTTGGGGGGCTCCTGGCAGGGCACCTCCACCCGAAGGTGCTTCTCTTTAACGGAGCTCCAGGGCCCTGTCCCCACACCAAGCATCAGCCCAAGGCTTCCCGGGGCTGTGTCTGGTTTCCCATTTTTTTTACCGGTGCCGCGTCCCCGCTCCCTTTCCGTCCCACCTGCCAGAGGCTCCCCGCAGCTCGGACTGCGCCGGTGCCGGGCAGATGGACCCGTGTACCAGAGGAGGGGTAGCGCTGGCTCTTCTGAGCCGCACAGTCCCTATGCTCCTGTCCCCAGCATTGTCACGCTGCGCCGCTACAGCCCTGTCCCCATGCTGGGGTCCCATCCAGCCCCTGGGCTGTAATGCACAGGGTCACTCTGCTGTCACCCCCCCGGTGACAAGAGACAGCAATTTTGGAAACCAGACACCCTTTGCACCCAGAATTAGGTGCCCTTCACCTCCTTCCCCCTCTCTTTACACCCCGCTGCCTCCACTTTGTGCCCTGCCCAGGGCGTCCCCAACCCGCCTGCCCTCTCCCATCCCGCTGCCCCCCCTTGCTGCCCGAACCCCAGTGCCCTCCGCCCCCAGCCCGCTGGGGCAGCCGCTGATGCTTCTGCACTGTGCTGTGTCGGTGTCGGGGTGTTGGGGTGTTGGGTTGTGGGGTGGTGATGGGGTGGGCAAAGCGCGGGGGTCAGGCGGTGCCGCTGCCTTTCCCTGCTGGAATTTGGCAGGCTGCAGCCAGTGCTGGTTTCCCTGGGTGGGAAACCCCCCCAGGGACCGGCCCGGCGCTGGGTGTGGGGTTGGGGTTGTCCCGATTCCCAGTCGTTCCGGCAGGGAAGGGGCCAGGACTTGCTCTGCTGTGAGGTGGCTCACACTAATGGCCTTTTATTCCCCCCTCGCCGGCCCTGGCTGCCCGCAGGCAATGGTAAGTGCCCCCCACCCCGGTCTCCCCGGGGTCTCAGACACACGTTGAGAGACTCTGCTCTGCTGGGGCTGAACTGGGAATGCTTTGGGCTGCTGAACTGGTTCCAGTCCCACTGCACAGCAGGGTAGCCCTTTGCAGCGCTGGCATCCCTGGGAGCTGGGCTGTCCCCACTGCCAGCCCATGCAGCCAGCACCCACCCCTGTCTGGGGTAGGGGTCCATCCCGGGTGTTTTATGGCCACTGGGACCCCAAAGGAGTGTGGGAGGGATGGGAGGGACACCCCATGCTCTGCCGGATCTGGGAACTGTGTTTCTTTCCCACAGTCCCTGGTCCAGTCCAGGAAAGCGGGAATCACGTCCGCGCTGGCCTCGAGCACCTTGAACAACGAGGAACTGGTATGTGCTGGGGTTGGCTGGGGCGCGGGGCGGTCGTGGTGGGAAGGCTGAGCCCCAGGCAGCCCGGCCAGCAACGGAGATGCGCGGTCCATGCCACACCAGCATCCTCCTCCGGCGATGCCAAAGCCGCCGGGATGCTCACGGCTGCACCTGGGGATGGTGGCGTTTGTCCTCTGCCCTGCTTGTCCGCACCCAGCGGTGACCTTCATGTGGCCCAGCACCCATGGATGGGGTCTCTGCACCCAGCTGCTGTACGGTACCTGAGCTTTGCTCCCCCCCTCTCTTCTGTCCTTGCACAGAAAAACCATGTTTACAAGAAGACCCTGCAAGCCTTAGTGTACCCCATCTCCTGCACGACGCCTCACAACTTTGAGGTGTGGACGGCCACCACCCCCACCTACTGCTACGAGTGCGAGGGGCTGCTCTGGGGCATCGCCCGGCAGGGCATGCGCTGCGCCGAGTGTGGCGTCAAGTGTCACGAGAAGTGCCAGGACCTGCTCAATGCCGACTGCCTGCAGAGTAAGGAGCCGGTGCCTGCAGCCTCATCCCTTTCTCACTTTGGAGAGGGAGGAGGGAGCGGCCCCGGGGAGAGCCGGACTCCTGCCTTGTGCATGGGGGAGGTGGTGAGCAGGGCAGATCTGTCCTGGGCAGGGTGTAGACCCCTCCAGCTTTGAATTCATTCACGCACGGTGGGCTTGGGGGGCTCTCGGCTCTCTCCTGGATGCCGCCTGCCCCCCGCGTGTCACCCATGGCTGTCCTCTCCCAGGGGCGGCGGAGAAGAGCTCCAAGCACGGCGCAGAGGACCGGACCCAGAATATCATCATGGTGCTCAAGGACCGCATGAAGATCCGGGAGCGCAACAAGCCGGAGATATTTGAGCTGATCCAGGAGGTGTTTGGGGTCACCAAGACCACGCACACGCAGCAGATGAAGGCAGTGAAGCAGAGTGTCCTGGACGGCACCTCCAAATGGTCGGCCAAGATCAGCATCACGGGTAGGCACCGGTTGCGCCTGGCACCATGTGCCATGGGGGACCACGGGGCTGTCCCCGTGCACAAGGATCCTGCGTGCTCCAACCCCGCTCCTGCCCCTCATCCTGCAAAGAGGCTTTGGCCCCTGGGGCTCTGCCGGGGGACACGAGGTGCCTGTCGCGGGGATCTCGGTGTGGCTGTGGCACTGACTCCTCTCTCTCTGTCTGTTCTCTCCGCTGCGTGTGCCACGCACGTGCCTCGTGTGGCTGGGTGTGCGTGCTGTGCCGTGCCGTGCCGTGCTGTGCTGCAGTCGTTTGCGCCCAGGGCCTGCAAGCAAAGGATAAGACGGGTTCCAGTGACCCGTATGTCACTGTCCAGGTTGGAAAGACAAAAAAAAGGACTAAAACTATCTACGGCAATCTCAATCCAGTCTGGGAGGAGAATTTCCATTTGTAAGTTCAGCCCCGGCCCCTCCGTCCCCCTTCCTGGCCACTCACGGTCATGATGGCTGTGCTGGCTGTCAGCACATCCCTGCGGGGTGGTGGGGAGCCTCATCCCGCCCCAGCTGAGGGTGGAGGGGGGCTGCTGGGGTCACTGGGAGTACTGGTTTTGTGCCATGGAGGGTTTGGCTCCCGGCGATGGGGGCTGATCCAGACGGCGTTGGGGCTGCCTGAGCACGGTGCAGTCCAACGGGGAGGGTTGGTGCCCCCACAGCCGCTCTCTTCCCCAGTTCCTGCCCGGTGCTGGGATGGTCCCTCTTGTTTAGGGAAGCAGAGGCTATGGAGAGGCTGGAAAGGTTTCCCCGCTCATCCCGGGGCTTGCCCCTTCTCGCTTCCCCAGCGAGTGCCATAACTCCTCCGACCGCATCAAGGTCCGCGTCTGGGATGAAGATGACGACATCAAGTCCCGTGTCAAGCAGCGCTTCAAGAGGGAGTCCGACGACTTCTTGGGCCAGACAATCATCGAGGTCCGGACCCTGAGTGGGGAGATGGACGTCTGGTACAACCTCGGTAACCGGCTGCCCCGGCACGGCCCGCTCGGGCTGGGACTCCCAGCCCTGCGCTACCGGGGGGACAAGCTACCGGCCCCAGTGTGAAGGCTATGTCAGCGTATTAGTATAGGGGCTGCTGTTAAAAACAATATGGAAAGCCATTGGGATCAAGTCTTTTCCCAGGGTCATTCTCCAAACCCTTAGCCCAGGAGGTCTGGAGCACTGGCTGTCTGCAGAGGGGAAACTGAGGCACGGAGAGGCCGCATCTCTGTAGTGCCTGCAGATATGGCCAAATCCCTCTCTGCAATGCCTTGGTGGCATTGCACCCTGGCTGGGCTGCACTCGGTGCTGGGCGTCCCCCTGCCCCGTCCCCAAGAGCCCCTCCATGCCAGACCGTCTGCCCCTCTTCGGGGCCAGGAGCGAGCAGAGTTGCTCTGGGGAAGCCTCACGTCTCGTCCCCCTCCCTGTACCCCCGCAGACAAGCGGACAGACAAGTCGGCCGTATCGGGAGCCATCCGGCTGCACATCAGTGTGGAGATCAAAGGCGAGGAGAAGGTGGCTCCCTACCACGTACAGTACACCTGCCTGCACGAGGTGAGCGGCCCCGGCAGGCGCGGGGGGCACGGCCCCCAACCCAGCGATGCCACCACCGGCCCCGGGGACCTGATGGGACTCATTTGTACCTCCAGAACCTGTTCCACTTTGTGACGGATTTGCAAAACAACGGCGTGGTGAAGATCCCCGACGCCAAGGGGGACGACGCCTGGAAGGTGTACTTTGACGAGACGGCACAGGAGATCGTGGATGAGTTTGCCATGCGCTACGGGGTGGAGTCCATCTACCAGGCCATGACGTGAGTCCCTCGCCCTCCACCCTGCTCGAAGGGGCTGTGCCAGCCCTGGGTGCGGGGGTCACTGTTGGCATCTTCCTCCCCTGCTGCCGTTTGCACCCACCTCCCCGCCACGGGCGCAGACGTGCTCCCCTGGCTCGCCCCGCACCCGTCAACCCCTCCCTCCCCTTCTCCGTGCGTGCACCCCAAACCCTCCACCCTCACCTTCCGCCTCCCTCCGCAGGCATTTTGCCTGTCTTTCCTCCAAATACATGTGCCCGGGGGTGCCAGCGGTGATGAGCACCCTGCTAGCCAACATCAACGCCTACTATGCCCACACCACGGCTTCCACCAATGTCTCGGCCTCCGACCGCTTTGCCGCTTCCAATTTCGGGGTAAGTCCGATGGTGCGTAAACACTCCTTCCTTCTTCTCTCTCTTCTCTTGGGAGGGGGTGGGGGGCTCGGGGGGCAAAAAGGGCCGTGCGAAACACCCCGCTCCAAACTGCAGCCAGGCAGCAGGGGTTCAACCCCTGCTTGCCCCAAAATTCCTCCCGCTCCCATTTTTCAGGAAGGAAAAGAGCCACCGCCTTCCTGGGAGAAGGTCTAAATTTGCTCCCCAAATTATTACGGTAAAACCGTGACTGGAGCCCGAGCGGACTGGGAGGCTGGGCGGCAGCGTGGCAGGAGGGGGAAACCTTGGTGGCAAAAATCACAAGCAGGCGGCAAGGAGCTGTCCCTGCAGCTCACGGGGAGTTTCGCACGGCCCTGTGCACTTTGGGCGCACCCCGGGACCGCTGCAAACTCGCCCGGCTGTGCCAGCACCCACGCGTGCCCGCTGGGTGCCTCGCTTGCAGCAAGCGGGGTGAGTTTGTGCCGGGGCCTGGTGCGCCCTTGGGGACGTGGGCGAGGAGGGGCTGAGCTCTCGCCCCGGCTCCCCCCGTGTAGTCCCAGAGGCAGCAACTGGTTGCTCTGGGTGCACACGGGTCGAGCCAGGCCCAGTGCCCAGCCCCGCTCAGGCAAAGTGCTGGGTAGCCAGGGATGCAGCCAGGGCTGAGCGCAGCTCTGGGCAGCGGCTGCTTTGGCTCACCTCCCAGTTCCTCTTGCAGGGGGTAGCTAGAGCCGAGCGAGCTGTGCCTCTGGGTCATGCAGGAGGAGGAAACCGTTCGAAAAAAAGTGCCTTTTCTCTAACATGGAGGGTTTTAAAAACTTGTTTTTTTCTCTTTTTTTAGAGAGCCTAAGGTTGGGTCCTAAAGTGCCCGGCCGTGTCGCTTTAACCCCGAGTACCCGTCGTGTCCAGTTTTAAAGCGCTGCAGCCGTTCGGTGGCGGGGACGCACGGTCTTGGCCCAGAGCCTGGCTTTGGCGTCTCCGGCGGGCGAGCGCGCCGAAGGTTTGCGGTCGCCAGTGCAGGCTGTGGGCTTGGCTGAGCCGCGGCCAGGCGGGCGCGGGACTCGCTGCCCCGTCCCATCCCCTTGTCCTCCCCACCCCAGACTCAGGGAGCTGCTCCGGGCTCTCCGGGCTCTCCGGGCTCTCCGGAGCAGCCCTGACCGGGTCCAGCCGGTGCTGTGGGGGGAACCCAGGGCTCTCGTGGGAGGCCCACAGGGTTGTCCAAAGCCCTCCTCCCCCGGCAGAGATATAAAGTGAAATGCTTCCCGACAGAGTTTTGGGGCAGATTGGTTGCTTTGCCCTCAGCCCTGACGCCCAATCTGCAGCCCAACATGGGATTTGCACCCTCCTGCCCCGCGCTCCCTGGACGGGAGCTGGGCTGAGCTGAATTAAAGCCACTCAGCCCCAACGGAGAGCATCTGCCTGGGGTGGGTCCCTGCCCACACCCCTCGATGCAGCCCAGTCGGGCGAGTGAGGAGCCCATGGAGGCACCCAGCTCCTGGGGGCCATCCTGGCCTTGTCTCGACACAGCTCGCCCCTGAAGATGGGTGACCGCTGCAAGAGCCCCGCTGCTCTTTCCCTGCCCTTTTTTTCCTGAGCGCTTTGAAAGCTTCAGTCCGGGGGGCACGATCCTGCCCACCCTCTCCCCGCTCCTGCCCCGAGCCCAGGCTCAGAGGTGCTCAAGTGGGTAGGGCAGACAGAGCAGCCCGTCCCCGCTCCGGCACCGACCGCCAGCGAGAGCAAAGGGGATGCGCGGTGTTGCCTCTCCATCCTGTACCACGCCCGGCGTGGCCACGCGTGCCCCGGGAGCTGTCGACAGCTGCCAGCGAGCCCCGGCCACCAGCGAGGACGCGCTCTTCTCTGCAGGCATCTGGTGCCCGCCTGCAGGGCTCTGATGAAGGAAGGAAGGAAGGAAGGAAGGAAGGAAGGAAGGAAGGAAGGAAGGAAGGAAGGACAGCAGGACAGCAGGGGGGAGAGGGATGAGCCGGGGGTGGCGCGGGCCGGGCTAGGGGCAGAGAGAGCCAGGGGCAGCGGGGAGGGGGGACGGTCTCTGCCGCCTTTCCCCTGTTGACCTGGGTCTGGGGCATTTCTCCGCAGAAGGAGCGGTTCGTCAAACTCCTTGACCAGCTGCACAACTCGCTGCGGATCGACCTCTCCATGTACCGGGTAAGGTGCCTGCGGTGCCTCAGTTTCCCCACCTGTTAACAAGGTCTCCAACAACAGGCGGCTGTTTTCTTCCCCCTCCGCTCGCCCCTGGGAGAGTTTTGTGTGCAACTCCCCTCTTTTCTTCCCCTTTGGCAGAACAACTTCCCTGCCAGCAGTCCCGAACGGCTGCAGGATCTCAAGTCCACGGTGGATTTGCTGACTAGCATCACCTTCTTTCGGATGAAGGTATTGCTGGGGCCCCACTCGCCCCGTCTCTGGTGGGGAGCCTGACCCTCGCTGGCCCCAGTTCCTTGCATCGGTGGGGTCGCGCTGGCCCGGTGGTAGCCCTGGGTGGCTGGCCGGGGCTGTGGCTCTGCCTCCAGCATTGCTCCCTCCCCGCACACCCAGGTCCAGGAGCTGCAGAGCCCTCCCCGAGCCAGCCAGGTGGTGAAGGACTGCGTGAAAGCCTGCCTCAACTCCACCTACGAGTACATCTTCAACAACTGTCACGAGCTGTACAGTCGCGAGTACCAGACGGACCCGGTGCGTGGGGCGGGGGGAGCTGGGACGCACTGGGATGCTGGGCGCTGCGGGGAGACCTTGCTGCGCCCCGCTGACCTTCCCCCTCCCCTGCCCTTCTGCTTTGCACGATGCTCCTGCTCCCTCTCCAGAGCGCTCAGCCCCATGCAGAATGAGCCCCAAGCCTTGGGCAGGGTTTGAGCCCCGCTGCTGCGGGGTTGAGTCTGGGGTCAGACAAGGGGGGGGGGCTGCGTGGGGGCCTCCAGGGTGTTCCCAGAGCCCTCCTGCCTCCTCGTTAGCCCCGCCATGAAATCGAGCCCCGTGGGTGGGGTGACCGGAGCCTCCGCTGTGTCCCCATCACTCCAGACTAAGAAAGGCGAGGTGCCCCCCGAGGAGCAGGGCCCCAGCATCAAAAACCTGGACTTCTGGTCCAAGCTCATCACCCTGATAGTCTCCATTATCGAGGAGGACAAGAACTCCTACACGCCCTGCCTGAACCAGTGAGTAGGTGCTGGGAAAGGGGACCCTGCTTCGCAGCCGGGGGGGATGCCCGCACGGGGGCAATGGTAGCTTTAGTCCTTTGGAAGTGGGTTGTAACGTCCATTCTACAGATGGGGAAACTGAGGCAGACGGGAGGTGTGGGGGGAACGTATCTCCAAGCGGAGGGCTGGTCCACCCCGTGTCCGCACTTTCCTCCCACCCCAGGTTCCCCCAGGAACTGAACGTGGGGAAGATCAGCGCCGAGGTGATGTGGAACCTCTTTGCTCAGGACATGAAGTACGCGATGGAGGGTGAGTCCCCCCCACGCCGCCCCGCGCTGGGTGGGGGAACCAGGCAGGAGCCGCGCTCTCCTCCCACCTCCCCTCTTCCCTGAGCAAACCCATTTCACCCCCTCATCAACACGATGCCTAAGTCCCACCCGAGAAGCACTTCCACCTTCACCCCATCACCCCGGCGTCCCCGGAGCTGCCCTTGGGGCAGCCGCCCCCCCCAGGTTTGGGGCTTGAAGCAACCCCTGTGCGCGCTCGCCTTCCCCGTGCAGAGCACGACAAGCACCGCCTGTGCAAGAGCGCGGACTACATGAACCTGCACTTCAAGGTGAAGTGGCTGTACAACGAGTATGTCACCGAGCTGCCCTCCTTCAAGAGCCGCGTGCCCGAGTACCCCGCGTGAGTGCAGCGCTTGGGGGCCGGGGAGGGGGTGCTTGCGCCCCGGGGGCCGGCTGGCCTCACCAGGGACAGGCCTCTCTTCCAGCTGGTTCGAGCCCTTCGTTATCCAGTGGCTGGATGAGAATGAAGAGGTGTCACGGGATTTCCTGCACGGAGCGCTGGAGCGGGACAAGAAGGATGGGGTATGAACGGGACTGTCAGCGGGCAGAGGAGCTGCAGCTGGGCGTGGGGCTTGTCCCTCGATGCCCAGTGTGTCCCCATCAGGGCCAAAATCTCCCCTCCCTGCCTCCTGCTGACACTGCTTTTCACTCCCCCAGTTCCAGCAGACGTCGGAGCACGCGCTCTTCTCTTGCTCCGTGGTGGATGTCTTCTCCCAGCTCAACCAGAGCTTTGAGATCATCAAGAAGCTCGAGTGCCCCGACCCCCAGATCGTCGGGCACTACATGCGACGGTTTGCCAAGGTGGGCAGCTGCCGGGGCGGGGGCCGCTGGGCCAGCAGCACCCCTGGGACCCCGGTCCCAGCCCTGGCCCCGGGCTGCTGGGCTCTCTCTGCCGCCCATCCAGCTGCGGGCAGCGGCACAGGGCACAGATTGCACCACCTTCAACAAGCGATGCTCAAGCGAACATGCCACAAACACACCCTGTGGCTCTCCCAGCTTTGCTAGCACAGGAGATTAGCTAATTAATGAGCTAATTGGTTAATTAATCTAGATTAATTAAATGCCACTGGCTCGCTGTAGTGTGGGGGGAGTTGCATGCAGGCTCAGTGGCTGGTGCCTTCACAGCTGTGCTGGTGATGGAGCTGCCCGCGGAGACCAGAGGTGCTGGATCTGGCTGCCAGCGGCTGTGCCTGTGCGGGTCCTGGTGCATCCGTGGGGCAGAGGGTCGGGGCGTCCCGGGGGTATCCAGGCGTTGGGTTATTTCACTGCTGTGGGACTCATGGCCTCCTTCTCTCCCTCCTTCCCTCCCTCCTTCTGCTGCTGCTGGCTGGGTGGGTCCCATCCCTCGTTTGGCTACAGACCATCAGCAATGTGCTACTCCAGTATGCCGAGATCATCTCCAAGGATTTTGCCTCGTACTGCTCCAAGGAGAAGGAGAAAGTGGTGATGTATCTCCCTTACTGCTTGCCACCTGCCTGGTGCTGCCAGGCAGGACTGTCCCCACACGGTGACCCCAGCCATCACCTCAGCTCCAGAGCTGGTCACCGTGACATGGGTCCTGCCCTCCGTCTCTGTCCGATGGCAGGCCCTGAAATGCTGCGGGGCAGGGCTCTGTGCCGCAACTGTTCTCGTGTCCCCCAGTGCAGGGTGGGAGGGACCTGGGGCGGTGGGCAGCTCTTCCAGCCACATTTGTTGGTGCTGACCCCCCTCTCCATCCCACCCCTCCAGCCCTGCATCCTGATGAACAACATCCAGCAGCTCCGCGTCCAGCTGGAGAAGATGTTCGAAGCCATGGGTGGGAAGGAGGTGCGTACCGGGGGTCTCAAGGAGGGAGCCCTGTGGAGGGGCTGGATCAGTCCCTTCTCCCCAGAGGCAGCTCCGCAGTGCTGGGAGCAGATCCCAGTTCCTCACCGCTCTATGGGATCACGCTGTCCCACCCCAAGGCACCCTGCTCTCCCACTATGTCGGAGGACGGATGGGCTTCACCCTGCCCAGGGGTGCGTTTGGGGTGCAGAGAACGCCCCAGGGCTGGGGCAGGGACCCTGACGACTTCTCCAACCTGTCCCTCCTCCAGCTGGACACAGAAGCCAGTGACATCCTCAAGGAACTGCAGGTGAAACTCAACAACGTCCTGGATGAGCTGAGCCGAGTCTTTGCCACCAGGTACACCCAGGCGAGAGGGTGTGGGCGGCGGGCCAAGGAGAGGTTTGGGGGTCCAGGAGCTGTGGCTGGGGCCAGGCTGGGGGCTCTGCTCGGGCAAGCGGGTCCTGGGTGTGGCCGTGGGGGATGCTGAGCTGCCTGGGCGTTGCGGTCTCCAGTTTCCAGCCGCACATCGAGGAGTGCGTGAAGCAGATGGGTGACATCCTGGGCCAGGTGAAGGGCACCGGCAACGTCCCCGCCAGCACCTGCAGCAGCGTTGCGCAGGATGCTGACAACGTCCTGCAGCCCATCATGGACCTCCTGGACAGCAAGTGAGTGTGGGGAGCAACAGGGACCCCCACCCTCCCCAGTGCTCCTGACCCGCCCCAGAAGTGTGGGGGACCTGCAAGGTCAGGGTGACCAGGCAAGGGGTGGCATCAGGGGTGCTGTGCCAGGAACTTCAGCCCTGTCCCCTCTCTGCAGCCTGACGCTCTTTGCCAAGATCTGCGAGAAGACGGTGCTGAAGCGGGTGCTGAAGGAGCTCTGGAAGCTGGTGATGAACACGATGGAGAAGACCATCGTCCTGCCCCCGCTCACTGACCAGACGGTGAGTGACAGGGAGGGGGACCAGGGATAGGGGACCCTGGAGCTGAGACGCAGGTGGCTGATTGGGGCCAGGGTGGGACATTGCTGGCCAGGTGCCCTCACTGGCAGCTGAGTCGGTGGGGACTTCGGTGGCCTCCCCAAACCTGCCCCCAGCTCATGGCCAGGGAAGGGATGGAGGAGAGAAAGGTCATCCTTGACCCAGGTGCCCGGTGCAGCCCAGCACCCTCTTGGGTGGCTTTGCCATCTCTGTTGTGGCACCAGGAGGGGCCACTGGTCCTTTCCTCTCCATCCTGCCCTCTGAGCTGGGGCAGTGTCCCGTGCCGTGCACGTCAGCACCGGCTGTGGGTGCAGCCCCTGTGCCGTGAGGTGAATAAGGAGGCTCTCCGAGCCCGGGGAGCCGCTGCACGTCGGCCTTGCTGTGGGGCTGGGGCTGCCTGGGGAGCAGGGACTGGCTTCATGGGGATGGGGGTGATGTGGGGATGGGGGACGTGTCCCTGTAGCAGGGCTGAACTCTTCCGTACTCACGGGCTGGACAGGCTCTAGGGGAGCAGAGCAAAGCCCAGGGAATGGTCCCTCCTCAGAGGGAGGCTGCCTACAGGCTTTGAGGCTTCGTATCGCATCGCTGTGTCTCTGTCCTCCTCGCACGTACCCAGGCACCCCAAAGCTTCCCGGGGTGGCTGTTCCCTGGGGGTCAGGCAGGGAAGGGTGACGCCAAGGGCTCTGAGCCAGCCACATATCTGTCCCTGTCACTCTTGGTGGCTTTTGTCACTGTCACAAAGCTGGGCTCAGGCTCTTACGTGGAGTCCCTGGAGCCACTGGCCGCTGTGTCACCTTCCTGGGGCTGTGGGCCTCCTCGTGCTGTGTCTGTAAGGGACAGCGCATTGGTGACCTGTCAGCCCTCAGTGGTGCCACCTCACTGGCACCTTGTCACAGCCCAGAGCCCGGCTCAGGTCAGCCCCGCATCGCTCCCGGCCGGGCTCGCACACCCTTGGCCAAAGGTGGCCAAATCTGGCAGGAACGCTGGTGTCACTGGGAGACAGTTGCCATCCCGGTCCCTATCTCTGTCCCTTCCCAGCCATGTGTGGCTATGCCATGTTCTGGGGGCAGCGAGCCCTGTGCCAAGGGCAGAGGAGGTGGCATGGACATGTGGACCTGTTGGGGGATTTTCCTGAGGGGAGGCAGTCCTTGGAGGGGGCCGTGCTGGCGCTGGCCCCTACGGCAGGGGACAGCCCACCCAGGGTGGCTCTGGGCTCCAGCCTGGGGGTGGCTGGGCTGGTTGGTGGCGTGGGGCTGTGCCTCAGAGCCAAATGTCGAGTGGGGTCCCCCAGCTCCCTGGAGCTGAGTCCCCCTGGGGCCGAGCCCCCTGCCACGGTGAGGAAGGACTGGGCAGGCTGGGATGGGGCCGCTTTGGGGCTGTGGAGACCTGCGGTGCCGGTGGCAGGGCATCGATGCCGAGCGCTGTGGCACGTCAGATGGGGGACACCCCGGCTCTGCCGTCCCTCCTGGCTGGCGGGGGCGGAGGGGCGGCCGGGGCTGGTACCCAGCCGTGGGGCAGCTGGGGCTGGGGAGGATGGAGGAGGGGGCCGACACTCACGTCACGGTTGTTCTCTCCAATTGCTCCGCTCGCCTTTCAATGGCAGATGATTGTAAGTACGGCAGCTCCCTGTCTGTCTGTCTGTCCGCTGTGTGTCGGTCCTGGCCTCGCCGGTTTTTGTCTTGTGTGGCTGCCCGCGCCCTGCCCACGCCCTCCTCCGGCTCCCGACTTGGTCCACCTCCGCGGTCCCCATCCTCGTCCTGCCCGCTTGGCGCTGGCTCCTGGCGGGCGCTTGCCCGCGGCCCCAGCTGGGTTGGGGGGGTGGAAAGGTCCTGGACAGATTCGCGGTGCCTGGATGCCGGGAGGTGCAAGGGTTGGTGATGGCGTGGGAGGGGGCGGCGATGAGGCAGTGCCATGTAATCGGGGACAGCCAAACCCGGACTGATCCCATCTTCTTGCTCTGTGCTGAGGGTGAGAGGCCACTGGAGGCACGAGCAGGAGGAGCGGCGTGTGCCTGGCCGTCAGGGCTGCTCTTCCTGACCCCTGTGCCTCAGTTTCCCCTTGAGGCCCTGGCTGGGCTGTGGCTACGGTGGGGCTGACGGCCGAGGCTGCCCCTGCCTGCGGAGAGGAGCATCGCACTGGGACGTGACCGTCCCTGGCCCGGTTGCTCGGTAGTGGGGCAGGTTGCTGGCACGAGTTGTGAGACTTTTTCCTTGGTCAGGATACGGCCCTGGGAGCCCCTGGGTTCCCTTCTCGGCATCGCTGCTGGGTCCCTGCACGGCTTTGACTGGGCAGTTTCCTTTTGTCCTCTTCTGCTCAGCCTGTGGCCATGGGCTTATGCCCCGCGGGGCAAGGGAAGAGCCACATCCACCCCCAATCCTGCCCCCGCCCCTGCTTTGACCGCAGGCACCTTTGCAAGGAGGAGCAGCGGTGCGGGTGCCGGTGGTTGGGTGCTGGGTGCCAGTCCCTGTGGGGACAAACACCCGTCCCATGTCCCCAACACCTTTTAGTTCCAACAGCAGCATTTGGAGAGACCCTGGGGCTGAGCCTCCCCTCGGACCTCACGGGGACCCCGTGTCTCAGCCTGGCTGAGGCTGCTGGGAGCCTGGGGTGGTGTCGGCTCTGTGGGGTACAAGGTCCTCTTGTTCCCCCATCACCCCGTGCCTCAGTTTCCCTCCAGGGCAAGAAACCCTCCCGGCTGCCCCGCTTGGCCCTACCTCTGCTGCTCGTCCCTCCCGCAGGCCCCCGCCAGCCGACCCCCCCGCTACCCCCTCCGGACTCGGGTGTGCCCCAGCCCCACCCAAGGGGCCGGTTAGGAAGCCCCGACACGGCACCGCTGCCCCATTTTATGCCGTTTCTCTTGCCGCCGCTGGGCCTGGCTCGGTGGGGGGCTGTCGCTAGGCCCAGCGCTGCGTGGGCAGAACTCGGTGTGCAAAACCCAGGTAGAGCTGCCCCCACCCCCCTCCCTCCCCAGCACTGGGAGCATCTGCCAGGGCTGGAGGGGACGTGGGGACACCAGAGGCTGCCCTACACAGTGCCAGCTGGCTCCTGCCTCCCTATATCCCAGCATGGACCAGTCCCCCACGGGCTCAGCGTCCCTGTATCCCAGCAGGGACCAGCTACCCAGTGTGGGGACCAGTTCCCCATCAGTGCAACATCCTGCATTCCAGTGGGGACCAGTTGGCCCAGCATCCCAAAGACACCAGTCCCTCACTGACCCAGCATCCCTCTGGGGACCAGTGCCGCTAACCCAGTATCCCAGTGGGGACCAGTCCCCCATCGGCCCTGGCTGTCCTTTAGGAGCTCAGCGGTGTCTTTGCCGCCAGCTTGCGGCCACCCCATGTGCCCAGTCTTGCCCTGCACCCCGTGTCCCGTCCCGCGCTGTCCCCCCGCCCCACCGCTCACCCTCTGACGTTGCTTCTACAGGGCACGCTCTTGAGAAAACATGGCAAGGGGACAGAGAAGGTAAATAGCTGTGGGCTCCATGTGTGTCCTCGCCCTGCGGCCACGCTCATGGGCCCACACCCGCCTGCTGTGGAGGTCCAGGCTTGTCCGTGCTTCCTCTGTCGTGCTGTCTGGATGTGCCATTGCCTGCGTGGCGTGTTGTCGTGTTGAGGTGTGCCGTGTTGTCCGGGACGTGCTGCCTGTGTGCAGGATGGGGGCAGTGACGTGTCTCTGTGTGTCGCCCGGGGTAGGGAGCGGGTGTTGTGTCGTGTTTAGCCCTCGTGAGTGGGTGTGCGGGGCGTTACCCATCCCCAGGCAGGCACAGGGCACGCTGCCCCACGGCGCTCAGCACCCCTCCAGGTGCCTGGCTGGGACAGCGTGGGGATGGGGTCCCCAGGCACGGGAGATCCCGGGCACAAACCCGTCCCACCGCTGGGGGCTCAGGAAGAGGTGACCCCCGGGATGCTGGGCTATGCTGGGGACGTGCAGGTCACACTGGGGGCCATGGGGCTGCTGAGATCCCCTGGACCTCTGAGCCTGCTCCCCCCTGATGCTTGGGGGGGCCTCAGCAAGGCTCGCTGAGCCCCAAAACTTGCCAAAGGGCTTTCTCCAGGCACACGGGCTCTCCTTCTGTCGGGGTGCTCCCCACCGCTGGGCTGGGGCCCCAGCACAGCCCTCCAGGCTGCCTGCTCCCCAAACCCGGCTCTCGGGAAGAGCCATGCCGGCATCCATCTGGGCAATGCCCGCGGCTCGCCCCAGCTCCCCCTCCTCTCGCAGGGGACGCTGCCCCGTTTGCTGAGCGTGGTGGGCGAGCTGCTTTCCTCCACCAACCCCACACAAGGTGGGGAGCAAGCCTGCCCCCGCTCAGGAAGAGACCTGGCACGCTCATCACAGGTTCACCAGCAAGTGCACAGGGCTGAGCCTTTGCAGGTGTGAACTGGTGCCGAACCAGTGGCACCAGTAGAGAACTGAGCACAGCCAGAGGAGAGTACAGGGCCAGAGCCCACAGGGCCGGGGGATGTGGGGGGCCCGGACCCGCGGCTGGCCGCTGCTGGGGCCACCAGTAACTGTCCCTTGCTGTTCTCTTCCAGAGCAGGGTGAAGCTGCCCAGTCACACTGAAGTAAGGACATGGCTCTTCTGTTCCCCACTTGGCTCTGGTCCCTCCTCTCGCCTCCTCCCCGTCCCGTGTTCTGTGTGCTGTGGGGTGGGGGGGTCCCAGCTCAGTACAGTGTCCCGTCGTGCTCTGTTTGGGTGACACCAGTGTCCCCAGCTCCCAGCCTGTTCAGTGACTGGGGGAGACGGGGACAGCAAGGGAAGGATTAATGGGACAGAACTTGGGGGGGGGGGGGGGGGGGGGGCAAAGGGTTAATGGGGGGGTACAGAATGAGGACATGGAGGGGGGCAGACCCCTGCCGAAGGTAATGGTTAGTGGGATAGATGCTGGGGTTTCTCATTGCTGGGAAGGACTGGAGCTACTGGTGCCGGGAGGGGGAAGGAGTTGGGAATCGCTGGCTCTGCCCCGCTGGGCCCCAGTTTACCCAGTTGCATGTTGCACACTGGAGGGCTTGAGAAGGGGAGCTTGCACTCAGCCCAGTGAGCGGGGGCCAGAGCAGGGAGGTGAGCGGGATCTGCCCGTGCCGTGGGGCTGCATCCCCAGGAGCCATGCCCGTGGGCCCCAGGGAACGCCTTCGTGGCCCCTGCCCGTGGGGGTGGCACGGCACAGGGCAGGCGAAGGCGGCCAGGGGCTCCCACCTGCGGTGTTCCCTGGGGTGCAAAGGGGCCGGGAACCTCCCTGGGGCTGGGACAGGGCAGGGCTCCGGGTGGCAGGGGGGTGTTTGGCTTGGCTGCCAGCGCCACGGGGTACAGGGGGACCGTGCCGCATCCTCCCCGTGCCCGCTGTCCCCCTCCACTTGCTCTCTGCTCCCCCTGCCCCGATGTCGTACGATTGTCCGTGCGGTGCCAGTGATGTGCCGCGCTGGGCTCTGTTGTATGCAGAAGCAGGTGCTTGGGCACCACAGGGAGCAGGATGGGACCCTTGGGCCAAGTGAGGTCCCTGATGCCAGGGTGATATCCTGTCCTGGGGTCCCCAAGCCCCCAGCCACATACCTGTGCTGAGAACCCAGGGGCTGGGACGGGGGCTGCACCAGCTCCCCGCACCCGCATCGCCAGGCCTGGCGTGGCCGGTGGCCCTGGGGGTCTCCGAGGAGCACCCCTCTGACCCCCTGCAGTCTGGGGGGGCTGGGGGAGCCCCTGGAGCTGCAGCAAGCTCCTGGCACCGTGTGCCCAGCCTGGCCGTGGTTCCCCCAGCCCGGCCGCTCACTGGGGCCGTTCCTGTCTCTTTGCTCTCTGCAGGGCACGCAGATGA
Source organism: Platalea leucorodia (assembly GCF_965183815.1). Classification (NCBI taxonomy): domain Eukaryota; kingdom Metazoa; phylum Chordata; class Aves; order Pelecaniformes; family Threskiornithidae; genus Platalea; species Platalea leucorodia. The sequence continues at coordinate 5,950,999 of NC_138843.1, read as the reverse complement.
TTTTCAATGCAGCCAAGGAACTGGGGCAGCTCTCCAAGCTGAAGGTGAGGGCTGGGAGGCTGGGCTGGGGGGGCCGGGTGGTCTGAGCTCCTCTGTGCCAGGGTGGGTGGCACTACGCGGGCTGGCACTGCACCGCTGCAAGGACCCCACCAGTGTTCGTTTGCTGGCACCGCTGGGGCGAGGGCAGCGGGCCCCGGTCCCATGCTGAAAGCAGGATTTGTGCCCTGCAGGACCACATGGTGCGGGAGGAAGCCAAGAGCCTGACCCCAAAGCAATGTGCAGTGGTGGAGCTGGCGCTGGACACCATCAAGGTGAGGGTACTTTGGGGTATGAAGGGGTGCCCCTGGGGCAGCACCGGGGGGGGCTCCAGCTGCTGAGCACCCTGCGGCCGTCTTCCCCCTCCAGCAATACTTCCATGCCGGCGGTGTGGGGCTGAAGAAGACATTCCTGGAGAAGAGCCCCGACCTGCAGTCGCTGCGCTACGCCCTGTCTCTCTACACCCAGGCCACCGACCTCCTCATCAAAACCTTTGTGCAGACCCAGTCTTCGCAGGGTAGGATGCACTGCCCTGGCCCCCACCCGGGCCCCCTATCCCCACACATGGGCTCGGCTGCCCCACGGCCAGGGTCCCACTCTGCCTCCGTCCTGGTGGGGTTGGGGGTCCCAGCCAGGCTCACGGAGGGGTGGGAGGGAAGGGAAGGGCTTTTTCCTCCCATGGTTTGCAGGTGAAGATGGGCCATGGGTGCCCAGAGGCAGCTTGGCACCCCCAGGTTCCCCACCAGCAAGAAGAGCGTGTCCCCAGTGCCAGGGCATGGCTGGGCTGGCACAGAAATGGGGCCTGTGGATGGGGGAGAAGGTCACCCTCTGGCCACGTGTCACAGCGTTTGTCCCCTCCCGCTGGCCTCTGTCACCCAGCACAGACACCTCTGGTCCAGTGCTGCCTTGGAGCTGCCGGTCTCGGCCAGCCTGGCCAGGGCTCAGACCTCTCGCAGGATCGGCTGGATCGGGACGCTGTGCCAGGGCCTGTCCTGGGCGTGCTGGGTGCCCCACATACCCCGTGATCTGGGATCTGTCCAGGGTGCCGGGTGCCTCTCCGGCACCGTCCCGTCCCAGAGCCATGTGGTACAGGGTGCTGGGCACCCTCCGGGGCAGGACCACCCCTCGGCTCCAAATGCTGCCCTTTATTTTGTCCCTTAGCTGCTCAAGGAGGGGACAGAGATGCTCGGTGGCGGCCATGGGCCATCGCATAGTGCCCCAGCCAGGCTTGTCTGCGTCCTCGGGGAATGGGACATTTGCTGTCTGTGCATCTCCTGCAAGGGACGTCTGTCCTGTCTGTGCCTCCTGTGCCAGCCATGTTGGGGGCGTGGGGTTGGGTACGGTGGGTGCCGGCACCCCTGGGTGCAATCTGGCCCCAGGACCCCCTGGGCTCAGAGCTGGGTGGTGCCCGGCACTCCCGCGTCGCTGCAGTGTTGTCCGGATGCTCGGCCGTCCGTCTGTCTGCGAGATCTGATCTCTCTTTCTCTCTCTTTGTTTTCTCCCCCCTCTTTCACTGTTCCCGTCCCCCACGCACGTCGTCTCCTTCCTCCTCTCTTCGTCTACTCTGTGCTGTGTCTCTGTCTCTTTCTCTCTCCTTCCCACTAGTTCATGGTGGGAAAGGTATTAGGTTTACCCTTAGTGAAGAAATTTATCCTGAGAAGGGTACGTGTGCTGCTCACCCGCCCCTGCACCTGCCTGCCGCCGCCGGCCTGGGCTAGTAACAGTCCCGGCACTGCGGGCCGGGGTGGCCAGGAGCCCCGTCCCAGCACCGCCGGCCTTGGGGACCCCTAGCGTGGGCAGAGCTGGAGCCCTCTGCCCGCAGACTCGCACTCCCAGGGCTGCTTTGGGCTGAATTTGGAGGAACTCAGCCATATTGACCACCTCCCCAGACCAGGCTGGGGGGCTGTGCCCCATGGGGATAGGGGTGCCCCCCTTCACTTGCAAGCTCTGGGCACCCTGCATCGTCCCCAGTGCTGCTGCCTGGGGGTGGGCACCTGCCACCACCTCCCTGCCAGGCAGGGAGTCGTCCCCTTGGGACACGTGGCCCCAGGGGAGGCCATGACCCTGTCCATGTCCCCCTCTCATCCACCCTGCTGCCAGAAGGACCATTACTAGCCTTGCTCCGGCGAGCTCCGTCCGCCTGCCCCGGGGCGTCAGGAATGAGCCCAGCTCCACGGGCCCCGCTTGGCCTCCATCGCACCCTGCCGGAGGGGCCGGGACCGCACCCCATGCTTGGCCTCCTGTACCCAGACACCCCCTCCTCGCCCGCCATCGCCTCCATTTCGGCTCAGCATGCGGCGCTGCCCGGGTGGCGGGTGCCTGGGGGGATGGGGCGCCGGGGGTGGGGCGGAGGATGAAGGTGGATGGAGAGGAGCGTGTGCCATCACCAGCCTCCCCCCCCGGCCTGGCACCCTCGTGCTGGGGGCCATGCAGTGACACATGGCGATGTGTCCTCCTTCGCACTGTTATTTCCACCGTGGGAGCTTGCTGCTGAGCTCGGTTTGATCTCCTTGGCCCCGTCTGACCCACGGAGCCTGTCCCTCTGCCTTGCACCCCCTCCTTCACCTACGGGTGCATGCACGGCTCTGGGGGGAGAGGGGGTGGGCTGGGCTGTTGGTCGCAGGTCACCCGAGTTCCCCGGGCTCGGGGACCCCCAGGGCTTGATGTGGTCCCTGAGATGGAGGGGATACAAGAGGGGACACAAGAGGGGACAGGTCAGCCCCAAGCCCCTGGCAGGGCCCCGGCTGCCCTGTGGCACAAGGGCCGGATCGGGTCCCTCCTGCCCAGCGCTATGCCCGTGCTCATAGCCATGCACGGAGCACCGACACCCACTCCGTGCCCGTGGTGGGGGGAAGCTGGGCCACTTGTCCCCCGCACCATCCCACCCAGGCACCTCAGCCCCTGCCTGGGCAAGGGGGGCTCACCAGGCCCTGCCGATGTGGGGTGGGTCGGCCGACATCCAGCCTGGTGCTGGGGATGTCCCGCCATGCCCCAGCCCAGCCTGGTGCCAGCCCCAGCCGCCCTCGATGGTTGCTGCACCCATGCTGCGGGTGCAGAACTCTTTGGCAGAGGCCACTTTGGGCCAAATCCTACTGCCCACCCCCTCCCGCCCTGTGGCGGGTGACCTGCCTCCTCCAGTGGGGTTGGTGGCGGGCAGGGGACGTCAAGGACAACAGGGGGAATGGGCACTCATGTCTCCTTCCTTTGCCATGCAGGCTCCGGTGTGGATGACCCTGTCGGGGAGGTGTCCATCCACGTGGAGCTCTTCACCCACCCCGGCACCGGCGAACACAAAGTCACCGTCAAAGGTGGGTTCTGCTGGCTGGGGTGCCAGGGGGTGGCCGGTGGCAGCGCCCCGGGAGCCTCACGTGCCCCCTCCTTGCAGTGGTGGCTGCGAACGACCTCAAGTGGCAGACGTCGGGCATCTTCCGACCCTTCATCGAGGTCAACATCATCGGGCCCCACCTCAGCGACAAGAAGAGGAAGTTCGCCACCAAATCCAAGAACAACAGCTGGGCCCCCAAGTACAACGAGAGCTTCCAGTTGTGAGTGGCACCGCGGGGCCGGGGATGTGGGGCCGAGCCGGGGGATGTGTCCCCACGACGGGGGGACCCCCTCCTCCTAGGGTCTGCCAGTGAGTTTACTCATCCCCCAGGGGGTGGTTTAGATGTTTTCTCACTGGTAAAAGCAGGGATTGGGCAAAAAAACCCCAAAAGGCTTTTTTAGGGGCAGTGGGGAGGCAGCACCCGTATAGGGTGCTGTCGCAGAGCTGGGGGGCCTGGGAGTGTGACCCCCCTATGCCAACGCTGCCCATCCCTACCCCCCTGCAGCACACTGGGGATGGAGACAGGCCCCGAGTGCTACGAGCTGCAGGTGTGCGTGAAGGATTACTGCTTCGCCCGGGAGGACCGGACGGTGGGCATCGCTGTCCTGCAGCTCCGTGATATCCTGCAGAGACCCGGCTGCGCCTGCTGGCTGCCCCTGGGCCGCCGCATCCACATGGATGACACTGGCCTCACCGTCCTCCGCATCCTCTCCCAACGCAACAACGATGAGGTGGCCAAGGAGTTCGTCAAGCTCAAGTCGGACACACGCTCAGCCGAGGAGGGCAGCAGTTAAACCCCTTCCACCCCCCAGCCCTCTCCCCCCACTCCTCGCCCCTTTTCTACAGCATCCTCCAGCCATGTATAAGCCATAAGAGCAGCCACAAGAGGAGGCTCCTTCCCAGCCCTGGTGTGGGTGAGGGGGGGAAGTGGCTGCAGTGACAGACCCCCGCCCCATCCCTCCCTTGGCCAGACTGGCTGGGTGACAGCGGTGCAGAGCACGGCCATGCCCCCATCCCACCCCCATGGGAAGGTGCTGGGGCTGGCGGGGCTGCGGGGAAGGGCTGGAGCCCAGACTGGGTGATGGGACAGATCTGCCCCTTCCCAGTCTGTCTGGGATGGAGGAGCCCCAATGGCCCATCCCTGACCCCACCCAGCCCCAAACCTCATTGAGCGACACAAGGAAAAGGCTGGGGGTGGGTGGGTAGGGGATGGTGTCTCATCCCCCCCGGGGGTGTTGGTGAGTGGCTGGCACAACACGATGGCCCCTTGTCCCCGTCCCTCGAGCATCATGGGGTGCCCTGAGGGACGGAGAGGCTCCCACCCGTTGAGCACCCTGTACATATGTAAATAGCTGTACATACACGGGGCAGCCGGATGACACGGCTGTGTCCTGCACCAGGAAGGGCTATTTGGGCTGTTGGGTCGGCGGGCGCAGCCCCCGCATGCCCCGCACAGGGTCCCCTCCCTGGCTGGCAGCGGCATCACCGGGGCCGGGAGCGGCAGGGAGCAGCCCCCGGCCCCTATCCTGTCTTCCCTGCCTTGCCGCCACTGTGGGCTGCCCCACTGCTGCGCCCGGGGTGCCGGGGCTTGGGGGTGAGGGCTGGGGGCACTGGAGCAGAGGGACCCGTCTCCCTTTGCTCTGGCTAGTGGGGACCAACCATCCCTGTGCAGTGCAGCAGCGCCCATTGGACCTCCTTGGCGCAAGCAAGACCCTTCCTACCCCAACCCAGAGGCCCCCTCCGCCCCCGCCAGTTTCCCATTAACCACCATTTCTGCGTGATCAGTGGTGTGCGTGTCTTGTGCGAGTGCCCGGGAGGCCAGGGTGCGCGGGGTCGGGGATGGCCACCCCAGCTGGCCAGCTTGCCCTAAGTACCGGGGAAGACAGAGGCCTGATGACCCCACAAGTCAATATACCTCTCTCAGCCCCCCTCCCCATCCCAAAACAGGGTACGCCGACTGGCCCCCATGGTCCTTTTTCTATAGGGTTTGCCTGGGACCAAAGGGTTTAGCTTTCCTCTCTCGTTTCTGTTCAATGTTTACACCCCTTTTCTAACCGCTGCTCCCGCACGGCCAGGCTGGGGCTCAGCCCTGCACCACCCGCCCGCGGTGCCCCCGGCCCCGTGCCCCCTCCCCAAACTGTCCTGTTCGGCATGTGATTGAACTGACCAATTCTGCTCCTGTAGCACACGTGTCACCGATGCCTGTGTGTCTGTACCACCCCGTGCGGCACCGCCGGCGGCGGCTACCATGGATGCATGACAGTGAGATGTTTTGCACTATTTTGAATTTTTTGGGCTCTGTAAAAATATTTTATTATAACTGACATTAAAAAGCACACCCTTCACTGCGGCTACTGTGGGAGTGTGGGAGGGCGGGCGGGCACCCAGGGGCTTTTCATCCCCACTCCCACCCCAGTGCAGCACTTGCACCTTCAAGGTTAACACCAAGGACAAATAGCCCAGGGACGCTGCCGCAACGCTGTCTGCGCTCAGCCTCCCCCTGGGGCTGCTCTTTGCTGCACCCACCCTTTGCAAAGCCAAGAGCTTCAGGACAGGGGTTAAATGGATCTGGGACAGACCTGTCTGAGAAGCGACACTGTTCTCAACCGCCGTGCTGCACACTCCCAGGCATGGGAGCGATTAGAGACTGCCAACACGGCTTCACCGAGGGCAGACCCATGCCTCGCTGATCTAGTGGCCTTCCACAACGGAGTGGCTCCATCAGCGGACAGGGGAAGAGCTATGGAGATCATCTAACTGGGCTTCTGTAAGGCTTTTGATGCAGTCCCTGATGATTCTGCCACTAAATTGGAGTGATATGGATTTGATGAACGTGGGGCCCTGATGCCCTACAGAGAGACCTGGGGCTTTTGCCGGCCTTTTGCTGGGGCCTGGGCAGGGTCCTGCTTCTCCCCAGAGAGCCCCGGGGCTTTCGCTGGGCTTTGCTGGGTTCTGGCTGGGACCCTACAGAGAGCACTGGGGCCTTTGCCGGGCTTTGCCGGGACCCGGGCAGTGCCCTGCCGCCCGTTAAAGAGCCCCAGAGCCATCACCAGGCTTTGCCCTAAGCCTCAAGGGCGCCTGCTGCCTTCCAGGGCTTTTGCCAGACTTTGCCAGTGCCGTAGCGGAGCCTTGCTTCTCCCCAGCGGTCCCCAGGTCCTTTGCCAGGCTTCGCAGGCACCCGGGCAGGGCCCTGCTGCCCTCCAGCGAGCCCCGGGGCCGCTGCCGGGCTTTGCTAGAATCATGGAGTCATAGACTGGTTTGGGTTGGAAGGGATCGTTAAAGATCATCGAGTCCTGGCTACTGGAAGCTCTTGTCTTTTCCCAGTGATCGCTGATGGATACCTTGAGGTTTTCTGGGTTAACGCAGCACCGTCCCAGCACCTAGGGCTCCAGCACCGCGGTGGCCAGGACTGCAAGCTGTTGGAGGCAGGGGTGAGGGACTACAGCACCCAGCCTTCCCTGGGGGGGATGAGGGACTACATCTCCCAGCATGCCACTGGGGGTTGGGGGCAGGGAGGCAGGAAAGACTACAGCTCCCAGCATGCTGGGGGCATGCGTGGGGGACGGCCTATAGCTCCCAGCATGCTGCGGGGGGAGGTGGTGTGGGAACACCACACAGGAATGGCCAGGACTGAAAGCTGTTGGTGGCCCTCACCTTCCCTTGGTAGCCCCTTCAAAGCCCACCAGCACTGGGGCTCTGCGCTTGCTCTGCCACCCAACCCTCCCTTAATCCTCACCCTAGCCGGAGCCCAGGTCCAACATGGACACCCACCACCTAGGAGAAACACCCAGAAGCAACCAGGACTGAAAGCTATTAGTGGTCTTCAGGAAAAGGAGGAGGATGATGACAATGACAAGGAGGCAGGAGGAAAAAGAAGGCTGGTAGAAAGATGGTAATAAGAAGAAACAGCAGGAGAAGGCAATAGCAAGACAGGAGGGTGCACAACGAAGAGAAGGAAGATGAGGCAAGAGCAGGTCACAGGGAGAGGAGGAGGTAACAAGAGGAGGATGAGGCGCAGGCAACAGCAAGCACTAGGAGGTTAAAGGAGGAAGAAGAGGAGGAGAAGGCAATGGGAGGCAACAGGAGGAGAAGGAAGAGGAAAAGGAGATGGAGGGGAAGGAGGAAGAGGAGGCAAAAGAAGAACGGGGGTAACAGGAGGAGGAGAAAGCAACAGGGGGTAACAGGAGGAGGAGGCAAAAGGAGGCAACAGGAGGAGGCAGAGGGGGAAACAGGAGACAACAGGAGGAGGAGGAAAAAACAACACAAGGTAACAGGAGGCAAGAAGAGGCAAATGGAGGTAACGGAAGGAAGAGAAAGACAAGGAACATAAAGAACAGGAAGAGGAGTAGGAGCAACATACGCAACAGGAGGAGGCAACAGGGGAAGGAGGAAACGAGGCAACAGGAGAAAACAGAAGGAAACATGAAGAGGAGGAGATGGAGGCAACAAAAGGCAACAGAAGGAGGAGGACCAGGAGGAAAAAGGAGGCAACAGGAGGAGGAGGAGACAAGAAAAGGAAACCTGAGTCAACAGGAAGAGTAGGAGGAGGCAACAGGAGGTAACAGGAGGAGGAAGAGGAGGAGCAAGGAACAGCAGGCAACAGAGGTTACAGAAGGAGGAGGAGGAAGAGAAGGATGAGGAGGAGAAGAAAGAGGAAGAATAGATGGAGGACGGAGAAGACTGGGGGAGGAAGAACTGGAGGAGGAAGATCAGGAAGTTTAAAAGGAGAATGGGGAGGACAAGGATGAACAGGAGGAGGAGAATGAGAAAGAAAAAAAAGGAAGAGAACAGAGGAGGAGGAATAAGAGAAAGAAGAGAGGAAGATGAAAAAAACAGAAGAATAGGAGAATGAGAACAAAGAACAGGAGAAGGAGGAGGAAGAACAGGAGAAAGAGGAGGAGCAAGAGGAACAGCAGGAAGAGGAAGAGGAAGGAAGAATAAGTGCAGGAGAAGGCAAAAAACAGGAGCAGGAACTTTAGGAACAAGAGGAAAAACAGGAAAAAGGAGGGGAAGGAACAGGTGAAACAGGAGGAAGATGAACATGAA